>NW_028225252.1:0-600000 GCF_052327205.1 Somniosus microcephalus
GAGGGTGAAGCAGAAAAAGCAGATGAAGGAGAAGGAGAAGGTGAAGTCTGGAGGGTGAATTAGAAGAAGTAGAAGAAGGAGTAGCAGAAGGTGAAGTCAGGAGGGTGAAGCAGAAGAAGCAGAAGAAAGAGAAGGAGAAGGTGAAGTCTGGAGGGTGAAGCAGAAGAAGCAGAAGAAGGAGAAGGAGAAGGTGAAGTCTGGAGGGTGAAGCAGAAGAAGCAGAAGAAGGAGAAGGAGAAGGTGAAGTCAGGAGGGTGAATCAGAAGAAGTAGAAGAAGGAGAAGGAGAAGGTGAAGTCTGGAGGGTGAATCAGAAGAAGTAGAAGAAGGAGAAGGAGAAGGTGATGTCTGGAGGGTGAGTCAGAAAAAGTAGAAGAAGGAGAAGGAGAAGGTGAACTCTGGAGGGTGAATCAGAAGAAGCAGAAGAAGGAGAAGGAGAAGGTGAAGTCTGGAGGGAGAAGCAGAAGAAGTAGAAGAAGGAGAAGGAGAAGGTGAAGTCTGGAGGGTGAATCAGAAGAAGTAGAAGAAGGAGAAGGAGAAGGTGAAGTTTGGAGTGTGAATCAGAAGAAGTAGAAGAAGGAGAAGGAGAAGGTGAAGTCTGGAGGGTGAATCAGAAGAAGCAGAAGAAGGAGAAGGAGAAGGTGAAGTCTGGAGGGTGAATCAGAAGAAGTAGAAGAAGGAGACGGAGAAGGTGTAGTCTGGAGGGTGAATCAGAAGAAGTAGACGAAGGAGAAGGAGAAGGTGAAGTCTGGAGGGTGAATCAGAAGAAGCAGAAGCAGGAGAAGGAGAAGGTGAAGTCTGGAGGGTGAAACAGAAGAAGTAGAAGAAGGAGAAGGAGAAGGTAAAGTCTGGAGGGTGAATCAGAAGAAGCAGAAGAAGGAGAAGGAGAAGGTGAATTCTGGAGGTTGAATCAGAAGTAGCAGAAGAAGGAGAAGGAGAAGGTGAAGTCTGGAGGGTGAATCAGAAGAAGCAGAAGAAGGAGAAGGAGAAGGTGAAGTCTGGAGGGTGAATCAGAAGAAGCAGAAGAAGTAGAAGGAGAAGGTGAAGTCTGGAGGGTGAATCAGAAGAAGTAGAAGAAGGAGAAGGAGAAGGTGAAGTCTGGAGGGTGAATCAGAAGAAGCAGAAGAAGGAGAAGGAGAAGGTGAAGTCAGGAGGGTGAATCAGAAGAAGCGGAAGAAGGAGAAGGAGAAGGTGAAGTCTGGAGGGTGAATCAGAAGAAGCAGAAGAAGGAGAAGGAGAAGATGAAGACTGGAGGGTGAATCAGAAGAAGTAGAAGAAGGAGAAGGAGAAGGTGAAGTCTGGAGGGTGAATCAGAAGAATTAGAAGAAGGAGAAGGCGAAGTCTGGAGGGTGAATCAGAAGAAGTAGAAGAAGGAGAAGGAGAAGGTGAAGTCATGAGGGAGAAGCAGAAGAAGCAGAAGAAGGAGAAGGAGAAGGTGATGCCTGGAGGGTGAAGCAGAAGAAGCAGAAGAAGGAGAAGGAGAAGGTGAAGTCTGGAGGGCGAAGCAGAAGAAGCAGAAGAAGGAGAAAGAGAAGGTGACGTCTGGAGGGTGAAGAAGAAGAAGCAGAAGAAGGAGAAGGAGAAGGTGAAGTCTGGAGGGTGAATCAGAAGAAGTAGAAGAAGGAGAAGGAGAAGGTGAAGTCTGGAGGGTGAATCAGAAGAAGTAGAAGAAGGAGAAGGAGAAGGTGAAGTCAGGAGGGTGAAGCAGAAGAAGCAGAAGAAGGAGAAGGAGAAGGTGAAGTCTGGAGGGTGAAGCAGAAGAAGCAGAAGAAGCAGAAGGAGAAGGTGAAGTCTGGAGGGTGAAGCAGAAGAAGCAGAAGAAGGAGAAGGAGAAGGTGAAGTCAGGAGGGTGAATCAGAAAAAGTAGAAGAAGGAGAAGGAGAAGGTGAAGTCTGGAGGGTGAATCAGAAGAAGTAGAAGAAGGAGAAGGAGAAGGTGAAGTCTGGAGGGTGAATCAGAAGAAGTAGAAGAAGGAGAAGGAGAAGGTGAAGTCTGGAGGGTGAATCAGAAGAAGCAGAAGAAGGAGAAGGAGAAGGTGAAGTCTGGAGGGAGAAGCAGAAGAAGTAGAAGAAGGAGAAGGAGAAGGTGAAGTCTGGAGGGTGAATCAGAAGAAGTAGAAGAAGGAGAAGGAGAAGGTGACGTCTGGAGGGTGAATCAGAAGAAGTAGAAGAAGGAGAAGGAGAAGGTGAAGTCTGGAGGGTGAATCAGAAGAAGCAGAAGAAGGAGAAGGAGAAGGAGAAGTCTGGAGGGTGAATCAGAAGAAGTAGAAGAAGGAGATGGAGAAGGTGTAGTCTGGAGGGTGAATCAGAAGAAGTAGACGAAGGAGAAGGAGAAGGTGAAGTCTGGAGGGTGAATCAGAAGAAGCAGAAGTAGGAGAAGGAGAAGGTGAAGTCTGGAGGGTGAATCAGAAGAAGTAGAAGAAGGAGAAGGAGAAGGTGAAGTCTGGAGGGTGAATCAGAAGAAGCAGAAGAAGGAGAAGGAGAAGGTGAAGTCTGGAGGGTGAATCAGAAGAAGCAGAAGAAGGAAAAGGAGAAGGTGAAGTCTGGAGGGTGAATCAGGAGAAGCAGAAGAAGTAGAAGGAGAAGGTGAAGTCTGGAGGGTGAATCAGAAGAAGGAGAAGAAGGAGAAGGAGAAGGTGAAGTCTGGAGGGTGAATCAGAAGAAGCAGAAGAAGGAGAAGGAGAAGGTGAAGTCAGGAGGGTGAATCAGAAGAAGCAGAAGAAGGAGAAGGAGAAGGTGAAGTCTGGAGGGTGAATCAGAAGAAGCAGAAGAAGGCGAAGGAGAAGGTGAAGACTGGAGGGTGAATCAGAATAAGTAGAAGAAGGAGAAGGAGATGGTGAAGTCTGGAGGGTGAATCAGAAGAAGTAGAAGAAGCAGAAGGAGAAGGCGAAGTCTGGAGGGTGAATCAGAAGAAGCAGAAGAAGGAGAAGGAGAAGGTTAAGTCTGGAGGGTGAATCAGAAGAAGCAGAAGAAGGAGAAGGAGAAGGTGAAGTCTGGAGGGTGAATCATAAGAAGTAGAAGAAGGAGAAGGAGAAGGTGAGGTCTGGAGGGTGAATCAGAAGAAGCAGAAGAAGGAGAAGGAGAAGGTGAAGTATGAAGGGTGAATCAGAAGAAGCAGAAGATGGAGAAGGAGAAGGTGAAGTCTGGAGGGTGAATCAGAAGAAGCAGAAGAAGGAGAAGGAGAAGGTGAAGTCTGGAGGGTGAATCAGAAGATGCAGAAGAAGGAGAAGGAGAAGGTGAAGTCTGGAGGGTGAATCAGAAGAAGTAGAAGAAGGAGAAGGAGAAGGTGAAGTCTGGAGGGTGAATCAGAAGAAGTCGAAGAAGGAGAAGGAGAAGGACAAGTCTGGAGGGTGAATCAGAAGAAGCAGAAGAAGGAGAAGGAGTAGGTGAAGTCTGGAGGGTGAATCAGAAGAAGCAGAAGAAGGAGAATGAGAAGATGAAGTCTGGAGGGTGTATCAGAAGAAGTAGAAGAAGGAGAAGGAGAAGGTGAAGTCTGGAGGGTGAATCAGGAGAAGCAGAAGAAGGAGAAGGAGAAGGTGAAGTCTGGAGGGTGAATCAGAAGAAGCAGAAGAAGGAGAAGGAGAAGGTGAAGTCTGGAGGGTGAATCAGAAGAAGCAGAATAAGGAGAAGGAGAAGGTGAAGTCTGGAGGGTGAATCAGGAGAAGCAGAAGAAGGAGAAGGAGAAGGTGAAGTCTGGAGGGTGAATCAGAAGAAGTAGAAGAAGGAGAAGGATAAGGTGAAGTCTGGAGGGTGAAGCAGAAGAAGTAGAAGAAGGAGAAGGAGAAGGTGAAGTCTGGAGGGTGAATCAGAAGAAGCAGAAGAAGGAGAAGGAGAAGGTGAAGTCTGGAGGGTGAATCAGAAGAAGCAGAAGAAGGAGAAGGAGAAGGTGAAGTCTGGAGTGTGAATCAGAAGAAGCAGAATAAGGAGAAGGAGAAGGTGAAGTCTGGAGGGTGAATCAGAAGAAGCAGAAGAAGGAGAAGGAGAAGGTGAAGTCTGGAGGGTGAATCAGAAGAAGTAGAAGAAGGAGAAGGAGAAGGTGAAGTCTGGAGGGTGAAGCAGAAGAAGTAGAAGAAGGAGAAGGAGAAGGTGAAGTCAGGAGGGTGAATCAGAAGAAGTAGAAGAAGGAGAAGGAGAAGGTGAAGTCAGGAGGGTGAACCAGAAGAAGCAGAAGAAGGAGAAGGAGAAGGTGAAGTCTGGAGGGTGAACCAGAAGAATCAGAAGAAGGAGAAGGAGAAGGTGAAGTCTGGAGGGTGAATCAGAAGAAGCAGAAGAAAGAGAAGGAGAAGGTGAAGTCTGGAGGGTGAAGCAGAAGAAGCAGAAGAAGGAGAAGGAGAAGGTGAAGACTGGAGGGTGAATCAGAAGAAGCAGAAGAAGGAGAAGAAGAAGGAGAAGTCTGGAGGGTGAATCAGAAGAAGTAGAAGAAGGAGAAGGAGAAGGTGAAGTCTGGAGGGTGAATCAGAAGAAGCAGAAGAAGGAGAAGGAGAAGGTGAAGTCTGGAGGGTGAATCAGAAGAAGCAGAAGAAGGAGAAGGAGAAGATGAAGTCTGGAGGGTGAATCAGAAGAAGTAGGAGAAGGAGAAGGTGAGGTCTGGAGGGTGAATCAGAAGTAGCAGAAGAAGGAGAAGTAGAAGGTGAAGTCTGGAGGGTGAAGCCGTAGAAGCAGAAGAAGGAGAAGGAGAAGGTGAAGTCTGGAGGGTGAATCAGAAGAAGTAGAAGAAGGAGAAGGAGAAGGTGAAGTCAGGAGGGTGAAGCAGAAGAAGCAGAAGAAGGAGAAGGAGAAGGTGAAGTCTGGAGGGTGAAGCAGAAGAAGCAGAAGAAGGAGAAGGAGAAGGTGAAGTCTGGAGGGCGAAGCAGAAGAAGCAGAAGAAGGAGAAGGAGAAGGTGAATTCTGGAGGGTGAAGCAGAAAAAGCAGATGAAGGAGAAGGAGAAGGTGAAGTCTGGAGGGTGAATCAGAAGAAGTAGAAGAAGGAGTAGCAGAAGGTGAAGTCAGGAGGGTGAAGCAGAAGAGGCAGAAGAAGGAGAAGGAGAAGGTGAAGTCTGGAGGGTGAAGCAGAAGAAGCAGAAGAAGGAGAAGGAGAAAGTGAAGTCTGGAGGGTGAAGCAGAAGAAGCAGAAGAAGGAGAAGGAGAAGGTGAAGTCAGGAGGGTGAATCAGAAGAAGTAGAAGAAGGAGAAGGAGAAGGTGAAGTCTGGAGGGTGAATCAGAAGAAGTAGAAGAAGGAGAAGGAGAAGGTGAAGTCTGGAGGGTGAATCAGAAAAAGTAGAAGAAGGAGAAGGAGAAGGTGAAGTCTGGAGGGTGAATCAGAAGAAGCAGAAGAAGGAGAAGGAGAAGGTGAAGTCTGGAGGGAGAAGCAGAAGAAGTAGAAGAAGGAGAAGGAGAAGGTGAAGTCTGGAGGGTGAATCAGAAGAAGTAGAAGAAGGAGAAGGAGAAGGTGAAGTTTGGAGTGTGAATCAGAAGAAGTAGAAGAAGGAGAAGGAGAAGGTGAAGTCTGGAGGGTGAATCAGAAGAAGCAGAAGAAGGAGAAGGAGAAGGTGAAGTCTGGAGGGTGAATCAGAAGAAGTAGAAGAAGGAGAAGGAGAAGGTGTAGTCTGGAGGGTGAATCAGAAGAAGTAGACGAAGGAGAAGGAGAAGGTGAAGTCTGGAGGGTGAATCAGAAGAAGCAGAAGCAGGAGAAGGAGAAGGTGAAGTCTGGAGGGTGAAACAGAAGAAGTAGAAGAAGGAGAAGGAGAAGGTAAAGTCTGGAGGGTGAATCAGAAGAAGCAGAAGAAGGAGAAGGAGAAGGTGAATTCTGGAGGTTGAATCAGAAGTAGCAGAAGAAGGAGAAGGAGAAGGTGAAGTCTGGAGGGTGAATCAGAAGAAGCAATAGAAGGAGAAGGAGAAGGTGAAGTCTGGAGGGTGAATCAGAAGAAGCAGAAGAAGTAGAAGGAGAAGGTGAAGTCTGGAGGGTGAATCAGAAGAAGTAGAAGAAGGAGAAGGAGAAGGTGAAGTCTGGAGGGTGAATCAGAAGAAGCAGAAGAAGGAGAAGGAGAAGGTGAAGTCAGGAGGGTGAATCAGAAGAAGCGGAAGAAGGAGAAGGAGAAGGTGAAGTCTGGATGGTGAATCAGAAGAAGCAGAAGAAGGAGAAGGAGAAGGTGAAGACTGGAGGGTGAACCAGAAGAAGTAGAAGAAGGAGAAGGAGAAGGTGAAGTCTGGAGGGTGAATCAGAAGAAGTAGAAGAAGGAGAAGGCGAAGTCTGGAGGGTGAATCAGAAGAAGTAGAAGAAGGAGAAGGAGAAGGTGAAGTCTGGAGGGTGAATCAGAAGAAGTAGAAGAAGGAGAAGGAGAAGGTGAAGTCAGGAGGGTGAAGCAGAAGAAGCAGAAGAAGGAGAAGGAGAAGGTGAAGTCTGGAGGGTGAAGCAGAAGAAGCAGAAGAAGGAGAAGGAGAAGGTGAAGTCTGGAGGGTGAAGCAGAAGAAGCAGAAGAAGGAGAAGGAGAAGGTGAAGTCAGGAGGGTGAATCAGAAAAAGTAGAAGAAGGAGAAGGAGAAGGTGAAGTCTGGAGGGTGAATCAGAAGAAGTAGAAGAAGGAGAAGGAGAAGGTGAAGTCTGGAGGGTGAATCAGAAGAAGTAGAAGAAGGAGAAGGAGAAGGTGAAGTCTGGAGGGTGAATCAGAAGAAGCAGAAGAAGGAGAAGGAGAAGGTGAAGTCTGGAGGGAGAAGCAGAAGAAGTAGAAGAAGGAGAAGGAGAAGGTGAAGTCTGGAGGGTGAATCAGAAGAAGTAGAAGAAGGAGAAGGAGAAGGTGACGTCTGGAGGGTGAATCAGAAGAAGTAGAAGAAGGAGAAGGAGAAGGTGAAGTCTGGAGGGTGAATCAGAAGAAGCAGAAGAAGGAGAAGGAGAAGGAGAAGTCTGGAGGGTGAATCAGAAGAAGTAGAAGAAGGAGAAGGAGAAGGTGTAGTCTGGAGGGTGAATCAGAAGAAGTAGACGAAGGAGAAGGAGAAGGTGAAGTCTGGAGGGTGAATCAGAAGAAGCAGAAGCAGGAGAAGGAGAAGGTGAAGTCTGGAGGGTGAATCAGAAGAAGCAGAAGAAGGAGAAGGAGAAGGTGAAGTCTGGAGGGTGAATCAGAAGAAGCAGAAGAAGGAGAAGGAGAAGGTGAAGTCTGGAGGGTGAATCAGAAGAAGCAGAAAAGGAGAAGGAGAAGGTGAAGTCTGGAGGGTGAATCAGAAGAAGCAGAAGAAGTATAAGGAGAAGGTGAAGTCTGGAGGGTGAATCAGAAGAAGGAGAAGAAGGAGAAGGAGAAGGTGAAGTCTGGAGGGTGAATCATAAGAAGCAGAAGAAGGAGAAGGAGAAGGTGAAGTCAGGAGGGTGAATGAGAAGAAGCAGAAGAAGGAGAAGGAGAAGGTGAAGTGTGGAGGGTGAATCAGAAGAAGCAGAAGAAGGCGAAGGAGAAGGTGAAGACTGGAGGGTGAATCAGAATAAGTAGAAGAAGGAGAAGGAGATGGTGAAGTCTGGAGGGTGAATCAGAAGAAGTAGAAGAAGCAGAAGGAGAAGGCGAAGTCTGGAGGGTGAATCAGAAGAAGCAGAAGAAGGAGAAGGAGAAGGTTAAGTCTGGAGGGTGAATCAGAAGAAGCAGAAGAAGGAGAAGGAGAAGGTGAAGTCTGGAGGGTGAATCATAAGAAGTAGAAGAAGGAGAAGGAGAAGGTGAGCTCTGGAGGGTGAATCAGAAGAAGCAGAAGAAGGAGAAGGAGAAGGTGAAGTCTGAAGGGTGAATCAGAAGAAGCAGAAGATGGAGAAGGAGAAGGTGAAGTCTGGAGGGTGAATCAGAAGAAGCAGAAGAAGGAGAAGGAGAAGGTGAAGTCTGGAGGGTGAATCAGAAGATGCAGAAGAAGGAGAAGGAGAAGGACAAGTCTGGAGGGTGAATCAGAAGAAGCAGAAGAAGGAGAAGGAGAAGGTGAAGTCTGGAGGGTGAATCAGAAGAAGCAGAAGAAGGAGAATGAGAAGATGAAGTCTGGAGGGTGTATCAGAAGAAGTAGAAAAAGGAGAAGGAGAAGGTGATGTCTGGAGGGTGAATCAGGAGAAGCAGAAGAAGGAGAAGGAGAAGGTGAAGTCTGGAGGGTGAATCAGAAGAAGCAGAAGAAGGAGAAGGAGGAGGTGAAGTCTGGAGGGTGAATCAGAAGAAGCAGAAGAAGGAGAAGGAGAAGGTGAAGTCTGGAGGGTGAATCAGAAGAAGTAGAAGAAGGGGAAGGATAAGGTGAAGTCTGGAGGGTGAAAATAGAAGAAGCAAAAGAATGAGAAGGAGAAGATGAAGTCTGGAGGGTGAATCAGAAGAAGTAGAAGAAGGAGAAGGAGAAGGTGAGGTCTGGAGGGTGAATCAGAAGAAGCAGAAGAAGGAGAAGGAGAAGGTGAAGTCTGGAGGGTGAATCAGAAGAAGCAGAAGAAGGAGAAGGAGAAGGTGAAGTCAGGAGGGTGAATCAGAAGAAGCAGAAGAAGGAGAAGGAGAAGGTGAAGTTAGGAGGGTGAATCAGAATAAGCAGAAGAAGGAGAAGGAGAAGGTGAAGTCAGGGGGTGAAGCAGAAGAAGTAGAAGAAGGAGAAGGAGATGGTGAAGTCAGGAGGGTGAAGCAGAAGAAGCAGAAGAAGGAGAAGGAGAAGGTGAAGTCTGGAGGGTGAAGCAGAAGAAACAGAAGAAGGAGAAGGAGAAGGTGAAGTCTGGAGGGCGAAGCAGAAGAAGCAGAAGAAGGAGAAGGTGAAGGTGAAGTCTGGAGGGTGAAGCAGAAGAAGCAGAAGAAGGAGAAGGAGAAGGTGAAGTCTGGAGGGTGAATCAGAAGTAGAAGAAGGAGAAGGAGAAGGTGAAGTCAGGAGGGTGAAGCAGAAGAAGGAGACGGAGAAGGTGAAGTCTGGAGGGTGAAGCAGAAGAAGCAGAAGAAGGAGAAGGAGAAGGTGAAGTCTGGAGGGTGAAGCAGAAGAAGCAGAAGAAGGAGAAGGAGAAGGTGAAGTCAGGAGGGTGAATCAGAAGAAGTAGAAGAAGGAGAAGGAGAAGGTGAAGTCTGGAGGGTGAATCAGAAGAAGTAGAAGAAGGAGAAGGAGAAGGTGAAGTCTGGCGGGTGAATCAGAAGAAGTAGAAGAAGGAGAAGGAGAAGGTGAAGTCTGGAGGGTGAATCAGAAGAAGCAGAAGAAGGAGAAGGAGAAGGTGAAGTCTGGAGGGAGAAGCAGAAGAAGTAGAAGAAGGAGAAGGAGAAGGTGAAGTCTGGAGGGTGAATCAGAAGAAGTAGAAGAAGGAGAAGGAGAAGGTAAAGTCTGGAAGGTGAATCAGAAGAAGTAGAAGAAGGAAAAGGAGAAGGTGAAGTCTGGAGGGTGAATCAGAAGAAGCAGAAGAAGGAGAAGGAGAAGGTGAAGTCTGGAGGGTGAATCAGAAGAAGTAGAAGAAGGAGAAGGAGAAGGTGTAGTTTGGAGGGTGAATCAGGAGAAGTAGACGAAGGAGAAGGAGAAGGTGAAGTCTGGAGGGTGAATCAGAAGAAGCAGAAGAAGGAGAAGGAGAAGGTGAAGTCTGGAGGGTGAATCAGAAGAAGTAGAAGAAGCAGAAGGAGAAGGTGAAGTCTGGAGGGTGAATCAGAAGAAGCAGAAGAAGGAGAAGGAGAAGGTGAAGTCTGGAGGGTGAATCAGAAGAAGCAGAAGAAGGAGAAGGAGAAGGTGAAGTATGGAGGGTGAATCAGAAGAAGCAGAAGAAGGAGAAGGAGAAGGTGAAGTCTGGAGGGTGAATCAGAAGAAGCAGAAGAAGTAGAAGGAGAAGGTGAAGTCTGGAGGGTGAATCAGAAGAAGTAGAAGAAGGAGAAGCAGAAGGTGAAGTCTGGAGGGTGAATCAGAAGAAGCAGAAGCAGGAGAAGGAGAAGGTGAAGTCAGGAGGGTGAATCAGAAGAAGCAGAAGAAGGAGAAGGAGAAGGTGAAGTCTGGAGGGTGAATCAGAAGAAGCAGAAGAAGGAGAAGGAGAAGGTGAAGACTGGAGGGTGAATCAGAAGAAGTAGAAGAAGGAAAAGGAGTGGGTGAAGTCTGGAGGGTGTATCAGAAGAAGTAGAAGAAGGAGAAGGAGAAGGCGAAGTCTGGAGGGTGAATCAGAAGAAGCAGAAGAAGGAGAAGGAGAAGGTGAAATCTGGAGGGTGAATCAGAAGAAGCAGAAGAAGGAGAAGGAGAAGATGAAGTCTGGAGGGTGAATCAGAAGAAGTAGAAGAAGGAGAAGGAGAAGGTGAAGTCTGGAGGGTGAATCAGAAGAAGCAGAAGAAGGAGAAGGAGAAGGTGAAGTCTGGAGGGTGAATCAGAAGAAGCAGAAAAAGGAGAAGGAGAAGATTAAGTCTGGAGGGTGAATCAGAAGAAGTAGAAGAAGGAGAAGGAGAAGGTGAAGTCTGGAGGGTGAATCAGAAGAAGCAGAAGAAGGAGAAGGAGAAGGTGAAGTCTGGAGGGTGAATCAGAAGAAGCAGAAGAAGGAGAAGGAGAAGGTGAAGTCTGGAGGGTGAATCAGAAGAAGCAGAATAAGGAGAAGGAGAAGGTGAAGTCTGGAGGGTGAATCAGAAGAAGTAGAAGAAGGAGAAGGAGAAGGTGAAGTCTGGAGGGTGAAGCAGAAGAAGTCGAAGAAGGAGAAGGAGAAGGTGAAGTCAGGAGGGTGAATCAGAAGAAGTAGAAGAAGGAGAAGGTGAAGTCAGGAGGGTGAATCAGAAGAAGCAGAAGAAGGAGAAGGAGAAGGTGAAGTCTGGAGGGTAAACCAGAAGAATCAGAAGAAGGAGAAGGAGAAGGTTAAGTCTGGAGGGTGAATCAGAAGAAGCAGAAGAAAGAGAAGGAGAAGGTGAAGTCTGGAGGGTGAAGCAGAAGAAGCAGAAGAAGGAGAAGGAGAAGGTGAAGACTGGAGGGTGAATCAGAAGAAGTAGAAGAAGGAGAAGAAGAAGGTGAAGTCTGGAGGGTGAATCAGAAGAATAGAAGAAGGAGAAGGAGAAGGTGAAGTATGGAGGGTGAATCAGAAGAAGCAGAAGAAGGAGAAGGAGAAGGTGAAGTCTGGAGGGTGAATCAGAAGAAGCAGAAGAAGGAGAAGGAGAAGATGAAGTCTGGAGGGTGAATCAGAATAAATAGAAGAAGGAGAAGGAGAAGGTGAGGTCTGGAGGGTGAATCAGAAGAAGCAGAAGATGGAGAAGTAGAAGGTGAAGTCTGGAGGGTGGATCAGAAGAAGCAGAAGAAGGAGAAGGAGAAGGTGAAGTCAGGAGGGTGAATCAGAAGAAGCAGAAGAAGGAGAAGGAGAAGGTGAAGTTAGGAGGGAGAATCAGAAGAAGCAGAAGAAGGAGAAGGAGAAGGTGAAGTCAGGGGGGTGAAGCAGAAGAAGTAGAAGAAGGAGAAGGAGAAGTTGAAGTCAGGAGGGTGAAGCAGAAGAAGCAGAAGAAGGAGAAGGAGAAGGTCAAGTCTGGAGGGCGCAGCAGAAGAAGCAGAAGAAGGAGAAGGAGAAGGTGAAGTCTGGAGGGTGAAGCCGTAGAAGCAGAAGAAGGAGAAGGAGAAGGTGAAGTCTGGAGGGTGAATCAGAAGAAGTAGAAGAAGGAGAAGGAGAAGGTGAAGTCAGGAGGTTGAAGCAGAAGAAGCAGAAGAAGGAGAAGGAGAAGGTGAAGTCTGGAGGGTGAAGCAGAAGAAGCAGAAGAAGGAGAAGGAGTAGGTGAAGTCTGGAGGGCGAAGCAGAAGAAGCAGAAGAAGGAGAAGGAGAAGGTGAATTCTGGAGGGTGAAGCAGAAAAAGCAGATGAAGGAGAAGGAGTAGGTGAAGTCTGGAGGGTGAATCAGAAGAAGGAGAAGAAGGAGTAGCAGAAGGTGAAGTCAGGAGGGTGAAGCAGAAGAAGCAGAAGAAGGAGAAGGAGAAGGTGAAGTCTGGAGAGTGAAGCAGAAGAAGCAGAAGAAGGAGAAGGAGAAGGTGAAGTCTGGAGGGTGAAGCAGAAGAAGCAGAAGAAGGAGAAGGAGAAGGTGAAGTCAGGAGGGTGAATCAGAAGAAGTAGAAGAAGGAGAAGGAGAAGGTGAAGTCTGGAGGGTGAATCAGAAGAAGTAGAAGAAGGAGAAGGAGAAGGTGAAGTCTGGAGGGTGAATCAGAAGAAGTAGAAGAAGGAGAAGGAGAAGGTGAAGTCTGGAGGGTGAATCAGAAGAAGCAGAAGAAGGAGAAGGAGAAGGTGAAGTCTGGAGGGAGCAGCAGAAGAAGTAGAAGAAGGAGAAGGAGAAGGTGAAGTCTGGAGGGTGAATCAGAAGAAGTAGAAGAAGGAGAAGGAGAAGGTGAAGTTTGGAGTGTGAATCAGAAGAAGTAGAAGAAGGAGAAGGAGAAGGTGAAGTCTGGAGGGTGAATCAGGAGAAGCAGAAGAAGGAGAAGGAGAAGGTGAAGTCTGGAGGGTGAATCAGAAGAAGCAGAAGAAGGAGAAGGAGAAGGTGAAGTCTGGAGGGTGAATCAGAAGAAGCAGAAGAAGGAGAAGGAGAAGGTGAAGTCTGGAGGGTGAATCAGAAGAAGTAGAAGAAGGAGAAAGATAAGGTGAAGTCTGGAGGGTGAAAATAGAAGAAGCAAAAGAATGAGAAGGAGAAGATGAAGTCTGGAGGGTGAATCAGAAGAAGTAGAAGAAGGAGAAGGAGAAGGTGAGGTCTGGAGGGTGAATCAGAAGAAGCAGAAGAAGGAGAAGGAGAAGATGAAGTCTGGAGGGTGAATCAGAAGAAGCAGAAGAAGGAGAAGGAGAAGGTGAAGTCTGGAGGGTGAATCAGAAGAAGCAGAAGAAGGAGAAGGAGAAGGTGAAGTCAGGAGGGTGAATCAGAAGAAGCAGAAGAAGGAGAAGGAGAAGGTGAAGTTAGGAGGGTGAATCAGAAGAAGCAGAAGAAGGAGAAGGAGAAGGTGAAGTCAGGGGGGTGAAGCAGAAGAAGTAGAAGAAGGAGAAGGAGAAGGTGAAGTCTGGAGGGTGAATCAGAAGAAGCAGAAGAAGGAGAAGGAGAAGGTGAAGACTGGAGGATGAATCAGAAGAAGTAGAAGAAGGAAAAGGAGAAGGTGAAGTCTGGAGGGTGTATCAGAAGAAGTAGAAGAAGGAGAAGGAGAAGGCGAAGTCTGGAGGGTGAATCAGAAGAAGCAGAAGAAGGAGAAGGAGAAGGTGAAATCTGGAGGGTGAATCAGAAGAAGCAGAAGAAGGAGAAGGAGAAGATGAAGTCTGGAGGGTGAATCAGAAGAAGTAGAAGAAGGAGAAGGAGAAGGTGAAGTCTGGAGGGTGAATCAGAAGAAGCAGAAGAAGGAGAAGGAGAAGGTGAAGTCTGGAGGGTGAATCAGAAGAAGCAGAAGAAGGAGAAGGAGAAGATTAAGTCTGGAGGGTGAATCAGAAGAAGTAGAAGAAGGAGAAGGAGAAGGTGAAGTCTGGAGGGTGAATCAGAAGAAGCAGAAGAAGGAGAAGGAGGAGGTGAAGTCTGGAGGGTGAATCAGAAGAAGCAGAAGAAGGAGAAGGAGAAGGTGAAGTCTGGAGGGTGAATCAGAAGAAGCAGAATAAGGAGAAGGAGAAGGTGAAGTCTGGAGGGTGAATCAGAAGAAGTAGAAGAAGGAGAAGGAGAAGGTGAAGTCTGGAGGGTGAAGCAGAAGAAGTCGAAGAAGGAGAAGGAGAAGGTGAAGTCAGGAGGGTGAATCAGAAGAAGTAGAAGAAGGAGAAGGTGAAGTCAGGAGCGTGAATCAGAAGAAGCAGAAGAAGGAGAAGGAGAAGGTGAAGTCTGGAGGGTAAACCAGAAGAATCAGATGAAGGAGAAGGAGAAGGTGAAGTCTGGAGGGTGAATCAGAAGAAGCAGAAGAAAGAGAAGGAGAAGGTGAAGTCTGGAGGGTGAAGCAGAAGAAGCAGAAGAAGGAGAAGGAGAAGGTGAAGACTGGAGGGTGAATCAGAAGAAGTAGAAGAAGGAGAAGAAGAAGGTGAAGTCTGGAGGGTGAATCAGAAGAATAGAAGAAGGAGAAGGAGAAGGTGAAGTATGGAGGGTGAATCAGAAGAAGCAGAAGAAGGAGAAGGAGAAGGTGAAGTCTGGAGGGTGAATCAGAAGAAGCAGAAGAAGGAGAAGGAGAAGATGAAGTCTGGAGGGTGAATCAGAAGAAGTAGAAGAAGGAGAAGGAGAAGCTGAGGTCTGGAGGGTGAATCAGAAGAAGCAGAAGAAGGAGAAGTAGAAGGTGAAGTCTGGAGGGTGGATCAGAAGAAGCAGAAGAAGGAGAAGGAGAAGGTGAAGTCAGGAGGGTGAATCAGAAGAAGCAGAAGAAGGAGAAGGAGAAGGTGAAGTTAGGAGGGTGAATCAGAAGAAGCAGAAGAAGGAGAAGGAGAAGGTGAAGTCAGGGGGGTGAAGCAGAAGAAGTAGAGGAAGGAGAAGGAGAAGGTGAAGTCAGGAGGGTGAAGCAGAAGAAGCAGAAGAAGGAGAAGGAGAAGGTCAAGTCTGGAGGGCGCAGCAGAAGAAGCAGAAGAAGGAGAAGGAGAAGGTGAAGTCTGGAGGGTGAATCAGAAGAAGTAGAAGAAGGAGAAGGAGAAGGTGAAGTCAGGAGGGTGAAGCAGAAGAAGCAGAAGAAGGAGAAGGAGAAGGTGAAGTCTGGAGGGTGAAGCAGAAGAAGCAGAAGAAGGAGAAGGAGAAGGTGAAGTCTGGAGGGCGAAGCAGAAGAAGCAGAAGAAGGAGAAGGAGCAGGTGAATTCTGGAGGGTGAAGCAGAAAAAGCAGATGAAGGAGAAGGAGAAGGTGAAGTCTGCAGGGTGAATCAGAAGAAGGAGAAGAAGGAGTAGCAGAAGGTGAAGTCAGGAGGGTGAAGCAGAAGAAGCAGAAGAAGGAGAAGGAGAAGGTGAAGTCTGGAGAGTGAAGCAGAAGAAGCAGAAGAAGGAGAAGGAGAAGGTGAAGTCTGGAGGGTGAAGCAGAAGAAGCAGAAGAAGGAGAAGGAGAAGGTGAAATCTGGAGGGTGAATCAGAAGAAGCAGAAGAAGGAGAAGGAGAAGATGAAGTCTGGAGGGTGAATCAGAAGAAGTAGAAGAAGGAGAAGGAGAAGGTGAAGTCTGGAGGGTGAATCAGAAGAAGCAGAAGAAGGAGAAGGAGAAGGTGAAGTCTGGAGGGTGAATCAGAAGAAGCAGAAGAAGGAGAAGGAGAAGATTAAGTCTGGAGGGTGAATCAGAAGAAGTAGAAGAAGGAGAAGGAGAAGGTGAAGTCTGGAGGGTGAATCAGAAGAAGCAGAAGAAGGAGAAGGAGGAGGTGAAGTCTGGAGGGTGAATCAGAAGAAGCAGAAGAAGGAGAAGGAGAAGGTGAAGTCTGGAGGGTGAAGCAGAAGAAGCAGAAGAAGGAGAAGGAGAAGGTGAAATCTGGAGGGTGAATCAGAAGAAGCAGAAGAAGGAGAAGGAGAAGATGAAGTCTGGAGGGTGAATCAGAAGAAGTAGAAGAAGGAGAAGGAGAAGGTGAAGTCTGGAGGGTGAATCAGAAGAAGCAGAAGAAGGAGAAGGAGAAGGTGAAGTCTGGAGGGTGAATCAGAAGAAGCAGAAGAAGGAGAAGGAGAAGATTAAGTCTGGAGGGTGAATCAGAAGAAGTAGAAGAAGGAGAAGGAGAAGGTGAAGTCTGGAGGGTGAATCAGAAGAAGCAGAAGAAGGAGAAGGAGGAGGTGAAGTCTGGAGGGTGAATCAGAAGAAGCAGAAGAAGGAGAAGGAGAAGGTGAAGTCTGGAGGGTGAATCAGAAGAAGCAGAATAAGGAGAAGGAGAAGGTGAAGTCTGGAGGGTGAATCAGAAGAAGTAGAAGAAGGAGAAGGAGAAGGTGAAGTCTGGAGGGTGAAGCAGAAGAAGTCGAAGAAGGAGAAGGAGAAGGTGAAGTCAGGAGGGTGAATCAGAAGAAGTAGAAGAAGGAGAAGGTGAAGTCAGGAGCGTGAATCAGAAGAAGCAGAAGAAGGAGAAGGAGAAGGTGAAGTCTGGAGGGTAAACCAGAAGAATCAGATGAAGGAGAAGGAGAAGGTGAAGTCTGGAGGGTGAATCAGAAGAAGCAGAAGAAAGAGAAGGAGAAGGTGAAGTCTGGAGGGTGAAGCAGAAGAAGCAGAAGAAGGAGAAGGAGAAGGTGAAGACTGGAGGGTGAATCAGAAGAAGTAGAAGAAGGAGAAGAAGAAGGTGAAGTCTGGAGGGTGAATCAGAAGAATAGAAGAAGGAGAAGGAGAAGGTGAAGTATGGAGGGTGAATCAGAAGAAGCAGAAGAAGGAGAAGGAGAAGGTGAAGTCTGGAGGGTGAATCAGAAGAAGCAGAAGAAGGAGAAGGAGAAGATGAAGTCTGGAGGGTGAATCAGAAGAAGTAGAAGAAGGAGAAGGAGAAGCTGAGGTCTGGAGGGTGAATCAGAAGAAGCAGAAGAAGGAGAAGTAGAAGGTGAAGTCTGGAGGGTGGATCAGAAGAAGCAGAAGAAGGAGAAGGAGAAGGTGAAGTCAGGAGGGTGAATCAGAAGAAGCAGAAGAAGGAGAAGGAGAAGGTGAAGTTAGGAGGGTGAATCAGAAGAAGCAGAAGAAGGAGAAGGAGAAGGTGAAGTCAGGGGGGTGAAGCAGAAGAAGTAGAGGAAGGAGAAGGAGAAGGTGAAGTCAGGAGGGTGAAGCAGAAGAAGCAGAAGAAGGAGAAGGAGAAGGTCAAGTCTGGAGGGCGCAGCAGAAGAAGCAGAAGAAGGAGAAGGAGAAGGTGAAGTCTGGAGGGTGAATCAGAAGAATTAGAAGAAGGAGAAGGAGAAGGTGAAGTCAGGAGGGTGAAGCAGAAGAAGCAGAAGAAGGAGAAGGAGAAGGTGAAGTCTGGAGGGTGAAGCAGAAGAAGCAGAAGAAGGAGAAGGAGAAGGTGAAGTCTGGAGGGCGAAGCAGAAGAAGCATAAGAAGGAGAAGGAGCAGGTGAATTCTGGAGGGTGAAGCAGAAAAAGCAGATGAAGGAGAAGGAGAAGGTGAAGTCTGCAGGGTGAATCAGAAGAAGGAGAAGAAGGAGTAGCAGAAGGTGAAGTCAGGAGGGTGAAGCAGAAGAAGCAGAAGAAGGAGAAGGAGAAGGTGAAGTCTGGAGAGTGAAGCAGAAGAAGCAGAAGAAGGAGAAGGAGAAGGTGAAGTCTGGAGGGTGAAGCAGAAGAAGCAGAAGAAGGAGAAGGAGAAGGTGAAGTCAGGAGGGTGAATCAGAAGAAGTAGAAGAAGGAGAAGGAGAAGGTGAAGTCTGGAGGGTGAATCAGAAGAAGTAGAAGAAGGAGAAGGAGAAGGTGAAGTCTGGAGGGTGAATCAGAAGAAGTAGAAGAAGGAGAAGGAGAAGGTGAAGTCTGGAGGGTGAATCAGAAGAAGCAGAAGAAGGAGAAGGAGAAGGTGAAGTCTGGAGGGAGAAGCAGAAGAAGTAGAAGAAGGAGAAGGAGAAGGTGAAGTCTGGAGGGTGATTCAGAAGAAGTAGAAGAAGGAGAAGGAGAAGGTGAAGTTTGGAGTGTGAATCAGAAGAAGTAGAAGAAGGAGAAGGAGAAGGTGAAGTCTGGAGGGTGAATCAGGAGAAGCAGAAGAAGGAGAAGGAGAAGGTGAAGTCTGGAGGGTGAATCAGAAGAAGCAGAAGAAGGAGAAGGAGAAGGTGAAGTCTGGAGGGTGAATCAGAAGAAGCAGAAGAAGAAGAAGGAGAAGGTGAAGTCTGGAGGGTGAATCAGAAGAAGTAGAAGAAGGAGAAGGATAAGGTGAAGTCTGGAGGGTGAAAATAGAAGAAGCAAAAGAATGAGAAGGAGAAGATGAAGTCTGGAGGGTGAATCAGAAGAAGTAGAAGAAGGAGAAGGAGGAGGTGAGGTCTGGAGGGTGAATCAGAAGAAGCAGAAGAAGGAGAAGGAGAAGATGAAGTCTGGAGGGTGAATCAGAAGAAGCAGAAGAAGGAGAAGGAGAAGGTGAAGTCTGGAGGGTGAATCAGAAGAAGCAGAAGAAGGAGAAGGAGAAGGTGAAGTCTGGAGGGTGAATCAGAAGAAGTAGAATAAGGAGAAGGAGAAGGTGAAGTCTGGAGGGTGAATCAGAAGAAGTAGAAGAAGGAGAAGGAGAAGGTGAAGTCTGGAGGGTGAAGCAGAAGAAGTCGAAGAAGGAGAAGGAGAAGGTGAAGTCAGGAGGGTGAATCAGAAGAAGTAGAAGAAGGAGAAGGTGAAGTCAGGAGCGTGAATCAGAAGAAGCAGAAGAAGGAGAAGTAGAAGGTGAAGTCTGGAGGGTGGATCAGAAGAAGCAGAAGAAGGAGAAGGAGAAGGTGAAGTCAGGAGGGTGAATCAGAAGAAGCAGAAGAAGCAGAAGGAGAAGGTGAAGTTAGGAGGGTGAATCAGAAGAAGCAGAAGAAGGAGAAGGAGAAGGTGAAGTCAGGGGGGTGAAGCAGAAGAAGTAGAAGAAGGAGAAGGAGAAGGTGAAGTCAGGAGGGTGAAGCAGAAGAAGCAGAAGAAGGAGAAGGAGAAGGTCAAGTCTGGAGGGCGCAGCAGAAGAAGCAGAAGAAGGAGAAGGAGAAGGTGAAGTCTGGAGGGTGAATCAGAAGAAGTAGAAGAAGGAGAAGGAGAAGGTGAAGTCAGGAGGGTGAAGCAGAAGAAGCAGAAGAAGGAGAAGGAGAAGGTGAAGTCTGGAGGGTGAAGCAGAAGAAGCAGAAGAAGGAGAAGGAGAAGGTGAAGTCTGGAGGGCGAAGCAGAAGAAGCAGAAGAAGGAGAAGGAGCAGGTGAATTCTGGAGGGTGAAGCAGAAACAGCAGATGAAGGAGAAGGAGAAGGTGAAGTCTGGAGGGTGAATCAGAAGAAGGAGAATAAGGAGTAGCAGAAGGTGAAGTCAGGAGGGTGAAACAGAAGAAGCAGAAGAAGGAGAAGGAGAAGGTGAAGTCTGGAGAGTGAAGCAGAAGAAGCAGAAGAAGGAGAAGGAGAAGGTGAAGTCTGGAGGGTGAAGCAGAAGAAGCAGAAGAAGGAGAAGGAGAAGGTGAAGTCAGGAGGGTGAATCAGAAGAAGTAGAAGAAGGAGAAGGAGAAGGTGAAGTCTGGACGGTGAATCAGAAGAAGTAGAAGAAGGAGAAGGAGAAGGTGAAGTCTGGAGGGTGAATCAGAAGAAGTAGAAGAAGGAGAAGGAGAAGGTGAAGTCTGGAGGGTGAATCAGAAGAAGCAGAAGAAGGAGAAGGAGAAGTGAAGTCTGGAGGGAGAAGCAGAAGAAGTAGAAGAAGGAGAAGGAGAAGGTGAAGTCTGGAGGGTGAATCAGAAGAAGTAGAAGAAGGAGAAGGAGAAGGTGAAGTTTGGAGTGTGAATCAGAAGAAGTAGAAGAAGGAGAAGGAGAAGGTGAAGTCTGGAGGGTGAATCAGGAGAAGCAGAAGAAGGAGAAGGAGAAGGTGAAGTCTGGAGGGTGAATCAGAAGAAGCAGAAGAAGGAGAAGGAGAAGGTGAAGTCTGGAGGGTGAATCAGAAGAAGCAGAAGAAGAAGAAGGAGAAGGTGAAGTCTGGAGGGTGAATCAGAAGAAGTAGAAGAAGGAGAAGGATAAGGTGAAGTCTGGAGGGTGAAAATAGAAGAAGCAAAAGAATGAGAAGGAGAAGATGAAGTCTGGAGGGTGAATCAGAAGAAGTAGAAGAAGGAGAAGGAGGAGGTGAGGTCTGGAGGGTGAATCAGAAGAAGCAGAAGAAGGAGAAGGAGAAGATGAAGTCTGGAGGGTGAATCAGAAGAAGCAGAAGAAGGAGAAGGAGAAGGTGAAGTCTGGAGGGTGAATCAGAAGAAGCAGAAGAAGGAGAAGGAGAAGGTGAAGTCAGGAGGGTGAATCAGAAGACGCAGAAGAAGGAGAGGGAGAAGGTGAAGTTAGGAGGGTGAATCAGAAGAAGCAGAAGAAGGAGAAGGAGAAGGTGAAGTCAGGGGGGTGAAGCAGAAGAAGTAGAAGAAGGAGAAGGAGATGGTGAAGTCAGGAGGGTGAAGCAGTAGAAGCAGAAGAAGGAGAAGGAGAAGGTGAAGTCTGGAGGGTGAAGCAGAAGAAACAGAAGAAGGAGAAGGAGAAGGTGAAGTCTGGAGGGCGAAGCAGAAGAAGCAGAAGAAGGAGAAGGTGAAGGTGAAGTCTGGAGGGTGAAGCAGAAGAAGCAGAAGAAGGAGAAGGAGAAGGTGAAGTCTGGAGGGTGAATCAGAAAAAGTAGAAGAAGGAGAAGGAGAAGGTGAAGTCAGGAGGGTGAAGCAGAAGAAGGAGACGGAGAAGGTGAAGTCTGGAGGGTGAAGCAGAAGAAGCAGAAGAAGGAGAAGGAGAAGGTGAAGTCTGGAGGGTGAAGCAGAAGAAGCAGAAGAAGGAGAAGGAGAAGGTGAAGTCAGGAGGGTGAATCAGAAGAAGTAGAAGAAAGGAGAAGGAGAAGGTGAAGTCTGGAGGGTGAATCAGAAGATGTAGAAGAAGGAGAAGGAGAAGGTGAAGTCTGGAGGGTGAATCAGAAGAAGTAGAAGAAGGAGAAGGAGAAGGTGAAGTCTGGAGGGTGAATCAGAAGAAGCAGAAGAAGGAGAAGGAGAAGGTGAAGTCTGGAGTGAGAAGCAGAAGAAGTAGAAGAAGGAGAAGGAGAAGGTGAAGTCTGGAGGGTGAATCAGAAGAAGTAAAAGAAGGAGAAGGAGAAGGTAAAGTCTGGAGGGTGAATCAGAAGAAGTAGAAGAAGGAAAAGGAGAAGGTGAAGTCTGGAGGGTGAATCAGAAGAAGCAGAAGAAGGAGAAGGAGAAGGTGAAGTCTGGAGGGTGAATCAGAAGAAGTAGAAGAAGGAGAAGGAGAAGGTGTAGTTTGGAGGGTGAATCAGGAGAAGTAGACGAAGGAGAAGGAGAAGGTGAAGTCTGGAGGGTGAATCAGAAGAAGCAGAAGAAGGAGAAGGAGAAGGTGAAGTCTGGAGGGTGAATCAGAAGAAGTAGAAGAAGCAGAAGGAGAAGGTGAAGTCTGGAGGGTGAATCAGAAGAAGCAGAAGAAGGAGAAGGAGAAGGTGAAGTCTGGAGGGTGAATCAGAAGAAGCAGAAGAAGGAGAAGGAGAAGGTGAAGTATGGAGGGTGAATCAGAAGAAGCAGAAGAAGGAGAAGGAGAAGGTGAAGTCTGGAGGGTGAATCAGAAGAAGCAGAAGAAGTAGAAGGAGAAGGTGAAGTCTGGAGGGTGAATCAGAAGAAGTAGAAGAAGGAGATGGAGAAGGTGAAGTCTGGAGGGTGAATCAGAAGATGCAGAAGAAGGAGAAGGAGAAGGTGAAGTCAGGAGGGTGAATCAGAAGAAGCAGAAGAAGGAGAAGGAGAAGGTGATGTCTGGAGGGTTAATCAGAAGAAGCAGAAGAAGGAGAAGGAGAAGGTGAAGACTGGAGGGTGAATCAGAAGAAGTAGAAGAAGGAAAAGGAGAAGGTGAAGTCTGGAGGGTGTATCAGAAGAAGTAGAAGAAGGAGAAGGAGAAGGCGAAGTCTGGAGGGTGAATCAGAAGAAGCAGAAGAAGGAGAAGGAGAAGGTGAAATCTGGAGGGTGAATCAGAAGAAGCAGAAGAAGGAGAAGGAGAAGATGAAGTCTGGAGGGTGAAACAGAAGAAGTAGAAGAAGGAGAAGGAGAAGGTGAAGTCTGGAGGGTGAATCAGAAGAAGCAGAAGAAGGAGAAGGAGAAGGTGAAGTCTGGAGGGTGAATCAGAAGAAGCAGAAGAAGGAAAAGGAGAAGGTGAAGTCTGGAGGGTGTATCAGAAGAAGTAGAAGAAGGAGAAGGAGAAGGCGAAGTCTGGAGGGTGAATCAGAAGAAGCAGAAGAAGGAGAAGGAGAAGGTGAAATCTGGAGGGTTAATCAGAAGAAGCAGAAGAAGGAGAAGGAGAAGGTGAAGACTGGAGGGTGAATCAGAAGAAGTAGAAGAAGGAAAAGGAGAAGGTGAAGTCTGGAGGGTGTATCAGAAGAAGTAGAAGAAGGAGAAGGAGAAGGCGAAGTCTGGAGGGTGAATCAGAAGAAGCAGAAGAAGGAGAAGGAGAAGGTGAAATCTGGAGGGTGAATCAGAAGAAGTAGAAGAAGGAGATGGAGAAGGTGAAGTCTGGAGGGTGAATCAGAAGATGCAGAAGAAGGAGAAGGAGAAGGTGAAGTCTGGAGAGTGATTCAGAAGAAGTAGAAGAAGCAGAAGGAGAAGGTGAAGTCTGGAGGGTGAATCAGAAGAAGCAGAAGAAGGAGAAGGAGAAGGTGAAGTCTGGAGGGAGAAGCAGAAGAAGTAGAAGAAGGAGAAGGAGAAGGTGAAGTCTGGAGGGTGATTCAGAAGAAGTAGAAGAAGGAGAAGGAGAAGGTGAAGTTTGGAGTGTGAATCAGAAGAAGTAGAAGAAGGAGAAGGAGAAGGTGAAGTCTGGAGGGTGAATCAGGAGAAGCAGAAGAAGGAGAAGGAGAAGGTGAAGTCTGGAGGGTGAATCAGAAGAAGCAGAAGAAGGAGAAGGAGAAGGTGAAGTCTGGAGGGTGAATCAGAAGAAGCAGAAGAAGAAGAAGGAGAAGGTGAAGTCTGGAGGGTGAATCAGAAGAAGTAGAAGAAGGAGAAGGATAAGGTGAAGTCTGGAGGGTGAAAATAGAAGAAGCAAAAGAATGAGAAGGAGAAGATGAAGTCTGGAGGGTGAATCAGAAGAAGTAGAAGAAGGAGAAGGAGGAGGTGAGGTCTGGAGGGTGAATCAGAAGAAGCAGAAGAAGGAGAAGGAGAAGATGAAGTCTGGAGGGTGAATCAGAAGAAGCAGAAGAAGGAGAAGGAGAAGGCGAAGTCTGGAGGGTGAATCAGAAGAAGCAGAAGAAGGAGAAGGAGAAGGTGAAGTCTGGAGGGTGAATCAGAAGAAGCAGAATAAGGAGAAGGAGAAGGTGAAGTCTGGAGGGTGAATCAGAAGAAGTAGAAGAAGGAGAAGGAGAAGGTGAAGTCTGGAGGGTGAAGCAGAAGAAGTCGAAGAAGGAGAAGGAGAAGGTGAAGTCAGGAGGGTGAATCAGAAGAAGTAGAAGAAGGAGAAGGTGAAGTCAGGAGCGTGAATCAGAAGAAGCAGAAGAAGGAGAAGTAGAAGGTGAAGTCTGGAGGGTGGATCAGAAGAAGCAGAAGAAGGAGAAGGAGAAGGTGAAGTCAGGAGGGTGAATCAGAAGAAGCAGAAGAAGCAGAAGGAGAAGGTGAAGTTAGGAGGGTGAATCAGAAGAAGCAGAAGAAGGAGAAGGAGAAGGTGAAGTCAGGGGGGTGAAGCAGAAGAAGTAGAAGAAGGAGAAGGAGAAGGTGAAGTCAGGAGGGTGAAGCAGAAGAAGCAGAAGAAGGAGAAGGAGAAGGTCAAGTCTGGAGGGCGCAGCAGAAGAAGCAGAAGAAGGAGAAGGAGAAGGTGAAGTCTGGAGGGTGAATCAGAAGAAGTAGAAGAAGGAGAAGGAGAAGGTGAAGTCAGGAGGGTGAAGCAGAAGAAGCAGAAGAAGGAGAAGGAGAAGGTGAAGTCTGGAGGGTGAAGCAGAAGAAGCAGAAGAAGGAGAAGGAGAAGGTGAAGTCTGGAGGGCGAAGCAGAAGAAGCAGAAGAAGGAGAAGGAGCAGGTGAATTCTGGAGGGTGAAGCAGAAAAAGCAGATGAAGGAGAAGGAGAAGGTGAAGTCTGGAGGGTGAATCAGAAGAAGGAGAAGAAGGTGTAGCAGAAGGTGAAGTCAGGAGGGTTAAACAGAAGAAGCAGAAGAAGGAGAAGGAGAAGGTGAAGTCTGGAGAGTGAAGCAGAAGAAGCAGAAGAAGGAGAAGGAGAAGGTGAAGTCTGGAGGGTGAAGCAGAAGAAGCAGAAGAAGGAGAAGGAGAAGGTGAAGTCAGGAGGGTGAATCAGAAGAAGTAGAAGAAGGAGAAGGAGAAGGTGAAGTCTGGAGGGTGAATCAGAAGAAGTAGAAGAAGGAGAAGGAGAAGGTGAAGTCTGGAGGGTGAATCAGAAGAAGTAGAAGAAGGAGAAGGAGAAGGTGAAGTCTGGAGGGTGAATCAGAAGAAGCAGAAGAAGGAGAAGGAGAAGGTGAAGTCTGGAGGAAGAAGCAGAAGAAGTAGAAGAAGGAGAAGGAGAAGGTGAAGTCTGGAGGGTGAATCAGAAGAAGTAGAAGAAGTAGAAGGAGAAGGTGAAGTTTGGAGTGTGAATCAGAAGAAGTAGAAGAAGGAGAAGGAGAAGGTGAAGTCTGGAGGGTGAATCAGGAGAAGCAGAAGAAGGAGAAGGAGAAGGTGAAGTCTGGAGGGTGAATCAGAAGAAGCAGAAGAAGGAGAAGGAGAAGGTGAAGTCTGGAGGGTGAATCAGAAGAAGCAGAATAAGAAGAAGGAGAAGGTGAAGTCTGGAGGGTGAATCAGAAGAAGTAGAAGAAGGAGAAGGATAAGGTGAAGTCTGGAGGGTGAAAATAGAAGAAGCAAAAGAATGAGAAGGAGAAGATGAAGTCTGGAGGGTGAATCAGAAGAAGTAGAAGAAGGAGAAGGAGGAGGTGAGGTCTGGAGGGTGAATCAGAAAAAGCAGAAGAAGGAGAAGGAGAAGATGAAGTCTGGAGGGTGAATCAGAAGAAGCAGAAGAAGGAGAAGGAGAAGGTGAAGTCTGGAGGGTGAATCAGAAGAAGCAGAAGAAGGAGAAGGAGAAGGTGAAGTCAGGAGGGTGAATCAGAAGACGCAGAAGAAGGAGAAGGAGAAGGTGAAGTTAGGAGGGTGAATCAGAAGAAGCAGAAGAAGGAGAAGGAGAAGGTGAAGTCAGGGGGGTGAAGCAGAAGAAGTAGAAGAAGGAGAAGGAGATGGTGAAGTCAGGAGGGTGAAGCAGTAGAAGCAGAAGAAGGAGAAGGAGAAGGTGAAGTCTGGAGGGTGAAGCAGAAGAAACAGAAGAAGGAGAAGGAGAAGGTGAAGTCTGGAGGGCGAAGCAGAAGAAGCAGAAGAAGGAGAAGGTGAAGGTGAAGTCTGGAGGGTGAAGCAGAAGAAGCAGAAGAAGGAGAAGGAGAAGGTAAAGTCTGGAGGGTGAATCAGAAAAAGTAGAAGAAGGAGAAGGAGAAGGTGAAGTCAGGAGGGTGAAGCAGAAGAAGGAGACGGAGAAGGTGAAGTCTGGAGGGTGAAGCAGAAGAAGCAGAAGAAGGAGAAGGAGAAGGTGAAGTCTGGAGGGTGAAGCAGAAGAAGCAGAAGAAGGAGAAGGAGAAGGTGAAGTCAGGAGGGTGAATCAGAAGAAGTAGAAGAAGGAGAAGGAGAAGGTGAAGTCTGGAGGGTGAATCAGAAGATGTAGAAGAAGGAGAAGGAGAAGGTGAAGTCTGGAGGGTGAATCAGAAGAAGTAGAAGAAGGAGAAGGAGAAGGTGAAGTCTGGAGGGTGAATCAGAAGAAGCAGAAGAAGGAGAAGGAGAAGGTGAAGTCTGGAGTGAGAAGCAGAAGAAGTAGAAGAAGGAGAAGGAGAAGGTGAAGTCTGCAGGGTGAATCAGAAGAAGTAGAAGAAGGAGAAGGAGAAGGTAAAGTCTGGAGGGTGAATCAGAAGAAGTAGAAGAAGGAAAAGGAGAAGGTGAAGTCTGGAGGTTGAATCAGAAGAAGCAGAAGAAGGAGAAGGAGAAGGTGAAGTCTGGAGGGTGAATCAGAAGAAGTAGAAGAAGGAGAAGGAGAAGGTGTAGTTTGGAGGGTGAATCAGGAGAAGTAGACGAAGGAGAAGGAGAAGGTGAAGTCTGGAGGGTGAATCAGAAGAAGCAGAAGAAGGAGAAGGAGAAGGTGAAGTCTGGAGGGTGAATCAGAAGAAGTAGAAGAAGCAGAAGGAGAAGGTGAAGTCTGGAGGGTGAATCAGAAGAAGCAGAAGAAGGAGAAGGAGAAGGTGAAGTCTGGAGGGTGAATCAGAAGAAGCAGAAGAAGGAGAAGGAGAAGGTGAAGTATGGAGGGTGAATCAGAAGAAGCAGAAGAAGGAGAAGGAGAAGGTGAAGTCTGGAGGGTGAATCAGAAGAAGCAGAAGAAGTAGAAGGAGAAGGTGAAGTCTGGAGGGTGAATCAGAAGAAGTAGAAGAAGGAGATGGAGAAGGTGAAGTCTGGAGGGTGAATCAGAAGATGCAGAAGAAGGAGAAGGAGAAGGTGAAGTCAGGAGGGTGAATCAGAAGAAGCAGAAGAAGGAGAAGGAGAAGGTGATGTCTGGAGGGTTAATCAGAAGAAGCAGAAGAAGGAGAAGGAGAAGGTGAAGACTGGAGGGTGAATCAGAAGAAGTAGAAGAAGGAAAAGGAGAAGGTGAAGTCTGGAGGGTGTATCAGAAGAAGTAGAAGAAGGAGAAGGAGAAGGCGAAGTCTGGAGGGTGAATCAGAAGAAGCAGAAGAAGGAGAAGGAGAAGGTGAAATCTGGAGGGTGAATCAGAAGAAGCAGAAGAAGGAGAAGGAGAAGATGAAGTCTGGAGGGTGATACAGAAGAAGTAGAAGAAGGAGAAGGAGAAGGTGAAGTCTGGAGGGTGAACCATAAGAAGCAGAAGAAGGAGAAGGAGAAGGTGAAGTCTGGAGGGTGAATCAGAAGAAGCAGAAGAAGGAGAAGGAGAAGATTATGTCTGGAGGGTGAATCAGAAGAAGTAGAAGAAGGAGAAGGAGAAGGTGAAGTCTGGAGGGTGAATCAGAAGAAGCAGAAGAAGGAGAAGGAGAAGGTGAAGTCTGGAGGGTGAATCAGAAGAAGCAGAAGAAGGAGAAGGAGAAGGTGAAGTCTGGAGGGTGAATCAGAAGAAGTATAAGAAGGAGAAGGAGAAGGTGAAGTCTGGAGGGTGAAGCAGAAGAAGTCGAAGAAGGAGAAGGAGAAGGTGAAGTCAGGAGGGTGAATCAGAAGAAGTAGAAGAAGGAGAAGGTGAAGTCAGGAGGGTGAATCAGAAGAAGCAGAAGAAGGAGAAGGAGAAGGTGAAGTCTGGAGGGTAAACCAGAAGAATCAGAAGAAGGAGAAGGAGAAGGTGAAGTCTGGAGGGTGAATCAGAAGAAGCAGAAGAAAGAGAAGGAGAAGGTGAAGTCTGGAGGGTGAAGCAGAAGAAGCAGAAGAAGGAGAAGGAGAAGGTGAAGACTGGAGGGTGAATCAGAAGAAGTAGAAGAAGGAGAAGAAGAAGTTGAAGTCTGGAGGGTGAATCAGAAGAATAGAAGAAGGAGAAGGAGAAGGTGAAGTATGGAGGGTGAATCAGAAGAAGCAGAAGAAGGAGAAGGAGAAGGTGAAGTCTGGAGGGTGAATCAGAAGAAGCAGAAGAAGGAGAAGGAGAAGATGAAGTCTGGAGGGTGAATCAGAAGAAGTAGAAGAAGGAGAAGCAGAAGGTGAGGTCTGGAGGGTGAATCAGAAGAAGCAGAAGAAGGAGAAGTAGAAGGTGAAGTCTGGAGGGTGGATCAGAAGAAGCAGAAGAAGGAGAAGGAGAAGGTGAAGTCAGGAGGGTGAATCAGAAGAAGCAGAAGAAGGAGAAGGAGAAGGTGAAGTTAGGAGGGTGAATTACAAGAAGCAGAAGAAGGAGAAGGAGAAGGTGAAGTCAGGGGGGTGAAGCAGAAGAAGTAGAAGAAGGAGAAGGAGAAGGTGAAGTCAGGAGGGTGAAGCAGAAGAAGCAGAAGAAGGAGAAGGAGAAGATCAAGTCTGGAGGGCGCAGCAGAAGAAGCAGAAGAAGGAGAAGGAGAAGGTGAAGTCTGGAGGGTGAAGCCGTAGAAGCAGAAGAAGGAGAAGGAGAAGGTGAAGTCTGGAGGGTGAATCAGAAGAAGTAGAAGAAGGAGAAGGAGAAGGTGAAGTCAGGAGGGTGAAGCAGAAGAAGCAGAAGAAGGAGAAGGAGAAGGTGAAGTCTGGAGGGTGAAGCAGAAGAAGCAGAAGAAGGAGAAGGAGAAGGTGAAGTCTGGAGGGCGAAGCAGAAGAAGCAGAAGAAGGAGAAGGAGAAGGTGAATTCTGGAGGGTGAAGCAGAAAAAGCAGATGAAGGAGAAGGAGAAGGTGAAGTCTGGAGGGTGAATCAGAAGAAGGAGAAGAAGGAGTAGCAGAAGGTGAAGTCAGGAGGGTGAAGCAGAAGAAGCAGAAGAAGGAGAAGGAGAAGGTGAAGTCTGGAGAGTGAAGCAGAAGAAGCAGAAGAAGGAGAAGGAGAAGGTGAAGTCTGGAGGGTGAAGCAGAAGAAGCAGAAGAAGGAGAAGGAGAAGGTGAAGTCAGGAGGGTGAATCAGAAGAAGTAGAAGAAGGAGAAGGAGAAGGTGAAGTCTGGAGGGTGAATCAGAAGAAGTAGAAGAAGGAGAAGGAGAAGGTGAAGTCTGGAGGGTGAATCAGAAGAAGTAGAAGAAGGAGAAGGAGAAGGTGAAGTCTGGAGGGTGAATCAGAAGAAGCAGAAGAAGGAGAAGGAGAAGGTGAAGTCTGGAGGGAGAAGCAGAAGAAGTAGAAGAAGGAGAAGGAGAAGGTGAAGTCTGGAGGGTGAATCAGAAGAAGTAGAAGAAGGAGAAGGAGAAGGTGAAGTTTGGAGTGTGAATCAGAAGAAGTAGAAGAAGGAGAAGGAGAGGGTGAAGTCTGGAGGGTGAATCAGAAGAAGCAGAAGAAGGAAAAGGAGAAGGTGAAGTCTGGAGGGTGAATCAGAAGATGTAGAAGAAGGAGAAGGAGAAGGTGTAGTCTGGAGGGTGAATCAGAAGAAGTAGACGAAGGAGAAGGAGAAGGTGAAGTCTGGAGGGTGAATCAGAAGAAGCAGAAGCAGGAGAAGGAGAAGGTGAAGTCTGGAGGGTGAAACAGAAGAAGTAGAAGAAGGAGAAGGAGAAGGTGAAGTCTGGAGGGTGAATCAGAAGAAGCAGAAGAAGGAGAAGGAGAAGGTGAATTCTGGAGGTTGAATCAGAAGTAGCAGAAGAAGGAGAAGGAGAAGGTGAAGTCTGGAGGGTGAATCAGAAGAAGCAGAAGAAGGAGAAGGAGAAGGTGAAGTCTGGAGGGTAAATCAGAAGAAGCAGAAGAGGTAGAAGGAGAAGGTGAAGTCTGGAGGGTGAATCAGAAGAAGTAGAAGAAGGAGAAGGAGAAGGTGAAGTCTGGAGGGTGAATCAGAAGAAGCAGAAGAAGGAGAAGGAGAAGGTGAAGTCAGGAGGGTGAATCAGAAGAAGCGGAAGAAGGAGAAGGAGAAGGTGAAGTCTGGAGGGTGAATCAGAAGAAGCAGAAGAAGGAGAAGGAGAAGGTGAAGACTGGAGGGTGAATCAGAAGAAGTAGAAGAAGGAGAAGGAGAAGGTGAAGTCTGGAGGGTGAATCAGAAGAAGTAGAAGATGGAGAAGGCGAAGGTGAGCTCTGGAGGGTGAATCAGAAGAAGCAGAAGAAGGAGAAGGAGAAGGTGAAGTCTGAAGGGTGAATCAGAAGAAGCAGAAGAAGGAGAAGGAGAAGGTGAAGTCTGGAGGTGAATCAGAAGAAGCAGAAGAAGGTGAAGGAGAAGGTGAAGTCTGGAGGGTGAATCAGAAGAAGTAGAAGAAGGAGAAGGAGAAGATGAAGTCTGGAGGGTGAATCAGAAGAAGTAGAAGAAGGAGAAGGAGAAGGTGAAGTCTGGAGGGTGAATCAGAAGAAGCAGAAGAAGGAGAAGGAGAAGGTGAAGTCTGGAGGGTGAATCAGAAGAAGCAGAAGAAGGAGAAGGAGAAGGTGAAGTCTGGAGGGTGAATCAGAAGAAGCAGAATAAGAAGGAGAAGGTGAAGTCTGGAGGGTGAATCAGAAGAAGCAGACGAAGGAGAAGGAGAAGGTGAAGTCTGGAGGGTGAATCAGAAGAAGTAGAAGAAGGAGAAGGAGAAGGTGAAGTCTGGAGGCTGAAGCAGAAGAAGGAGAAGAAGGAGAAGGAGAAGGTGAAGTTAGGAGGTTGAATCAGAAGAAGTAGAAGAAGGAGAAGGAGAAGGTGAAGTCAGGAGGGTGAATCAGAAGAAGCAGAAGAAGGGGAAGGAGAAGGTGAAGTCTGGAGGGTGAATCAGAAGAATCAGAAGAAGGAGAAGGAGAAGGTGAAGTCTGGAGGGTGAATCAGAAGAAGCAGAAGAAAGAGAAGGAGAAGGTGAAGTCTGGAGGGTGAAGCAGAAGAAGCAGAAGAAGTAGAAGGAGACGGTGAAGACTGGAGGGTGAATCAGAAGAAGTAGAAGAAGGAGAAGGAGAAGGTGAAGTCTGGAGGTTGAATCAGAAGAAGTAGAAGAAGGAGAAGGAGAAGGTGAAGTCTGGAGGGTGAATCAGAAGAAGCAGAAGAAGGAGAAGGAGAAGGTGAAGTCTGGAGGGTGAATCAGAAGAAGCAGAAGAAGGAGAAGGCGAAGATGAAGTCTGGAGGGTGAATCAGAAGAAGTAGAAGAAGGAGAAGGAGAAGGTGAAGTCAGGAGGGTGAATCAGAAGAAGCAGAAGAAGGAGAAGGAGAAGGTGAAGTCTGGAGGGTGAATCAGAAGAAGCAGAAGAAGGAGAAGGAGAAGGTGAATTCTGGAGGGTGAAGCAGAAGAAGTAGAAGAAGGAGAAGGAGAAGGTGAAGTCAGGGGGGTGAAGCAGAAGAAGTAGAAGAAGGAGAAGGAGAAGGTGAAGTCAGGAAGGTAAAGGAGAAGAAGCAGAAGAAGGAGAAGGAGAAGGTGAAGTCTGGAGGGCGCAGCAGATGAAGCAGAAGAAGTAGAAGGAGAAGGTGAAGTCTGGAGGGTGAAGCAGTAGAAGCAGAAGAAGGAGAAGGAGAAGGTGAAGTCTGGAGGGTGAATCAGAAGAAGTAGAAGAAGGAGAAGGAGAAGGTGAAGTCAGGAGTGTGAAGCAGAAGAAGCAGAAGAAGGTGAAGTCTGGAGGGTGAATCAGAAGAAGCAGAAGAAGGAGAAGGAGAAGGTGAAGTCTGGAGGGTGAATCAGAAGAAGCAGAAGAAGGAGAAGGAGAAGTTGAGGTCAGGAGGCTGAATCAGAAGAAGCAGAAGAAGGAGAAGGAGAAGGTGAAGTTAGGAGGGTGAATCAGAAGAAGCAGAAGAAGGAGACGGAGAAGGTGAAGTCAGGGGGGTGAAGCAGAAGAAGTAGAAGAAGGAGAAGGAGAAGGTGAAGTCAGGAAGGTGAAGCAGAAGAAGCAGAAGAAGGAGAAGGAGAAGGTGAAGTCTGGAGGGCGCAGAGAAGAAGCAGAAGAAGGAGAAGGAGAAGGTGAAGTCTGGAGGGTGAAGCAGAAGAAGCAGAAGAAGGAGAAGGAGAAGGTGAAGTCTGGAGGGTGAATCAGAAGAAGTAGAAGAAGGAGAAGGAGAAGGTGAAGTCAGGAGGGTGAAGCAGAAGAAGCAGAAGAAGGAGAAGGAGAAGGTGAAGTCTGGAGGGTGAAGCAAAAGAAGCAGAAGTGGAAAAGGAGAAGGTGAAGTCTGGAGGGCGAAGCAGAAGAAGCAGAAGAAGGAGAAGGAGAAGGTGAAGTCTGGAGGGTGAAGCAGAAGAAGCAAAAGAAGGAGAAGGCGAAGGTGAAGTCTGGAGGGTGAATCAGAAGAAGTAGAAGAAGGAGAAGGAGAAGGTGAAGTCAGGAGGGTGAAGCAGAAGAAGCAGAAGAAGGAGAAGGAGAAGGTGAAGTCTGGAGGGTGAAGCAGAAGAAGCAGAAGAAGGAGAAGGAGAAGGTGAAGTCTGGAGGGTGAAGCAGAAGAAACAGAAGAAGGAGATGGAGAAGGTGAAGTCAGGAGGGTGAATCAGAAGAAGTAGAAGAAGAAGAAGGAGAAGGTGTAGTCTGGAGGGTGAATCCGAAGAAGTAGACGAAGGAGAAGGAGAAGATGAAGTCTGGAGGGTGAATCAGAAGAAGCAGAAGAAGGAGAAGGGGAAGGTGAAGTCTGGAGGGTGAATCAGAAGAAGTAGAAGAAGGAGAAGGAGAAGGTGAAGTCTGGAGGGTGAATCAGAAGAAGCAGAAGAAGGAGAAGGAGAAGGTGAAGTCTGGAGAGTGAATCAGAAGAAGCAGAAGAAGGAGAAGGAGAAGGTGAAGTCTGGAGGGTGAATCAGAAGAAGCAGAAGAAGGAGAAGGAGAAGGTGAAGTCTGGAGGGTGAATCAGAAGAAGGAGAAGAATAGAAGGAGAAGGTGAAGTCTGGATGGTGAATCAGAAGAAGTAGAAGAAGGAGAAGGAGAAGGTGAAGTCTGGAGGGTGAATCAGAAGAAGCAGAAGAAGGAGAAGGAGAAGGTGAAGTCAGGAGGGTGAATCAGAAGAAGCAGAAGAAGGAGAAGGAGAAGGTGAAGTCTGGAGGGTGAATCAGAAGAAGCAGAAGAAGGAGAAGGAGAAGGTGAAGACTGGAGAGAGAATCAGAAGAAGTAGAAGAAGGAGAAGGAGAAGGTGAAGTCTGGAGGGTGAATCAGAAGAAGTAGAAGAAGGAGAAGGAAAAGGCGAAGTCTGGAGGGTGAATCAGAAGAAGCAGAAGAAGGAGAAGGAGAAGGTGAAGTCTGGAGGGTGAATCAGAAGAAGCAGAAGAAGGAGAAGGAGAAGATGAAGTCTGGAGGGTGAATCAGAAGAAGCAGAAGAAGGAGAAGGAGAAGGTGAAGTCTGGAGGGTGAATCAGAAGAAGCAGAAGAAGGAGAAGGAGAAGGTGAAGTCTCGAGGGTGAAGCAGAAGAAGCAGAAGAAGGAGAAGGAGAAGGTGAAGTATGGAGGGTGAAGCAGAAGAAGTAGAAGAAGGAGAAGGAGAAGGTGATATCTGGGGGGTGAATCAGAAGAAGCAGAAGAAGTAGAAGGAGAAGGTGAAGTCTGGAGGGTGAATCAGAAGAAGTAGAAGAATGAGAAGGAGAAGGTGATGTCTGGAGGGTGAATCAGGAGAAGCAGAAGAAGGAGAAGGAGAAGGTGAAGTCAGGAGGGTGAATCAGAAGAAGCAGAAGAAGGAGAAGGAGAAGGTGAAGTCTGGAGGGTGAATCAGAAGAAGCAGAAGAAGGAGAAGGAGAAGGTGAAGACTGGAGGGTGAATCAGAAGAAGTAGAAGAAGAAGGAGAAGGTGAAGTCTGGAGGGTGAATCAGAAGAAGGAGAAGAAGGAGAAGGAGAAGGCGAAGTCTGGAGGGTGAATCAGAAGTAGCAGAAGAAGGAAAAGGAGAAGGTGAAGTCTGGAGGGTGAATCAGAAGAAGCAGAAGAAGGAGAAGGAGAAGGTGAAGACTGGAGAGAGAATCAGAAGAAGTAGAAGAAGGAGAAGGAGAAGGTGAAGTCTGGAGGGTGAATCAGAAGAAGTAGAAGAAGGAGAAGGAAAAGGCGAAGTCTGGAGGGTGAATCAGAAGAAGCAGAAGAAGGAGAAGGAGAAGGTGAAGTCTGGAGGGTGAATCAGAAGAAGCAGAAGAAGGAGAAGGAGAAGATGAAGTCTGGAGGGTGAATCAGAAGAAGCAGAAGAAGGAGAAGGAGAAGGTGAAGTCTGGAGGGTGAATCAGAAGAAGCAGAAGAAGGAGAAGGAGAAGGTGAAGTCTCGAGGGTGAAGCAGAAGAAGCAGAAGAAGGAGAAGGAGAAGGTGAAGTATGGAGGGTGAATCAGAAGAAGTAGAAGAAGGAGAAGGAGAAGGTGATATCTGGGGGGTGAATCAGAAGAAGCAGAAGAAGTAGAAGGAGAAGGTGAAGTCTGGAGGGTGAATCAGAAGAAGTAGAAGAAGGAGAAGGAGAAGGTGATGTCTGGAGGGTGAATCAGGAGAAGCAGAAGAAGGAGAAGGAGAAGGTGAAGTCAGGAGGGTGAATCAGAAGAAGCAGAAGAAGGAGAAGGAGAAGGTGAAGTCTGGAGGGTGAATCAGAAGAAGCAGAAGAAGGAGAAGGAGAAGGTGAAGACTGGAGGGTGAATCAGAAGAAGTAGAAGAAGAAGGAGAAGGTGAAGTCTGGAGGGTGAATCAGAAGAAGGAGAAGAAGGAGAAGGAGAAGGCGAAGTCTGGAGGGTGAATCAGAATTAGCAGAAGAAGGAAAAGGAGAAGGTGAAGTCTGGAGGGTGAATCAGAAGAAGCAGAAGAAGGAGAAGGAGAAGATGAAGTCTGGAGGGTGAATCAGAAGAAGAAGAAGAAGGAGAAGGAGAAGGTGAAGTCTGGAGGGTGAATCAGAAGAAGCAGAAGAAGGAGAAGGAGAAGGTGAAGTCTGGAGGGTGAATCAGAAGAAGTAGAAGAAGGAGAAGGAGAAGGTGAAGTCTGGAGGGTGAATCAGAAGAAGTAGAAGAAGGAGAAGGAGAAGGTGAAGTCTGGAGGGTGAATCAGAAGAAGCAGAAGAAGGAGAAGGAGAAGGTGAAGTCTGGAGGGTGAATCAGAAGAAGCAGAAGAAGGAGAAGGAGAAGATGAAGTCTGGAGGGTGAATCAGAAGAAGTAGAAGAAGGAGAAGGAGAAGGTGAGGTCTGGAGGGTGAATCAGAAGAAGCAGAAGAAGGAGAAGGAGAAGGTGGAGTCTGAAGGGTGTATCAGAAGAAGCAGAAGAAGGAGAAGGAGAAGGTGAAGTCTGGAGGGTGAATCAGAAGAAGCAGAAAAAGGAGAAGGAGAAGGTGAAGTCTGGAGGGTGAATCAGAAGAAGCAGAAGAAGGAGAAGGAGATGGTGCAGTCTGGAGGGTGAATCAGAAGAAGTAGAAGAAGGAGAAGGAGAAGGTGAAGTCTGGAGGGTGAATCAGAAGAAGTAGAAGAAGGAGAAGGAGAAGGTGATGTCTGGAGGGTGAATCAGAAGAAGCAGAAGAAGGAGAAGGAGAAGGTGAAGTCTGGAGGGTGAATCAGAAGAAGCAGAATAAGGAGAAGGAGAAGGTGAAGTCTGGAGGGTGAATCAGAAGAAGCAGAAGAAGGAGAAGGAGAAGGTGAAGTCTGGAGGGTGAATCAGAAGAAGTAGAAGAAGGAGAAGGAGAAGGTGAGGTCTGGAGGGTGAAGCAGAAGAAGGAGAAGAAGGAGAAGGAGAAGGTGAAGTCAGGAGGGTGAATCAGAAGAAGTAGAAGAAGGAGAAGGAGAAGGTGAAGTCAGGAGGGTGAATCAGAAGAAGCTGAAGAAGGAAAAGGAGAAGGTGAAGTCTGGAGGGTGAATCAGAAGAATCAGAGGAAGGAGAAGGAGAAGGTGAAGTCTGGAGGGTGAATCAGAAGAAGCAGAAGAAAGAGAAGGAGAAGGTGAAGTCTGGAGGGTGAAGCAGAAGAAGCAGAAGAAGGAGAAGGAGAAGGTGAAGACTGGAGGGTGAATCAGAAGAAGTAGAAGAAGGAGAAGGAGAAGGTGAAGTCTGGAGGGTGAATCAGAAGAAGTAGAAGAAGGAGAAGGAAAAGGCGAAGTCTGGAGTGTGAATTAGAAGAAGCAGAAGAAGGAGAAGGAGAAGGTGAAGTCTGGAGGGTGAATCAGAAGAAGCAGAAGAAGGAGAAGGAGAAGATTAAGTCTGGAGAGTGAATCAGAAGAAGCAGAAGAAGGAGAAGGAGAAGGTGAAGTCTGGAGGGTGAATCAGAAGAAGCAGAAGAAGGAGAAGGAGGAGGTGAAGTCTCGAGGGTGAAGCAGAAGAAGCAGAAGAAGGAGAAGGAGAAGGTGAAGTCTGGAGGGTGAATCAGAAGAAGTAGAAGAAGGAGAAGGAGAAGGTGATGTCTGGAGGGTGAATCAGGAGAAGCAGAATAAGGAGAAGGAGAAGGTGAAGTCAGGAGGGTGAATCAGAAGAAGCAGAAGAAGGAGAAGGAGAAGGTGAAGTCTGGAGGGTGAATCAGAAGAAGCAGAAGAAGGAGAAGGAGAAGGTGAAGACTGGAGGGTGAATCAGAAGAAGTAGAAGAAGAAGGAGAAGGTGAAGTCTGGAGGGTGAATCAGAAGAAGTAGAAGAAGGAGAAGGAGAAGGCGAAGTCTGGAGGGTGAATCAGAAGTAGCAGAAGAAGGAAAAGGAGAAGGTGAAGTCTGGAGGGTGAATCAGAAGAAGCAGAAGAAGGAGAAGGAGAAGATCAAGTCTGGAGGGTGAATCAGAAGAAGCAGAAGAAGGAGAAGGAGAAGGTGAAGTCTGGAGGGTGAATCAGAAGAAGCAGAAGAAGGAGAAGGAGAAGGTGAAGTCTGGAGGGTGAATCAGAAGAAGTAGAAGAAGGAGAAGGAGAAGGTGAAGTCTGGAGGGTGAATCAGAAGAAGTAGAAGAAGGAGAAGGAGAAGGTGAAGTCTGGAGGGTGAATCAGAAGAAGCAGAAGAAGGAGAAGGAGAAGGTGAAGTCTGGAGGGTGAATCAGAAGAAGCAGAAGAAGGAGAAGGAGAAGATGAAGTCTGGAGGGTGAATCAGAAGAAGTAGAAGAAGGAGAAGGAGAAGGTGAGGTCTGGAGGGTGAATCAGAAGAAGCAGAAGAAGGAGAAGGAGAAGGTGAAGTCTGAAGGGTGTATCAGAAGAAGCAGAAGAAGGAGAAGGAGAAGGTGAAGTCTGGAGGGTGAATCAGAAGAAGCAGAAAAAGGAGAAGGAGAAGGTGAAGTCTGGAGGGTGAATCAGAAGAAGCAGAAGAAGGAGAAGGAGATGGTGCAGTCTGGAGGGTGAATCAGAAGAAGTAGAAAAAGGAGAAGGAGAAGGTGAAGTCTGGAGGGTGAATCAGAAGAAGTAGAAGAAGGAGAAGGAGAAGGTGATGTCTGGAGGGTGAATCAGAAGAAGCAGAAGAAGGAGAAGGAGAAGGTGAAGTCTGGAGGGTGAATCAGAAGAAGCAGAATAAGGAGAAGGAGAAGGTGAAGTCTGGAGGGTGAATCAGAAGAAGCAGAAGAAGGAGAAGGAGAAGGTGAAGTCTGGAGGGTGAATCAGAAGAAGTAGAAGAAGGAGAAGGAGAAGGTGAAGTCTGGAGGGTGAAGCAGAAGAAGTAGAAGAAGGAGAAGGAGAAGGTGAAGTCAGGAGGGTGAATCAGAAGAAGTAGAAGAAGGAGAAGGAGAAGGTGAAGTCAGGAGGGTGAATCAGAAGAAGCAGAAGAAGGAGAAGGAGAAGGTGAAGTCTGGAGGGTGAATCAGAAGAATCAGAAGAAGGAGAAGGAGAAGGTAAAGTCTGGAGGGTGAATCAGAAGAAGCAGAAGAAGGAGAAGGAGAAGGTGAAGACTGGAGGGTGAATCAGAAGAAGTAGAAGAAGGAGAAGGAGAAACTGAAGTCTGGAGGGTGAATCAGAAGAAGTAGAAGAAGGAGAAGGAGAAGGTGAAGTCTGGAGGGTGAATCAGAAGAAGCAGAAGAAGGAGAAGGAGAAGGTGAAGTCTGGAAGGTGAATCAGAAGAAGCAGAAGAAGGAGAAGGAGAAGATGAAGTCTGGAGGGTGAATCAGAAGAAGTAGAAGAAGGAGAAGGAGAAGGTGAGGTCTGGAGGGTGAATCAGAAGAAGCAGAAGAAGGAGAAGGAGAAGGTGAAGTCTGAAGGGTGTATCAGAAGAAGCAGAAGAAGGAGAAGGAGAAGGTGAAGTCTGGAGGGTGAATCAGAAGAAGCAGAAAAAGGAGAAGGAGAAGGTGAAGTCTGGAGGGTGAATCAGAAGAAGCAGAAGAAGGAGAAGGAGATGGTGCAGTCTGGAGGGTGAATCAGAAGAAGTAGAAGAAGGAGAAGGAGAAGGTGAAGTCTGGAGGGTGAATCAGAAGAAGTAGAAGAAGGAGAAGGAGAAGGTGATGTCTGGAGGGTGAATCAGAAGAAGCAGAAGAAGGAGAAGGAGAAGGTGAAGTCTGGAGGGTGAATCAGAAGAAGCAGAATAAGGAGAAGGAGAAGGTGAAGTCTGGAGGGTGAATCAGAAGAAGCAGAAGAAGGAGAAGGAGAAGGTGAAGTCTGGAGGGTGAATCAGAAGAAGTAGAAGAAGGAGAAGGAGAAGGTGAAGTCTGGAGGGTGAAGCAGAAGATGTAGAAGAAGGAGAAGGAGAAGGTGAAGTCTGGAGGGTGAATCAGAAGTATCAGAAGAAGGAGAAGGAGAAGGTGAAGTCTGGAGGGTGAATCAGAAGAAGCAGAAGAAAGAGAAGGAGAAGGTGAAGTCTGGAGGGTGAAGCAGAAGAAGCAGAAGAAGGAGAAGGAGAAGGTGAAGACTGAAGGGTGAATCAGAAGAAGTAGAAGAAGGAGAAGGAGAAACTGAAGTCTGGAGGGTGAATCAGAAGAAGTAGAAGAAGGAGAAGGAGAAGGTGAAGTCTGGAGGGTGAATCAGAAGAAGCAGAAGAAGGAGAAGGAGGAGGTGAAGTCTGGAGGGTGAATCAGAAGAAGCAGAAGAAGGAGAAGGAGAAGATGAAGTCTGGAGGGTGAATCAGAAGAAGTAGAAGAAGGAGAAGGAGAAGGTGAGGTCTGGGGGGAGAATCAGAAGAAGCAGAAGAAGGAGAAGGAGAAGGTGAAGTCTGGAGGGTGAATCAGAAGAAGCAGAAGAAGGAGAAGGAGAAGGTGAAGTCTGGAGGGTGAATCAGAAGAAGCAGAAGAAGGAGAAGGAGAAGGTGAAGTCAGGAGGGTGAATCAGAAGAAGCAGAAGAAGGAGAAGGAGAAGGTGAAGTTACGAGGGTGAATCAGAAGAAGCAGAAGAAGGAGAAGGAGAAGGTGAAGTCAGGGGCGTGAAGCAGAAGAAGTAGAAGAAGGAGAAGGAGAAGGTGAAGTCTGGAGGGTGAAGCAGAAGAAGGAGAAGGAGAAGGTGAAGTCTGGAGGGTGCAGCAGAAGAAGCAGAAGAAGGAGAAGGAGAAGGTGAAGTCTGGAGGGCGAAGCAGAAGAAGCAGAAGAAGGAGAAGGAGAAGGTGAAGTCTGGAGGGTGAAGCAGAAGAAGCAGAAGAAGGAGAAGGAGAAGGTGAAGTCTGGAGGGTGAATCAGAAGAAGTAGAAGAAGGAGAAGGAGAAGGTGAAGTCAGGAGGGTGAAGCAGAAGAAGCAGAAGAAGGAGAAGGAGAAGGTGAAGTCTGGAGGGTGAATCAGAAGAAGCAGAAGAAGGAGAAGGAGAAGGTGCAGTCTGGAGGGTGAATCAGAAGAAGTAGAAGAAGGAGAAGGAGAAGGTGAAGTCTGGAGGGTGAATCAGAAGAAGTAGAAGAAGGAGAAGGAGAAGGTGAAGTCTGGAGGGTGAAGCAGAAGAAGCAGAAGAAGGAGAAGGAGAAGGTGAAGTCTGGAGGGTGAATCAGAAGAAGCAGAAAAAGGAGAAGGAGAAGATGAAGTCTGGAGGGTGAATCAGAAGAAGTAGAAGAAGGAGAAGGAGAAGGTGAGGTCTGGAGGGTGAATCAGAAGAAGCAGAAGAAGGAGAAGGAGAAGGTGAAGTCTGAAGGGTGTATCAGGAGAAGCAGAAGAAGGAGAAGGAGAAGGTGAAGTCTGGAGGGTGAATTAGAAGAAGCAGAAAAAGGAGAAGGAGAAGGTGAAGTCTGGAGGGTGAATCAGAAGAAGCAGAAGAAGGAGAAGGAGATGGTGCAGTCTGGAGGGTGAATCAGAAGAAGTAGAAGAAGGAGAAGGAGAAGGTGAAGACTGGAGGGTGAATCAGAAGAAGTAGAAGAAGGAGAAGGAGAAGGTGAAGTCTGGAGGGTGAATCAGAAGAAGCAGAAGAAGGAGAAGGAGAAGGTGAAGTCTGGAGGGTGAATCAGAAGAAGCAGAAGAAGGAGAAGGAGAAGGTGAAGTCTGGAGGGTGAATCAGAAGAAGCAGAAGAAGGAGAAGGAGAAGGTGAAGTCTGGAGGGTGAATCAGATGAAGTAGAAGAAGGAGAAGGAGAAGGTGAAGTCTGGAGGGTGAAGCAGAAGAAGTAGAAGAAGGAGAAGGAGAAGGTGAAGTCAGGAGGGTGAATCAGAAGAAGTAGAAGAAGGAGAAGGAGAAGGTGAAATCAGGAGGGTGAATCAGAAGAAGCAGAAGAAGGAGAAGTAGAAGGTGAAGTCTGGAGGGTGAATCAGAAGAATCAGAAGAAGGAGAAGGTGAAGTCTGGAGGGTGAATCAGAAGAAGCAGAAGAAAGAGAAGGAGACGGTGAAGTCTGGAGGGTGAAGCAGAAGAAGCAGAAGAAGGAGAAGGAGAAGGTGAAGACTGGAGGGTGAATCAGAAGAAGTAGAAGAAGGAGAAGGAGAAACTGAAGTCTGGAGGGTGAATCAGAAGAAGTAGAAGAAGGAGAAGGAGAAGGTGAAGTCTGGAGGGTGAATCAGAAGAAGCAGAAGAAGGAGAAGGAGAAGGTGAAGTCTGGAGGGTGAATCAGAAGAAGCAGAAGAAGGAGAAGGAGAAGATGAAGTCTGGAGGGTGAATCAGAAGAAGTAGAAGAAGGAGAAGGAGAAGGTGAAGTCTGGAGGGTGAATCAGAAGAAGCAGAAGAAGGAGAAGGAGAAGGTGAAGTCTGGAGGGTGAATCAGAAGAAGCAGAAAAAGGAGAAGGAGAAGATGAAGTCTGGAGGGTGAATCAGAAGAAGTAGAAGAAGGAGAAGGAGAAGGTGAGGTCTGGAGGGTGAATCAGAAGAAGCAGAAGAAGGAGAAGGAGAAGGTGAAGTCTGAAGGGTGTATCAGGAGAAGCAGAAGAAGGAGAAGGAGAAGGTGAAGTCTGGAGGGTGAATTAGAAGAAGCAGAAAAAGGAGAAGGAGAAGGTGAAGTCTGGAGGGTGAATCAGAAGAAGCAGAAGAAGGAGAAGGAGATGGTGCAGTCTGGAGGGTGAATCAGAAGAAGTAGAAGAAGGAGAAGGAGAAGGTGAAGTCTGGAGGGTGAATCAGAAGAAGTAGAAGAAGGAGAAGGAGAAGGTGAAGTCTGGAGGGTGAATCAGAAGAAGCAGAAGAAGGAGAAGGAGAAGGTGAAGTCTGGAGGGTGAATCAGAAGAAGCAGAAGAAGGAGAAGGAGAAGGTGAAGTCTGGAGGGTGAATCAGAAGAAGCAGAAGAAGGAGAAGGAGAAGGTGAAGTCTGGAGGGTGAATCAGATGAAGTAGAAGAAGGAGAAGGAGAAGGTGAAGTCTGGAGGGTGAAGCAGAAGAAGTAGAAGAAGGAGAAGGAGAAGGTGAAGTCAGGAGGGTGAATCAGAAGAAGTAGAAGAAGGAGAAGGAGAAGGTGAAATCAGGAGGGTGAATCAGAAGAAGCAGAAGAAGGAGAAGTAGAAGGTGAAGTCTGGAGGTGAATCAGAAGAATCAGAAGAAGGAGAAGGTGAAGTCTGGAGGGTGAATCAGAAGAAGCAGAAGAAAGAGAAGGAGACGGTGAAGTCTGGAGGGTGAAGCAGAAGAAGCAGAAGAAGGAGAAGGAGAAGGTGAAGACTGGAGGGTGAATCAGAAGAATTAGAAGAAGGAGAAGGAGAAACTGAAGTCTGGAGGGTGAATCAGAAGAAGTAGAAGAAGGAGAAGGAGAAGGTGAAGTCTGGAGGGTGAATCAGAAGAAGCAGAAGAAGGAGAAGGAGAAGGTGAAGTCTGGAGGGTGAATCAGAAGAAGCAGAAGAAGGAGAAGGAGAAGATGAAGTCTGGAGGGTGAATCAGAAGAAGTAGAAGAAGGAGAAGGAGAAGGTGAGGTCTGGGGGGTTAATCAGAAGAAGCAGAAGAAGGAGAAGGAGAAGGTGAAGTCTGGAGGGTGAATCAGAAGAAGCAGGAGAAGGAGAAGGTGAAGTCTGGAGGGTGAATCAGAAGAAGCAGAAGAAGGAGAAGGAGAAGGTGAAGTCAGGAGGGTGAATCAGAAGAAGCAGAAGAAGGAGAAGGAGAAGGTGAAGTTAGGAGGGTGAATCAGAAGAAGCAGAAGAAGGAGAAGGAGAAGGTGAAGTCAGGGGGGTGAAGCAGAAGAAGTAGAAGAAGGAGAAGGAGAAGGTGAAGTCTGGAGGGTGAAGCAGAAGAAGCAGAAGAAGGAGAAGGAGAAGGTGAAGTCTGGAGGGTGCAGCAGAAGAAGCAGAAGAAGGAGAAGGAGAAGATGAAGTCTGGAGGGTGAAGCAGAAGAAGCAGAAGAAGGAGAAGGAGAAGGTGAAGTCTGGAGGGTGAATCAGAAGAAGTAGAAGAAGGAGAAGGAGAAGGTGAAGTCAGGAGTGTGAAGCAGAAGAAGCAGAAGAAGGAGAAGGAGAAGGTGAAGTCTGGAGGGCGCAGCAGAAGAAGCAGAAGAAGGAGAAGGAGAAGGTGAAGTCTGGAGGGTGAAGCAGAAGAAGCAGAAGAAGGAGAAGGAGAAGGTGAAGTCTGGAGGGTGAATCAGAAGAAGTAGAAGAAGGAGAAGGAGAAGTTGAAGTCAGGAGGGTGAAGCAGAAGAAGCAGAAGAAGGAGAAGGAGAAGGTGAAGTCAGGAGGGTGAAGCAGAAGAAGGAGAAGGAGAAGGTGAAGTCTGGAGGGTGAAGCAGAAGAAGCAGAAGAAGGAGAAGGAGAAGTTGAAGTCTGGAGGGTGAAGCAGAAGAAGCAGAAGAAGGAGATGGAGAAGGTGAAGTCAGGAGGGTGAATCAGAAGAAGTAGAAGAAGGAGAAGGAGAAGGTGAAGTCTGGAGGGTGAATCAGACGAAGTAGAAGAAGGAGAACGAGAAGGTGAAGTCTGGAGGGTGAAGCAGAAGTAGCAGCAGAAGGAGAAGGAGAAGGTGTAGTCTGGAGGGTGAATCCGAAGAAGTAGACGAAGGAGAAGGAGAAGGTGAAGTCTGGAGGGTGAATCAGAAGAAGCAGAAGAATGAGAAGGTGAAGGTGAAGTCTGGAGGGTGAATCAGAAGAAGTAGAAGAAGGAGAAGGAGAAGGTGAAGTCTGGAGGGTGAATCAGAAGAAGTAGAAGAAGGAGAAGGAGAAGGTGAAGTCTGGAGGGTGAAGCAGAAGAAGTAGAAGAAGGAGAAGGAGAAGGTGAAGTCAGGAGGGTGAATCAGAAGAAGCAGAAGAAGGAGAAGGAGAAGGTGAAGTCTGGAGGGTGAATCAGAAGAATCAGAAGAAGGAGAAGGAGAAGATGAAGTCTGGAGGGTGAATCAGAAGAAGTAGAAGAAGGAGAAGGAGAAGGTGAAGTCTGGAGGGTGAATCAGAAGAAGTAGAAGAAGGAGAAGGAGAAGGTGATGTCTGGAGGGTGAATCAGAAGAAGCAGAAGAAGGAGAAGGAGAAGGTGAAGTCTGGAGGGTGAATCAGAAGAAGCAGAAGAAGGAGAAGGAGAAGGTGAAGTCTGGAGGGTGAATCAGAAGAAGTAGAAGAAGGAGAAGGAGAAGGTGAAGTCTGGAGGGTGAAGCAGAAGAAGTAGAAGAAGGAGAAGGAGAAGGTGAAGTCAGGAGGGTGAATCAGAAGAAGAAGAAGAAGGAGAAGGAGAAGGTGAAGTCAGGAGGGTGAATCAGAAGAAGCAGAAGAAGGAGAAGGAGAAGGTGAAGTCAGGGGCGTGAAGCAGAAGAAGTAGAAGAAGGAGAAGGTGAAGTCTGGAGGGTGAAGCAGAAGAAGCAGAAGAAGGAGAAGGAGAAGGTGAAGTCTGGAGGGTGAAGCAGAAGAAGCAGAAGAAGGAGAAGGAGAAGGTGAAGTCTGGAGGGCGAAGCAGAAGAAGCAGAAGAAGGAGAAGGAGAAGGTGAAGTCTGGAGGGTGAAGCAGAAGAAGCAGAAGAAGGAGAAGGAGAAGGTGAAGTCTGGAGGGTGAATCAGAAGAAGTAGAAGAAGGAGAAGGAGAAGGTGAAGTCAGGAGGGTGAAGCAGAAGAAGCAGAAGAAGGAGAAGGAGAAGGTGAAGTCTGGAGGGTGAATCAGAAGAAGCAGAAGAAGGAGAAGGAGAAGGTGCAGTCTGGAGGGTGAATCAGAAGAAGTAGAAGAAGGAGAAGGAGAAGGTGAAGTCTGGAGGGTGAATCAGAAGAAGTAGAAGAAGGAGAAGGAGAAGGTGAAGTCTGGAGGGTGAATCAGAAGAAGCAGAAGAAGGAGAAGGAGAAGGTGAAGTCTGGAGGGTGAATCAGAAGAAGCACAAAAAGGAGAAGGAGAAGATGAAGTCTGGAGGGTGAATCAGAAGAAGTAGAAGAAGGAGAAGGAGAAGGTGAGGTCTGGAGGGTGAATCAGAAGAAGCAGAAGAAGGAGAAGGAGAAGGTGAAGTCTGAAGGGTGTATCAGGAGAAGCAGAAGAAGGAGAAGGAGAAGGTGAAGTCTGGAGGGTGAATTAGAAGAAGCAGAAAAAGGAGAAGGAGAAGGTGAAGTCTGGAGGGTGAATCAGAAGAAGCAGAAGAAGGAGAAGGAGATGGTGCAGTCTGGAGGGTGAATCAGAAGAAGTAGAAGAAGGAGAAGGAGAAGGTGAAGTCTGGAGGGTGAATCAGAAGAAGTAGAAGAAGGAGAAGGAGAAGGTGAAGTCTGGAGGGTGAATCAGAAGAAGCAGAAGAAGGAGAAGGAGAAGGTGAAGTCTGGAGGGTGAATCAGAAGAAGCAGAAGAAGGAGAAGGAGAAGGTGAAGTCTGGAGGGTGAATCAGAAGAAGTAGAAGAAGGAGAAGGAGAAGGTGAAGTCTGGAGGGTGAATCAGAAGAAGCAGAAGAAGGAGAAGGAGGAGGTGAAGTCTGGAGGGTGAATCAGAAGAAGCAGAAGAAGGAGAAGGAGAAGATGAAGTCTGGAGGGTGAATCAGAAGAAGTAGAAGAAGGAGAAGGAGAAGGTGAGGTCTGGGGGGAGAATCAGAAGAAGCAGAAGAAGGAGAAGGAGAAGGTGAAGTCTGGAGGGTGAATCAGAAGAAGCAGAAGAAGGAGAAGGAGAAGGTGAAGTCTGGAGGGTGAATCAGAAGAAGCAGAAGAAGGAGAAGGAGAAGGTGAAGTCAGGAGGGTGAATCAGAAGAAGCAGAAGAAGGAGAAGGAGAAGGTGAAGTTACGAGGGTGAATCAGAAGAAGCAGAAGAAGGAGAAGGAGAAGGTGAAGTCAGGGGCGTGAAGCAGAAGAAGTAGAAGAAGGAGAAGGAGAAGGTGAAGTCTGGAGGGTGAAGCAGAAGAAGCAGAAGAAGGAGAAGGAGAAGGTGAAGTCTGGAGGGTGCAGCAGAAGAAGCAGAAGAAGGAGAAGGAGAAGGTGAAGTCTGGAGGGCGAAGCAGAAGAAGCAGAAGAAGGAGAAGGAGAAGGTGAAGTCTGGAGGGTGAAGCAGAAGAAGCAGAAGAAGGAGAAGGAGAAGGTGAAGTCTGGAGGGTGAATCAGAAGAAGTAGAAGAAGGAGAAGGAGAAGGTGAAGTCAGGAGGGTGAAGCAGAAGAAGCAGAAGAAGGAGAAGGAGAAGGTGAAGTCTGGAGGGTGAATCAGAAGAAGCAGAAGAAGGAGAAGGAGAAGGTGCAGTCTGGAGGGTGAATCAGAAGAAGTAGAAGAAGGAGAAGGAGAAGGTGAAGTCTGGAGGGTGAATCAGAAGAAGTAGAAGAAGGAGAAGGAGAAGGTGAAGTCTGGAGGGTGAATCAGAAGAAGCAGAAGAAGGAGAAGGAGAAGGTGAAGTCTGGAGGGTGAATCAGAAGAAGCAGAAAAAGGAGAAGGAGAAGATGAAGTCTGGAGGGTGAATCAGAAGAAGTAGAAGAAGGAGAAGGAGAAGGTGAGGTCTGGAGGGTGAATCAGAAGAAGCAGAAGAAGGAGAAGGAGAAGGTGAAGTCTGAAGGGTGTATCAGGAGAAGCAGAAGAAGGAGAAGGAGAAGGTGAAGTCTGGAGGGTGAATTAGAAGAAGCAGAAAAAGGAGAAGGAGAAGGTGAAGTCTGGAGGGTGAATCAGAAGAAGCAGAAGAAGGAGAAGGAGATGGTGCAGTCTGGAGGGTGAATCAGAAGAAGTAGAAGAAGGAGAAGGAGAAGGTGAAGACTGGAGGGTGAATCAGAAGAAGTAGAAGAAGGAGAAGGAGAAGGTGAAGTCTGGAGGGTGAATCAGAAGAAGCAGAAGAAGGAGAAGGAGAAGGTGAAGTCTGGAGGGTGAATCAGAAGAAGCAGAAGAAGGAGAAGGAGAAGGTGAAGTCTGGAGGGTGAATCAGAAGAAGCAGAAGAAGGAGAAGGAGAAGGTGAAGTCTGGAGGGTGAATCAGATGAAGTAGAAGAAGGAGAAGGAGAAGGTGAAGTCTGGAGGGTGAAGCAGAAGAAGTAGAAGAAGGAGAAGGAGAAGGTGAAGTCAGGAGGGTGAATCAGAAGAAGTAGAAGAAGGAGAAGGAGAAGGTGAAATCAGGAGGGTGAATCAGAAGAAGCAGAAGAAGGAGAAGTAGAAGGTGAAGTCTGGAGGGTGAATCAGAAGAATCAGAAGAAGGAGAAGGTGAAGTCTGGAGGGTGAATCAGAAGAAGCAGAAGAAAGAGAAGGAGACGGTGAAGTCTGGAGGGTGAAGCAGAAGAAGCAGAAGAAGGAGAAGGAGAAGGTGAAGACTGGAGGGTGAATCAGAAGAAGTAGAAGAAGGAGAAGGAGAAACTGAAGTCTGGAGGGTGAATCAGAAGAAGTAGAAGAAGGAGAAGGAGAAGGTGAAGTCTGGAGGGTGAATCAGAAGAAGCAGAAGAAGGAGAAGGAGAAGGTGAAGTCTGGAGGGTGAATCAGAAGAAGCAGAAGAAGGAGAAGGAGAAGATGAAGTCTGGAGGGTGAATCAGAAGAAGGAGAAGAAGGAGAAGGAGAAGGTGAAGTCTGGAGGGTGAATCAGAAGAAGCAGAAGAAGGAGAAGGAGAAGGTGAAGTCTGGAGGGTGAATCAGAAGAAGCAGAAAAAGGAGAAGGAGAAGATGAAGTCTGGAGGGTGAATCAGAAGAAGTAGAAGAAGGAGAAGGAGAAGGTGAGGTCTGGAGGGTGAATCAGAAGAAGCAGAAGAAGGAGAAGGAGAAGGTGAAGTCTGAAGGGTGTATCAGGAGAAGCAGAAGAAGGAGAAGGAGAAGGTGAAGTCTGGAGGGTGAATTAGAAGAAGCAGAAAAAGGAGAAGGAGAAGGTGAAGTCTGGAGGGTGAATCAGAAGAAGCAGAAGAAGGAGAAGGAGATGGTGCAGTCTGGAGGGTGAATCAGAAGAAGTAGAAGAAGGAGAAGGAGAAGGTGAAGTCTGGAGGGTGAATCAGAAGAAGTAGAAGAAGGAGAAGGAGAAGGTGAAGTCTGGAGGGTGAATCAGAAGAAGCAGAAGAAGGAGAAGGAGAAGGTGAAGTCTGGAGGGTGAATCAGAAGAAGCAGAAGAAGGAGAAGGAGAAGGTGAAGTCTGGAGGGTGAATCAGAAGAAGCAGAAGAAGGAGAAGGAGAAGGTGAAGTCTGGAGGGTGAATCAGATGAAGTAGAAGAAGGAGAAGGAGAAGGTGAAGTCTGGAGGGTGAAGCAGAAGAAGTAGAAGAAGGAGAAGGAGAAGGTGAAGTCAGGAGGGTGAATCAGAAGAAGTAGAAGAAGGAGAAGGAGAAGGTGAAATCAGGAGGGTGAATCAGAAGAAGCAGAAGAAGGAGAAGTAGAAGGTGAAGTCTGGAGGGTGAATCAGAAGAATCAGAAGAATGAGAAGGTGAAGTCTGGAGGGTGAATCAGAAGAAGCAGAAGAAAGAGAAGGAGACGGTGAAGTCTGGAGGGTGAAGCAGAAGAAGCAGAAGAAGGAGAAGGAGAAGGTGAAGACTGGAGGGTGAATCAGAAGAAGTAGAAGAAGGAGAAGGAGAAACTGAAGTCTGGAGGGTGAATCAGAAGAAGTAGAAGAAGGAGAAGGAGAAGGTGAAGTCTGGAGGGTGAATCAGAAGAAGCAGAAGAAGGAGAAGGAGAAGGTGAAGTCTGGAGGGTGAATCAGAAGAAGCAGAAGAAGGAGAAGGAGAAGATGAAGTCTGGAGGGTGAATCAGAAGAAGTAGAAGAAGGAGAAGGAGAAGGTGAGGTCTGGGGGGTGAATCAGAAGAAGCAGAAGAAGGAGAAGGAGAAGGTGAAGTCTGGAGGGTGAATCAGAAGAAGCAGGAGAAGGAGAAGGTGAAGTCTGGAGGGTGAATCAGAAGAAGCAGAAGAAGGAGAAGGAGAAGGTGAAGTCAGGAGGGTGAATCAGAAGAAGCAGAAGAAGGAGAAGGAGAAGGTGACGTTAGGAGGGTGAATCAGAAGAAGCAGAAGAAGGAGAAGGAGAAGGTGAAGTCAGGGGGGTGAAGCAGAAGAAGTAGAAGAAGGAGAAGGAGAAGGTGAAGTCTGGAGGGTGAAGCAGAAGAAGCAGAAGAAGGAGAAGGAGAAGGTGAAGTCTGGAGGGTGCAGCAGAAGAAGCAGAAGAAGGAGAAGGAGAAGATGAAGTCTGGAGGGTGAAGCAGAAGAAGCAGAAGAAGGAGAAGGAGAAGGTGAAGTCTGGAGGGTGAATCAGAAGAAGTAGAAGAAGGAGAAGGAGAAGGTGAAGTCAGGAGTGTGAAGCAGAAGAAGCAGAAGAAGGAGAAGGAGAAGGTGAAGTCTGGAGGGCGCAGCAGAAGAAGCAGAAGAAGGAGAAGGAGAAGGTGAAGTCTGGAGGGTGAAGCAGAAGAAGCAGAAGAAGGAGAAGGAGAAGGTGAAGTCTGGAGGGTGAATCAGAAGAAGTAGAAGAAGGAGAAGGAGAAGTTGAAGTCAGGAGGGTGAAGCAGAAGAAGCAGAAGAAGGAGAAGGAGAAGGTGAAGTCTGGAGGGTGAAGCAGAAGAAGCAGAAGTGGAAAAGTAGAAGGTGAAGTCTGGAGGGCGAAGCAGAAGAAGCAGAAGAAGGAGAAGGAGAAGGTGAAGTCTGGAGGGTGAAGCAGAAGAAGCAGAAGAAGGAGAAGGCGAAGGTGAAGCCTGGAGGGTGAATCAGAAGAAGTAGAAGAAGGAGAAGGAGAAGGTGAAGTCAGGAGGGTGAAGCAGAAGAAGCAGAAGAAGGAGAAGGAGAAGGTGAAGTCTGGAGGGTGAAGCAGAAGAAGCAGAAGAAGGAGAAGGAGAAGTTGAAGTCTGGAGGGTGAAGCAGAAGAAGCAGAAGAAGGAGATGGAGAAGGTGAAGTCAGGAGGGTGAATCAGAAGAAGTAGAAGAAGGAGAAGGAGAAGGTGAAGTCTGGAGGGTGAATCAGACGAAGTAGAAGAAGGAGAACGAGAAGGTGAAGTCTGGAGGGTGAAGCAGAAGTAGCAGCAGAAGGAGAAGGAGAAGGTGTAGTCTGGAGGGTGAATCCGAAGAAGTAGACGAAGGAGAAGGAGAAGGTGAAGTCTGGAGGGTGAATCAGAAGAAGCAGAAGAAGGAGAAGGTGAAGGTGAAGTCTGGAGGGTGAATCAGAAGAAGCAGAAGAAGGAGAAGGAGAAGGTGAAGTCTGGAGGGTGAATCAGAAGAAGTAGAAGAAGGAGAAGGAGAAGGTGAAGTCTGGAGGGTGAAGCAGAAGAAGTAGAAGAAGGAGAAGGAGAAGGTGAAGTCAGGAGGGTGAATCAGAAGAAGTAGAAGAAGGAGAAGGAGAAGGTGAAGTCAGGAGGGTGAATCAGAAGAAGCAGAAGAAGGAGAAGGAGAAGGTGAAGTCTGGAGGGTGAATCAGAAGAATCAGAAGAAGGAGAAGGAGAAGATGAAGTCTGGAGGGTGAATCAGAAGAAGTAGAAGAAGGAGAAGGAGAAGGTGAAGTCTGGAGGGTGAATCAGAAGAAGTAGAAGAAGGAGAAGGAGAAGGTGATGTCTGGAGGGTGAATCAGAAGAAGCAGAAGAAGGAGAAGGAGAAGGTGAAGTCTGGAGGGTGAATCAGAAGAAGCAGAAGAAGGAGAAGGAGAAGGTGAAGTCTGGAGGGTGAATCAGAAGAAGTAGAAGAAGGAGAAGGAGAAGGTGAAGTCTGGAGGGTGAAGCAGAAGAAGTAGAAGAAGGAGAAGGAGAAGGTGAAGTCAGGAGGGTGAATCAGAAGAAGAAGAAGAAGGAGAAGGAGAAGGTGAAGTCAGGAGGGTGAATCAGAAGAAGCAGAAGAAGGAGAAGGAGAAGGTGAAGTCAGGGGCGTGAAGCAGAAGAAGTAGAAGAAGGAGAAGGTGAAGTCTGGAGGGTGAAGCAGAAGAAGCAGAAGAAGGAGAAGGAGAAGGTGAAGTCTGGAGGGTGAAGCAGAAGAAGCAGAAGAAGGAGAAGGAGAAGGTGAAGTCTGGAGGGCGAAGCAGAAGAAGCAGAAGAAGGAGAAGGAGAAGGTGAAGTCTGGAGGGTGAAGCAGAAGAAGCAGAAGAAGGAGAAGGAGAAGGTGAAGTCTGGAGGGTGAATCAGAAGAAGTAGAAGAAGGAGAAGGAGAAGGTGAAGTCAGGAGGGTGAAGCAGAAGAAGCAGAAGAAGGAGAAGGAGAAGGTGAAGTCTGGAGGGTGAATCAGAAGAAGCAGAAGAAGGAGAAGGAGAAGGTGCAGTCTGGAGGGTGAATCAGAAGAAGTAGAAGAAGGAGAAGGAGAAGGTGAAGTCTGGAGGGTGAATCAGAAGAAGTAGAAGAAGGAGAAGGAGAAGGTGAAGTCTGGAGGGTGAATCAGAAGAAGCAGAAGAAGGAGAAGGAGAAGGTGAAGTCTGGAGGGTGAATCAGAAGAAGCACAAAAAGGAGAAGGAGAAGATGAAGTCTGGAGGGTGAATCAGAAGAAGTAGAAGAAGGAGAAGGAGAAGGTGAGGTCTGGAGGGTGAATCAGAAGAAGCAGAAGAAGGAGAAGGAGAAGGTGAAGTCTGAAGGGTGTATCAGGAGAAGCAGAAGAAGGAGAAGGAGAAGGTGAAGTCTGGAGGGTGAATTAGAAGAAGCAGAAAAAGGAGAAGGAGAAGGTGAAGTCTGGAGGGTGAATCAGTAGAAGCAGAAGAAGGAGAAGGAGATGGTGCAGTCTGGAGGGTGAATCAGAAGAAGTAGAAGAAGGAGAAGGAGAAGGTGAAGTCTGGAGGGTGAATCAGAAGAAGTAGAAGAAGGAGAAGGAGAAGGTGAAGTCTGGAGGGTGAATCAGAAGAAGCAGAAGAAGGAGAAGGAGAAGGTGAAGTCTGGAGGGTGAATCAGAAGAAGCAGAAGAAGGAGAAGGAGAAGGTGAAGTCTGGAGGGCGAATCAGAAGAAGCAGAAGAAGGAGAAGGAGAAGGTGAAGTCTGGAGGGTGAATCAGAAGAAGTAGAAGAAGGAGAAGGAGAAGGTGAAGTCTGGAGTGTGAAGCAGAAGAAGTAGAAGAAGGAGAAGGAGAAGGTGAAGTCAGGAGGGTGAATCAGAAGAAGTAGAAGAAGGAGAAGGAGAAGGTGAAATCAGGAGGGTGAATCAGAAGAAGCAGAAGAAGGAGAAGGAGAAGGTGAAGTCTGGAGGGTGAATCAGAAGAATCAGAAGAAGGAGAAGGAGAAGGTGAAGTCTGGAGGGTGAATCAGAAGAAGCAGAAGAAAGTGAAGGAGACGGTGAAGTCTGGAGGGTGAAGCAGAAGAAGCAGAAGAATGAGAAGGAGAAGGTGAAGACTGGAGGGTGAATCAGAAGAAGTAGAAGAAGGAGAAGGAGAAACTGAAGTCTGGAGGGTGAATCAGATGAAGTAGAAGAAGGAGAAGGAGAAGGTGAAGTCTGGAGGGTGAATCAGAAGAAGCAGAAGAAGGAGAAGGAGAAGATGAAGTCTGGAGGGTGAATCAGAAGAAGTAGAAGAAGGAGAAGGAGAAGGTGAGGTCTGGGGGGTGAATCAGAAGAAGCAGAAGAAGGAGAAGGAGAAGGTGAAGTCTGGAGGGTGAATCAGAAGAAGCAGGAGAAGGAGAAGGTGAAGTCTGGAGGGTGAATCAGAAGAAGCAGAAGAAGGAGAAGGAGAAGGTGAAGTCAGGAGGGTGAATCAGAAGAAGCAGAAGAAGGAGAAGGAGAAGGTGAAGTTAGGAGGGTGAATCAGAAGAAGCAGAAGAAGGAGAAGGAGAAGGTGAAGTCAGGGGGGTGAAGCAGAAGAAGTAGAAGAAGGAGAAGGAGAAGGTGAAGTCTGGAGGGTGAAGCAGAAGAAGCAGAAGAAGGAGAAGGAGAAGGTGAAGTCTGGAGGGCGAAGCAGGAGAAGCAGAAGAAGGAGAAGGAGAAGGTGAAGTCTGGAGGGTGAAGCAGAAGAAGCAGAAGAAGGAGAAGGAGAAGGTGACGTCTGGAGGGTGAATCAGAAGAAGTAGAAGAAGGAGAAGGAGAAGGTGAAGTCAGGAGTGTGAAGCAGAAGAAGCAGAAGAAGGAGAAGGAGAAGGTGAAGTCTGGAGGGCGCAGCAGAAGAAGCAGAAGAAGGAGAAGGAGAAGGTGAAGTCTGGAGGGTGAAGCAGAAGAAGCAGAAGAAGGAGAAGGAGAAGGTGAAGTCTGGAGGGTGAATCAGAAGAAGTAGAAGAAGGAGAAGGAGAAGGTGAAGTCAGGAGGGTGAAGCAGAAGAAGCAGAAGAAGGAGAAGGAGAAGGTGAAGTCTGGAGGGTGAAGCAGAAGAAGCAGAAGTGGAAAAGGAGAAGGTGAAGTCTGGAGGGCGAAGCAGAAGAAGCAGAAGAAGGAGAAGGAGAAGGTGAAGTCTGGAGGGTGAAGCAGAAAAAGCAGAAGAAGGAGAAGGTGAAGTTGAAGCCTGGAGGGTGAATCAGAAGAAGTAGAAGAAGGAGAAGGAGAAGGTGAAGTCAGGAGGGTGAAGCAGAAGAAGCAGAAGAAGGAGAAGGAGAAGGTGAAGTCTGGAGGGTGAAGCAGAAGAAGCAGAAGAAGGAGAAGGAGAAGTTGAAGTCTGGAGGGTGAAGCAGAAGAAGCAGAAGAAGGAGATGGAGAAGGTGAAGTCAGGAGGGTGAATCAGAAGAAGTAGAAGAAGGAGAAGGAGAAGGTGAAGTCTGGAGGGTGAATCAGACGAAGTAGAAGAAGGAGAAGGAGAAGGTGAAGTCTGGAGGGTGAATCAGAAGAAGCACAAAAAGGAGAAGGAGAAGATGAAGTCTGGAGGGTGAATCAGAAGAAGTAGAAGAAGGAGAAGGAGAAGGTGAGGTCTGGAGGGTGAATCAGAAGAAGCAGAAGAAGGAGAAGGAGAAGGTGAAGTCTGAAGGGTGTATCAGGAGAAGCAGAAGAAGGAGAAGGAGAAGGTGAAGTCTGGAGGGTGAATTAGAAGAAGCAGAAAAAGGAGAAGGAGAAGGTGAAGTCTGGAGGGTGAATCAGTAGAAGCAGAAGAAGGAGAAGGAGATGGTGCAGTCTGGAGGGTGAATCAGAAGAAGTAGAAGAAGGAGAAGGAGAAGGTGAAGTCTGGAGGGTGAATCAGAAGAAGTAGAAGAAGGAGAAGGAGAAGGTGAAGTCTGGAGGGTGAATCAGAAGAAGCAGAAGAAGGAGAAGGAGAAGGTGAAGTCTGGAGGGTGAATCAGAAGAAGCAGAAGAAGGAGAAGGAGAAGGTGAAGTCTGGAGGGTGAATCAGAAGAAGCAGAAGAAGGAGAAGGAGAAGGTGAAGTCTGGAGGGTGAATCAGAAGAAGTAGAAGAAGGAGAAGGAGAAGGTGAAGTCTGGAGTGTGAAGCAGAAGAAGTAGAAGAAGGAGAAGGAGAAGGTGAAGTCAGGAGGGTGAATCAGAAGAAGTAGAAGAAGGAGAAGGAGAAGGTGAAATCAGGAGGGTGAATCAGAAGAAGCAGAAGAAGGAGAAGGAGAAGGTGAAGTCTGGAGGGTGAATCAGAAGAATCAGAAGAAGGAGAAGGAGAAGGTGAAGTCTGGAGGGTGAATCAGAAGAAGCAGAAGAAAGTGAAGGAGACGGTGAAGTCTGGAGGGTGAAGCAGAAGAAGCAGAAGAATGAGAAGGAGAAGGTGAAGACTGGAGGGTGAATCAGAAGAAGTAGAAGAAGGAGAAGGAGAAACTGAAGTCTGGAGGGTGAATCAGATGAAGTAGAAGAAGGAGAAGGAGAAGGTGAAGTCTGGAGGGTGAATCAGAAGAAGCAGAAGAAGGAGAAGGAGAAGATGAAGTCTGGAGGGTGAATCAGAAGAAGTAGAAGAAGGAGAAGGAGAAGGTGAGGTCTGGGGGGTGAATCAGAAGAAGCAGAAGAAGGAGAAGGAGAAGGTGAAGTCTGGAGGGTGAATCAGAAGAAGCAGGAGAAGGAGAAGGTGAAGTCTGGAGGGTGAATCAGAAGAAGCAGAAGAAGGAGAAGGAGAAGGTGAAGTCAGGAGGGTGAATCAGAAGAAGCAGAAGAAGGAGAAGGAGAAGGTGAAGTTAGGAGGGTGAATCAGAAGAAGCAGAAGAAGGAGAAGGAGAAGGTGAAGTCAGGGGGGTGAAGCAGAAGAAGTAGAAGAAGGAGAAGGAGAAGGTGAAGTCTGGAGGGTGAAGCAGAAGAAGCAGAAGAAGGAGAAGGAGAAGGTGAAGTCTGGAGGGCGAAGCAGGAGAAGCAGAAGAAGGAGAAGGAGAAGGTGAAGTCTGGAGGGTGAAGCAGAAGAAGCAGAAGAAGGAGAAGGAGAAGGTGACGTCTGGAGGGTGAATCAGAAGAAGTAGAAGAAGGAGAAGGAGAAGGTGAAGTCAGGAGTGTGAAGCAGAAGAAGCAGAAGAAGGAGAAGGAGAAGGTGAAGTCTGGAGGGCGCAGCAGAAGAAGCAGAAGAAGGAGAAGGAGAAGGTGAAGTCTGGAGGGTGAAGCAGAAGAAGCAGAAGAAGGAGAAGGAGAAGGTGAAGTCTGGAGGGTGAATCAGAAGAAGTAGAAGAAGGAGAAGGAGAAGGTGAAGTCAGGAGGGTGAAGCAGAAGAAGCAGAAGAAGGAGAAGGAGAAGGTGAAGTCTGGAGGGTGAAGCAGAAGAAGCAGAAGTGGAAAAGGAGAAGGTGAAGTCTGGAGGGCGAAGCAGAAGAAGCAGAAGAAGGAGAAGGAGAAGGTGAAGTCTGGAGGGTGAAGCAGAAAAAGCAGAAGAAGGAGAAGGTGAAGTTGAAGCCTGGAGGGTGAATCAGAAGAAGTAGAAGAAGGAGAAGGAGAAGGTGAAGTCAGGAGGGTGAAGCAGAAGAAGCAGAAGAAGGAGAAGGAGAAGGTGAAGTCTGGAGGGTGAAGCAGAAGAAGCAGAAGAAGGAGAAGGAGAAGTTGAAGTCTGGAGGGTGAAGCAGAAGAAGCAGAAGAAGGAGATGGAGAAGGTGAAGTCAGGAGGGTGAATCAGAAGAAGTAGAAGAAGGAGAAGGAGAAGGTGAAGTCTGGAGGGTGAATCAGACGAAGTAGAAGAAGGAGAAGGAGAAGGTGAAGTCTGGAGGGTGAAGCAGACGAAGCAGCAGAAGGAGAAGGAGAAGGTGTAGTCTGGAGGGTGAATCCGAAGAAGTAGACGAAGGAGAAGGAGAAGGTGAAGTCTGGAGGGTGAATCAGAAGAAGCAGAAGAAGGAGAAGGAGAAGGTGAAGTCTGGAGGGTGAATCAGAAGAAGCAGAAGAAGGAGGAGAAGGTGAAGTCTGGAGGGTGAATCAGAAGAAGTAGAAGAAGGAGAAGGAGAAGGTGAAGTCTGGAGGGTGAAGCAGAAGAAGTAGAAGAAGGAGAAGGAGAAGGTGAAGTCAGGAGGGTGAATCAGAAGAAGTAGAAGAAGGAGAAGGAGAAGGTGAAGTCAGGAGGGTGAATCAGAAGAAGCAGAAGAAGTAGAAGGAGAAGGTGAAGTCTGGAGGGTGAATCAGAAGAATCAGAAGAAGGAAAAGGAGAAGATGAAGTCTGGAGGGTGAATCAGAAGAAGTACAAGAAGGAGAAGGAGAAGGTGAAGTCTGGAGGGTGAATCAGAAGAAGTAGAAGAAGGAGAAGGAGAAGGTGATGTCTGGAGGGTGAATCAGAAGAAGCAGAAGAAGGAGAAGGAGAAGGTGAAGTCTGGAGGGTGAATCAGAAGAAGCAGAATAAGGAGAAGGAGAAGGTGAAGTCTGGAGGGTGAATCAGAAGAAGCAGAAGAAGGAGAAGGAGAAGGTGAAGTCTGGAGGGTGAATCAGAAGAAGTAGAAGAAGGAGAAGGAGAAGGTGAAGTCTGGAGGGTGAAGCAGAAGAAGAAGAAGAAGGAGAAGGAGAAGGTGAATTCAGGAGGGTGAATCAGAAGAAGAAGAAGAAGGAGAAGGAGAAGGTGAAGTCAGGAGGGTGAATCAGAAGAAGCAGAAGAAGGAGAAGGAGAAGGTGAAGTCTGGAGGGTGAATCAGAAGAATCAGAAGAAGGAGAAGGAGAAGGTGAAGTCTGGAGGGTGAATCAGAAGAAGCAGACGAAAGAGAAGGAGAAGGTGAAGTCTGGAGGGTGAAGCAGAAGAAGCAGAAGAAGGAAAAGGAGAAGGTGAAGACTGGAGGGTGAATCAGAAGAAGTAGAAGAAGGAGAAGGAGAAACTGAAGTCTGGAGGGTGAATCAGAAGAAGTAGAAGAAGGAGAAGGAGAAGGTGAAGTCTGGAGGGTGAATCAGAAGAAGCAGAAGAAGGAGAAGGAGAAGGTGAAGTCTGGAGGGTGAATCAGAAGAAGCAGAAGAAGGAGAAGGAGAAGATGAAGTCTGGAGGGTGAATCAGAAGAAGCAGAAGAAGGAGAAGGAGAAGGTGAAGTCTGGAGGGTGAAGCAGAAGAAGCAGAATTAGGAGAAGGTGAAGACTGGAGGGTGAATCAGAAGAAGTAGAAGAAGGAGAAGGAGAAACTGAAGTCTGGAGGGTGAATCAGAAGAAGTAGAAGAAGGAGAAGGAGAAGGTGAAGTCTGGAGGTTGAATCAGAAGAAGCAGAAGAAGGAGAAGGAGAAGGTGAAGTCTGGAGGGTGAATCAGAAGAAGCAGAAGAAGGAGAAGGAGAAGGTGAAGCCTGGAGGGTGAATCAGAAGAAGCAGAAGAAGGAGAAGGAGAAGGTGAAGTCTGGAGGGTGAATCAGAAGGAGTAGAAGAAGGAGAAGGAGAAGGTGAAGTCTGGAGGGTGAAGCAGAAGAAGTAGAAGAAGGAGAAGGAGAAGGTGAAGTCAGGAGGGTGAATCAGAAGAAGTAGAAGAAGGAGAAGGAGAAGGTGAAATCAGGAGGGTGAATCAGAAGAAGCAGAAGAAGGAGAAGGAGAAGGTGAAGTCTGGAGGGTGAATCAGAAGAATCAGAAGAAGGAGAAGGAGAAGGTGAAGTCTGGAGGGTGAATCAGAAGAAGCAGAAGAAAGAGAAGGAGAAGGTGAAGTCTGGAGGGTGAAGCAGATGAAGCAGAAGAAGGAGAAGGAGAAGGTGAAGACTGGAGGGTGAATCAGAAGAAGTAGAAGAAGGAGAAGGAGAAACTGAAGTCTGGAGGGTGAATCAGAAGAAGTAGAAGAAGGAGAAGGAGAAGGTGAAGTCTGGAGGGTGAATCAGAAGAAGCAGAAGAAGGAGAAGGAGAAGGTGAAGTCTGGAGGGTGAATCAGAAGAAGCAGAAGAAGGAGAAGGAGAAGATGAAGTCTGGAGGGTGAATCAGAAGAAGTAGAAGAAGGAGAAGGAGAAGGTGAGGTCTGGGGGGTGAATCAGAAGAAGCAGAAGAAGGAGAAGGAGAAGGTGAAGTCTGGAGGGTGAATCAGAAGAAGCAAAAGAAGGAGAAGGAGAAGGTGAAGTCTGGAGGGTGAATCAGAAGAAGCAGAAGAAGGAGAAGGAGAAGGTGAAGTTAGGAGGGTGAATCAGAAGAAGCAGAAGAAGGAGAAGGAGAAGGTGAAGTCAGGGGGGTGAAGCAGAAGAAGTAGAAGAAGGAGAAGGAGAAGGTGAAGTCTGGAGGGTGAAGCAGAAGAAGCAGAAGAAGGAGAAGGAGAAGGTGAAGTCTGGAGGGCGCAGCAGAAGAAGCAGAAGAAGGAGAAGGAGAAGGTGAAGTCTGGAGGGTGAAGCAGAAGAAGCAGAAGAAGGAGAAGGAGAAGGTGAAGTCTGGAGGGTGAATCAGAAGAAGTAGAAGAAGGAGAAGAAGAAGGTAAAGTCAGGAGTGTGAAGCAGAAGAAGCAGAAGAAGGAGAAGGAGAAGGTGAAGTCTGGAGGGTGAAACAGAAGAAGCAGAAGAAGGAGAAGGAGAAGGTGAAGTCAGGGGGGTGAAGCAGAAGAAGTAGAAGAATGAGAAGGAGAAGGTGAAGTCAGGAAGGTGAAGCAGAAGAAGCAGAAGAAGGAGAAGGAGAAGGTGAAGTCTGGAGGGTGAAGCAGAAGAAGCAGAAGAAGGAGAAGGAGAAGTTGAAGTCTGGAGGGTGAATCAGAAGAAGTAGAAGAAGGAGAAGGAGAAGGTGAAGTCAGGAGGGTGAAGCAGAAGAAGCAGAAGAAGCAGAAGGAGAAGGTGAAGTCTGGAGGGTGAAGCAGAAGAAGCAGAAGAAGGAGAAGGAGAAGGTGAAGTCTGGAGGGTGAATCAGAAGAAGCAGAATAAGGAGAAGGAGAAGGTGAAGTCTGGAGGGTGAATCAGAAGAAGCAGAAGAAGGAGAAGGAGAAGGTGAAGTCTGGAGGGTGAATCAGAAGAAGTAGAAGAAGGAAAAGGAGAAGGTGAAGTCTGGAGGGTGAAGCAGAAGAAGAAGAAGAAGGAGAAGGAGAAGGTGAAGTCAGGAGGGTGAATCAGAAGAAGAAGAAGAAGGAGAAGGAGAAGGTGAAGTCAGGAGGGTGAATCAGAAGAAGCAGAAGAAGGAGAAGGAGAAGGTGAAGTCTGGAGGGTGAATCAGAAGAATCAGAAGAAGGAGAAGGAGAAGGTGAAGTCTGGAGGGTGAATCAGAAGAAGCAGACGAAAGAGAAGGAGAAGGTGAAGTCTGGAGGGTGAAGCAGAAGAAGCAGAAGAAGGAAAAGGAGAAGGTGAAGACTGGAGGGTGAATCAGAAGAAGTAGAAGAAGGAGAAGGAGAAACTGAAGTCTGGAGGGTGAATCAGAAGAAGTAGAAGAAGGAAAAGGAGAAGGTGAAGTCTGGAGGGTGAATCAGAAGAAGCAGAAGAAGGAGAAGGAGAAGGTGAAGTCTGGAGGGTGAATCAGAAGAAGCAGGAGAAGGAGAAGATGAAGTCTGGAGGGTGAATCAGAAGAAGCAGAAGAAGGAGAAGGAGAAGGTGAAGTCTAGAGGGTGAAGCAGAAGAAGCAGAAGAAGGAGAAGGTGAAGACTGGAGGGTGAATCAGAAGAAGTAGAAGAAGGAGAAGGAGAAACTGAAGTCTGGAGGGTGAATCAGAAGAAGTAGAAGAAGGAGAAGGAGAAGGTGAAGTCTGGAGGTTGAATCAGAAGAAGCAGAAGAAGGAGAAGGAGAAGGTGAAGTCTGGAGGGTGAATCAGAAGAAGCAGAAGAAGGAGAAGGAGAAGGTGAAGCCTGGAGGGTGAATCAGAAGAAGCAGAAGAAGGAGAAGGAGAAGGTGAAGTCTGGAGGGTGAATCAGAAGGAGTAGAAGAAGGAGAAGGAGAAGGTGAAGTCTGGAGGGTGAAGCAGAAGAAGTAGAAGAAGGAGAAGGAGAAGGTGAAGTCAGGAGGGTGAATCAGAAGAAGTAGAAGAAGGAGAAGGAGAAGGTGGAATCAGGAGGGTGAATCAGAAGAAGCAGAAGAAGGAGAAGGAGAAGGTGAAGTCTGGAGGGTGAATCAGAAGAATCAGAAGAAGGAGAAGGAGAAGGTGAAGTCTGGAGGGTGAATCAGAAGAAGCAGAAGAAAGAGAAGGAGAAGGTGAAGTCTGGAGGGTGAAGCAGATGAAGCAGAAGAAGGAGAAGGAGAAGGTGAAGACTGGAGGGTGAATCAGAAGAAGTAGAAGAAGGAGAAGGATAAACTGAAGTCTGGAGGGTGAATCAGAAGAAGTAGAAGAAGGAGAAGGAGAAGGTGAAGTCTGGAGGGTGAATCAGAAGAAGCAGAAGAAGGAGAAGGAGAAGGTGAAGTCTGGAGGGTGAATCAGAAGAAGCAGAAGAAGGAGAAGGAGAAGATGAAGTCTGGAGGGTGAATCAGAAGAAGTAGAAGAAGGAGAAGGAGAAGGTGAGGTCTGGGGGGTGAATCAGAAGAAGCAGAAGAAGGAGAAGGAGAAGGTGAAGTCTGGAGGGTGAAGCAGAAGAAGCAGAAGAAGGAGAAGGAGAAGGTGAAGTCTGGAGGGTGAATCAGAAGAAGTAGAAGAAGGAGAAGAAGAAGGTGAAGTCAGGAGTGTGAAGCAGAAGAAGCAGAAGAAGGAGAAGGAGAAGGTGAAGTCTGGAGGGTGAAACAGAAGAAGCAGAAGAAGGAGAAGGAGAAGGTGAAGTCAGGGGGGTGAAGCAGAAGAAGTAGAAGAATGAGAAGGAGAAGGTGAAGTCAGGAAGGTGAAGCAGAAGAAGCAGAAGAAGGAGAAGGAGAAGGTGAAGTCTGGAGGGTGATGCAGAAGAAGCAGAAGAAGGAGAAGGAGAAGGTGAAGTCTGGAGGGTGAATCAGAAGAAGTAGAAGAAGGAGAAGGAGAAGGTGAAGTCAGGAGAGTGAAGCAGAAGAAGCAGAAGAAGGAGAAGGAGAAGGTGAAGTCTGGAGGGTGAAGCAGAAGAAGCAGAAGAAGGAGAAGGAGAAGTTGAAGTATGGAGGGTGAAGTAGAAGAAGCAGAAGAAGGAGATGGAGAAGGTGAAGTCAGGAGGGTGAATCAGAAGAAGTAGAAGAAGGAGAAGGAGAAGGTGAAGTCTGGAGGGTGAATCAGACGAAGTAGAAGAAGGAGAAGGAGAAGGTGAAGTCTGGAGGGTGAAGCAGAAGAAGCAGAAGAAGGAGAAGGAGAAGGTGAAGTCTGGATGGTGAATCAGAAGAAGGAGAAGAAGGAGAAGGAGAAGGTGAAGTCTGGAGGGTGAATCAGAAGAAGCAGAAGAAGGAGAAGGAGAAGGTGAAGTCAGGAGGGTGAATCAGAAGAAGCAGGAGAAGGAGAAGGTGAAGTCTGGAGGGTGAATCAGAAGAAGCAGAAGAAGGAGAAGGAGAAGGTGAAGTCAGGAGGGTGAATCAGAAGAAGCAGAAGAAGGAGAAGGAGAAGTTGAAGTCTGGAGGGTGAATCAGAAGAAGCAGGAGAAGGAGAAGGTGAAGTCTGGAGGGTGAATCAGAAGAAGCAGAAAAAGGAGAAGGAGAAGGTGAAGTCTGGAGGGTGAATCAGAAGAAGCAGAAGAGGGAGAAGGAGATGGTGCAGTCTGGAGGGTGAATCAGAAGAAGTAGAAGAAGGAGAAGGAGAAGGTGAAGTCTGGAGGGTGAATCAGAAGAAGTAGAAGAAGGAGAAGGAGAAGGTGAAGTCTGGAGGGTGAATCAGAAGAAGCAGAAAAGGAGAAGGAGAAGGTGAAGTCTGGAGGGTGAATCAGAAGAAGCAGAAGAAGGAGAAGAAGAAGGTAAAGTCAGGAGGGTGAATCAGAAGAAGTAGAAGAAGGAGAAGGAGAAGGTGAAGTCTGGAGGGTGAATCAGAAGAAGTAGAAGAAGGAGAAGAAGAAGGTAAAGTCAGGAGTGTGAAGCAGAAGAAGCAGAAGAAGGAGAAGGAGAAGGTGAAGTCTGGAGGGTGAAACAGAAGAAGCAGAAGAAGGAGAAGGAGTAGGTGAAGTCAGGGGGGTGAAGCAGAAGAAGTAGAAGAATGAGAAGGAGAAGGTGAAGTCAGGAAGGTGAAGCAGAAGAAGCAGAAGAAGGAGAAGGAGAAGGTGAAGTCTGGAGGGTGAAGCAGAAGAAGCAGAAGAAGGAGAAGGAGAAGTTGAAGTCTGGAGGGTGAATCAGAAGAAGTAGAAGAAGGAGAAGGAGAAGGTGAAGTCAGGAGGGTGAAGCAGAAGAAGCAGAAGAAGCAGAAGGAGAAGGTGAAGTCTGGAGGGTGAAGCAGAAGAAGCAGAAGAAGGAGAAGGAGAAGGTGAAGTCTGGAGGGTGAATCAGAAGAAGCAGAATAAGGAGAAGGAGAAGGTGAAGTCTGGAGGGTGAATCAGAAGAAGCAGAAGAAGGAGAAGGAGAAGGTGAAGTCTGGAGGGTGAATCAGAAGAAGTAGAAGAAGGAGAAGGAGAAGGTGAAGTCTGGAGGGTGAAGCAGAAGAAGAAGAAGAAGGAGAAGGAGAAGGTGAAGTCAGGAGGGTGAATCAGAAGAAGAAGAAGAAGGAGAAGGAGAAGGTGAAGTCAGGAGGGTGAATCAGAAGAAGCAGAAGAAGGAGAAGGAGAAGGTGAAGTCTGGAGGGTGAATCAGAAGAATCAGAAGAAGGAGAAGGAGAAGGTGAAGACTGGAGGGTGAATCAGAAGAAGCAGACGAAAGAGAAGGAGAAGGTGAAGTCTGGAGGGTGAAGCAGAAGAAGCAGAAGAAGGAAAAGGAGAAGGTGAAGACTGGAGGGTGAATCAGAAGAAGTAGAAGAAGGAGAAGGAGAAACTGAAGTCTGGAGGGTGAATCAGAAGAAGTAGAAGAAGGAAAAGGAGAAGGTGAAGTCTGGAGGGTGAATCAGAAGAAGCAGAAGAAGGAGAAGGAGAAGGTGAAGTCTGGAGGGTGAATCAGAAGAAGCAGGAGAAGGAGAAGATGAAGTGTGGAGGGTGAATCAGAAGAAGCAGAAGAAGGAGAAGGAGAAGGTGAAGTCTGGAGGGTGAAGCAGAAGAAGCAGAAGAAGGAGAAGGTGAAGACTGGAGGGTGAATCAGAAGAAGTAGAAGAAGGAGAAGGAGAAACTGAAGTCTGGAGGGTGAATCAGAAGAAGTAGAAGAAGGAGAAGGAGAAGGTGAAGTCTGGAGGTTGAATCAGAAGAAGCAGAAGAAGGAGAAGGAGAAGGTGAAGTCTGGAGGGTGAATCAGAAGAAGCAGAAGAAGGAGAAGGAGAAGGTGAAGCCTGGAGGGTGAATCAGAAGAAGCAGAAGAAGGAGAAGGAGAAGGTGAAGTCTGGAGGGTGAATCAGAAGGAGTAGAAGAAGGAGAAGGAGAAGGTGAAGTCTGGAGGGTGAAGCAGAAGAAGTAGAAGAAGGAGAAGGAGAAGGTGAAGTCAGGAGGGTGAATCAGAAGAAGTAGAAGAAGGAGAAGGAGAAGGTGGAATCAGGAGGGTGAATCAGAAGAAGCAGAAGAAGGAGAAGGAGAAGGTGAAGTCTGGAGGGTGAATCAGAAGAATCAGAAGAAGGAGAAGGAGAAGGTGAAGTCTGGAGGGTGAATCAGAAGAAGCAGAAGAAAGAGAAGGAGAAGGTGAAGTCTGGAGGGTGAAGCAGATGAAGCAGAAGAAGGAGAAGGAGAAGGTGAAGACTGGAGGGTGAATCAGAAGAAGTAGAAGAAGGAGAAGGAGAAACTGAAGTCTGGAGGGTGAATCAGAAGAAGTAGAAGAAGGAGAAGGAGAAGGTGAAGTCTGGAGGGTGAATCAGAAGAAGCAGAAGAAGGAGAAGGAGAAGGTGAAGTCTGGAGGGTGAATCAGAAGAAGCAGAAGAAGGAGAAGGAGAAGATGAAGTCTGGAGGGTGAATCAGAAGAAGTAGAAGAAGGAGAAGGAGAAGGTGAGGTCTGGGGGGTGAATCAGAAGAAGCAGAAGAAGGAGAAGGAGAAGGTGAAGTCTGGAGGGTGAATCAGAAGAAGCAAAAGAAGGAGAAGGAGAAGGTGAAGTCTGGAGGGTGAATCAGAAGAAGCAGAAGAAGGAGAAGTAGAAGGTGAAGTCAGGAGGGTGAATCAGAAGAAGCAGAAGAAGGAGAAGGAGAAGGTGAAGTTAGGAGGGTGAATCAGAAGAAGCAGAAGAAGGAGAAGGAGAAGGTGAAGTCAGGGGGGTGAAGCAGAAGAAGTAGAAGAAGGAAAAGGAGAAGGTGAAGTCTGGAGGGTGAAGCAGAAGAAGCAGAAGAAGGAGAAGGAGAAGGTGAAGTCTGGAGGGCGCAGCAGAAGAAGCAGAAGAAGGAGAAGGAGAAGGTGAAGTCTGGAGGGTGAAGCAGAAGAAGCAGAAGAAGGAGAAGGAGAAGGTGAAGTCTGGAGGGTGAATCAGAAGAAGTAGAAGAAGGAGAAGAAGAAGGTGAAGTCAGGAGTGTGAAGCAGAAGAAGCAGAAGAAGGAGAAGGAGAAGGTGAAGTCTGGAGGGTGAAACAGAAGAAGCAGAAGAAGGAGAAGGAGAAGGTGAAGTCAGGGGGGTGAAGCAGAAGAAGTAGAAGAATGAGAAGGAGAAGGTGAAGTCAGGAAGGTGAAGCAGAAGAAGCAGAAGAAGGAGAAGGAGAAGGTGAAGTCTGGAGGGTGAAGCAGAAGAAGCAGAAGAAGGAGAAGGAGAAGGTGAAGTCTGGAGGGTGAATCAGAAGAAGTAGAAGAAGGAGAAGGAGAAGGTGAAGTCAGGAGAGTGAAGCAGAAGAAGCAGAAGAAGGAGAAGGAGAAGGTGAAGTCTGGAGGGTGAAGCAGAAGAAGCAGAAGAAGGAGAAGGAGAAGTTGAAGTATGGAGGGTGAAGTAGAAGAAGGAGAAGAAGGAGATGGAGAAGGTGAAGTCAGGAGGGTGAATCAGAAGAAGTAGAAGAAGGAGAAGGAGAAGGTGAAGTCTGGAGGGTGAATCAGACGAAGTAGAAGAAGGAGAAGGAGAAGGTGAAGTCTGGAGGGTGAAGCAGAAGAAGCAGAAGAAGGAGAAGGAGAAGGTGAAGTCTGGATGGTGAATCAGAAGAAGGAGAAGAAGGAGAAGGAGAAGGTGAAGTCTGGAGGGTGAATCAGAAGAAGCAGAAGAAGGAGAAGGAGAAGGTGAAGTCAGGAGGGTGAATCAGAAGAAGCAGGAGAAGGAGAAGGTGAAGTCTGGAGGGTGAATCAGAAGAAGCAGAAGAAGGAGAAGGAGAAGGTGAAGTCAGGAGGGTGAATCAGAAGAAGCAGAAAAAGGAGAAGGAGAAGTTGAAGTCTGGAGGGTGAATCAGAAGAAGCAGGAGAAGGAGAAGGTGAAGTCTGGAGGGTGAATCAGAAGAAGCAGAAAAAGGAGAAGGAGAAGGTGAAGTCTGGAGGGTGAATCAGAAGAAGCAGAAGAGGGAGAAGGAGATGGTGCAGTCTGGAGGGTGAATCAGAAGAAGTAGAAGAAGGAGAAGGAGAAGGTGAAGTCTGGAGGGTGAATCAGAAGAAGTAGAAGAAGGAGAAGGAGAAGGTGAAGTCTGGAGGGTGAATCAGAAGAAGCAGAAAAGGAGAAGGAGAAGGTGAAGTCTGGAGGGTGAAGCAGAAGAAGCAGAAGAAGGAGAAGGAGAAGGTGAAGTCTGGAGGGTGAATCAGAAGAAGTAGAAGAAGGAGAAGGAGAAGGTGAAGTCAGGAGAGTGAAGCAGAAGAAGCAGAAGAAGGAGAAGGAGAAGGTGAAGTCTGGAGGGTGAAGCAGAAGAAGCAGAAGAAGGAGAAGGAGAAGTTGAAGTATGGAGGGTGAAGTAGAAGAAGCAGAAGAAGGAGATGGAGAAGGTGAAGTCAGGAGGGTGAATCAGAAGAAGTAGAAGAAGGAGAAGGAGAAGGTGAAGTCTGGAGGGTGAATCAGACGAAGTAGAAGAAGGAGAAGGAGAAGGTGAAGTCTGGAGGGTGAAGCAGAAGAAGCAGAAGAAGGAGAAGGAGAAGGTGAAGTCTGGATGGTGAATCAGAAGAAGGAGAAGAAGGAGAAGGAGAAGGTGAAGTCTGGAGGGTGAATCAGAAGAAGCAGAAGAAGGAGAAGGAGAAGGTGAAGTCAGGAGGGTGAATCAGAAGAAGCAGGAGAAGGAGAAGGTGAAGTCTGGAGGGTGAATCAGAAGAAGCAGAAGAAGGAGAAGGAGAAGGTGAAGTCAGGAGGGTGAATCAGAAGAAGCAGAAGAAGGAGAAGGAGAAGTTGAAGTCTGGAGGGTGAATCAGAAGAAGCAGGAGAAGGAGAAGGTGAAGTCTGGAGGGTGAATCAGAAGAAGCAGAAAAAGGAGAAGGAGAAGGTGAAGTCTGGAGGGTGAATCAGAAGAAGCAGAAGAGGGAGAAGGAGATGGTGCAGTCTGGAGGGTGAATCAGAAGAAGTAGAAGAAGGAGAAGGAGAAGGTGAAGTCTGGAGGGTGAATCAGAAGAAGTAGAAGAAGGAGAAGGAGAAGGTGAAGTCTGGAGGGTGAATCAGAAGAAGCAGAAAAGGAGAAGGAGAAGGTGAAGTCTGGAGGGTGAATCAGAAGAAGCAGAAGAAGGAGAAGGAGAAGGTAAAGTCTGGAGGGTGAATCAGAAGAAGCAGAAGAAGGAGAAGGAGAAGGTGAAGTCTGGAGGGTGAATCAGAAGAAGTAGAAGAAGGAGAAGGAGAAGGTGAAGTCTGGAGGGTGAAGCAGAAGAAGTAGAAGAAGGAGAAGGAGAAGGTGAAGTCAGGAGGGTGAATCAGAAGAAGTAGAAGAAGGAGAAGGAGAAGGTGAAATCAGGAGGGTGAATCAGAAGAAGCAGAAGAAGGAGAAGGAGAAGGTAAAGTCTGGAGGGTGAATCAGAAGAATCAGAAGAAGGAGAAGAAGAAGGTGAAGTCTGGAGGGTGAATCAGAAGAAGCAGAAGAAAGAGAAGGAGAAGGTGAAGTCTGGAGGGTGAAGCAGAAGAAGCAGAAGAAGGAGAAGGAGAAGGTGAAGACTGGAGGGTGAATCAGAAGAAGTAGAAGAAGGAGAAGGAGAAACTGAAGTCTGGAGGGTGAATCAGAAGAAGTAGAAGAAGGAGAAGGAGAAGGTGAAGTCTGGAGGGTGAATCAGAAGAAGCAGAAGAAGGAGAAGGAGAAGGTGAAGTCTGGAGGGTGAATCAGAAGAAGCAGAAGAAGGAGAAGGAGAAGATGAAGTCTGGAGGGTGAATCAGAAGAAGTAGAAGAAGGAGAAGGAGAAGGTGAGGTCTGGGGGGTGAATCAGAAGAAGCAGAAGAAGGAGAAGGAAAAGGTGAAGTCTGGAGGGTGAATCAGAAGAAGCAAAAGAAGGAGAAGGAGAAGGTGAAGTCTGGAGGGTGAATCAGAAGAAGCAGAAGAAGGAGAAGGAGAAGGTGAAGTCAGGGGGGTGAAGCAGAAGAAGTAGAAGAAGGAGAAGGAGAAGGTGAAGTCTGGAGGGTGAAGCAGAAGAAGCAGAAGAAGGAGAAGGAGAAGGTGAAGTCTGGAGGGCGCAGCAGAAGAAGCAGAAGAAGGAGAAGGAGAAGGTGAAGTCTGGAGGGTGAAGCAGAAGAAGCAGAAGAAGGAGAAGGAGAAGGTGAAGTCTGGAGGGTGAATCAGAAGAAGTAGAAGAAGGAGAAGGAGAAGGTGAAGTCAGGAGTGTGAAGCAGAAGAAGCAGAAGAAGGAGAAGGAGAAGGTGAAGTCTGGAGGGTGAAGCATAAGAAGCAGAAGAAGGAGAAGGAGAAGGTGAAGTCAGGGGGGTGAAGCAGAAGAAGTAGAAGAATGAGAAGGAGAAGGTGAAGTCAGGAAGGTGAAGCAGAAGAAGCAGAAGAAGGAGAAGGAGAAGGTGAAGTCTGGAGGGTGAAGCAGAAGAAGCAGAAGAAGGAGAAGGAGAAGGTGAAGTCTGGAGGGTGAATCAGAAGAAGTAGAAGAAGGAGAAGGAGAAGGTGAAGTCAGGAGGGTGAAGCAGAAGAAGCAGAAGAAGCAGAAGGAGGAGGTGAAGTCTGGAGGGTGAAGCAGAAGAAGCAGAAGTGGAAAAGGAGAAGGTGAAGTCTGGAGGGCGAAGTAGAAGAAGCAGAAGAAGGAGAAGGAGAAGGTGAAGTCTGGAGGGTGAAGCAGAAGAAGCAGAAGAAGGAGAAGGCGAAGGTGAAGTCTGGAGGGTGAAGCAGAAGAAGCAGAAGAAGGAGAAGGAGAAGGTGAAGTCTGGAGGGCGCAGCAGAAGAAGCAGAAGAAGGAGAAGGAGAAGGTGAAGTCTGGAGGGTGAAGCAGAAGAAGCAGAAGAAGGAGAAGGAGAAGGTGAAGTCTGGAGGGTGAATCAGAAGAAGTAGAAGAAGGAGAAGAAGAAGGTGAAGTCAGGAGTGTGAAGCAGAAGAAGCAGAAGAAGGAGAAGGAGAAGGTGAAGTCTGGAGGGTGAAACAGAAGAAGCAGAAGAAGGAGAAGGAGAAGGTGAAGTCAGGGGGGTGAAGCAGAAGAAGTAGAAGAATGAGAAGGAGAAGGTGAAGTCAGGAAGGTGAAGCAGAAGAAGCAGAAGAAGGAGAAGGAGAAGGTGAAGTCTGGAGGGTGAAGCAGAAGAAGCAGAAGAAGGAGAAGGAGAAGGTGAAGTCTGGAGGGTGAATCAGAAGAAGTAGAAGAAGGAGAAGGAGAAGGTGAAGTCAGGAGAGTGAAGCAGAAGAAGCAGAAGAAGGAGAAGGAGAAGGTGAAGTCTGGAGGGTGAAGCAGAAGAAGCAGAAGAAGGAGAAGGAGAAGTTGAAGTATGGAGGGTGAAGTAGAAGAAGCAGAAGAAGGAGATGGAGAAGGTGAAGTCAGGAGGGTGAATCAGAAGAAGTAGAAGAAGGAGAAGGAGAAGGTGAAGTCTGGAGGGTGAATCAGACGAAGTAGAAGAAGGAGAAGGAGAAGGTGAAGTCTGGAGGGTGAAGCAGAAGAAGCAGAAGAAGGAGAAGGAGAAGGTGAAGTCTGGATGGTGAATCAGAAGAAGGAGAAGAAGGAGAAGCAGAAGGTGAAGTCTGGAGGGTGAATCAGAAGAAGCAGAAGAAGGAGAAGGAGAAGGTGAAGTCAGGAGGGTGAATCAGAAGAAGCAGGAGAAGGAGAAGGTGAAGTCTGGAGGGTGAATCAGAAGAAGCAGAAGAAGGAGAAGGAGAAGGTGAAGTCAGGAGGGTGAATCAGAAGAAGCAGAAGAAGGAGAAGGAGAAGTTGAAGTCTGGAGGGTGAATCAGAAGAAGCAGGAGAAGCAGAAGGTGAAGTCTGGAGGGTGAATCAGAAGAAGCAGAAAAAGGAGAAGGAGAAGGTGAAGTCTGGAGGGTGAATCAGAAGAAGCAGAAGAGGGAGAAGGAGATGGTGCAGTCTGGAGGGTGAATCAGAAGAAGTAGAAGAAGGAGAAGGAGAAGGTGAAGTCTGGAGGGTGAATCAGAAGAAGTAGAAGAAGGAGAAGGAGAAGGTGAAGTCTGGAGGGTGAATCAGAAGAAGCAGAAAAGGAGAAGGAGAAGGTGAAGTCTGGAGGGTGAATCAGAAGAAGCAGAAGAAGGAGAAGGAGAAGGTGAAGTCTGGAGGGTGAATCAGAAGAAGCAGAAGAAGGAGAAGGAGAAGGTGAAGTCTGGAGGGTGAATCAGAAGAAGTAGAAGAAGGAGAAGGAGAAGGTGAAGTCTGGAGGGTGAAGCAGAAGAAGTAGAAGAAGGAGAAGGAGAAGGTGAAGTCAGGAGGGTGAATCAGAAGAAGTAGAAGAAGGAGAAGGAGAAGGTGAAATCAGGAGGGTGAATCAGAAGAAGCAGAAGAAGGAGAAGGAGAAGGTAAAGTCTGGAGGGTGAATCAGAAGAATCAGAAGAAGGAGAAGAAGAAGGTGAAGTCTGGAGGGTGAATCAGAAGAAGCAGAAGAAAGAGAAGGAGAAGGTGAAGTCTGGAGGGTGAAGCAGAAGAAGCAGAAGAAGGAGAAGGAGAAGGTGAAGACTGGAGGGTGAATCAGAAGAAGTAGAAGAAGGAGAAGGAGAAACTGAAGTCTGGAGGGTGAATCAGAAGAAGTAGAAGAAGGAGAAGGAGAAGGTGAAGTCTGGAGGGTGAATCAGAAGAAGCAGAAGAAGGAGAAGGAGAAGGTGAAGTCTGGAGGGTGAATCAGAAGAAGCAGAAGAAGGAGAAGGAGAAGATGAAGTCTGGAGGGTGAATCAGAAGAAGTAGAAGAAGGAGAAGGAGAAGGTGAGGTCTGAGGGGTGAATCAGAAGAAGCAGAAGAAGGAGAAGGAAAAGGTGAAGTCTGGAGGGTGAATCAGAAGAAGCAAAAGAAGGAGAAGGAGAAGGTGAAGTCTGGAGGGTGAATCAGAAGAAGCAGAAGAAGGAGAAGGAGAAGGTGAAGTCAGGGGGGTGAAGCAGAAGAAGTAGAAGAAGGAGAAGGAGAAGGTGAAGTCTGGAGGGTGAAGCAGAAGAAGCAGAAGAAGGAGAAGGAGAAGGTGAAGTCTGGAGGGCGCAGCAGAAGAAGCAGAAGAAGGAGAAGGAGAAGGTGAAGTCTGGAGGGTGAAGCAGAAGAAGCAGAAGAAGGAGAAGGAGAAGGTGAAGTCTGGAGGGTGAATCAGAAGAAGTAGAAGAAGGAGAAGGAGAAGGTGAAGTCAGGAGTGTGAAGCAGAAGAAGCAGAAGAAGGAGAAGGAGAAGGTGAAGTCTGGAGGGTGAAGCATAAGAAGCAGAAGAAGGAGAAGGAGAAGGTGAAGTCAGGGGGGTGAAGCAGAAGAAGTAGAAGAATGAGAAGGAGAAGGTGAAGTCAGGAAGGTGAAGCAGAAGAAGCAGAAGAAGGAGAAGGAGAAGGTGAAGTCTGGAGGGTGAAGCAGAAGAAGCAGAAGAAGGAGAAGGAGAAGGTGAAGTCTGGAGGGTGAATCAGAAGAAGTAGAAGAAGGAGAAGGAGAAGGTGAAGTCAGGAGGGTGAAGCAGAAGAAGCAGAAGAAGCAGAAGGAGGAGGTGAAGTCTGGAGGGTGAAGCAGAAGAAGCAGAAGTGGAAAAGGAGAAGGTGAAGTCTGGAGGGCGAAGTAGAAGAAGCAGAAGAAGGAGAAGGAGAAGGTGAAGTCTGGAGGGTGAAGCAGAAGAAGCAGAAGAAGGAGAAGGCGAAGGTGAAGTCTGGAGGGTGAATCAGAAGAAGTAGAAGAAGGAGAAGGAGAAGGTGAAGTCAGGAGAGTGAAGCAGAAGAAGCAGAAGAAGGAGAAGGAGAAGGTGAAGTCTGGAGGGTGAAGCAGAAGAAGCAGAAGAAGGAGAAGGAGAAGTTGAAGTCTGGAGGGTGAAGCAGAAGAAGCAGAAGAAGGAGATGGAGAAGGTGAAGTCAGGTGGGTGAATCAGAAGAAGTAGAAGAAGGAGAAGGAGAAGGTGAAGTCTGGAGGGTGAATCAGACGAAGTAGAAGAAGGAGAAGGAGAAGGTGAAGTCTGGAGGGTGAAGCAGAAGAAGCAGAAGAAGGAGAAGGAGAAGGTGAAGTCTGGATGGTGAATCAGAAGAAGGAGAAGAAGGAGAAGGAGAAGGTGAAGTCTGGAGGGTGAATCAGAAGAAGCAGAAGAAGGAGAAGGAGAAGGTGAAGTCAGGAGAGTGAATCAGAAGAAGCAGGAGAAGGAGAAGGTGATGTCTGGAGGGTGAATCAGAAGAAGCAGAAGAAGGAGAAGGAGAAGGTGAAGTCAGGAGGGTGAATCAGAAGAAGCAGAAGAAGGAGAAGGAGAAGGTGAAGTCTGGAGGGTGAATCAGAAGAAGCAGGAGAAGGAGAAGGTGAAGTCTGGAGGGGGAATCAGAAGAAGCAGAAGAAGGAGAAGGAGAAGGTGAAGACAGGAGGGTGAATCAGAAGAAGCAGAAGAAGGAGAAGGAGAAGGTGAAGTTAGGAGGGTGAATCAGAAGAAGCAGAAGAAGGAGAAGGAGAAGGTGAAGTCAGGGGGGTGAAGCAGAAGAAGTAGAAGAAGGAGAAGGAGAAGGTGAAGTCTGGAGGGTGAAGCAGAAGAAGCAGAAGAAGGAGAAGGAGAAGGTGAAGTCTTAAGGGCGCAGCAGAAGAAGCAGAAGAAGGAGAAGGAGAAGGTGAAGTCTGGAGGGTGAATCAGAAGAAGCAGAAGAAGGAGAAGGAGAAGGTGAAGTCAGGAGTGTGAAGCAGAAGAAGCAGAAGAAGGAGAAGGAGAAGGTGAAGTCTGGAGGGCGCAGCAGAAGAAGCAGAAGAAGGAGAAGGAGAAGGTGAAGTCTGGAGGGTGAAGCAGAAGAAGCAGAAGAAGGAGAAGGAGAAGTTGAAGTCTGGAGGGTGAATCAGAAGAAGTAGAAGAAGGAGAAGGAGAAGGTGAAGTCAGGAGGGTGAAGCAGAAGAAGCAGAAGAAGGAGAAGGAGAAGGTGAAGTCTGGAGGGTGAAGCAGAAGAAGCAGAAGTGGAAAAGGAGAAGGTGAAGTCTGGAGGGCGAAGCAGAAGAAGCAGAAGAAGGAGAAGGAGAAGGTGAAGTCTGGAGGGTGAAGCAGAAGAAGCAGAAGAAGGAGAAGGCGAAGGTGAAGCCTGGAGGGTGAATCAGAAGAAGTAGAAGAAGGAGAAGGAGAAGGTGAAGTCAGGAGGGTGAAGCAGAAGAAGCAGAAGAAGGAGAAGGAGAAGGTGAAGTCTGGAGGGTGAAGCAGAAGAAGCAGAAGAAGGAGAAGGAGAAGTTGAAGTCTGGAGGGTGAAGCAGAAGAAGCAGAAGAAGGAGATGGAGAAGGTGAAGTCAGGAGGGTGAATCAGAAGAAGTAGAAGAAGGAGAAGGAGAAGGTGAAGTCTGGAGGGTGAATCAGACGAAGTAGAAGAAGGAGAAGGAGAAGGTGGAGTCTGGAGGGTGAAGCAGAAGAAGCAGCAGAAGGAGAAGGAGAAGGTGTAGTCTGGAGGGTGAATCCGAAGAAGTAGACGAAGGAGAAGGAGAAGGTGAAGTCTGGAGGGTGAATCAGAAGAAGCAGAAGAAGGAGAAGGAGAAGGTGAAGTCTGGAGGGTGAATCAGAAGAAGCAGAAGAAGGAGAAGGAGAAGGTGAAGTCTGGAGCGTGAATCAGAAGAAGTAGAAGAAGGAGAAGGAGAAGGTGAAGTCTGGAGGGTGAAGCAGAAGAAGTAGAAGAAGGAGAAGGAGAAGGTGAAGTCAGGAGGGTGAATCAGAAGAAGTAGAAGAAGGAGAAGGAGAAGGTGAAGTCAGGAGGGTGAATCAGAAGAAGCAGAAGAAGGAGAAGGAGAAGGTGAAGTCTGGAGGGTGAATCAGAAGAATCAGAAGAAGGAGAAGGAGAAGATGAAGTCTGGAGGGTGAATCAGAAGAAGTAGAAGAAGGAGAAGGAGAAGGTGAAGTCTGGAGGGTGAATCAGAAGAAGTAGAAGAAGGAGAAGGAGAAGGTGATGTCTGGAGGGTGAATCAGAAGAAGCAGAAGAAGGAGAAGGAGAAGGTGAAGTCTGGAGGGTGAATCAGAAGAAGCAGAATAAGGAGAAGGAGAAGGTGAAGTCTGGAGGGTGAATCAGAAGAAGCAGAAGAAGGAGAAGGAGAAGGTGAAGTCTGGAGGGTGAATCAGAAGAAGTAGAAGAAGGAGAAGGAGAAGGTGAAGTCTGGAGGGTGAAGCAGAAGAAGTAGAAGAAGGAGAAGGAGAAGGTGAAGTCAGGAGGGTGAATCAGAAGAAGAAGAAGAAGGAGAAGGAGAAGGTGAAGTCAGGAGGGTGAATCAGAAGAAGCAGAAGAAGGAGAAGGAGAAGGTGAAGTCAGGGGCGTGAAGCAGAAGAAGTAGAAGAAGGAGAAGGAGAAGGTGAAGTCTGGAGGGTGAAGCAGAAGAAGCAGAAGAAGGAGAAGGAGAAGGTGAAGTCTGGAGGGAGAAGCAGAAGAAGCAGAAGAAGGAGAAGGAGAAGGTGAAGTCTGGAGGGCGAAGCAGAAGAAGCAGAAGAAGGAGAAGGAGAAGGTGAAGTCTGGAGGGTGAAGCAGAAGAAGCAGAAGAAGGAGAAGGAGAAGGTGAAGTCTGGAGGGTGAATCAGAAGAAGTAGAAGAAGGAGAAGGAGAAGGTGAAGTCAGGAGGGTGAAGCAGAAGAAGCAGAAGAAGGAGAAGGAGAAGGTGAAGTCTGGAGGGTGAATCAGAAGAAGCAGAAGAAGGAGAAGGAGAAGGTGCAGTCTGGAGGGTGAATCAGAAGAAGTAGAAGAAGGAGAAGGAGAAGGTGAAGTCTGGAGGGTGAATCAGAAGAAGTAGAAGAAGGAGAAGGAGAAGGTGAAGTCTGGAGGGTGAATCAGAAGAAGAAGAAGAAGGAGAAGGAGAAGGTGAAGTCTGGAGGGTGAATCAGAAGAAGCAGAAAAAGGAGAAGGAGAAGATGAAGTCTGGAGGGTGAATCAGAAGAAGTAGAAGAAGGAGAAGGAGAAGGTGAGGTCTGGAGGGTGAATCAGAAGAAGCAGAAGAAGGAGAAGGAGAAGGTGAAGTCTGATGGGTGTATCAGGAGAAGCAGAAGAAGGAGAAGGAGAAGGTGAAGTCTGGAGGGTGAATTGGAAGAAGCAGAAAAAGGAGAAGGAGAAGGTGAAGTCTGGAGGGTGAATCAGAAGAAGCAGAAGAAGGAGAAGGAGATGGTGCAGTCTGGAGGGTGAATCAGAAGAAGTAGAAGAAGGAGAAGGAGAAGGTGAAGTCTGGAGGGTGAATCAGAAGAAGTAGAAGAAGGAGAAGGAGAAGGTGAAGTCTGGAGGGTGAATCAGAAGAAGTAGAAGAAGGAGAAGGAGAAGGTGAAGTCAGGAGGGTGATGCAGAAGAAGCAGAAGAAGGAGAAGGAGAAGGTGAAGTCTGGAGGGTGAAGCAGAAGAAGCAGAAGTGGAAAAGGAGAAGGTGAAGTCCGGAGGGCGAAGCAGAAGAAGCAGAAGAAGGAGAAGGAGAAGGTGAAGTCTGGAGGGTGAAGCAGAAGAAGCGGAAGAAGGAGAAGGCGAAGGTGAAGCCTGGAGGGTGAAACAGAAGAAGTAGAAGAAGGAGAAGGAGAAGGTGAAGTCAGGAGGGTGAAGCAGAAGAAGCAGAAGAAGGAGAAGGAGAAGGTGAAGACTGGAGGGTGAAGCAGAAGAAGCAGAAGAAGGAGAAGGAGAAGGTGAAGTCAGGAGGGTGAATCAGAAGAAGTAGAAGAAGGAGAAGGAGAAGGTGAAGTCAGGAGGGTGAATCAGAAGAAGCAGAAGAAGGAGAAGGAGAAGGTGAAGTCTGGAGGGTGAATCAGAAGAATCAGAAGAAGGAGAAGGAGAAGATGAAGTCTGGAGGGTGAATCAGAAGAAGTAGAAGAAGGAGAAGGAGAAGGTGAAGTCTGGAGGGTGAATCAGAAGAAGTAGAAGAAGGAGAAGGAGAAGGTGATGTCTGGAGGGTGAATCAGAAGAAGCAGAAGAAGGAGAAGGAGAAGGTGAAGTCTGGAGGGTGAATCAGAAGAAGCAGAATAAGGAGAAGGAGAAGGTGAAGTCTGGAGGGTGAATCAGAAGAAGCAGAAGAAGGAGAAGGAGAAGGTGAAGTCTGGAGGGTGAATCAGAAGAAGTAGAAGAAGGAGAAGGAGAAGGTGAAGGCTGGAGGGTGAAGCAGAAGAAGTAGAAGAAGGAGAAGGAGAAGGTGAAGTCAGGAGGGTGAATCAGAAGAAGAAGAAGAAGGAGAAGGAGAAGGTGAAGTCAGGAGGGTGAATCAGAAGAAGCAGAAGAAGGAGAAGGAGAAGGTGAAGTCAGGGGCGTGAAGCAGAAGAAGTAGAAGAAGGAGAAGGAGAAGGTGAAGTCTGGAGGGTGAAGCAGAAGAAGCAGAAGAAGGAGAAGGAGAAGGTGAAGTCTGGAGGGAGAAGCAGAAGAAGCAGAAGAAGGAGAAGGAGAAGGTGAAGTCTGGAGGGCGAAGCAGAAGAAGCAGAAGAAGGAGAAGGAGAAGGTGAAGTCTGGAGGGTGAAGCAGAAGAAGCAGAAGAAGGAGAAGGAGAAGGTGAAGTCTGGAGGGTGAATCAGAAGAAGTAGAAGAAGGAGAAGGAGAAGGTGAAGTCAGGAGGGTGAAGCAGAAGAAGCAGAAGAAGGAGAAGGAGAAGGTGAAGTCTGGAGGGTGAATCAGAAGAAGCAGAAGAAGGAGAAGGAGAAGGTGCAGTCTGGAGGGTGAATCAGAAGAAGTAGAAGAAGGAGAAGGAGAAGGTGAAGTCTGGAGGGTGAATCAGAAGAAGTAGAAGAAGGAGAAGGAGAAGGTGAAGTCTGGAGGGTGAATCAGAAGAAGAAGAAGAAGGAGAAGGAGAAGGTGAAGTCTGGAGGGTGAATCAGAAGAAGCAGAAAAAGGAGAAGGAGAAGATGAAGTCTGGAGGGTGAATCAGAAGAAGTAGAAGAAGGAGAAGGAGAAGGTGAGGTCTGGAGGGTGAATCAGAAGAAGCAGAAGAAGGAGAAGGAGAAGGTGAAGTCTGATGGGTGTATCAGGAGAAGCAGAAGAAGGAGAAGGAGAAGGTGAAGTCTGGAGGGTGAATTGGAAGAAGCAGAAAAAGGAGAAGGAGAAGGTGAAGTCTGGAGGGTGAATCAGAAGAAGCAGAAGAAGGAGAAGGAGATGGTGCAGTCTGGAGGGTGAATCAGAAGAAGTAGAAGAAGGAGAAGGAGAAGGTGAAGTCTGGAGGGTGAATCAGAAGAAGTAGAAGAAGGAGAAGGAGAAGGTGAAGTCTGGAGGGTGAATCAGAAGAAGTAGAAGAAGGAGAAGGAGAAGGTGAAGTCAGGAGGGTGATGCAGAAGAAGCAGAAGAAGGAGAAGGAGAAGGTGAAGTCTGGAGGGTGAAGCAGAAGAAGCAGAAGTGGAAAAGGAGAAGGTGAAGTCCGGAGGGCGAAGCAGAAGAAGCAGAAGAAGGAGAAGGAGAAGGTGAAGTCTGGAGGGTGAAGCAGAAGAAGCGGAAGAAGGAGAAGGCGAAGGTGAAGCCTGGAGGGTGAAACAGAAGAAGTAGAAGAAGGAGAAGGAGAAGGTGAAGTCAGGAGGGTGAAGCAGAAGAAGCAGAAGAAGGAGAAGGAGAAGGTGAAGACTGGAGGGTGAAGCAGAAGAAGCAGAAGAAGGAGAAGGAGAAGGTGAAGTCAGGAGGGTGAATCAGAAGAAGTAGAAGAAGGAGAAGGAGAAGGTGAAGTCAGGAGGGTGAATCAGAAGAAGCAGAAGAAGGAGAAGGAGAAGGTGAAGTCTGGAGGGTGAATCAGAAGAATCAGAAGAAGGAGAAGGAGAAGATGAAGTCTGGAGGGTGAATCAGAAGAAGTAGAAGAAGGAGAAGGAGAAGGTGAAGTCTGGAGGGTGAATCAGAAGAAGTAGAAGAAGGAGAAGGAGAAGGTGATGTCTGGAGGGTGAATCAGAAGAAGCAGAAGAAGGAGAAGGAGAAGGTGAAGTCTGGAGGGTGAATCAGAAGAAGCAGAATAAGGAGAAGGAGAAGGTGAAGTCTGGAGGGTGAATCAGAAGAAGCAGAAGAAGGAGAAGGAGAAGGTGAAGTCTGGAGGGTGAATCAGAAGAAGTAGAAGAAGGAGAAGGAGAAGGTGAAGGCTGGAGGGTGAAGCAGAAGAAGTAGAAGAAGGAGAAGGAGAAGGTGAAGTCAGGAGGGTGAATCAGAAGAAGAAGAAGAAGGAGAAGGAGAAGGTGAAGTCAGGAGGGTGAATCAGAAGAAGCAGAAGAAGGAGAAGGAGAAGGTGAAGTCAGGGGCGTGAAGCAGAAGAAGTAGAAGAAGGAGAAGGAGAAGGTGAAGTCTGGAGGGTGAAGCAGAAGAAGCAGAAGAAGGAGAAGGAGAAGGTGAAGTCTGGAGGGAGAAGCAGAAGAAGCAGAAGAAGGAGAAGGAGAAGGTGAAGTCTGGAGGGCGAAGCAGAAGAAGCAGAAGAAGGAGAAGGAGAAGGTGAAGTCTGGAGGGTGAAGCAGAAGAAGCAGAAGAAGGAGAAGGAGAAGGTGAAGTCTGGAGGGTGAATCAGAAGAAGTAGAAGAAGGAGAAGGAGAAGGTGAAGTCAGGAGGGTGAAGCAGAAGAAGCAGAAGAAGGAGAAGGAGAAGGTGAAGTCTGGAGGGTGAATCAGAAGAAGCAGAAGAAGGAGAAGGAGAAGGTGCAGTCTGGAGGGTGAATCAGAAGAAGTAGAAGAAGGAGAAGGAGAAGGTGAAGTCTGGAGGGTGAATCAGAAGAAGTAGAAGAAGGAGAAGGAGAAGGTGAAGTCTGGAGGGTGAATCAGAAGAAGAAGAAGGAGAAGGAGAAGGTGAAGTCTGGAGGGTGAATCAGAAGAAGCAGAAAAAGGAGAAGGAGAAGATGAAGTCTGGAGGGTGAATCAGAAGAAGTAGAAGAAGGAGAAGGAGAAGGTGAGGTCTGGAGGGTGAATCAGAAGAAGCAGAAGAAGGAGAAGGAGAAGGTGAAGTCTGATGGGTGTATCAGGAGAAGCAGAAGAAGGAGAAGGAGAAGGTGAAGTCTGGAGGGTGAATTGGAAGAAGCAGAAAAAGGAGAAGGAGAAGGTGAAGTCTGGAGGGTGAATCAGAAGAAGCAGAAGAAGGAGAAGGAGATGGTGCAGTCTGGAGGGTGAATCAGAAGAAGTAGAAGAAGGAGAAGGAGAAGGTGAAGTCTGGAGGGTGAATCAGAAGAAGTAGAAGAAGGAGAAGGAGAAGGTGAAGTCTGGAGGGTGAATCAGAAGAAGCAGAAGAAGGAGAAGGAGAAGGTGAAGTCTGGAGGGTGAATCAGAAGAAGCAGAAGAAGGAGAAGGAGAAGGTGAAGTCTGGAGGGTGAATCAGAAGAAGCAGAAGAAGGAGAAGGAGAAGGTGAAGTCTGGAGGGTGAATCAGAAGAAGTAGAAGAAGGAGAAGGAGAAGGTGAAGTCTGGAGGGTGAAGCAGAAGAAGTAGAAGAAGGAGAAGGAGAAAGTGAAGTCAGGAGGGTGAATCAGAAGAAGTAGAAGAAGGAGAAGGAGAAGGTGAAATCAGGAGGGTGAATCAGAAGATGCAGAAGAAGGAGAAGGAGAAGGTGAAGTCTGGAGGGTGAATCAGAAGAATCAGAAGAAGGAGAAGGAGAAGGTGAAGTCTGGAGGGTGAATCAGAAGAAGCAGAAGAAAGAGAAGGAGACGGTGAAGTCTGGAGGGTGAAGCAGAAGAAGCAGAAGAAGGAGAAGGAGAAGGTGAAGACTGGAGGGTGAATCAGAAGAAGTAGAAGAAGGAGAAGGAGAAACTGAAGTCTGGAGGGTGAATCAGAAGAAGTAGAAGAAGGAGAAGGAGAAGGTGAAGTCTGGAGGGTGAATCAGAAGAAGCAGAAGAAGGAGAAGGAGAAGGTGAAGTCTGGAGGGTGAATCAGAAGAAGCAGAAGAAGGAGAAGGAGAAGATGAAGTCTGGAGGGTGAATCAGAAGAAGCAGAAGAAGGAGAAGGAGAAGGTGAAGTCTGGAGGGTGAATCAGAAGAAGCAGGAGAAGGAGAAGGTGAAGTCTGGAGGGTGAATCAGAAGAAGCAGAAGAAGGAGAAGGAGAAGGTGAAGTCAGGAGGGTGAATCAGAAGAAGCAGAAGAAGGAGAAGGAGAAGGTGAAGTTAGGAGGGTGAATCAGAAGAAGCAGAAGAAGGAGAAGGAGAAGGTGAAGTCAGGGGGGTGAAGCAGAAGAAGTAGAAGAAGGAGAAGGAGAAGGTGAAGTCTGGAGGGTGAAGCAGAAGAAGCAGAAGAAGGAGAAGGAGAAGGTGAAGTCTGGAGGGCGCAGCAGAAGAAGCAGAAGAAGGAGAAGGAGAAGGTGAAGTCTGGAGGGTGAAGCAGAAGAAGCAGAAGAAGGAGAAGGAGAAGGTGAAGTCTGGAGGGTGAATCAGAAGAAGTAGCAGAAGGAGAAGGAGAAGGTGAAGTCAGGAGGGTGATGCAGAAGAAGCAGAAGAAGGAGAAGGAGAAGGTGAAGTCTGGAGGGTGAAGCAGAAGAAGCAGAAGTGGAAAAGGAGAAGGTGAAGTCCGGAGGGCGAAGCAGAAGAAGCAGAAGAAGGAGAAGGAGAAGGTGAAGTCTGGAGGGTGAAGCAGAAGAAGCGGAAGAAGGAGAAGGCGAAGGTGAAGCCTGGAGGGTGAAACAGAAGAAGTAGAAGAAGGAGAAGGAGAAGGTGAAGTCAGGAGGGTGAAGCAGAAGAAGCAGAAGAAGGAGAAGGAGAAGGTGAAGACTGGAGGGTGAAGCAGAAGAAGCAGAAGAAGGAGAAGGAGAAGTTGAAGTCTGGAGGGTGAAGCAGAAGAAGCAGAAGAAGGAGATGGAGAAGGTGAAGTCAGGAGGGTGAATCAGAAGAAGTAGAAGAAGGAGAAGGAGAAGGTGAAGTCTGGAGGGTGAATCAGACGAAGTAGAAGAAGGAGAAGGAGAAGGTGAAGTCTGGAGGGTGAAGCAGAAGAAGCAGCAGAAGGAGAAGGAGAAGGTGTAGTCTGGAGGGTGAATCCGAAGAAGTAGACGAAGGAGAAGGAGAAGGTGAAGTCTGGAGGGTGAATCAGAAGAAGCAGAAGAAGGAGAAGGAGAAGTTGAAGTCTGGAGGGTGAATCAGAAGAAGCAGAAGAAGGAGAAGGAGAAGGTGAAGTCTGGAGGGTGAATCAGAAGAAGTAGAAGAAGGAGAAGGAGAAGGTGAAGTCTGGAGGGTGAAGCAGAAGAAGTAGAAGAAGGAGAAGGAGAAGGTGAAGTCAGGAGGGTGAATCAGAAGAAGTAGAAGAAGGAGAAGGAGAAGGTGAAGTCAGGAGGGTGAATCAGAAGAAGCAGAAGAAGGAGAAGGAGAAGGTGAAGTCTGGAGGGTGAATCAGAAGAATCAGAAGAAGGAGAAGGAGAAGATGAAGTCTGGAGGGTGAATCAGAAGAAGTAGAAGAAGGAGAAGGAGAAGGTGAAGTCTGGAGGGTGAATCAGAAGAAGTAGAAGAAGGAGAAGGAGAAGGTGATGTCTGGAGGGTGAATCAGAAGAAGCAGAAGAAGGAGAAGGAGAAGGTGAAGTCTGGAGGGTGAATCAGAAGAAGCAGAATAAGGAGAAGGAGAAGGTGAAGTCTGGAGGGTGAATCAGAAGAAGCAGAAGAAGGAGAAGGAGAAGGTGAAGTCTGGAGGGTGAATCAGAAGAAGTAGAAGAAGGAGAAGGAGAAGGTGAAGTCTGGAGGGTGAAGCAGAAGAAGTAGAAGAAGGAGAAGGAGAAGGTGAAGTCAGGAGGGTGAATCAGAAGAAGAAGAAGAAGGAGAAGGAGAAGGTGAAGTCAGGAGGGTGAATCAGAAGAAGCAGAAGAAGGAGAAGGAGAAGGTGAAGTCTGGAGGGTGAATCAGAAGAATCAGAAGAAGGAGAAGGAGAAGGTGAAGTCTGGAGGGTGAATCAGAAGAAGCAGAAGAAAGAGAAGGAGAAGGTGAAGTCTGGAGGGTGAAGCAGAAGAAGCAGAAGAAGGAGAAGGAGAAGGTGAAGACTGGAGGGTGAATCAGAAGAAGTAGAAGAAGGAGAAGGAGAAACTGAAGTCTGGAGGGTGAATCAGAAGAAGTAGAAGAAGGAGAAGGAGAAGGTGAAGTCTGGAGGGTGAATCAGAAGAAGCAGAAGAAGGAGAAGGAGAAGGTGAAGTCTGGAGGGTGAATCAGAAGAAGCAGAAGAAGGAGAAGGAGAAGATGAAGTCTGGAGGGTGAATCAGAAGAAGTAGAATAAGGAGAAGGAGAAGGTGATGTCTGGGGGGTGAATCAGAAGAAGCAGAAGAAGGAGAAGGAGAAGGTGAAGTCTGGAGGGTGAATCAGAAGAAGCAGAAGAAGGAGAAGGAGAAGGTGAAGTCTGGAGGGTGAATCAGAAGAAGCAGAAGAAGGAGAAGGAGAAGGTGAAGTCAGGAGGGTGAATCAGAAGAAGCAGAAGAAGGAGAAGGAGAAGGTGAAGTTAGGAGGGTGAATCAGAAGAAGCAGAAGAAGGAGAAGGAGAAGGTGAAGTCAGGGGGGTGAAGCAGAAGAAGGAGAAGAAGGAGAAGGAGAAGGTGAAGTCTGGAGGGTGAAGCAGAAGAAGCAGAAGAAGGAGAAGGAGAAGGTGAAGTCTGGAGGGCGCAGCAGAAGAAGCAGAAGAAGGATAAGGAGAAGGTGAATTCTGCAGGGTGAAGCAGAAGAAGCAGAAGAGGGAGAAGGAGAAGGTGAAGTCTGGAGGGTGAATCAGAAGAAGTAGAAGAAGGAGAAGGAGAAGGTGAAGTCAGGAGGGTGAAGCAGAAGAAGCAGAAGAAGGAGAAGGAGAAGGTGAAGTCTGGAGGGTGAAGCAGAAGAAGCAGAAGAAGGAGAAGGAGAAGGTGAAGCCTGGAGGGCGAAGCAGAAGAAGCAGAAGAAGGAGAAGGAGAAGGTGAAGTCTGGAGGGTGAAGCAGAAGAAGCAGAAGAAGGAGAAGGAGATGGTGAAGTCTGGAGGGTGAATCAGAAGAAGCAGAAAAAGGAGAAGGAGAAGGTGAAGTCTGGAGGGTGAATCAGAAGAAGCAGAAGAGGGAGAAGGAGATGGTGCAGTCTGGAGGGTGAATCAGAAGAAGTAGAAGAAGGAGAAGGAGAAGGTGATGTCTGGAGGGTGAATCAGAAGAAGCAGAAGAAGGAGAAGGAGAAGGTGAAGTCTGGAGGGTGAATCAGAAGAAGCAGAATAAGGAGAAGGAGAAGGTGAAGTCTGGAGGGTGAATCAGAAGAAGCAGAAGAAGGAGAAGGAGAAGGTGAAGTCTGGAGGGTGAATCAGAAGAAGTAGAAGAAGGAGAAGGAGAAGGTGAAGTCTGGAGGGTGAAGCAGAAGAAGTAGAAGAAGGAGAAGGAGAAGGTGAAGTCAGGAGGGTGAATCAGAAGAAGAAGAAGAAGGAGAAGGAGAAGGTGAAGTCAGGAGGGTGAATCAGAAGAAGCAGAAGAAGGAGAAGGAGAAGGTGAAGTCTGGAGGGTGAATCAGAAGAATCAGAAGAAGGAGAAGGTGAAGTCTGGAGGGTGAATCAGAAGAAGCAGAAGAAAGAGAAGGAGAAGGTGAAGTCTGGAGGGTGAAGCAGAAGAAGCAGAAGAAGGAGAAGGAGAAGGTGAAGACTGGAGGGTGAATCAGAAGAAGTAGAAGAAGGAGAAGGAGAAACTGAAGTCTGGAGGGTGAATCAGAAGAAGTAGAAGAAGGAGAAGGAGAAGGTGAAGTCTGGAGGGTGAATCAGAAGAAGCAGAAGAAGGAGAAGGAGAAGGTGAAGTCTGGAGGGTGAATCAGAAGAAGCAGAAGAAGGAGAAGGAGAAGATGAAGTCTGGAGGGTGAATCAGAAGAAGTAGAATAAGGAGAAGGAGAAGGTGAGGTCTGGGGGGTGAATCAGAAGAAGCAGAAGAAGGAGAAGGAGAAGGTGAAGTCTGGAGGGTGAATCAGAAGAAGCAGAAGAAGGAGAAGGAGAAGGTGAAGTCTGGAGGGTGAATCAGAAGAAGCAGAAGAAGGAGAAGGAGAAGGTGAAGTCAGGAGGGTGAATCAGAAGAAGCAGAAGAAGGAGAAGGAGAAGGTGAAGTTAGGAGGGTGAATCAGAAGAAGCAGAAGAAGGAGAAGGAGAAGGTGAAGTCAGGGGGGTGAAGCAGAAGAAGGAGAAGAAGGAGAAGGAGAAGGTGAAGTCTGGAGGGTGAAGCAGAAGAAGCAGAAGAAGGAGAAGGAGAAGGTGAAGTCTGGAGGGCGCAGCAGAAGAAGCAGAAGAAGGATAAGGAGAAGGTGAATTCTGTAGGGTGAAGCAGAAGAAGCAGAAGAGGGAGAAGGAGAAGGTGAAGTCTGGAGGGTGAATCAGAAGAAGTAGAAGAAGGAGAAGGAGAAGGTGAAGTCAGGAGGGTGAAGCAGAAGAAGCAGAAGAAGGAGAAGGAGAAGGTGAAGTCTGGAGGGTGAAGCAGAAGAAGCAGAAGAAGGAGAAGGAGAAGGTGAAGCCTGGAGGGCGAAGCAGAAGAAGCAGAAGAAGGAGAAGGAGAAGGTGAAGTCTGGAGGGTGAAGCAGAAGAAGCAGAAGAAGGAGAAGGAGATGGTGAAGTCTGGAGGGTGAATCAGAAGAAGCAGAAAAAGGAGAAGGAGAAGGTGAAGTCTGGAGGGTGAATCAGAAGAAGCAGAAGAGGGAGAAGGAGATGGTGCAGTCTGGAGGGTGAATCAGAAGAAGTAGAAGAAGGAGAAGGAGAAGGTGAAGTCTGGAGGGTGAATCAGAAGAAGTAGAAGAAGGAGAAGGAGAAGGTGAAGTCTGGAGGGTGAATCAGAAGAAGCAGAAGAAGGAGAAGGAGAAGGTGAAGTCTGGAGGGTGAATCAGAAGAAGCAGAAGAAGGAGAAGGAGAAGGTGAAGTCTGGAGGGTGAATCAGAAGAAGCAGAAGAAGGAGAAGGAGAAGGTGAAGTCTGGAGGGTGAATCAGAAGAAGTAGAAGAAGGAGAAGGAGAAGGTGAAGTCTGGAGGGTGAAGCAGAAGAAGTAGAAGAAGGAGAAGGAGAAGGTGAAGTCAGGAGGGTGAATCAGAAGAAGTAGAAGAAGGAGAAGGAGAAGGTGAAATCAGGAGGGTGAATCAGAAGAAGCAGAAGAAGGAGAAGGAGAAGGTGAAGTCTGGAGGGTGAATCAGAAGAATCAGAAGAAGGAGAAGGAGAAGGTGAAGTCTGGAGGGTGAATCAGACGAAGTAGAAGAAGGAGAAGGAGAAGGTGAAGTCTGGAGGGTCAAGCAGAAGAAGCAGCAGAAGGAGAAGGAGAAGGTGTAGTCTGGAGGGTGAATCCGAAGAAGTAGACGAAGGAGAAGGAGAAGGTGAAGTCTGGAGGGTGAATCAGAAGAAGCAGAAGAAGGAGAAGGAGAAGGTGAAGTCTGGAGGGTGAATCAGAAGAAGCAGAAGAAGGAGAAGGAGAAGGTGAAGTCTGGAGGGTGAATCAGAAGAAGTAGAAGAAGGAGAAGGAGAAGGTGAAGTCTGGAGGGTGAAGCAGAAGAAGTAGAAGAAGGAGAAGGAGAAGGTGAAGTCAGGAGGGTGAATCAGAAGAAGTAGAAGAAGGAGAAGGAGAAGGTGAAGTCAGGAGGGTGAATCAGAAAAAGCAGAAGAAGGAGAAGGAGAAGGTGAAGTCTGGAGGGTGAATCAGAAGAATCAGAAGAAGGAGAAGGAGAAGATGAAGTCTGGAGGGTGAATCAGAAGAAGTAGAAGATGGAGAAGGAGAAGGTGAAGTCTGGAGGGTGAATCAGAAGAAGTAGAAGAAGGAGAAGGAGAAGGTGATGTCTGGAGGGTGAATCAGAAGAAGCAGAAGAAGGAGAAGGAGAAGGTGAAGTCTGGAGGGTGAATCAGAAGAATCAGAAGAAGGAGAAGGAGAAGATGAAGTCTGGAGGGTGAATCAGAAGAAGTAGAAGAAGGAGAAGGAGAAGGTGAAGTCTGGAGGGTGAATCAGAAGAAGTAGAAGAAGGAGAAGGAGAAGGTGATGTCTGGAGGGTGAATCAGAAGAAGCAGAAGAAGGAGAAGGAGAAGGTGAAGTCTGGAGGGTGAATCAGAAGAAGCAGAATAAGGAGAAGGAGAAGGTGAAGTCTGGAGGGTGAATCAGAAGAAGCAGAAGAAGGAGAAGGAGAAGGTGAAGTCTGGAGGGTGAATCAGAAGAAGTAGAAGAAGGAGAAGGAGAAGGTGAAGTCTGGAGGGTGAAGCAGAAGAAGTAGAAGAAGGAGAAGGAGAAGGTGAAGTCAGGAGGGTGAATCAGAAGAAGAAGAAGAAGGAGAAGGAGAAGGTGAAGTCAGGAGGGTGAATCAGAAGAAGCAGAAGAAGGAGAAGGAGAAGGTGAAGTCAGGGGCGTGAAGCAGAAGAAGTAGAAGAAGGAGAAGGAGAAGGTGAAGTCTGGAGGGTGAAGCAGAAGAAGCAGAAGAAGGAGAAGGAGAAGGTGAAGTCTGGAGGGTGAAGCAGAAGAAGCAGAAGAAGGAGAAGGAGAAGGTGAAGTCTGGAGGGCGAAGCAGAAGAAGCAGAAGAAGGAGAAGGAGAAGGTGAAGTCTGGAGGGTGAAGCAGAAGAAGCAGAAGAAGGAGAAGGAGAAGGTGAAGTCTGGAGGGTGAATCAGAAGAAGTAGAAGAAGGAGAAGGAGAAGGTGAAGTCAGGAGGGTGAAGCAGAAGAAGCAGAAGAAGGAGAAGGAGAAGGTGAAGTCTGGAGGGTGAATCAGAAGAAGCAGAAGAAGGAGAAGGAGAAGGTGCAGTCTGGAGGGTGAATCAGAAGAAGTAGAAGAAGGAGAAGGAGAAGGTGAAGTCTGGAGGGTGAATCAGAAGAAGTAGAAGAAGGAGAAGGAGAAGGTGAAGTCTGGAGGGTGAATCAGAAGAAGAAGAAGAAGGAGAAGGCGAAGGTGAAGTCTGGAGGGTGAATCAGAAGAAGCAGAAAAAGGAGAAGGAGAAGATGAAGTCTGGAGGGTGAATCAGAAGAAGTAGAAGAAGGAGAAGGAGAAGGTGAGGTCTGGAGGGTGAATCAGAAGAAGCAGAAGAAGGAGAAGGAGAAGGTGCAGTCTGAAGGGTGTATCAGGAGAAGCAGAAGAAGGAGAAGGTGAAGTCTGGAGGGTGAATTAGAAGAAGCAGAAAAAGGAGAAGGAGAAGGTGAAGTCTGGAGGGTGAATCAGAAGAAGCAGAAGAAGGAGAAGGAGAAGGTGAAGTCTGGAGGGTGAATCAGAAGAAGCAGAAGAAGGAGAAGGAGAAGGTGAAGTCTGGAGGGTGAATCAGAAGAAGCAGAAGAAGGAGAAGGAGAAGGTGAAGTCTGGAGGGTGAATCAGAAGAAGTAGTAGAAGGAGAAGGAGAAGGTGAAGTCTGGAGGGTGAAGCAGAAGAAGTAGAAGAAGGAGAAGGAGAAGGTGAAGTCAGGAGGGTGAATCAGAAGAAGTAGAAGAAGGAGAAGGAGAAGGTGAAATCAGGAGGGTGAATCAGAAGAAGCAGAAGAAGGAGAAGGAGAAGGTGAAGTCTGGAGGGTGAATCAGAAGAATCAGAAGAAGGAGAAGGAGAAACTGAAGTCTGGAGGGTGAATCAGAAGAAGTAGAAGAAGGAGAAGGAGAAGGTGAAGTCTGGAGGGTGAATCAGAAGAAGCAGAAGAAGGAGAAGGAGAAGGTGAAGTCTGGAGGGTGAATCAGAAGAAGCAGAAGAAGGAGAAGGAGAAGATGAAGTCTGGAGGGTGAATCAGAAGAAGTAGAAGAAGGAGAAGGAGAAGGTGAGGTCTGGGGGGTGAATCAGAAGAAGCAGAAGAAGGAGAAGGAGAAGGTGAAGTCTGGAGGGTGAATCAGAAGAAGCAGGAGAAGGAGAAGGTGAAGTCTGGAGGGTGAATCAGAAGAAGCAGAAGAAGGAGAAGGAGAAGGTGAAGTCAGGAGGGTGAATCAGAAGAAGCAGAAGAAGGAGAAGGAGAAGGTGAAGTTAGGAGGGTGAATCAGAAGAAGCAGAAGAAGGAGAAGGAGAAGGTGAAGTCAGGGGGGTGAAGCAGAAGAAGTAGAAGAAGGAGAAGGAGAAGGTGAAGTCTGGAGGGTGAAGCAGAAGAAGCAGAAGAAGGAGAAGGAGAAGGTGAAGTCTGGAGGGCGCAGCAGAAGAAGCAGAAGAAGGAGAAGGAGAAGGTGAAGTCTGGAGGGTGAAGCAGAAGAAGCAGAAGAAGGAGAAGGAGAAGGTGAAGTCTGGAGGGCGCAGCAGAAGAAGCAGAAGAAGGAGAAGGAGAAGGTGAAGTCTGGAGGGTGAAGCAGAAGAAGCAGAAGAAGGAGAAGGAGAAGGTGAAGTCTGGAGGGTGAATCAGAAGAAGTAGAAGAAGGAGAAGGAGAAGGTGAAGTCAGGAGGGTGAAGCAGAAGAAGCAGAAGAAGGAGAAGGAGAAGGTGAAGTGTGGAGGGTGAAGCAGAAGAAGCAGAAGTGGAAAAGGAGAAGGTGAAGTCCGGAGGGCGAAGCAGAAGAAGCAGAAGAAGGAGAAGGAGTAGGTGAAGTCTGGAGGGTGAAGCAGAAGAAGCAGAAGAAGGAGAAGGCGAAGGTGAAGCCTGGAGGGTGAATCAGAAGAAGTAGAAGAAGGAGAAGGAGAAGGTGAAGTCAGGAGGGTGAAGCAGAAGAAGCAGAATAAGGAGAAGGAGAAGGTGAAGACTGGAGGGTGAAGCAGAAGAAGCAGAAGAAGGAGAAGGAGAAGTTGAAGTCTGGAGGGTGAAGCAGAAGAAGCAGAAGAAGGAGATGGAGAAGGTGAAGTCAGGAGGGTGAATCAGAAGAAGGAGAAGAAGGAGAAGGAGAAGGTGAAGTCTGGAGGGTGAATCAGACGAAGTAGAAGAAGGAGAAGGAGAAGGTGAAGTCTGGAGGGTGAAGCAGAAGAAGCAGCAGAAGGAGAAGGAGAAGGTGTAGTCTGGAGGGTGAATCCGAAGAAGTAGACGAAGGAGAAGGAGAAGGTGAAGTCTGGAGGGTGAATCAGAAGAAGCAGAAGAAGGAGAAGGAGAAGGTGAAGTCTGGAGGGTGAATCAGAAGAAGCAGAAGAAGGAGAAGGAGAAGGTGAAGTCTGGAGGGTGAATCAGAAGAAGTAGAAGAAGGAGAAGGAGAAGGTGAAGTCTGGAGGGTGAAGCAGAAGAAGTAGAAGAAGGAGAAGGAGAAGGTGAAGTCAGGAGGGTGAATCAGAAGAAGTAGAAGAAGGAGAAGGAGAAGGTGAAGTCAGGAGGGTGAATCAGAAGAAGCAGAAGAAGGAGAAGGAGAAGGTGAAGTCTGGAGGGTGAATCAGAAGAATCAGAAGAAGGAGAAGGAGAAGATGAACTCTGGAGGGTGAATCAGAAGAAGTAGAAGAAGGAGAAGGAGAAGGTGAAGTCTGGAGGGTGAATCAGAAGAAGTAGAAGAAGGAGAAGGAGAAGGTGATGTCTGGAGGGTGAATCAGAAGAAGCAGAAGAAGGAGAAGGAGAAGGTGAAGTCTGGAGGGTGAATCAGAAGAAGCAGAATAAGGAGAAGGAGAAGGTGAAGTCTGGAGGGTGAATCAGAAGAAGCAGAAGAAGGAGAAGGAGAAGGTGAAGTCTGGAGGGTGAATCAGAAGAAGTAGAAGAAGGAGAAGGAGAAGGTGAAGTCTGGAGGGTGAAGCAGAAGAAGTAGAAGAAGGAGAAGGAGAAGGTGAAGTCAGGAGGGTGAATCAGAAGAAGAAGAAGAAGGAGAAGGAGAAGGTGAAGTCTGGAGGGTGAATCAGAAGAAGTAGAAGAAGGAGAAGGAGAAGGTGAAGTCTGGAGGGTGAAGCAGAAGAAGTAGAAGAAGGAGAAGGAGAAGGTGAAGTCAGGAGGGTGAATCAGAAGAAGAAGAAGAAGGAGAAGGAGAAGGTGAAGTCAGGAGGGTGAATCAGAAGAAGCAGAAGAAGGAGAAGGAGAAGGTGAAGTCTGGAGGGTGAATCAGAAGAATCAGAAGAAGGAGAAGGAGAAGGTGAAGTCTGGATGGTGAATCAGAAGAAGCAGAAGAAAGAGAAGGAGAAGGTGAAGTCTGGAGGGTGAAGCAGAAGAAGCAGAAGAAGGAGAAGGTGAAGACTGGAGGGTGAATCAGAAGAAGTAGAAGAAGGAGAAGGAGAAACTGAAGTCTGGAGGGTGAATCAGAAGAAGTAGAAGAAGGAGAAGGAGAAGGTGAAGTCTGGAGGGTGAATCAGAAGAAGCAGAAGAAGGAGAAGGAGAAGGTGAAGTCTGGAGGGTGAATCAGAAGAAGCAGAAGAAGGAGAAGGAGAAGATGAAGTCTGGAGGGTGAATCAGAAGAAGTAGAAGAAGGAGAAGGAGAAGGTGAGGTCTGGGGGGTGAATCAGAAGAAGCAGAAGAAGGAGAAGGAGAAGGTGAAGTCTGGAGGGTGAATCAGAAGAAGCAGAAGAAGGAGAAGGAGAAGGTGAAGTCTGGAGGGTGAATCAGAAGAAGCAGAAGAAGGAGAAGGAGAAGGTGAAGTCAGGAGGGTGAATCAGAAGAAGCAGAAGAAGGAGAAGGAGAAGGTGAAGTTAGGAGGGTGAATCAGAAGAAGCAGAAGAAGGAGAAGGAGAAGGTGAAGTCAGGGGGGTGAAGCAGAAGAAGGAGAAGAAGGAGAAGGAGAAGGTGAAGTCTGGAGGGTGAAGCAGAAGAAGGAGAAGGAGAAGGTGAATTCTGGAGGGCGCAGCAGAAGAAGCAGAAGAAGGATAAGGAGAAGGTGAATTCTGTAGGGTGAAGCAGAAGAAGCAGAAGAAGGAGAAGGAGAAGGTGAAGTCTGGAGGGTGAATCAGAAGAAGTAGAAGAAGGAGAAGGAGAAGGTGAAGTCAGGAGGGTGAAGCAGAAGAAGCAGAAGAAGGAGAAGGAGAAGGTGAAGTCTGGAGGGTGAAGCAGAAGAAGCAGAAGAAGGAGAAGGAGAAGGTGAAGCCTGGAGGGCGAAGCAGAAGAAGCAGAAGAAGGAGAAGGAGAAGGTGAAGTCTGGAGGGTGAAGCAGAAGAAGCAGAAGAAGGAGAAGGAGATGGTGAAGTCTGGAGGGTGAATCAGAAGAAGCAGAAAAAGGAGAAGGAGAAGGTGAAGTCTGGAGGGTGAATCAGAAGAAGCAGAAGAGGGAGAAGGAGATGGTGCAGTCTGGAGGGTGAATCAGAAGAAGTAGAAGAAGGAGAAGGAGAAGGTGAAGTCTGGAGGGTGAATCAGAAGAAGTAGAAGAAGGAGAAGGAGAAGGTGAAGTCTGGAGGGTGAATCAGAAGAAGCAGAAGAAGGAGAAGGAGAAGGTGAAGTCTGGAGGGTGAATCAGAAGAAGCAGAAGAAGGAGAAGGAGAAGGTGAAGTCTGGAGGGTGAATCAGAAGAAGCAGAAGAAGGAGAAGGAGAAGGTGAAGTCTGGAGGGTGAATCAGAAGAAGTAGAAGAAGGAGAAGGAGAAGGTGAAGTCTGGAGGGTGAAGCAGAAGAAGTAGAAGAAGGAGAAGGTGAAGTCAGGAGGGTGAATCAGAAGAAGTAGAAGAAGGAGAAGGAGAAGGTGAAATCAGGAGGGTGAATCAGAAGAAGCAGAAGAAGGAGAAGGAGAAGGTGAAGTCTGGAGGGTGAATCAGAAGAATCAGAAGAAGGAGAAGGAGAAGGTGAAGTCTGGAGGGTGAATCAGACGAAGTAGAAGAAGGAGAAGGAGAAGGTGAAGTCTGGAGGGTGAAGCAGAAGAAGCAGAAGAAGGAGAAGGAGAAGGTGAAGTCTGGAGGGCGCAGCAGAAGAAGCAGAAGAAGGATAAGGAGAAGGTGAATTCTGTAGGGTGAAGCAGAAGAAGCAGAAGAAGGAGAAGGAGAAGGTGAAGTCTGGAGGGTGAATCAGAAGAAGTAGAAGAAGGAGAAGGAGAAGGTGAAGTCAGGAGGGTGAAGCAGAAGAAGCAGAAGAAGGAGAAGGAGAAGGTGAAGTCTGGAGGGTGAAGCAGAAGAAGCAGAAGAAGGAGAAGGAGAAGGTGAAGCCTGGAGGGCGAAGCAGAAGAAGCAGAAGAAGGAGAAGGAGAAGGTGAAGTCTGGAGGGTGAAGCAGAAGAAGCAGAAGAAGGAGAAGGAGATGGTGAAGTCTGGAGGGTGCATCAGAAGAAGCAGAAAAAGAAGAAGGAGAAGGTGAAGTCTGGAGGGTGAATCAGAAGAAGCAGAAGAGGGAGAAGGAGATGGTGCAGTCTGGAGGGTGAATCAGAAGAAGTAGAAGAAGGAGAAGGAGAAGGTGAAGTCTGGAGGGTGAATCAGAAGAAGTAGAAGAAGGAGAAGGAGAAGGTGAAGTCTGGAGGGTGAATCAGAAGAAGCAGAAGAAGGAGAAGGAGAAGGTGAAGTCTGGAGGGTGAATCAGAAGAAGCAGAAGAAGGAGAAGGAGAACGTGAAGTCTGGAGGGTGAATCAGAAGAAGCAGAAGAAGGAGAAGGAGAAGGTGAAGTCTGGAGGGTGAATCAGAAGAAGTAGAAGAAGGAGAAGGAGAAGGTGAAGTCTGGAGGGTGAAGCAGAAGAAGTAGAAGAAGGAGAAGGAGAAGGTGAAGTCAGGAGGGTGAATCAGAAGAAGTAGAAGAAGGAGAAGGAGAAGGTGAAATCAGGAGGGTGAATCAGAAGAAGCAGAAGAAGGAGAAGGAGAAGGTGAAGTCTGGAGGGTGAATCAGAAGAATCAGAAGAAGGAGAAGGAGAAGGTGAAGTCTGGAGGGTGAATCAGACGAAGTAGAAGAAGGAGAAGGAGAAGGTGAAGTCTGGAGGGTGAAGCAGAAGAAGCAGCAGAAGGAGAAGGAGAAGGTGTAGTCTGGAGGGTGAATCCGAAGAAGTAGACGAAGGAGAAGGAGAAGGTGAAGTCTGGAGGGTGAATCAGAAGAAGCAGAAGAAGGAGAAGGAGAAGGTGACGTCTGGAGGGTGAATCAGAAGAAGCAGAAGAAGGAGAAGGAGAAGGTGAAGTCTGGAGGGTGAATCAGAAGAAGTAGAAGAAGGAGAAGGAGAAGGTGAAGTCTGGAGGGTGAAGCAGAAGAAGTAGAAGAAGGAGAAGGAGAAGGTGAAGTCAGGAGGGTGAATCAGAAGAAGTAGAAGAAGGAGAAGGAGAAGGTGAAGTCAGGAGGGTGAATCAGAAGAAGCAGAAGAAGGAGAAGGAGAAGGTGAAGTCTGGAGGGTGAGTCAGAAGAATCAGAAGAAGGAGAAGGAGAAGATGAAGTCTGGAGGGTGAATCAGAAGAAGTAGAAGAAGGAGAAGGAGAAGGTGAAGTCTGGAGGGTGAATCAGAAGAAGTAGAAGAAGGAGAAGGAGAAGGTGATGTCTGGAGGGTGAATCAGAAGAAGCAGAAGAAGGAGAAGGAGAAGGTGAAGTCTAGAGGGTGAATCAGAAGAAGCAGAATAAGGAGAAGGAGAAGTTGAAGTCTGGAGGGTGAATCAGAAGAAGCAGAAGAAGAAGAAGGAGAAGGTGAAGTCTGGAGGGTGAATCAGAAGAAGTAGAAGAAGGAGAAGGAGAAGGTGAAGTCTGGAGGGTGAAGCAGAAGAAGTAGAAGAAGGAGAAGGAGAAGGTGAAGTCAGGAGGGTGAATCAGAAGAAGTAGAAGAAGGAGAAGGAGAAGGTGAAATCAGGAGGGTGAATCAGAAGAAGCAGAAGAAGGAGAAGGAGAAGGTGAAGTCTGGAGGGTGAATCAGAAGAATCAGAAGAAGGAGAAGGAGAAGGTGAAGTCTGGAGGGTGAATCAGAAGAAGCAGAAGAAGGAGAAGGAGAAGGTGAAGTCTGGAGGGTGAATCAGAAGAAGTAGAAGAAGGAGAAGGAGAAGGTGAAGTCTGGAGGGTGAAGCAGAAGAAGTAGAAGAAGGAGAAGGAGAAGGTGAAGTCAGGAGGGTGAATCAGAAGAAGTAGAAGAAGGTGAAGGAGAAGGTGAAATCAGGAGGGTGAATCAGAAGAAGCAGAAGAAGGAGAAGGAGAAGGTGAAGTCTGGAGGGTGAATCAGAAGAATCAGAAGAAGGAGAAGGAGAAACTGAAGTCTGGAGGGTGAATCAGAAGAAGTAGAAGAAGGAGAAGGAGAAGGTGAAGTCTGGAGGGTGAATCAGAAGAAGCAGAAGAAGGAGAAGGAGAAGGTGAAGTCTGGAGGGTGAATCAGAAGAAGCAGAAGAAGGAGAAGGAGAAGATGAAGTCTGGAGGGTGAATCAGAAGAAGTAGAAGAAGGAGAAGGAGAAGGTGAGGTCTGGGGGGTGAATCAGAAGAAGCAGAAGAAGGAGAAGGAGAAGGTGAATTCTGGAGGGTGAATCAGAAGAAGCAGGAGAAGGAGAAGGTGAAGTCTGGAGGGTGAATCAGAAGAAGCAGAAGAAGGAGAAGGAGAAGGTGAAGTCAGGAGGGTGAATCAGAAGAAGCAGAAGAAGGAGAAGGAGAAGGTGAAGTTAGGAGGGTGAATCAGAAGAAGCAGAAGAAGGAGAAGGAGAATGTGAAGTCAGGGGGGTGAAGCAGAAGAAGTAGAAGAAGGAGAAGGAGAAGGTGAAGTCTGGAGGGTGAAGCAGAAGAAGCAGAAGAAGGAGAAGGAGAAGGTGAAGTCTGGAGGGCGCAGCAGAAGAAGCAGAAGAAGGAGAAGGAGAAGGTGAAGTCTGGAGGGTGAAGCAGAAGAAGCAGAAGAAGGAGAAGGAGAAGGTGAAGTCTGGAGGGCGCAGCAGAAGAAGCAGAAGAAGGAGAAGGAGAAGGTGAAGTCTGGAGGGTGAAGCAGAAGAAGCAGAAGAAGGAGAAGGAGAAGGTGAAGTCTGGAGGGTGAATCAGAAGAAGTAGAAGAAGGAGAAGGAGAAGGTGAAGTCAGGAGGGTGAAGCAGAAGAAGCAGAAGAAGCTGAAGGAGAAGGTGAAGTCTGGAGGGTGAAGCAGAAGAAGCAGAAGTGGAAAAGGAGAAGGTGAAGTCCGGAGGGCGAAGCAGAAGAAGCAGAAGAAGGAGAAGGAGAAGGTGAAGTCTGGATGGTGAAGCAGAAGAAGCAGAAGAAGGAGAAGGCGAAGGTGAAGCCTGGAGGGTGAATCAGAAGAAGTAGAAGAAGGAGAAGGAGAAGGTGAAGTCAGGAGGGTGAAGCAGAAGAAGCAGAATAAGGAGAAGGAGAAGGTGAAGACTGGAGGGTGAAGCAGAAGAAGCAGAAGAAGGAGAAGGAGAAGTTGAAGTCTGGAGGGTGAAGCAGAAGAAGCAGAAGAAGGAGATGGAGAAGGTGAAGTCAGGAGGGTGAATCAGAAGAAGTAGAAGAAGGAGAAGGAGAAGGTGAAGTCTGGAGGGTGAATCAGACGAAGTAGAAGAAGGAGAAGGAGAAGGTGAAGTCTGGAGGGTGAAGCAGAAGAAGCAGCAGAAGGAGAAGGAGAAGGTGTAGTCTGGAGGGTGAATCCGAAGAAGTAGACGAAGGAGAAGGAGAAGGTGAAGTCTGGAGGGTGAATCAGAAGAAGCAGAAGAAGGAGAAGGAGAAGGTGAAGTCTGGAGGGTGAATCAGAAGAAGCAGAAGAAGGAGAAGGAGAAGGTGAAGTCTGGAGGGTGAATCAGAAGAAGTAGAAGAAGGAGAAGGAGAAGGTGAAGTCTGGAGGGTGAAGCAGAAGAAGTAGAAGAAGGAGAAGGAGAAGGTGAAGTCAGGAGGGTGAATCAGAAGAAGTAGAAGAAGGAGAAGGAGAAGGTGAAGTCAGGAGGGTGAATCAGAAGAAGCAGAAGAAGGAGAAGGAGAAGGTGAAGTCTGGAGGGTGAATCAGAAGAATCAGAAGAAGGAGAAGGAGAAGATGAACTCTGGAGGGTGAATCAGAAGAAGTAAAAGAAGGAGAAGGAGAAGGTGAAGTCTGGAGGGTGAATCAGAAGAAGTAGAAGAAGGAGAAGGAGAAGGTGATGTCTGGATGGTGAATCAGAAGAAGCAGAAGAAGGAGAAGGAGAAGGTGAAGTCTGGAGGGTGAATCAGAAGAAGCAGAATAAGGAGAAGGAGAAGGTGAAGTCTGGAGGGTGAATCAGAAGAAGCAGAAGAAGGAGAAGGAGAAGGTGAAGTCTGGAGGGTGAATCAGAAGAAGTAGAAGAAGGAGAAGGAGAAGGTGAAGTCTGGAGGGTGAAGCAGAAGAAGTAGAAGAAGGAGAAGGAGAAGGTGAAGTCAGGAGGGTGAATCAGAAGAAGAAGAAGAAGGAGAAGGAGAAGGTGAAGTCAGGAGGGTGAATCAGAAGAAGCAGAAGAAGGAGAAGGAGAAGGTGAAGTCTGGAGGGTGAATCAGAAGAATCAGAAGAAGGAGAAGGAGAAGGTGAAGTCTGGAGGGTGAATCAGAAGAAGCAGAAGAAAGAGAAGGAGAAGGTGAAGTCTGGAGGGTGAAGCAGAAGAAGCAGAAGAAGGAGAAGGAGAAGGTGAAGACTGGAGGGTGAATCAGAAGAAGTAGAAGAAGGAGAAGGAGAAACTGAAGTCTGGAGGGTGAATCAGAAGAAGTAGAAGAAGGAGAAGGAGAAGGTGAAGTCTGGAGGGTGAATCAGAAGAAGCAGAAGAAGGAGAAGGAGAAGGTGAAGTCTGGAGGGTGAATCAGAAGAAGCAGAAGAAGGAGAAGGAGAAGATGAAGTCTGGAGGGTGAATCAGAAGAAGTAGAAGAAGGAGAAGGAGAAGGTGAGGTCTGGGGGGTGAATCAGAAGAAGCAGAAGAAGGAGAAGGAGAAGGTGAAGTCTGGAGGGTGAATCAGAAGAAGCAGAAGAAGGAGAAGGAGAAGGTGAAGTCTGGAGGGTGAATCAGAAGAAGCAGAAGAAGGAGAAGGAGAAGGTGAAGTCAGGAGGGTGAATCAGAAGAAGCAGAAGAAGGAGAAGGAGAAGGTGAAGTTAGGAGGGTGAATCAGAAGAAGCAGAAGAAGGAGAAGGAGAAGGTGAAGTCAGGGGGGTGAAGCAGAAGAAGGAGAAGAAGGAGAAGGAGAAGGTGAAGTCTGGAGGGTGAAGCAGAAGAAGCAGAAGAAGGAGAAGGAGAAGGTGAAGTCTGGAGGGTGCAGCAGAAGAAGCAGAAGAAGGATAAGGAGAAGGTGAATTCTGTAGGGTGAAGCAGAAGAAGCAGAAGAAGGAGAAGGAGAAGGTGAAGTCTGGAGGGTGAATCAGAAGAAGTAGAAGAAGGAGAAGGAGAAGGTGAAGTCAGGAGGGTGAAGCAGAAGAAGCAGAAGAAGGAGAAGGAGAAGGTGAAGTCTGGAGGGTGAAGCAGAAGAAGCAGAAGAAGGAGAAGGAGAAGGTGAAGCCTGGAGGGCGAAGCAGAAGAAGCAGAAGAAGGAGAAGGAGAAGGTGAAGTCTGGAGGGTGAAGCAGAAGAAGCAGAAGAAGGAGAAGGAGATGGTGAAGTCTGGAGGGTGAATCAGAAGAAGCAGAAAAAGGAGAAGGAGAAGGTGAAGTCTGGAGGGTGAATCAGAAGAAGCAGAAGAGGGAGAAGGAGATGGTGCAGTCTGGAGGGTGAATCAGAAGAAGTAGAAGAAGGAGAAGGAGAAGGTGAAGTCTGGAGGGTGAATCAGAAGAAGCAGAAGAAGGAGAAGGAGAAGGTGAAGTCTGGAGGGTGAATCAGAAGAAGCAGAAGAAGGAGAAGGAGAAGGTGAAGTCTGGAGGGTGAAGCAGAAGAAGTAGAAGAAGGAGAAGGAGAAGGTGAAGTCAGGAGGGTGAATCAGAAGAAGTAGAAGAAGGAGAAGGAGAAGGTGAAGTCAGGAGGGTGAATCAGAAGAAGCAGAAGAAGGAGAAGGAGAAGGTGAAGTCTGGAGGGTGAATCAGAAGAATCAGAAGAAGGAGAAGGAGAAGATGAACTCTGGAGGGTGAATCAGAAGAAGTAAAAGAAGGAGAAGGAGAAGGTGAAGTCTGGAGGGTGAATCAGAAGAAGTAGAAGAAGGAGAAGGAGAAGGTGATGTCTGGATGGTGAATCAGAAGAAGCAGAAGAAGGAGAAGGAGAAGGTGAAGTCTGGAGGGTGAATCAGAAGAAGCAGAATAAGGAGAAGGAGAAGGTGAAGTCTGGAGGGTGAATCAGAAGAAGCAGAAGAAGGAGAAGGAGAAGGTGAAGTCTGGAGGGTGAATCAGAAGAAGTAGAAGAAGGAGAAGGAGAAGGTGAAGTCTGGAGGGTGAAGCAGAAGAAGTAGAAGAAGGAGAAGGAGAAGGTGAAGTCAGGAGGGTGAATCAGAAGAAGAAGAAGAAGGAGAAGGAGAAGGTGAAGTCAGGAGGGTGAATCAGAAGAAGCAGAAGAAGGAGAAGGAGAAGGTGAAGTCTGGAGGGTGAATCAGAAGAATCAGAAGAAGGAGAAGGAGAAGGTGAAGTCTGGAGGGTGAATCAGAAGAAGCAGAAGAAAGAGAAGGAGAAGGTGAAGTCTGGAGGGTGAAGCAGAAGAAGCAGAAGAAGGAGAAGGAGAAGGTGAAGACTGGAGGGTGAATCAGAAGAAGTAGAAGAAGGAGAAGGAGAAACTGAAGTCTGGAGGGTGAATCAGAAGAAGTAGAAGAAGGAGAAGGAGAAGGTGAAGTCTGGAGGGTGAATCAGAAGAAGCAGAAGAAGGAGAAGGAGAAGGTGAAGTCTGGAGGGTGAATCAGAAGAAGCAGAAGAAGGAGAAGGAGAAGATGAAGTCTGGAGGGTGAATCAGAAGAAGTAGAAGAAGGAGAAGGAGAAGGTGAGGTCTGGGGGGTGAATCAGAAGAAGCAGAAGAAGGAGAAGGAGAAGGTGAAGTCTGGAGGGTGAATCAGAAGAAGCAGAAGAAGGAGAAGGAGAAGGTGAAGTCTGGAGGGTGAATCAGAAGAAGCAGAAGAAGGAGAAGGAGAAGGTGAAGTCAGGAGGGTGAATCAGAAGAAGCAGAAGAAGGAGAAGGAGAAGGTGAAGTTAGGAGGGTGAATCAGAAGAAGCAGAAGAAGGAGAAGGAGAAGGTGAAGTCAGGGGGGTGAAGCAGAAGAAGGAGAAGAAGGAGAAGGAGAAGGTGAAGTCTGGAGGGTGAAGCAGAAGAAGCAGAAGAAGGAGAAGGAGAAGGTGAAGTCTGGAGGGTGCAGCAGAAGAAGCAGAAGAAGGATAAGGAGAAGGTGAATTCTGTAGGGTGAAGCAGAAGAAGCAGAAGAAGGAGAAGGAGAAGGTGAAGTCTGGAGGGTGAATCAGAAGAAGTAGAAGAAGGAGAAGGAGAAGGTGAAGTCAGGAGGGTGAAGCAGAAGAAGCAGAAGAAGGAGAAGGAGAAGGTGAAGTCTGGAGGGTGAAGCAGAAGAAGCAGAAGAAGGAGAAGGAGAAGGTGAAGCCTGGAGGGCGAAGCAGAAGAAGCAGAAGAAGGAGAAGGAGAAGGTGAAGTCTGGAGGGTGAAGCAGAAGAAGCAGAAGAAGGAGAAGGAGATGGTGAAGTCTGGAGGGTGAATCAGAAGAAGCAGAAAAAGGAGAAGGAGAAGGTGAAGTCTGGAGGGTGAATCAGAAGAAGCAGAAGAGGGAGAAGGAGATGGTGCAGTCTGGAGGGTGAATCAGAAGAAGTAGAAGAAGGAGAAGGAGAAGGTGAAGTCTGGAGGGTGAATCAGAAGAAGTAGAAGAAGGAGAAGGAGAAGGTGAAGTCTGGAGGGTGAATCAGAAGAAGCAGAAGAAGGAGAAGGAGAAGGTGAAGTCTGGAGGGTGAATCAGAAGAAGCAGAAGAAGGAGAAGGAGAAGGTGAAGTCTGGAGGGTGAATCAGAAGAAGCAGAAGAAGGAGAAGGAGAAGGTGAAGTCTGGAGGGTGAATCAGAAGAAGTAGAAGAAGGAGAAGGAGAAGGTGAAGTCTGGAGGGTGAAGCAGAAGAAGTAGAAGAAGGAGAAGGAGAAGGTGAAGTCAGGAGGGTGAATCAGAAGAAGTAGAAGAAGGAGAAGGAGAAGGTGAGATCAGGATGGTGAATCAGAAGAAGCAGAAGAAGGAGAAGGAGAAGGTGAAGTATGGAGGGTGAATCAGAAGAATCAGAAGAAGGAGAAGGAGAAGGTGAAGTCTGGAGGGTGAATCAGACGAAGTAGAAGAAGGAGAAGGAGAAGGTGAAGTCTGGAGGGTGAAGCAGAAGAAGCAGAAGAAGGAGAAGGAGAAGGTGAAGTCTGGAGGGCGCAGCAGAAGAAGCAGAAGAAGGATAAGGAGAAGGTGAATTCTGTAGGGTGAAGCAGAAGAAGCAGAATAAGGAGAAGGAGAAGGTGAAGTCTGGAGGGTGAATCAGAAGAAGTAGAAGAAGGAGAAGGAGAAGGTGAAGTCAGGAGGGTGAAGCAGAAGAAGCAGAAGAAGGAGAAGGAGAAGGTGAAGTCTGGAGGGTGAAGCAGAAGAAGCAGAAGAAGGAGAAGGAGAAGGTGAAGCCTGGAGGGCGAAGCAGAAGAAGCAGAAGAGGGAGAAGGAGATGGTGCAGTCTGGAGGGTGAATCAGAAGAAGTAGAAGAAGGAGAAGGAGAAGGTGAAGTCTGGAGGGTGAATCAGAAGAAGTAGAAGAAGGAGAAGGAGAAGGTGAAGTCTGGAGGGTGAATCAGAAGAAGCAGAAGAAGGAGAAGGAGAAGGTGAAGTCTGGAGGGTGAATCAGAAGAAGCAGAAGAAGGAGAAGGAGAACGTGAAGTCTGGAGGGTGAATCAGAAGAAGCAGAAGAAGGAGAAGGAGAAGGTGAAGTCTGGAGGGTGAATCAGAAGAAGTAGAAGAAGGAGAAGGAGAAGGTGAAGTCTGGAGGGTGAAGCAGAAGAAGTAGAAGAAGGAGAAGGAGAAGGTGAAGTCAGGAGGGTGAATCAGAAGAAGTAGAAGAAGGAGAAGGAGAAGGTGAAATCAGGAGGGTGAATCAGAAGAAGCAGAAGAAGGAGAAGGAGAAGGTGAAGTCTGGAGGGTGAATCAGAAGAATCAGAAGAAGGAGAAGGAGAAGGTGAAGTCTGGAGGGTGAATCAGACGAAGTAGAAGAAGGAGAAGGAGAAGGTGAAGTCTGGAGGGTGAAGCAGAAGAAGCAGCAGAAGGAGAAGGAGAAGGTGTAGTCTGGAGGGTGAATCCGAAGAAGTAGACGAAGGAGAAGGAGAAGGTGAAGTCTGGAGGGTGAATCAGAAGAAGCAGAAGAAGGAGAAGGAGAAGGTGACGTCTGGAGGGTGAATCAGAAGAAGCAGAAGAAGGAGAAGGAGAAGGTGAAGTCTGGAGGGTGAATCAGAAGAAGTAGAAGAAGGAGAAGGAGAAGGTGAAGTCTGGAGGGTGAAGCAGAAGAAGTAGAAGAAGGAGAAGGAGAAGGTGAAGTCAGGAGGGTGAATCAGAAGAAGTAGAAGAAGGAGAAGGAGAAGGTGAAGTCAGGAGGGTGAATCAGAAGAAGCAGAAGAAGGAGAAGGAGAAGGTGAAGTCTGGAGGGTGAGTCAGAAGAATCAGAAGAAGGAGAAGGAGAAGATGAAGTCTGGAGGGTGAATCAGAAGAAGTAGAAGAAGGAGAAGGAGAAGGTGAAGTCTGGAGGGTGAATCAGAAGAAGTAGAAGAAGGAGAAGGAGAAGGTGATGTCTGGAGGGTGAATCAGAAGAAGCAGAAGAAGGAGAAGGAGAAGGTGAAGTCTGGAGGGTGAATCAGAAGAAGCAGAATAAGGAGAAGGAGAAGGTGAAGTCTGGAGGGTGAATCAGAAGAAGCAGAAGAAGAAGAAGGAGAAGGTGAAGTCTGGAGGGTGAATCAGAAGAAGTAGAAGAAGGAGAAGGAGAAGGTGAAGTCTGGAGGGTGAAGCAGAAGAAGTAGAAGAAGGAGAAGGAGAAGGTGAAGTCAGGAGGGTGAATCAGAAGAAGTAGAAGAAGGAGAAGGAGAAGGTGAAATCAGGAGGGTGAATCAGAAGAAGCAGAAGAAGGAGAAGGAGAAGGTGAAGTCTGGAGGGTGAATCAGAAGAATCAGAAGAAGGAGAAGGAGAAGGTGAAGTCTGGAGGGTGAATCAGACGAAGTAGAAGAAGGAGAAGGAGAAGGTGAAGTCTGGAGGGTGAAGCAGAAGAAGCAGCAGAAGGAGAAGTAGAAGGTGTAGTCTGGAGGGTGAATCCGAAGAAGTAGACGAAGGAGAAGGAGAAGGTGAAGTCTGGAGGGTGAATCAGAAGAAGCAGAAGAAGGAGAAGGAGAAGGTGAAGTCTGGAGGGTGAATCAGAAGAAGCAGAAGAAGGAGAAGGAGAAGGTGAAGTCTGGAGGGTGAATCAGAAGAAGTAGAAGAAGGAGAAGGAGAAGGTGAAGTCTGGAGGGTGAAGCAGAAGAAGTAGAAGAAGGAGAAGGAGAAGGTGAAGTCAGGAGGGTGAATCAGAAGAAGTAGAAGAAGGAGAAGGAGAAGGTGAAGTCAGGAGGGTGAATCAGAAGAAGCAGAAGAAGGAGAAGGAGAAGGTGAAGTCTGGAGGGTGAATCAGAAGAATCAGAAGAAGGAGAAGGAGAAGATGAAGTCTGGAGGGTGAATCAGAAGAAGTAGAAGAAGGAGAAGGAGAAGGTGAAGTCTGGAGGGTGAATCAGAAGAAGTAGAAGAAGGAGAAGGAGAAGGTGATGTCTGGAGGGTGAATCAGAAGAAGCAGAAGAAGGAGAAGGAGAAGGTGAAGTCTGGAGGGTGAATCAGAAGAAGCAGAATAAGGAGAAGGAGAAGGTGAAGTCTGGAGGGTGAATCAGAAGAAGCAGAAGAAGAAGAAGGAGAAGGTGAAGTCTGGAGGGTGAATCAGAAGAAGTAGAAGAAGGAGAAGGAGAAGGTGAAGTCTGGAGGGTGAAGCAGAAGAAGTAGAAGAAGGAGAAGGAGAAGGTGAAGTCAGGAGGGTGAATCAGAAGAAGAAGAAGAAGGAGAAGGAGAAGGTGAAGTCAGGAGGGTGAATCAGAAGAAGCAGAAGAAGGAGAAGGAGAAGGTGAAGTCTGGAGGGTGAATCAGAAGAATCAGAAGAAGGAGAAGGAGAAGGTGAAGTCTGGAGGGTGAATCAGAAGAAGCAGAAGAAAGAGAAGGAGAAGGTGAAGTCTGGAGGGTGAAGCAGAAGAAGCAGAAGAAGGAGAAGGAGAAGGTGAAGACTGGAGGGTGAATCAGAAGAAGTAGAAGAAGGAGAAGGAGAAACTGAAGTCTGGAGGGTGAATCAGAAGAAGTAGAAGAAGGAGAAGGAGAAGGTGAAGTCTGGAGGGTGAATCAGAAGAAGCAGAAGAAGGAGAAGGAGAAGGTGAAGTCTGGAGGGTGAATCAGAAGAAGCAGAAGAAGGAGAAGGAGAAGATGAAGTCTGGAGGGTGAATCAGAAGAAGTAGAAGAAGGAGAAGGAGAAGGTGAAGTCAGGAGGGTGAATCAGAAGAAGCAGAAGAAGGAGAAGGAGAAGGTGAAGTTAGGAGGGTGAATCAGAAGAAGCAGAAGAAGGAGAAGGAGAAGGTGAAGTCAGGGGAGTGAAGCAGAAGAAGTAGAAGAAGGAGAAGGAGAAGGTGAAGTCTGGAGGGTGAAGCAGAAGAAGCAGAAGAAGGAGAAGGAGAAGGTGAAGTCAGGGGAGTGAAGCAGAAGAAGTAGAAGAAGGAGAAGGAGAAGGTGAAGTCTGGAGGGTGAAGCAGAAGAAGCAGAAGAAGGAGAAGGAGAAGGTGAAGTCTGGAGGGCGCAGCAGAAGAAGCAGAAGAAGGATAAGGAGAAGGTGAATTCTGTAGGGTGAAGCAGAAGAAGCAGAAGAAGGAGAAGGAGAAGGTGAACTCTGGAGGGTGAATCAGAAGAAGTAGAAGAAGGAGAAGGAGAAGGTGAAGTCAGGAGGGTGAAGCAGAAGAAGCAGAAGAAGGAGAAGGAGAAGGTGAAGTCTGGAGGGTGAAGCAGAAGAAGCAGAAGAAGGAGAAGGAGAAGGTGAAGTCTGGAGGGCGAAGCAGAAGACGCAGAAGAAGGAGAAGGAGAAGGTGAAGTCTGGAGGGTGAAGCAGAAGAAGCAGAAGAAGGAGAAGGAGATGGTGAAGTCTGGAGGGTGAATCAGAAGAAGCAGAAAAAGGAGAAGGAGAAGGTGAAGTCTGGAGGGTGAATCAGAAGAAGCAGAAGAGGGAGAAGGAGATGGTGCAGTCTGGAGGGTGAATCAGAAGAAGTAGAAGAAGGAGAAGGAGAAGGTGAAGTCTGGAGGGTGAATCAGAAGAAGTAGAAGAAGGAGAAGGAGAAGGTGAAGTCTGGAGGGTGAATCAGAAGAAGCAGAAGAAGGAGAAGGAGAAGGTGAAGTCTGGAGGGTGAATCAGAAGAAGCTGAAGAAGGAGAAGGAGAAGGTGAAGTCTGGAGGGTGAATCAGAAGAAGCAGAACAAGGAGAAGGAGAAGGTGAAGTCTGGAGGGTGAATCAGAAGAAGTAGAAGAAGGAGAAGGAGAAGGTGAAGTCTGGAGGGTGAAGTAGAAGAAGTAGAAGAAGGAGAAGGAGAAGGTGAAGTCAGGAGGGTGAATCAGAAGAAGTAGAAGAAGGAGAAGGAGAAGGTGAAATCAGGAGGGTGAATCAGAAGAAGCAGAAGAAGGAGAAGGAGAAGGTGAAGTCTGGAGGGTGAATCAGAAGAATCAGAAGAAGGAGAAGGAGAAGGTGAAGTCTGGAGGGTGAATCAGAAGAAGCAGAAGAAAGAGAAGGAGAAGGTGAAGTCTGGAGGGTGAAGCAGAAGAAGCAGAAGAAGGAGAAGGAGAAGGTGAAGACTGGAGGGTGAATCAGAAGAAGTAGAAGAAGGAGAAGGAGAAACTGAAGTCTGGAGGGTGAAGCAGAAGAAGTAGAAGAAGGAGAAGGAGAAGGTGAAGTCTGGAGGGTGAATCAGAAGAAGCAGAAGAAGGAGAAGGAGAAGGTGAAGTCTGGAGGGTGAATCAGAAGAAGTAGAAGAAGGAGAAGGAGAAGGTGAAGTCTGGAGGGTGAAGCAGAAGAAGTATAAGAAGGAGAAGGAGAAGGTGAAGTCAGGAGGGTGAATCAGAAGAAGTAGAAGAAGGAGAAGGAGAAGGTGAAGTCAGGAGGGTGAATCAGAAGAAGCAGAAGAAGGAGAAGGAGAAGGTGAAGTCTGGAGGGTGAATCAGAAGAATCAGAAGAAGGAGAAGGAGAAGATGAAGTCTGGAGGGTGAATCAGAAGAAGTAGAAGAAGGAGAAGGAGAAGGTGAAGTCTGGAGGGTGAATCAGAAGAAGTAGAAGAAGGAGAAGGAGAAGGTGATGTCTGGAGGGTGAATCAGAAGAAGCAGAAGAAGGAGAAGGAGAAGGTGAAGTCTGGAGGGTGAATCAGAAGAAGCAGAATAAGGAGAAGGAGAAGGTGAAGTCTGGAGGGTGAATCAGAAGAAGCAGAAGAAGGAGAAGGAGAAGGTGAAGTCTGGAGGGTGAATCAGAAGAAGTAGAAGAAGAAGAAGGAGAAGGTGAAGTCTGGAGGGTGAAGCAGAAGAAGTAGAAGAAGGAGAAGGAGAAGGTGAAGTCAGGAGGGTGAATCAGAAGAAGAAGAAGAAGGAGAAGGAGAAGGTGAAGTCAGGAGGGTGAATCAGAAGAAGCAGAAGAAGGAGAAGGAGAAGGTGAAGTCTGGAGGGTGAATCAGAAGAATCAGAAGAAGGAGAAGGAGAAGGTGAAGTCTGGAGGGTGAATCAGAAGAAGTAGAAGAAGGAGAAGGAGAAACTGAAGTCTGGAGGGTGAATCAGAAGAAGTAGAAGAAGGAGAAGGAGAAGGTGAAGTCTGGAGGGTGAATCAGAAGAAGCAGAAGAAGGAGAAGGAGAAGGTGAAGTCTGGAGGGTGAATCAGAAGAAGCAGAAGAAGGAGAAGGAGAAGATGAAGTCTGGAGGGTGAATCAGAAGAAGTAGAAGAAGGAGAAGCAGAAGGTGAGGTCTGGGGGGTGAATCAGTAGAAGCAGAAGAAGGAGAAGGAGAAGGTGAAGTCTGGAGGGTGAATCAGAAGAAGCAGAAGAAGGAGCAGGAGAAGGTGAAGTCAGGAGGGTGAATCAGAAGAAGCAGAAGAAGGAGAAGGAGAAGGTGAAGTTAGGAGGGTGAATCAGAAGAAGCAGAAGAAGGAGAAGGAGAAGGTGAAGTCAGGGGGGTGAAGCAGAAGAAGTAGAAGAAGGAGAAGGAGAAGGTGAAGTCTGGAGGGTGAAGCAGAAGAAGCAGAAGAAGGAGAAGGAGAAGGTGAAGTCTGGAGGGCGCAGCAGAAGAAGCAGAAGAAGGATAAGGAGAAGGTGAATTCTGTAGGGTGAAGCAGAAGAAGCAGAAGAAGGAGAAGGAGAAGGTGAAGTCTGGAGGGTGAATCAGAAGAAGTAGAAGAAGGAGAAGGAGAAGGTGAAGTCAGGAGGGAGAAGCAGAAGAAGCAGAAGAAGGAGAAGGAGAAGGTGAAGTCAGGAGGGTGAAGCAGAAGAAGCAGAAGAAGGAGAAGGAGAAGGTGAAGTCTGGAGGGTGAATCAGAAGAAGCAGAAGAAGGAGAAGGAGAAGGTGCAGTCTGGAGGGTGAATCAGAAGAAGTAGAAGAAGGAGAAGGAGAAGGTGAAGTCTGGAGGGTGAATCAGAAGAAGTAGAAGAAGGAGAAGGAGAAGGTGAAGTCTGGAGGGTGAATCAGAAGAAGAAGAAGAAGGAGAAGGAGAAGGTGAAGTCTGGAGGGTGAATCAGAAGAAGCAGAAAAAGGAGAAGGAGAAGATGAAGTCTGGAGGGTGAATCAGAAGAAGTAGAAGAAGGAGAAGGAGAAGGTGAGGTCTGGAGGGTGAATCAGAAGAAGCAGAAGAAGGAGAAGGAGAAGGTGAAGTCTGAAGGGTGTATCAGGAGAAGCAGAAGAAGGAGAAGGAGAAGGTGAAGTCTGGAGGGTGAATTAGAAGAAGCAGAAAAAGGAGAAGGAGAAGGTGAAGTCTGGAGGGTGAATCAGAAGAAGCAGAAGAAGGAGAAGGAGATGGTGCAGTCTTGAGGGTGAATCAGAAGAAGTAGAAGAAGGAGAAGGAGAAGGTGATGTCTGGAGGGTGAATCAGAAGAAGTAGAAGAAGGAGAAGGAGAAGGTGAAGTCTGGAGGGTGAATCAGAAGAAGCAGAAGAAGGAGAAGAAGAAGGTGAAGTCTGGAGGGTGAAGCAGAAGAATCAGAAGAAGGAGAAGGAGAAGGTGAAGTCTGGAGGGTGAAGCAGAAGAAGCAGAAGAAGGAGAAGGTGAAGTCAGGAGGGTGAATCAGAAGAAGTAGAAGAAGGAGAAGGAGAAGGTGAAGTCTGGAGGGTGAATCAGAAGAAGTAGAAGAAGGAGAAGGAGAAGGTGAAGTCTGGAGGGTGAATCAGAAGAAGTAGAAGAAGGAGAAGGAGAAGGTGAAGTCTGGAGGGTGAATCAGAAGAATCAGAAGAAGGAGAAGGAGAAGGTGAAGTCTGGAGGGAGAAGCAGAAGAAGTAGAAGAAGGAGAAGGAGAAGGTGAAATCTGGAGGGTGAAACAGAAGAAGTAGAAGAAGGAGAAGGAGAAGGTGAAGTCCGGAGGGTGAATCAGAAGAAGTAGAAGAAGGAGAAGGAGAAGGTGAAGTCTGGAGGGTGAAGCAGAAGAAGCAGAAGAAGGAGAAGAAGAAGGTGAAGTCTGGAGGGTGAAGCAGAAGAAGCAGAAGAAGGAAAAGGAGAAGGTGAAGTCAGGAGGGTGAATCAGAAGAAGTAGAAGAAGGAGAAGGAGAAGGTGAAGTCTGGAGTGTGAATCAGAAGAAGTAGAAGAAGGAGAAGGAGAAGGTGAAGTCTGGAGGTTGAATCAAAAGAAGTAGAAGAAGGAGAAGGAGAAGGTGAAGTCTGGAGGGTGAATCAGAAGAAGCAGAAGAAGGAGAAGGAGAAGGTGAAGTCTGGAGGGAGAAGCAGAAGAAGTAGAAGAAGGAGAAGGAGAAGGTGAAATCTGGAGGGTGAATCAGAAGAAGTAGAAGAAGGAGAAGGAGAAGGTGAAGTCTGGAGGGTGAATCAGAAGAAGCAGAAGAAGGAGAAGGAGGAGGTGAAGACTGGAGGGTGAATCAGAAGAAGTAGAAGAAGGAGAAGGAGAAGGTGAAGTCTGGAGGGTGAATCAGAAGAAGTAGAAGAAGGAGAAGGAGAAGGCGAAGTCTGGAGGGTGAATCAGAAGAAGCAGAAGAAGGAGAAGGAGAAGGTGAAGTCTGGAGTGTGAATCAGAAGAAGTAGGAGAAGGAGAAGGAGAAGGTGAAGTCTGGAGGTTGAATCAGAAGAAGTAGAAGAAGGAGAAGGAGAAGGTGAAGTCTGGAGGGTGAATCAGAAGAAGCAGAAGAAGGAGAAGGAGAAGGTGAAGTCTGGAGGGAGAAGCAGAAGAAGAAGGAGAAGGAGAAGGTGAAATCTGGAGGGTGAATCAGAAGAAGTAGAAGAAGGAGAAGGAGAAGGTGAAGTCTGGAGGGTGAATCAGAAGAAGCAGAAGAAGGAGAAGGAGGAGGTGAAGACTGGAGGGTGAATCAGAAGAAGTAGAAGAAGGAGAAGGAGAAGGTGAAGTCTGGAGGGTGAATCAGAAGAAGTAGAAGAAGGAGAAGGAGAAGGCGAAGTCTGGAGGGTGAATCAGAAGAAGCAGAAGAAGGAGAAGGAGAAGGTGAAGTCTGGAGGGTGAATCAGAAGAAGCAGAAGAAGGAGAAGGAGAAGATGAAGTCTGGAGGGTGAATCAGAAGAATTAGAAGAAGGAGAAGGAGAAGGTGAAGTCTGGAGGGTGAATCAGAAGAAGCAGAAGAAGGAGAAGGAGAAGGTGAAGTCTGGAGGGTGAATCAGAAGAAGTAGAAGAAGGAGAAGGAGAAGGTGAAGACTGGAGGGTGAATCAGAAGAAGTAGAAGAAGGAGAAGGAGAAGGTGAAGTCTGGAGGGTGAATCAGTAGAAGCAGAAGAAGGAGAAGGAGAAGGTGAAGTCTGGAGGGTGAATCAGAAGAAGCAGAAGAAGGAGAAGGAGAAGTTGAAGTCTGGAGGGTGAATCAGAAGAAGCAGAAGAAGTAGAAGGAGAAGGTGAAGTCTGGAGGGTGAATCAGAAGAAGTAGAAGAAGGAGAAGGAGAAGGTGAAGTCTGGAGGGTGAATCAGAAGAAGTAGAAGAAGGAGAAGGAGAAGGCGAAGTCTGGAGGGTGAATCAGAAGAAGCAGAAGAAGGAGAAGGAGAAGGTGAAGTCTGGAGGGTGAATCAGAAGAAGCAGAAGAAGGAGAAGGAGAAGATGATGTCTGGAGGGTGAATCAGAAGAATTAGAAGAAGGAGAAGGAGAAGGTGAGGTCTGGAGGGTGAATCAGAAGAAGCAGAAGAAGGAGAAGGAGAAGGTGAAGTCTGAAGGGTGAATCAGAAGAAGCAGAAGAAGAAGAAGGAGAAGGTGAAGTCAGGAGGGTGTATCAGAAGAAGCAGAAGAAGGAGAAGGAGAAGGTGAAGTCTGGAGGGTGAATCAGAAGAAGCAGAAGAAGGAGAAGGAGAAGGTGAAGTCTGGAGGGTGAATCAGAAGAAGTAGAAGAAGGAGAAGGAGAAGGTGAAGTCTGGAGGGTGAATCGGAAGAAGTAGAAGAAGGAGAAGGAGAAGGTGAAGTCTGGAGGGAGAATCAGAAGAAGCAGAGAAGGAGAAGGAGAAGGTGAAGTCTGGAGGGTGAATCAGAAGAAGCAGAAGAAGGAGGAGAAGGTGAAGTCTGGAGGGTGAATCAGAATAAGTAGAAGAAGATGAAGGAGAAGGTGAAGTCTGGAGGGTGAATCAGAAGAAGCAGAAGAAGGAGAAGGAGAAGGTGAAGTCAGGAGAGTGAATCAGAAGAAGCAGAAGAAGGAGAAGGAGAAGGTGAAGTCTGGAGGGTGAATCAGAAGAAGCAGAATAAGGAGAAGGAGAAGGTGAAGTCTGGAGGGTGAATCAGAAGAAGCAGAAGAAGGAGAAGGAGAAGGTAAAGTCTGGAGGGTGAATCAGAAGAAGTAGAAGAAGGAGAAGGAGAAGGTGAAGTCTGGAGGGTGAAGCAGAAGAAGTAGAAGAAGGAGGAGAAGGTGAAGTCAGGAGGGTGAATCAGAAGAAGCAGAAGAAGGAGAAGGAGAAGGTGAAGTCTGGAGTGTGAATCAGAAGAATCAGAAGAAGGAGAAGGAGAAGGTGAAGTCTGGAGGGTGAATCAGAAGAAGCAGAAGAAAGAGAAGGAGAAGGTGAAGTCTGGAGGGTGAAGCAGAAGAAGCAGAAGAAGGAGAAGTAGAAGGTGAAGACTGGAGGGTGAATCAGAAGAAGTAGAAGACGGAGAAGGAGAAGGTGAAGTCTGGAGGGTGAATCAGAAGAAGTAGAGAAGGAGAAGGAGAAGGTGAAGTCTGGAGGGTGAATCAGAAGAAGTAGAAGAAGGAGAAGGAGAAGGTGAAGTCTGGAGATGAATCAGAAGAAGTAGAAGAAGGAGAAGGAGAAGGTGAAGTCAGGAGGGTGAATCAGAAGAAGTAGAAGAAGAAGAAGGAGAAGGTGAGGTCTGGAGGGTGAATCAGAAGAAGCAGAAGAAGGAGAAGGAGAAGGTGAAGTCAGGAGGGTGAATCAGAAGAAGCAGAAGAAGGAGAAGGAGAAGGTGAAGTTAGGAGGGTGAATCAGAAGAAGCAGAAGAAGGAGAAGGAGAAGGTGAAGTCAGGGGGGTGAAGCAGAAGAAGTAGAAGAAGGAGAAGGAGAAGGTGAAGTCAGGAAGGTGAAGCAGAAGAAGCAGAAGAAGGAGAAGGAGAAGGTGAAGTCTGGCGGGCGCAGCAGAAGAAGCAGAAGAAGGAGAAGGAGAAGGTGAAGTCTGGAGGGTGAAGCAGAAGAAGCAGAAGAAGGAGAAGGAGAAGGTGAAGTCTGGAGGGTGAATCAGAAGAAGTAGAAGAAGGAGAAGGAGAAGGTGAAGTCAGGAGGGTGAAGCAGAAGAAGCAGAAGAAGGAGAAGGAGAAGGTGACGTCTGGAGGGTGAAGCAGAAGAAGCAGAAGAAGGAGAAGGAGAAGGTGAAGTCTGGAGGGCGAAGCAGAAGAAGTAGAAGAAGGAGAAGGAGAAGGTGAAGTCTGGAGGGTGAAGCAGAAGAAGCAGAAGAAGGAGAAGGAGAAGATGAAGTCTGGAGGGTGAATCAGAAGAAGTAGAAGAAGGAGAAGGAGAAGGTGAAGTCAGGAGGGTGAAGCAGAAGAAGCTGAAGAAGGAGAAGGAGAAGGTGAAGTCTGGAGGGTGAAGCAGAAGAAGCAGAAGAAGGAGAAGGTGAAGTCTGGAGGGTGAAGCAGAAGAAGCAGAAGAAGGAGAAGGTGAAGTCAGGAGGGTGAATCAGAAGAAGTAGAAGAAGGAGAAGGAGAAGGTGAAGTCTGGAGGGTGAATCAGAAGAAGTAGAAGAAGGAGAAGGAGAAGGTGAAGTCTGGAGGGTGAATCAGAAGAAGTAGAAGAAGGAGAAGGAGAAGGTGAAGTCTGGAGGGTGAATCAGAAGAATCAGAAGAAGGAGAAGGAGAAGGTGAAGTCTGGAGGGAGTAGCAGAAGAAGTAGAAGAAGGAGAAGGAGAAGGTGAAATCTGGAGGGTGAATCAGAAGAAGTAGAAGAAGGAGAAGGTAAAGTCCGGAGGGTGAATCAGAAGAAGTAGAAGAAGGAGAAGGAGAAGGTGAAGTCTGGAGGGTGAAGCAGAAGAAGCAGAAGAAGGAGAAGAAGAAGGTGAAGTCTGGAGGGTGAAGCAGAAGAAGCAGAAGAAGGAAAAGGAGAAGGTGAAGTCAGGAGGGTGAATCAGAAGAAGTAGAAGAAGGAGAAGGAGAATGTGAAGTCTGGAGTGTGAATCAGAAGAAGTAGAAGAAGGAGAAGGAGAAGGTGAAGTCTGGAGGTTGAATCAGAAGAAGTAGAAGAAGGAGAAGGAGAAGGTGAAGTCTGGAGGGTGAATCAGAAGAAGCAGAAGAAGGAGAAGGAGAAGGTGAAGTCTGGAGGGAGAAGCAGAAGAAGTAGAAGAAGGAGAAGGAGAAGGTGAAATCTGGAGGGTGAATCAGAAGAAGTAGAAGAAGGAGAAGGAGAAGGTGAAGTCTGGAGGGTGAATCAGAAGAAGTAGAAGAAGGAGAAGGAGAAGGTGAAGTCTGGAGGGTGAATCAGAAGAAGCAGAAGAAGGAGAAGGAGAAGGTGGAGTCTGGAGGGTGAATCAGAAGAAGGAGAAGAAGGAGAAGGAGAAGGTGTGGTCTGGAGGGTGAATCAGAAGAAGTAGACGAAGGAGAAGGAGAAGGTGAAGTCTGGAGGGTGAATCAGAAAAAGCAGAAGAAGGAGAAGGAGAAGGTGAGGTCTGGAGGGTGAATCTGAAGAAGCAGAAGAAGGAGAAGGAGAAGGTGAAGTCTGGAGGGTGAATCAGAAGAAGCAGAAGAAGGAGAAGGAGAAGGTGAAGTCTGGAGGGTGAATCAGAAGAAGCAGAAGAAGTAGAAGGAGAAGCTGAAGTCTGGAGGGTGAATCAGAAGAAGTAGAAGAAGGAGAAGGAGAAGGTGAAGTCTGGAGGGTGAATCAGAAGAAGCAGAAGAAGGAGAAGGAGAAGGTGAAGTCAGGAGGGTGAATCAGAAGAAGCAGAAGAAGGAGAAGGAGAAGGTGAAGTCTGGAGGGTGAATCAGAAAAAGCAGAAGAAGGAGAAGGAGAAGGTGAAGTCTGGAGGGTGAATCAGAAGAAGTAGAAGAAGCAGAAGGAGAAGGTGAAGTCTGGAGGGTGAATCAGAAGAAGTAGAAGAAGGAGAAGGGGATGGTGAGGTCTGGAGGGTGAATCAGAAGAAGCGGAAGAAGGAGAAGGAGAAGATGAAGTCTGGAGGGTGAATCAGAAGAAGTAGAAGAAGGAGAAGGAGAAGGTGAGGTCTGGAGGGTGAATCAGAAGAAGCAGAAGAAGGAGAAGGAGAAGGTGAAGTCTGGAGTGTGAATCAGAAGAAGCAGGAGAAGGAGAAGGTGAAGTCTGGAGGGTGAATCAGAAGAAGCAGAAGAAGGAGAAGGAGAAGGTGAAGTCAGGAGGGTGAATCAGAAGAAGCAGAAGAAGGAGAAGGAGAAGTTGAAGTTAGGAGGGTGAATCAGAAGAAGCAGAAGATGGAGAAGGAGAAGGTGAAGTCAGGGGGGTGAAGCAGAAGAAGTAGAAGAAGGAGAAGTGGATGGTGAGGTCTGGAGGGTGAATCAGAAGAAGCGGAAGAAGGAGAAGGAGAAGATGAAGTCTGGAGGGTGAATCAGAAGAAGTAGAAGAAGGAGAAGGAGAAGGTGAGGTCTGGAGGGTGAATCAGAAGAAGCAGAAGAAGGAGAAGGAGAAGGTGAAGTCTGGAGTGTGAATCAGAAGAAGCAGGAGAAGGAGAAGGTGAAGTCTGGAGGGTGAATCAGAAGAAGCAGAAGAAGGAGAAGGAGAAGGTGAAGTCAGGAGGGTGAATCAGAAGAAGCAGAAGAAGGAGAAGGAGAAGTTGAAGTTAGGAGGGTGAATCAGAAGAAGCAGAAGATGGAGAAGGAGAAGGTGAAGTCAGGGGGGTGAAGCAGAAGAAGTAGAAGAAGGAGAAGGAGAAGGTGAAGTCAGGAGGGTGAAGCAGAAGAAGCAGAAGAAGGAGAAGGAGAAGGTGAAGTCTGGCGGGCGCAGCAGAAGAAGCAGAAGAAGGAGAAGGAGAAGGTGAAGTCTGGAGGGTGAAGCAGAAGATGCAGAAGAAGGAGAAGGAGAAGGTGAAGTCTGGAGGGCGAATCAGAAGAAGTAGAAGAAGGAGAAGGAGAAGGTGAAGTCAGGAGGGAGAAGCAGAAGAAGCAGAAGAATGAGAAGGAGAAGGTGAAGTCTGGAGGGTGAATCAGAAGAAGCAGAAGAAGGAGAAGGAGAAGATGAAGTCTGGAGGGTGAATCAGAAGAATTGGAAGAAGGAGAAGGAGAAGGTGAGGTCTGGAGGGTGAATCAGAAGAAGCAGAAGAAGGAGAAGGAGAAGGTGAAGTCTGAAGGGTGAATCAGAAGAAGCAGAAGAAGGAGACGGAGAAGGTGAAGTATGGAGGGTGAATCAGAAGAAGCAGAAGAAGGAGAAGGAGAAGGTGAAGTCTGGAGGGTGAATCAGAAGAAGCAGAAGAAGGAGAAGGAGAAGGTGAAGTCTGGAGGGTGAATCAGAAGAAGTAGAAGAAGGAGAAGGAGAAGTCTGGAGGGTGAATCAGAAGAAGTAGAAGAAGGAGAAGGAGAAGGTGAAGTCTGGAGGTTGAATCAGAAGAAGCAGAAGAAGGAGAAGGAGAAGGTGAAGTCTGGAGGGTGAATCAGTAGAAGCAGAAGAAGGAGAAGGAGAAGGTGAAGTCTGGAGGGTGAATCAGAAGAAGCAGAAGAAGGAGAAGGAGAAGGTGAAGTCTGGAGGGTGAATCAGAAGAAGCAGAAGAAGTAGAAGGAGAAGATGAAGTCTGGAGGGTGAATCAGAAGAAGTAGAAGAAGGAGAAGAAGAAGGTGAAGTCTGGAGGGTGAAGCAGAAGAAGCAGAAGAAGGAGAAGGAGAAGGTGAAGTCAGGAGGGTGAATCAGAAGAAGTAGAAGAAGGAGAAGGAGAAGGTGAAGTCTGGAGTGTGAATCAGAAGAAGTAGAAGAAGGAGAAGGAGAAGGTGAAGTCTGGAGGTTGAATCAGAAGAAGTAGAAGAAGGAGAAGGAGAAGGTGAAGTCTGGAGGGTGAATCAGAAGAAGCAGAAGAAGGAGAAGGAGAAGGTGAAGTCTGGAGGGAGAAGCAGAAGAAGTAGAAGAAGGAGAAGGAGAAGGTGAAATCTGGAGGGTGAATCAGAAGAAGTAGAAGAAGGAGAAGGAGAAGGTGAAGTCTGGAGGGTGAATCAGAAGAAGTAGAAGAAGGAGAAGGAGAAGGTGATGTCTGGAGGGTGAATCAGAAGAAGCAGAAGAAGGAGAAGGAGAAGGTGGAGTCTGGAGGGTGAATCAGAAGAAGGAGAAGAAGGAGAAGGAGAAGGTGTGGTCTGGAGGGTGAACCAGAAGAAGTAGACGAAGGAGAAGGAGAAGGTGAAGTCTGGAGGGTGAATCAGAAAAAGCAGAAGAAGGAGAAGGAGAAGGTGAAGTCTGGAGGGTGAATCTGAAGAAGCAATAGAAGGAGAAGGAGAAGGTGAAGTCTGGAGGGTGAATCAGAAGAAGCAGAAGAAGGAGAAGGAGAAGGTGAAGTCTGGAGGGTGAATCAGAAGAAGCAGAAGAAGTAGAAGGAGAAGCTGAAGTCTGGAGGGTGAATCAGAAGAAGTAGAAGAAGGAGAAGGAGAAGGTGAAGTCTGGAGGGTGAATCAGAAGAAGCAGAAGAAGGAGAAGGAGAAGGTGAAGTCAGGAGGGTGAATCAGAAGAAGCAGAAGAAGGAGAAGGAGAAGGTGAAGTCTGGAGGGTGAATCAGAAAAAGCAGAAGAAGGAGAAGGAGAAGGTGAAGTCTGGAGGGTGAATCAGAAGAAGTAGAAGAAGCAGAAGGAGAAGGTGAAGTCTGCAGGGTGAATCAGAAGAAGTAGAAGAAGGAGAAGGGGATGGTGAGGTCTGGAGGGTGAATCAGAAGAAGCGGAAGAAGGAGAAGGAGAAGATGAAGTCTGGAGGGTGAATCAGAAGAAGTAGAAGAAGGAGAAGGAGAAGGTGAGGTCTGGAGGGTGAATCAGAAGAAGCAGAAGAAGGAGAAGGAGAAGGTGAAGTCTGGAGTGTGAATCAGAAGAAGCAGGAGAAGGAGAAGGTGAAGTCTGGAGGGTGAATCAGAAGAAGCAGAAGAAGGAGAAGGAGAAGGTGAAGTCAGGAGGGTGATTCAGAAGAAGCAGAAGAAGGAGAAGGAGAAGTTGAAGTTAGGAGGGTGAATCAGAAGAAGCAGAAGATGGAGAAGGAGAAGGTGAAGTCAGGGGGGTGAAGCAGAAGAAGTAGAAGAAGGAGAAGGGGATGGTGAGGTCTGGAGGGTGAATCAGAAGAAGCGGAAGAAGGAGAAGGAGAAGATGAAGTCTGGAGGGTGAATCAGAAGAAGCAGAAGATGGAGAAGGAGAAGGTGAAGTCAGGGGGGTGAAGCAGAAGACGTAGAAGAAGGAGAAGGAGAAGGTGAAGTCAGGAGGGTGAAGCAGAAGAAGCAGAAGAAGGAGAAGGAGAAGGTGAAGTCTGGCGGGCGCAGCAGAAGAAGCAGAAGAAGGAGAAGGAGAAGGTGAAGTCTGGAGGGTGAAGCAGAAGAAGCAGAAGAAGGAGAAGGAGAAGGTGAAGTCTGGAGGGCGAATCAGAAGAAGTAGAAGAAGGAGAAGGAGAAGGTGAAGTCAGGAGGGAGAAGCAGAAGAAGCAGAAGAATGAGAAGGAGAAGGTGATGTCTGGAGGGTGAATCAGAAGAAGCAGAAGAAGGAGAAGGAGAAGATGAAGTCTGGAGGGTGAATCAGAAGAATTGGAAGAAGGAGAAGGAGAAGGTGAGGTCTGGAGGGTGAATCAGAAGAAGCAGAAGAAGGAGAAGGAGAAGGTGAAGTCTGAAGGGTGAATCAGAAGAAGCAGAAGAAGGAGAAGGAGAAGGTGAAGTATGGAGGGTGAATCAGAAGAAGCAGAAGAAGGAGAAGGAGAAGGTGAAGTCTGGAGGGTGAATCAGAAGAAGCAGAAGAAGGAGAAGGAGAAGGTGAAGTCTGGAGGGTGAATCAGAAGAAGTAGAAGAAGGAGAAGGAGAAGTCTGGAGGGTGAATCAGAAGAAGTAGAAGAAGGAGAAGGAGAAGGTGAAGTCTGGAGGGTGAATCAGAAGAAGCAGAAGAAGGAGAAGGAGAAGGTGAAGTCTGGAGGGTGAATCAGTAGAAGCAGAAGAAGGAGAAGGAGAAGGTGAAGTCTGGAGGGTGAATCAGAAGAAGCAGAAGAAGGAGAAGGAGAAGGTGAAGTCTGGAGGGTGAATCAGAAGAAGCAGAAGAAGTAGAAGGAGAAGATGAAGTCTGGAGGGTGAATCAGAAGAAGTAGAAGAAGGAGAAGGAGAAGGTGAAGTCTGGAGGGTGAATCTGAAGAAGCAGAAGAAGGAGAAGGAGAAGGTGAAGTCTGGAGGGAGAAGCAGAAGAAGTAGAAGAAGGAGAAGGAGAAGGTGAAATCTGGAGGGTGAATCAGAAGAAGTAGAAGAAGGAGAAGGAGAAGGTGAAGTCCGGAGGGTGAATCAGAAGAAGTAGAAGAAGGAGAAGGAGAAGGTGAAGTCTGGAGGGTGAAGCAGAAGAAGCAGAAGAAGGAGAAGAAGAAGGTGAAGTCTGGAGGGTGAAGCAGAAGAAGCAGAAGAAGGAGAAGGAGAAGGTGAAGTCAGGAGGGTGAATCAGAAGAAGTAGAAGAAGGAGAAGGAGAAGGTGAAGTCTGGAGTGTGAATCAGAAGAAGGAGAAGAAGGAGAAGGAGAAGGTGAAGTCTGGAGGTTGAATCAGAAGAAGTAGAAGAAGGAGAAGGAGAAGGTGAAGTCTGGAGGGTGAATCAGAAGAAGCAGAAGAAGGAGAAGGAGAAGGTGAAGTCTGGAGGGAGAAGCAGAAGAAGTAGAAGAAGGAGAAGGAGAAGGTGAAATCTGGAGGGTGAATCAGAAGAAGTAGAAGAAGGAGAAGGAGAAGGTGAAGTCTGGAGGGTGAATCAGAAGAAGTAGAAGAAGGAGAAGGAGAAGGTGAAGTCTGGAGGGTGAATCAGAAGAAGCAGAAGAAGGAGAAGGAGAAGGTGGAGTCTGGAGGGTGTATCAGAAGAAGGAGAAGAAGGAGAAGGAGAAGGTGTGGTCTGGAGGGTGAATCAGAAGAAGTAGACGAAGGAGAAGGAGAAGGTGAAGTCTGGAGGGTGAATCAGAAAAAGCAGAAGAAGGAGAAGGAGAAGGTGAAGTCTGGAGGGTGAATCTGAAGAAGCAGAAGAAGGAGAAGGAGAAGGTGCAGTCTGGAGGGTGAATCAGAAGAAGCAGAAGAAGGAGAAGGAGAAGGTGAAGTTTGGAGGGTGAATCAGAAGAAGCAGAAGAAGTAGAAGGAGAAGCTGAAGTCTGGAGGGTGAATCAGAAGAAGTAGAAGAAGGAGAAGGAGAAGGTGAAGTCTGGAGGGTGAATCAGAAGAAGCAGAAGAAGGAGAAGGAGAAGGTGAAGTCAGGAGGGTGAATCAGAAGAAGCAGAAGAAGGAGAAGGAGAAGGTGAAGTCTGGAGGGTGAATCAGAAAAAGCAGAAGAAGGAGAAGGAGAAGGTGAAGTCTGGAGGGTGAATCAGAAGAAGTAGAAGAAGCAGAAGGAGAAGGTGAAGTCTGGAGGGTGAATCAGAAGAAGTAGAAGAAGGAGAAGGGGATGGTGAGGTCTGGAGGGTGAATCAGAAGAAGCGGAAGAAGGAGAAGGAGAAGATGAAGTCTGGAGGGTGAATCAGAAGAAGTAGAAGAAGGAGAAGGAGAAGGTGAGGCCTGGAGGGTGAATCAGAAGAAGCAGAAGAAGGAGAAGGAGAAGGTGAAGTCTGGAGTGTGAATCAGAAGAAGCAGGAGAAGGAGAAGGTGAAGTCTGGAGGGTGAATCAGAAGAAGCAGAAGAAGGAGAAGGAGAAGGTGAAGTCAGGAGGGTGAATCAGAAGAAGCAGAAGAAGGAGAAGGAGAAGTTGAAGTTAGGAGGGTGAATCAGAAGACGCAGAAGATGGAGAAGGAGAAGGTGAAGTCTGGAGGGCGAATCAGAAGAAGTAGAAGAAGGAGAAGGAGAAGGTGAAGTCAGGAGGGAGAAGCAGAAGAAGCAGAAGAAGGAGAAGGAGAAGGTGAAGTCTGGAGGGTGAATCAGAAGAAGCAGAAGAAGGAGAAGGAGAAGATGAAGTCTGGACGGTGAATCAGAAGAATTGGAAGAAGGAGAAGGAGAAGGTGAGGTCTGGAGGGTGAATCAGAAGAAGCAGAAGAAGGAGAAGGAGAAGGTGAAGTCTGAAGGGTGAATCAGAAGAAGCAGAAGAAGGAGAAGGAGAAGGTGAAGTATGGAGGGTGAATCAGAAGAAGCAGAAGAAGGAGAAGGAGAAGGTGAAGTCTGGAGGGTGAATCAGAAGAAGCAGAAGAAGGAGAAGGAGAAGGTGAAGTCTGGAGGGTGAATCAGAAGAAGTAGAAGAAGGAGAAGGAGAAGTCTGGAGGGTGAATCAGAAGAAGTAGAAGAAGGAGAAGGAGAAGGTGAAGTCTGGAGGGTGAATCAGAAGAAGCAGAAGAAGGAGAAGGAGAAGTAGAAGTCTGGAGGGTGAATCAGTAGAAGCAGAAGAAGGAGAAGGAGAAGGTGAAGTCTGGAGGGTGAATCAGAAGAAGCAGAAGAAGGAGAAGGAGAAGGTGAAGTCTGGAGGGTGAATCAGAAGAAGTAGAAGAAGGAGAAGGAGAAGGTGAAGTCTGGAGGGTGAATCTGAAGAAGCAGAAGAAGGAGAAGGAGAAGGTGAAGTCAGGAGGGTGAATCAGAAGAAGCAGAAGAAGGAGAAGGAGAAGGTGAAATCTGGAGGGTGAATCAGAAGAAGCAGAAGAAGGAGAAGGAGAAGGTGAAGACTGGAGGTTGAATCAGAAGAAGTAGAAGAAGGAGAAGGAGAAGGTGAAGTCTGGAGGGTGAATCAGAAGAAGTAGAAGAAGGAGAAGGAGAAGGCGAAGTCTGGAGGGTGAATCAGAAGAAGCAGAAGAAGGAGAAGGAGAAGGTGAAGTCTGGAGGGTGAATCAGAAGAAGCAGAAGAAGGAGAAGGAGAAGATTAAGTCTGGAGGGTGAATCAGAAGAATTAGAAGAAGGAGAAGGAGAAGGTGAGGTCTGGAGGGTGAATCAGTAGCAGCAGAAGAAGGAGAAGGAGAAGGTGAAGTGTGAAGGGTGAATCAGAAGAAGCAGAAGAAGGAGAAGGAGAAGGTGAAGTCTGGAGGGTGTATCAGAAGAAGCAGAAGAAGGAGAAGGAGAAGGTGAAGTCTGGAGGGTGAATCAGAAGAAGCAGAAGAAGGAGAAGGAGAAGGTGAAGTCTGGAGGGTGAATCAAAAGAAGTAGAAGAAGGAGAAGGAGAAGGTGAAGTCTGGAGGGTGAATCAGAAGAAGCAGAAGAAGGAGAAGGAGAAGATGAGGTCTGGAGGGTGAATCAGAATAAGTAGAAGAAGGAGAAGGAGAAGGTGAAGTCTGGAGGGTGAATCAGAAGGAGAAGGAGAAGGTGAAGTCTGGAGAGTGAATCAGAAGAAGCAGAAGAAGGAGAAGGAGAAGGTGAAGTCTGGCGGGCGCAGCAGAAGAAGCAGAAGAAGGAGAAGGAGAAGGTGAAGTCTGGAGGGTGAAGCAGAAGAAGCAGAAGAAGGAGAAGGAGAAGGTGAAGTCTGGAGGGTGAATCAGAAGAAGCAGAATAAGGAGAAGGAGAAGGTGAAGTCTGGAGGGTGAATCAGAAGAAGCAGAATAAGGAGAAGGAGAAGGTGAAGTCTGGAGGGTGAATCAGAAGAAGCAGAAGAAGGAGAAGGAGAAGGTGAAGTCTGGAGGGTGAAGCAGAAGAAGTAGAAGAAGGAGAAGGAGAAGGTGAAGTCATGAGGGTGAAGCAGAAGAAGTAGAAGAAGGAGAAGGAGAAGGTGTGGTCTGGAGGGTGAATCAGAAGAAGTAGACGAAGGAGAAGGAGAAGGTGAAGTCTGGAGGGTGAATCAGAAAAAGCAGAAGAAGGAGAAGGAGAAGGTGAAGTCTGGAGGGTGAATCTGAAGAAGCAGAAGAAGGAGAAGGAGAAGGTGAAGTCTGGAGGGTGAATCAGAAAAAGCAGAAGAAGGAGAAGGAGAAGATGAAGTCTGGAGGGTGAATCTGAAGAAGCAGAAGAAGGAGAAGGAGAAGGTGAAGTCTGGAGGGAGAATCAGAAGAAGCAGAAGAAGGAGAAGGAGAAGGTGAAGTTTGGAGGGTGAATCAGAAGAAGCAGAAGAAGTAGAAGGAGAAGCTGAAGTCTGGAGGGTGAATCAGAAGAAGTAGAAGAAGGAGAAGGAGAAGGTGAAGTCTGGAGGGTGAATCAGAAGAAGCAGAAGAAGGAGAAGGAGAAGGTGAAGTCAGGAGGGTGAATCAGAAGAAGCAGAAGAAGGAGAAGGAGAAGGTGAAGTCTGGAGGGTGAATCAGAAAAAGCAGAAGAAGGAGAAGGAGAAGGTGAAGTCTGGAGGGTGAATCAGAAGAAGTAGAAGAAGCAGAAGGAGAAGGTGAAGTCTGGAGGGTGAATCAGAAGAAGTAGAAGAAGGAGAAGGGGATGGTGAGGTCTGGAGGGTGAATCAGAAGAAGCGGAAGAAGGAGAAGGAGAAGATGAAGTCTGGAGGGTGAATCAGAAGAAGTAGAAGAAGGAGAAGGAGAAGGTGAGGCCTGGAGGGTGAATCAGAAGAAGCAGAAGAAGGAGAAGGAGAAGGTGAAGTCTGGAGTGTGAATCAGAAGAAGCAGGAGAAGGAGAAGGTGAAGTCTGGAGGGTGAATCAGAAGAAGCAGAAGAAGGAGAAGGAGAAGGTGAAGTCAGGAGGGTGAATCAGAAGAAGCAGAAGAAGAAGAAGGAGAAGTTGAAGTTAGGAGGGTGAATCAGAAGAAGCAGAAGATGGAGAAGGAGAAGGTGAAGTCAGGGGGGTGAAGCAGAAGAAGTAGAAGAAGGAGAAGGAGAAGGTGAAGTCAGGAGGGTGAAGCAGAAGAAGCAGAAGAAGGAGAATGAGAAGGTGAAGTCTGGCGGGCGCAGCAGAAGAAGCAGAAGAAGGAGAAGGAGAAGGTGAAGTCTGGAGGGTGAAGCAGAAGAAGCAGAAGAAGGAGAAGGAGAAGGTGAAGTCTGGAGGGCGAATCAGAAGAAGTAGAAGAAGGAGAAGGAGAAGGTGAAGTCAGGAGGGAGAAGCAGAAGAAGCAGAAGAAGGAGAAGGAGAAGGTGAAGTCTGGAGGGTGAATCAGAAGAAGCAGAAGAAGGAGAAGGAGAAGATGAAGTCTGGACGGTGAATCAGAAGAATTGGAAGAAGGAGAAGGAGAAGGTGAGGTCTGGAGGGTGAATCAGAAGAAGCAGAAGAAGGAGAAGGAGAAGGTGAAGTCTGAAGGGTGAATCAGAAGAAGCAGAAGAAGGAGAAGGAGAAGGTGAAGTATGGAGGGTGAATCAGAAGAAGCAGAAGAAGGAGAAGGAGAAGGTGAAGTCTGGAGGGTGAATCAGAAGAAGCAGAAGAAGGAGAAGGAGAAGGTGAAGTCTGGAGGGTGAATCAGAAGAAGTAGAAGAAGGAGAAGGAGAAGTCTGGAGGGTGAATCAGAAGAAGTAGAAGAAGGAGAAGGAGAAGGTGAAGTCTGGAGGGTGAATCAGAAGAAGCAGAAGAAGGAGAAGGAGAAGTAGAAGTCTGGAGGGTGAATCAGTAGAAGCAGAAGAAGGAGAATGAGAAGGTGAAGTCTGGAGGGTGAATCAGAAGAAGCAGAAGAAGGAGAAGGAGAAGGTGAAGTCTGGAGGGAGAATCAGAAGAAGCAGAAGAAGTAAAAGGAGAAGATGAAGTCTGGAGGGTGAAACAGAAGAAGTAGAAGAAGGAGAAGGAGAAGGTGAAGTCTGGAGGGTGAATCTGAAGAAGCAGAAGAAGGAGAAGGAGAAGGTGAAGTCAGGAGGGTGAATCAGAAGAAGCAGAAGAAGGAGAAGGAGAAGGTGAAATCTAGAGGGTGAATCAGAAGAAGCAGAAGAAGGAGAAGGAGAAGGTGAATACTGGAGGTTGAATCAGAAGAAGTAGAAGAAGGAGAAGGAGAAGGTGAAGTCTGGAGGGTGAATCAGAAGAAGTAGAAGAAGGAGAAGGAGAAGGCGAAGTCTGGAGGGTGAATCAGAAGAAGCAGAAGAAGGAGAAGGAGAAGGTGAAGTCTGGAGGGTGAATCAGAAGAAGCAGAAGAAGGAGAAGGAGAAGATTAAGTCTGGAGGGTGAATCAGAAGAATTAGAAGAAGGAGAAGGAGAAGGTGAGGTCTGGAGGGTGAATCAGTAGCAGCAGAAGAAGGAGAAGGAGAAGGTGAAGTGTGAAGGGTGAATCAGAAGAAGCAGAAGAAGGAGAAGGAGAAGGTGAAGTCTGGAGGGTGTATCAGAAGAAGCAGAAGAAGGAGAAGGAGAAGGTGAAGTCTGGAGGGTGAATCAGAAGAAGCAGAAGAAGGAGTAGGAGAAGGTGAAGTCTGGAGGGTGAATCAAAAGAAGTAGAAGAAGGAGAAGGAGAAGGTGAAGTCTGGAGGGTGAATCAGAAGAAGCAGAAGAAGGAGAAGGAGAAGATGAGGTCTGGAGGGTGAATCAGAATAAGTAGAAGAAGGAGAAGGAGAAGGTGAAGTCTGGAGGGTGAATCAGAAGGAGAAGGAGAAGGTGAAGTCTGGAGAGTGAATCAGAAGAAGCAGAAGAAGGAGAAGGAGAAGGTGAAGTCTGGCGGGCGCAGCAGAAGAAGCAGAAGAAGGAGAAGGAGAAGGTGAAGTCTGGAGGGTGAAGCAGAAGAAGCAGAAGAAGGAGAAGGAGAAGGTGAAGTCTGGAGGGTGAATCAGAAGAAGCAGAATAAGGAGAAGGAGAAGGTGAAGTCTGGAGGGTGAATCAGAAGAAGCAGAATAAGGAGAAGGAGAAGGTGAAGTCTGGAGGGTGAATCAGAAGAAGCAGAAGAAGGAGAAGGAGAAGGTGAAGTCTGGAGGGTGAAGCAGAAGAAGTAGAAGAAGGAGAAGGAGAAGGTGAAGTAATGAGGGTGAAGCAGAAGAAGTAGAAGAAGGAGAAGGAGAAGGTGAAGTCATGAGGGTGAATCAGAAGAAGTAGGAGAAGGAGAAGGAGAAGGTGAAGTCAGGAGGGTGAATCAGAAGAAGCAGAAGAAGGAGAAGGAGAAGGTGAAGTCTGGAGTGTGAATCAGAAGAATCAGAAGAAGGAGAAGGAGAAGGTGAAGTCTGGAGGGTGAATCAGAAGAAGCAGAAGAAAGAGAAGGAGAAGGTGAAGTCTAGAGGGTGAAGCAGAAGAAGCAGAAGAAGGAGAAGTAGAAGGTGAAGACTGGAGGGTGAATCAGAAGAAGTAGAAGAAGGAGAAGGAGAAGGTGAAGTCTGGAGGGTGAATCAGAAGAAGTAGAAGAAGGAGAAGGAGAAGGTGAAGTCTGGAGGGTGAATCAGAAGAAGTAGAAGAAGGAGAAGGAGAAGGTGAAGTCTGGAGGATGAATCAGAAGAAGTAGAAGAAGGAGAAGGAGAAGGTGAAGTCAGGAGGGTCAATTAGAAGAAGCAGAAGAAGGAGAAGGAGAAGGTGAAGTTAGGAGGGTGAATCAGAAGAAGCAGAAGAAGGAGAAGGAGAAGGTGAAGTCAGGGGGGTGAAGCAGAAAAAGTAGAAGAAGGAGAAGGAGAAGGTGAAGTCAGGAAGGTGAAGCAGAAGAAGCAGAAGAAGGAGAAGGAGAAGGTGAAGTCTGGCGGGCGCAGCAGAAGAAGCAGAAGAAGGAGAAGTAGAAGGTGAAGTCTGGAGGGTGAAGCAGAAGAAGCAGAAGAAGGAGAAGGAGAAGGTGAAGTCTGGAGGGTGAATCAGAAGAAGTAGAAGAAGGAGAAGGAGAAGGTGAAGTCAGGAGGGTGAAGCAGAAGAAGCAGAAGAAGGAGAAGAAGAAGGTGAAGTCTGGAGGGTGAAGCAGAAGAAGCAGAAGAAGGAGAAGGAGAAGGTGAAGTCTGGAGGGCGAAGCAGAAGAAGTAGAAGAAGGAGAAGGAGAAGGTGAAGTCTGGAGGGTGAAGCAGAAGAAGCAGAAGAAGGAGAAGGAGAAGGTGAAGTCTGGAGGGTGAATCAGAAGAAGTAGAAGAAGGAGAAGGAGAAGGTGAAGTCAGGAGGGTGAAGCAGAAGAAGCAGAAGAAGGAGAAGGAGAAGGTGAAGTCTGGAGGGTGAAGCAGAAGAAGCAGAAGAAGGAGAAGGAGACGGTGAAGTCTGGAGGGTGAAGCAGAAGAAGCAGAAGAAGGAGAAGGAGAAGGTGAAGTCAGGAGGGTGAAACAGAAGAAGTAGAAGAAGGAGAAGGAGAAGGTGAAGTCTGGAGGTTGAATCAGAAGAAGTAGAAGAAGGAGAAGGAGAAGGTGAAGTCTGGAGGTTGAATCAGAAGAAGTAGAAGAAGGAGAAGGAGAAGGTGAAGTCTGGAGGGTGAATCAGAAGAAGTAGAAGAAGGAGAAGGAGAAGGTGAAGTCTGGAGGGTGAATCAGAAGAAGCAGAAGAAGGAGAAGGAGAAGGTGGAGTCTGGAGGGTGATTCAGAAGAAGTAGAAGAAGGAGAAGGAGAAGGTGTAGTCTGGAGGGTGAATCAGAAGCAGTAGACGAAGGAGAAGGAGAAGGTGAAGTCTGGAGGGTGAATCAGAAAAAGCAGAAGAAGGAGAAGGAGAAGGTGAAGTCTGGAGGGTGAATCAGAAGAAGTAGAAGAAGGAGAAGGAGAAGGGGAAGTCTGGAGGGTGAATCAGAAGAAGCAGAAGAAGGAGAAGGAGAAGGTGAAGTCTGGAGGGTGAATCTGAAGAAGCAGAAGAAGGAGAAGGAGAAGGTGAAGTCTGGAGGGTGAATCAGAAGAAGCAGAAGAAGGAGAAGAAGAAGGTGAAGTCTGGAGGGTGAATCAGAAGAAGCAGAAGAAGTAGAAGGAGAAGGTGAAGTCTGGAGGGTGAATCAGAAGAAGTAGAAGAAGGAGAAGGAGAAGGTGAAGTCTGGAGGGTGAATCAGAAGAAGCAGAAGAAGGAGAAGGAGAAGGTGAAGTCAGGAGGGTGAATCAGAAGAAGCAGAAGAAGGAGAAGGAGAAGGTGAAGACTGGAGGGTGAATCAGAAGAAGTAGAAGAAGCAGAAGGAGAAGGTGAAGTCTGGAGGGTGAATCAGAAGAAGTAGAAGAAGGAGAAGGAGATGATGAGGTCTGGAGGGTGAATCAGAAGAAGCAGAAGAAGGAGAAGGAGAAGGTGAAGTCTGGAGGGTGAATCAGAAGAAGCAGAAGAAGGAGAAGGAGAAGACTGGAGGGTGAATCAGAAGAAGTAGAAGAAGGAGAAGGAGAAGATGAAGTCTGGAGGGTGAATCAGAAGAAGTAGAAGAAGGAGAAGGAGAAGGTGAGGTCTGGAGGGTGAATCAGAAGAAGCAGAAGAAGGAGAAGGAGAAGGTGAAGTCAGGAGGGTGAATCAGAAGAAGCAGAAGAAGGAGAAGGAGAAGGTGAAGTTAGGAGGGTGAATCAGAAGAAGCAGAAGAAGGAGAAGGAGAAGGTGAAGTCAAGGGGGTGAAGCAGAAGAAGTAGAAGAAGGAGAAGGAGAAGGTGAAGTCAGGAAGGTGAAGCAGAAGAAGCAGAAGAAGGAGAAGGAGAAGGTGAAGTCTGGAGGGTGAATCAGAAGAAGTAGAAGAAGGAGAAGGAGAAGGTGAAGTCTGGAGGGTGAATCTGAAGAAGCAGAAGAAGGAGAAGGAGAAGGTGAAGTCAGGAGGGTGAATCAGAAGAAGCAGAAGAAGGAGAAGGAGAAGGTGAAATCTGGAGGGTGAATCAGAAGAAGCAGAAGAAGGAGAAGGAGAAGGTGAAGACTGGAGGTTGAATCAGAAGAAGTAGAAGAAGGAGAAGGAGAAGGTGAAGTCTGGAGGGTGAATCAGAAGAAGTAGAAGAAGGAGAAGGAGAAGGCGAAGTCTGGAGGGTGAATCAGAAGAAGCAGAAGAAGGAGAAGGAGAAGGTGAAGTCTGGAGGGTGAATCAGAAGAAGCAGAAGAAGGAGAAGGAGAAGATTAAGTCTGGAGGGTGAATCAGAAGAATTAGAAGAAGGAGAAGGAGAAGGTGAGGTCTGGAGGGTGAATCAGTAGCAGCAGAAGAAGGAGAAGGAGAAGGTGAAGTGTGAAGGGTGAATCAGAAGAAGCAGAAGAAGGAGAAGGAGAAGGTGAAGTCTGGAGGGTGTATCAGAAGAAGCAGAAGAAGGAGAAGGAGAAGGTGAAGTCTGGAGGGTGAATCAGAAGAAGCAGAAGAAGGAGAAGGAGAAGGTGAAGTCTGGAGGGTGAATCAAAAGAAGTAGAAGAAGGAGAAGGAGAAGGTGAAGTCTGGAGGGTGAATCAGAAGAAGCAGAAGAAGGAGAAGGAGAAGATGAGGTCTGGAGGGTGAATCAGAATAAGTAGAAGAAGGAGAAGGAGAAGGTGAAGTCTGGAGGGTGAATCAGAAGGAGAAGGAGAAGGTGAAGTCTGGAGAGTGAATCAGAAGAAGCAGAAGAAGGAGAAGGAGAAGGTGAAGTCTGGCGGGCGCAGCAGAAGAAGCAGAAGAAGGAGAAGGAGAAGGTGAAGTCTGGAGGGTGAAGCAGAAGAAGCAGAAGAAGGAGAAGGAGAAGGTGAAGTCTGGAGGGTGAATCAGAAGAAGCAGAATAAGGAGAAGGAGAAGGTGAAGTCTGGAGGGTGAATCAGAAGAAGCAGAATAAGGAGAAGGAGAAGGTGAAGTCTGGAGGGTGAATCAGAAGAAGCAGAAGAAGGAGAAGGAGAAGGTGAAGTCGGAGGGTGAAGCAGAAGAAGTAGAAGAAGGAGAAGGAGAAGGTGAAGTCATGAGGGTGAAGCAGAAGAAGTAGAAGAAGGAGAAGGAGAAGGTGTGGTCTGGAGGGTGAATCAGAAGAAGTAGACGAAGGAGAAGGAGAAGGTGAAGTCTGGAGGGTGAATCAGAAAAAGCAGAAGAAGGAGAAGGAGAAGGTGAAGTCTGGAGGGTGAATCTGAAGAAGCAGAAGAAGGAGAAGGAGAAGGTGAAGTCTGGAGGGTGAATCAGAAAAAGCAGAAGAAGGAGAAGGAGAAGATGAAGTCTGGAGGGTGAATCTGAAGAAGCAGAAGAAGGAGAAGGAGAAGGTGAAGTCTGGAGGGAGAATCAGAAGAAGCAGAAGAAGGAGAAGGAGAAGGTGAAGTTTGGAGGGTGAATCAGAAGAAGCAGAAGAAGTAGAAGGAGAAGCTGAAGTCTGGAGGGTGAATCAGAAGAAGTAGAAGAAGGAGAAGGAGAAGGTGAAGTCTGGAGGGTGAATCAGAAGAAGCAGAAGAAGGAGAAGGAGAAGGTGAAGTCAGGAGGGTGAATCAGAAGAAGCAGAAGAAGGAGAAGGAGAAGGTGAAGTCTGGAGGGTGAATCAGAAAAAGCAGAAGAAGGAGAAGGAGAAGGTGAAGTCTGGAGGGTGAATCAGAAGAAGTAGAAGAAGCAGAAGGAGAAGGTGAAGTCTGGAGGGTGAATCAGAAGAAGTAGAAGAAGGAGAAGGGGATGGTGAGGTCTGGAGGGTGAATCAGAAGAAGCGGAAGAAGGAGAAGGAGAAGATGAAGTCTGGAGGGTGAATCAGAAGAAGTAGAAGAAGGAGAAGGAGAAGGTGAGGCCTGGAGGGTGAATCAGAAGAAGCAGAAGAAGGAGAAGGAGAAGGTGAAGTCTGGAGTGTGAATCAGAAGAAGCAGGAGAAGGAGAAGGTGAAGTCTGGAGGGTGAATCAGAAGAAGCAGAAGAAGGAGAAGGAGAAGGTGAAGTCAGGAGGGTGAATCAGAAGAAGCAGAAGAAGAAGAAGGAGAAGTTGAAGTTAGGAGGGTGAATCAGAAGAAGCAGAAGATGGAGAAGGAGAAGGTGAAGTCAGGGGGGTGAAGCAGAAGAAGTAGAAGAAGGAGAAGGAGAAGGTGAAGTCAGGAGGGTGAAGCAGAAGAAGCAGAAGAAGGAGAATGAGAAGGTGAAGTCTGGCGGGCGCAGCAGAAGAAGCAGAAGAAGGAGAAGGAGAAGGTGAAGTCTGGAGGGTGAAGCAGAAGAAGCAGAAGAAGGAGAAGGAGAAGGTGAAGTCTGGAGGGCGAATCAGAAGAAGTAGAAGAAGGAGAAGGAGAAGGTGAAGTCAGGAGGGAGAAGCAGAAGAAGCAGAAGAAGGAGAAGGAGAAGGTGAAGTCTGGAGGGTGAATCAGAAGAAGCAGAAGAAGGAGAAGGAGAAGATGAAGTCTGGACGGTGAATCAGAAGAATTGGAAGAAGGAGAAGGAGAAGGTGAGGTCTGGAGGGTGAATCAGAAGAAGCAGAAGAAGGAGAAGGAGAAGGTGAAGTCTGAAGGGTGAATCAGAAGAAGCAGAAGAAGGAGAAGGAGAAGGTGAAGTATGGAGGGTGAATCAGAAGAAGCAGAAGAAGGAGAAGGAGAAGGTGAAGTCTGGAGGGTGAATCAGAAGAAGCAGAAGAAGGAGAAGGAGAAGGTGAAGTCTGGAGGGTGAATCAGAAGAAGTAGAAGAAGGAGAAGGAGAAGTCTGGAGGGTGAATCAGAAGAAGTAGAAGAAGGAGAAGGAGAAGGTGAAGTCTGGAGGGTGAATCAGAAGAAGCAGAAGAAGGAGAAGGAGAAGTAGAAGTCTGGAGGGTGAATCAGTAGAAGCAGAAGAAGGAGAATGAGAAGGTGAAGTCTGGAGGGTGAATCAGAAGAAGCAGAAGAAGGAGAAGGAGAAGGTGAAGTCTGGAGGGAGAATCAGAAGAAGCAGAAGAAGTAAAAGGAGAAGATGAAGTCTGGAGGGTGAAACAGAAGAAGTAGAAGAAGGAGAAGGAGAAGGTGAAGTCTGGAGGGTGAATCTGAAGAAGCAGAAGAAGGAGAAGGAGAAGGTGAAGTCAGGAGGGTGAATCAGAAGAAGCAGAAGAAGGAGAAGGAGAAGGTGAAATCTAGAGGGTGAATCAGAAGAAGCAGAAGAAGGAGAAGGAGAAGGTGAATACTGGAGGTTGAATCAGAAGAAGTAGAAGAAGGAGAAGGAGAAGGTGAAGTCTGGAGGGTGAATCAGAAGAAGTAGAAGAAGGAGAAGGAGAAGGCGAAGTCTGGAGGGTGAATCAGAAGAAGCAGAAGAAGGAGAAGGAGAAGGTGAAGTCTGGAGGGTGAATCAGAAGAAGCAGAAGAAGGAGAAGGAGAAGATTAAGTCTGGAGGGTGAATCAGAAGAATTAGAAGAAGGAGAAGGAGAAGGTGAGGTCTGGAGGGTGAATCAGTAGCAGCAGAAGAAGGAGAAGGAGAAGGTGAAGTGTGAAGGGTGAATCAGAAGAAGCAGAAGAAGGAGAAGGAGAAGGTGAAGTCTGGAGGGTGTATCAGAAGAAGCAGAAGAAGGAGAAGGAGAAGGTGAAGTCTGGAGGGTGAATCAGAAGAAGCAGAAGAAGGAGAAGGAGAAGGTGAAGTCTGGAGGGTGAATCAAAAGAAGTAGAAGAAGGAGAAGGAGAAGGTGAAGTCTGGAGGGTGAATCAGAAGAAGCAGAAGAAGGAGAAGGAGAAGATGAGGTCTGGAGGGTGAATCAGAATAAGTAGAAGAAGGAGAAGGAGAAGGTGAAGTCTGGAGGGTGAATCAGAAGGAGAAGGAGAAGGTGAAGTCTGGAGAGTGAATCAGAAGAAGCAGAAGAAGGAGAAGGAGAAGGTGAAGTCTGGCGGGCGCAGCAGAAGAAGCAGAAGAAGGAGAAGGAGAAGGTGAAGTCTGGAGGGTGAAGCAGAAGAAGCAGAAGAAGGAGAAGGAGAAGGTGAAGTCTGGAGGGTGAATCAGAAGAAGCAGAATAAGGAGAAGGAGAAGGTGAAGTCTGGAGGGTGAATCAGAAGAAGCAGAATAAGGAGAAGGAGAAGGTGAAGTCTGGAGGGTGAATCAGAAGAAGCAGAAGAAGGAGAAGGAGAAGGTGAAGTCTGGAGGGTGAAGCAGAAGAAGTAGAAGAAGGAGAAGGAGAAGGTGAAGTAATGAGGGTGAAGCAGAAGAAGTAGAAGAAGGAGAAGGAGAAGGTGAAGTCATGAGGGTGAATCAGAAGAAGTAGGAGAAGGAGAAGGAGAAGGTGAAGTCAGGAGGGTGAATCAGAAGAAGCAGAAGAAGGAGAAGGAGAAGGTGAAGTCTGGAGTGTGAATCAGAAGAATCAGAAGAAGGAGAAGGAGAAGGTGAAGTCTGGAGGGTGAATCAGAAGAAGCAGAAGAAAGAGAAGGAGAAGGTGAAGTCTAGAGGGTGAAGCAGAAGAAGCAGAAGAAGGAGAAGTAGAAGGTGAAGACTGGAGGGTGAATCAGAAGAAGTAGAAGAAGGAGAAGGAGAAGGTGAAGTCTGGAGGGTGAATCAGAAGAAGTAGAAGAAGGAGAAGGAGAAGGTGAAGTCTGGAGGGTGAATCAGAAGAAGTAGAAGAAGGAGAAGGAGAAGGTGAAGTCTGGAGGATGAATCAGAAGAAGTAGAAGAAGGAGAAGGAGAAGGTGAAGTCAGGAGGGTCAATTAGAAGAAGCAGAAGAAGGAGAAGGAGAAGGTGAAGTTAGGAGGGTGAATCAGAAGAAGCAGAAGAAGGAGAAGGAGAAGGTGAAGTCAGGGGGGTGAAGCAGAAAAAGTAGAAGAAGGAGAAGGAGAAGGTGAAGTCAGGAAGGTGAAGCAGAAGAAGCAGAAGAAGGAGAAGGAGAAGGTGAAGTCTGGCGGGCGCAGCAGAAGAAGCAGAAGAAGGAGAAGTAGAAGGTGAAGTCTGGAGGGTGAAGCAGAAGAAGCAGAAGAAGGAGAAGGAGAAGGTGAAGTCTGGAGGGTGAATCAGAAGAAGTAGAAGAAGGAGAAGGAGAAGGTGAAGTCAGGAGGGTGAAGCAGAAGAAGCAGAAGAAGGAGAAGAAGAAGGTGAAGTCTGGAGGGTGAAGCAGAAGAAGCAGAAGAAGGAGAAGGAGAAGGTGAAGTCTGGAGGGCGAAGCAGAAGAAGTAGAAGAAGGAGAAGGAGAAGGTGAAGTCTGGAGGGTGAAGCAGAAGAAGCAGAAGAAGGAGAAGGAGAAGGTGAAGTCTGGAGGGTGAATCAGAAGAAGTAGAAGAAGGAGAAGGAGAAGGTGAAGTCAGGAGGGTGAAGCAGAAGAAGCAGAAGAAGGAGAAGGAGAAGGTGAAGTCTGGAGGGTGAAGCAGAAGAAGCAGAAGAAGGAGAAGGAGACGGTGAAGTCTGGAGGGTGAAGCAGAAGAAGCAGAAGAAGGAGAAGGAGAAGGTGAAGTCAGGAGGGTGAAACAGAAGAAGTAGAAGAAGGAGAAGGAGAAGGTGAAGTCTGGAGGTTGAATCAGAAGAAGTAGAAGAAGGAGAAGGAGAAGGTGAAGTCTGGAGGTTGAATCAGAAGAAGTAGAAGAAGGAGAAGGAGAAGGTGAAGTCTGGAGGGTGAATCAGAAGAAGTAGAAGAAGGAGAAGGAGAAGGTGAAGTCTGGAGGGTGAATCAGAAGAAGCAGAAGAAGGAGAAGGAGAAGGTGGAGTCTGGAGGGTGATTCAGAAGAAGTAGAAGAAGGAGAAGGAGAAGGTGTAGTCTGGAGGGTGAATCAGAAGCAGTAGACGAAGGAGAAGGAGAAGGTGAAGTCTGGAGGGTGAATCAGAAAAAGCAGAAGAAGGAGAAGGAGAAGGTGAAGTCTGGAGGGTGAATCAGAAGAAGTAGAAGAAGGAGAAGGAGAAGGGGAAGTCTGGAGGGTGAATCAGAAGAAGCAGAAGAAGGAGAAGGAGAAGGTGAAGTCTGGAGGGTGAATCTGAAGAAGCAGAAGAAGGAGAAGGAGAAGGTGAAGTCTGGAGGGTGAATCAGAAGAAGCAGAAGAAGGAGAAGAAGAAGGTGAAGTCTGGAGGGTGAATCAGAAGAAGCAGAAGAAGTAGAAGGAGAAGGTGAAGTCTGGAGGGTGAATCAGAAGAAGTAGAAGAAGGAGAAGGAGAAGGTGAAGTCTGGAGGGTGAATCAGAAGAAGCAGAAGAAGGAGAAGGAGAAGGTGAAGTCAGGAGGGTGAATCAGAAGAAGCAGAAGAAGGAGAAGGAGAAGGTGAAGACTGGAGGGTGAATCAGAAGAAGTAGAAGAAGCAGAAGGAGAAGGTGAAGTCTGGAGGGTGAATCAGAAGAAGTAGAAGAAGGAGAAGGAGATGATGAGGTCTGGAGGGTGAATCAGAAGAAGCAGAAGAAGGAGAAGGAGAAGGTGAAGTCTGGAGGGTGAATCAGAAGAAGCAGAAGAAGGAGAAGGAGAAGACTGGAGGGTGAATCAGAAGAAGTAGAAGAAGGAGAAGGAGAAGATGAAGTCTGGAGGGTGAATCAGAAGAAGTAGAAGAAGGAGAAGGAGAAGGTGAGGTCTGGAGGGTGAATCAGAAGAAGCAGAAGAAGGAGAAGGAGAAGGTGAAGTCAGGAGGGTGAATCAGAAGAAGCAGAAGAAGGAGAAGGAGAAGGTGAAGTTAGGAGGGTGAATCAGAAGAAGCAGAAGAAGGAGAAGGAGAAGGTGAAGTCAAGGGGGTGAAGCAGAAGAAGTAGAACAAGGAGAAGGAGAAGGTGAAGTCAGGAAGGTGAAGCAGAAGAAGCAGAAGAAGGAGAAGGAGAAGGTGAAGTCTGGCGGGCGCAGCAGAAGAAGCAGAAGAAGGAGAAGGAGAAGGTGAAGTCAAGGGGGTGAAGCAGAAGATGTAGAAGAAGGAGAAGGAGAAGGTGAAGTCAGGAAGGTGAAGCAGAAGAAGCAGAAGAAGGAGAAGGAGAAGGTGAAGTCTGGCGGGCGCAGCAGAAGAAGCAGAAGAAGGAGAAGGAGAAGGTGAAGTCTGGAGGGCGAATCAGAAGAAGTAGAAGAAGGAGAAGGAGAAGGTGAAGTCTGGAGGATGAATCAGAAGAAGCAGAAGAAGGACAAGTAGAAGTTGAAGTCTGGAGGGTGAATCAGAAGAATTGGAAGAAGGAGAAGGAGAAGGTGAGGTCTGGAGGGTGAATCAGAAGAAGCAGAAGAAGGAGAAGGAGAAGGTGACGTCTGAAGGGTGAATCAGAAGAAGCAGAAGAAGGAGAAGGAGAAGGTGAAGTCAGGAGGGTGAATCAGAAGAAGCAGAAGAAGGAGAAGGAGAAGGTGAAGTCTGGAGGGTGAATCAGAAGAAGTAGAAGAAGGAGAAGGAGAAGGTGAAGTCTGGAGGGTGAATCAGAAGAAGCAGAAGAAGGAGAAGGAGAAGGTGAAGTCAGGAGGGTGAATCAGAAGAAGCAGAAGAAGGAGAAGGAGAAGGTGAAGACTGGAGGGTGAATCAGAAGAAGTAGAAGAAGCAGAAGGAGAAGGTGAAGTCTGGAGGGTGAATCAGAAGAAGTAGAAGAAGGAGAAGGAGATGATGAGGTCTGGAGGGTGAATCAGAAGAAGCAGAAGAAGGAGAAGGAGAAGGTGAAGTCTGGAGGGTGAATCAGAAGAAGCAGAAGAAGGAGAAGGAGAAGGTGAAGACTGGAGGGTGAATCAGAAGAAGTAGAAGAAGGAGAAGGAGAAGATGAAGTCTGGAGGGTGAATCAGAAGAAGTAGAAGAAGGAGAAGGAGAAGGTGAGGTCTGGAGGGTGAATCAGAAGAAGCAGAAGAAGGAGAAGGAGAAGGTGAAGTCAGGAGGGTGAATCAGAAGAAGCAGAAGAAGGAGAAGGAGAAGGTGAAGTTAGGAGGGTGAATCAGAAGAAGCAGAAGAAGGAGAAGGAGAAGGTGAAGTCAAGGGGGTGAAGCAGAAGAAGTAGAAGAAGGAGAAGGAGAAGGTGAAGTCAGGAAGGTGAAGCAGAAGAAGCAGAAGAAGGAGAAGGAGAAGGTGAAGTCTGGCGGGCGCAGCAGAAGAAGCAGAAGAAGGAGAAGGAGAAGGTGAAGTCAAGGGGGTGAAGCAGAAGAAGTAGAAGAAGGAGAAGGAGAAGGTGAAGTCAGGAAGGTGAAGCAGAAGAAGCAGAAGAAGGAGAAGGAGAAGGTGAAGTCTGGCGGGCGCAGCAGAAGAAGCAGAAGAAGGAGAAGGAGAAGGTGAAGTCTGGAGGGCGAATCAGAAGAAGTAGAAGAAGGAGAAGGAGAAGGTGAAGTCAGGAGGGAGAAGCAGAAGAAGCAGAAGAAGGAGAAGGAGAAGGTGAAGTCTGGAGAGTGAATCAGAAGAAGCAGAAGAAGGAGAAGGAGAAGATGAAGTCTGGAGGGTGAATCAGAAGAATTGGAAGAAGGAGAAGGAGAAGGTGAGGTCTGGAGGGTGAATCAGAAGAAGCAGAAGAAGGAGAAGGAGAAGGTGAAGTCTGAAGGGTGAATCAGAAGAAGCAGAAGAAGGAGAAGGAGAAGGTGAAGTTTGGAGGGTGAATCAGAAGAAGCAGAAGAAGGAGAAGGTGAAGTCTGGAGGGTGAATCAGAAGAAGCAGAAGAAGGAGAAGGTGAAGTCTGGAGGGTGAATCAGAAGAAGTAGAAGAAGGAGAAGGAGAAGTCTGGAGGGTGAATCAGAAGAAGTAGAAGAAGGAGAAGGAGAAGGTGAAGTCTGGAGGGTGAATCAGAAGAAGCAGAAGAAGGAGAAGGAGAAGGTGAAGTCTGGAGGGTGAATCAGTAGAAGCAGAAGAAGGAGAAGGAGAAGGTGAAGTCTGGAGGGTGAATCAGAAGAAGCAGAAGAAGGAGAAGGAGAAGGTGAAGTCTGGAGGGTGAATCAGAAGAAGCAGAAGAAGTAGAAGGAGAAGATGAAGTCTGGAGGGTGAATTAGAAGAAGTAGAAGAAGGAGAAGGAGAAGGTGAAGTCTGGAGGGTGAATCTGAAGAAGCAGAAGAAGGAGAAGGAGAAGGTGAAGTCAGGAGGGTGAATCAGAAGAAGCAGAAGAAGGAGAAGGAGAAGGTGAAATCTGGAGGGTGAATCAGAAGAAGCAGAAGAAGGAGAAGGAGAAGGTGAAGACTGGAGGTTGAATCAGAAGAAGTAGAAGAAGGAGAAGGAGAAGGCGAAGTCTGGAGGGTGAATCAGAAGAAGCAGAAGAAGGAGAAGGAGAAGGTGAAGTCTGGAGGGTGAATCAGAAGAAGCAGAAGAAGGAGAAGGAGAAGGTGAAGTCTGGAGGGTGTATCAGAAGAAGCAGAAGAAGGAGAAGGAGAAGGTGAAGTCTGGAGGGTGAATCAGAAGAAGCAGAAGAAGGAGAAGGAGAAGGTGAAGTCTGGAGGGTGAATCACAAGAAGTAGAAAAAGGAGAAGGAGAAGGTGAAGTCTGGAGGGTGAATCAGAAGAAGCAGAAGAAGGAGAAGGAGAAGATGAGGTCTGGAGGGTGAATCAGAATAAGTAGAAGAAGGAGAAGGAGAAGGTGAAGTCTGGAGGGTGAATCAGAAGAAGCAGAAGAAGGAGAAGGAGAAGGTGAAGTCTGGAGAGTGAATCAGAAGAAGCAGAAGAAGGAGAAGGAGAAGGTGAAGTCTGGAGGGTGAATCAGAAGAAGCAGAATAAGGAGAAGGAGAAGGTGAAGTCTGGAGGGTGAATCAGAAGAAGCAGAATAAGGAGAAGGAGAAGGTGAAGTCTGGAGGGTGAATCAGAAGAAGCAGAAGAAGGAGAAGGAGAAGGTGAAGTCTAGAGGGTGAAGCAGAGGAAGTAGAAGAAGGAGAAGGAGAAGGAGAAGTCATGAGGGTGAAGCAGAAGAAGTAGAAGAAGGAGAAGGAGAAGGTGAAGTCATGAGGGTGAATCAGAAGAAGTAGGAGAAGGAGAAGGAGAAGGTGAAGTCAGGAGGGTGAATTAGAAGAAGCAGAAGAAGGAGAAGGAGAAGGTGAAGTCTGGAGTGTGAATCAGAAGAATCAGAAGAAGGAGAAGGAGAAGGTGAAGTCTGGAGGGTGAAGCAGAAGAAGCAGAAGAAGGAGAAGTAGAAGGTGAAGACTGGAGGGTGAATCAGAAGAAGTAGAAGAAGGAGAAGGAGAAGGTGAAGTCTGGAGGGTGGATCAGAAGAAGTAGAAGAAGGAGAAGGAGAAGGTGAAGTCTGGAGGGTGAATCAGAAGAAGTAGAAGAAGGAGAAGGAGAAGGTGAAGTCTGGAGGATGAATCAGAAGAAGTAGAAGAAGGAGAAGGAGAAGGTGAAGTCAGGAGGGTCAATCAGAAGAAGCAGAAGAAGGAGAAGGAGAAGGTGAAGTTAGGAGGGTGAATCAGAAGAAGCAGAAGAAGGAGAAGGAAAAGGTGAAGTCAGGGGGGTGAAGCAGAAAAAGTAGAAGAAGGAGAAGGAGATGGTGAAGTCAGGAAGGTGAAGCAGAAGAAGCAGAAGAAGGAGAAGGAGAAGGTGAAGTCTGGCGGGCGCAGCAGAAGAAGCAGAAGAAGGAGAAGGAGAAGGTGAAGTCTGGAGGGTGAAGCAGAAGAAGCAGAAGAAGGAGAAGGAGAAGTTGAAGTCTGGAGGGTGAATCAGAAGAAGTAGAAGAAGGAGAAGGAGAAGGTGAAGTCAGGAGGGTGAAGCAGAAGAAGCATAAGAAGGAGAAGAAGAAGGTGAAGTCTGGAGGGTGAAGCAGAAGAAGCAGAAGAAGGAGAAGGAGAAGGTGAAGTCTGGAGGGCGAAGCAGAAGAAGTAGAAGAAGGAGAAGGAGAAGGTGAAGTCTGGAGGGTGAAGCAGAAGAAGCAGAAGAAAGAGAAGGAGAAGGTGAAGTCTGGAGGGTGAATCAGAAGAAGTAGAAGAAGGAGAAGGCGAAGGTGAAGTCAGGAGGGTGAAGCAGAAGAAGCAGAAGAAGGAGAAGGAGAAGGTGAAGTCAGGAGGGTGAATCAGAAGAAGTAGAAGAAGGAGAAGGAGAAGGTGAAGTCTGGAGGTTGAATCAGAAGAAGTAGAAGAAGGAGAAGGAGAAGGTGAAGTCTGGAGGTTGAATCAGAAGAAGTAGAAGAAGGAGAAGGAGAAGGTGAAGTCTGGAGGGTGAATCAGAAGAAGCAGAAGAAGGAGAAGGAGAAGTTGAAGTCTGGAGGGAGAAGCAGAAGATGTAGAAGAAGGAGAAGGAGAAGGTGAAGTCTGGAGGGTGAATCAGAAGAAGCAGAAGAAGGAGAAGGAGAAGGTGAAGTCAGGAGGGTGAATCAGAAGAAGCAGAAGAAGGAGAAGGAGAAGGTGAAGACTGGAGGGTGAATCAGAAGAAGTAGAAGAAGCAGAAGGAGAAGGTGAAGTCTGGAGGGTGAATCAGAAGAAGTAGAAGAAGGAGAAGGAGATGATGAGGACTGGAGGGTGAATCAGAAGAAGCAGAAGGAGGAGAAGGAGAAGGTGAAGTCTGGAGGGTGAATCAGAAGAAGCAGAAGAAGGAGAAGGAGAAGGTGAAGACTGGAGGGTGAATCAGAAGAAGTAGAAGAAGGAGAAGGAGAAGATGAAGTCTGGAGGGTGAATCAGAAGAAGTAGAAGAAGGAGAAGGAGAAGGTGAGGTCTGGAGGGTGAATCAGAAGAAGCAGAAGAAGGAGAAGGAGAAGGTGAAGTCAGGAGGGTGAATCAGAAGAAGCAGAAGAAGGAGAAGGAGAAGGTGAAGTTAGGAGGGTGAATCAGAAGAAGCAGAAGAAGGAGAAGGAGAAGGTGAAGTCAAGGGGGTGAAGCAGAAGAAGTAGAAGAAGGAGAAGGAGAAGGTGAAGTCAGGAAGGTGAAGCAGTAGAAGCAGAAGAAGGAGAAGGTGAAGTCTGGCGGGCGCAGCAGAAGAAGCAGAAGAAGGAGAAGGAGAAGGTGAAGTCAAGGGGGTGAAGCAGAAGATGTAGAAGAAGGAGAAGGAGAAGGTGAAGTCAGGAAGGTGAAGCAGAAGAAGCAGAAGAAGGAGAAGGAGAAGGTGAAGTCTGGCGGGCGCAGCAGAAGAAGCAGAAGAAGGAGAAGGAGAAGGTGAAGTCTGGAGGGCGAATCAGAAGAAGTAGAAGAAGGAGAAGGAGAAGGTGAAGTCTGGAGGATGAATCAGAAGAAGCAGAAGAAGGAGAAGGAGAAGATGAAGTCTGGAGGGTGAATCAGAAGAATTGGAAGAAGGAGAAGGAGAAGGTGAGGTCTGGAGGGTGAATCAGAAGAAGCAGAAGAAGGAGAAGGAGAAGGTGACGTCTGAAGGGTGAATCAGAAGAAGCAGAAGAAGGAGAAGGAGAAGGTGAAGTCAGGAGGGTGAATCAGAAGAAGCAGAAGAAGGAGAAGGAGAAGGTGAAGTCTGGAGGGTGAATCAGAAGAAGCAGAAGAAGGAGAAGGAGAAGGTGAAGTCAGGAGGGTGAATCAGAAGAAGCAGAAGAAGGAGAAGGAGAAGGTGAAGTCAGGAGGGTGAATCAGAAGAAGCAGAAGAAGGAGAAGGAGAAGGTGAAGACTGGAGGGTGAATCAGAAGAAGTAGAAGAAGCAGAAGGAGAAGGTGAAGTCTGGAGGGTGAATCAGAAGAAGTAGAAGAAGGAGAAGGAGATGATGAGGTCTGGAGGGTGAATCAGAAGAAGCAGAAGAAGGAGAAGGAGAAGATGAAGTCTGGAGGGTGAATCAGAAGAAGTAGAAGAAGGAGAAGGAGAAGGTGAGGTCTGGAGGGTGAATCAGAAGAAGCAGAAGAAGGAGAAGGAGAAGGTGAAGTCAGGAGGGTGAATCAGAAGAAGCAGAAGAAGGAGAAGGAGAAGGTGAAGTTAGGAGGGTGAATCAGAAGAAGCAGAAGAAGGAGAAGGAGAAGGTGAAGTCAAGGGGGTGAAGCAGAAGAAGTAGAAGAAGGAGAAGGAGAAGGTGAAGTCAGGAAGGTGAAGCAGAAGAAGCAGAAGAAGGAGAAGGAGAAGGTGAAGTCTGGCGGGCGCAGCAGAAGAAGCAGAAGAAGGAGAAGGAGAAGGTGAAGTCAAGGGGGTGAAGCAGAAGAAGTAGAAGAAGGAGAAGGAGAAGGTGAAGTCAGGAAGGTGAAGCAGAAGAAGCAGAAGAAGGAGAAGGAGAAGGTGAAGTCTGGCGGGCGCAGCAGAAGAAGCAGAAGAAGGAGAAGGAGAAGGTGAAGTCTGGAGGGCGAATCAGAAGAAGTAGAAGAAGGAGAAGGAGAAGGTGAAGTCAGGAGGGAGAAGCAGAAGAAGCAGAAGAAGGAGAAGGAGAAGGTGAAGTCTGGAGAGTGTATCAGAAGAAGCAGAAGAAGGAGAAGGAGAAGATGAAGTCTGGAGGGTGAATCAGAAGAATTGGAAGAAGGAGAAGGAGAAGGTGAGGTCTGGAGGGTGAATCAGAAGAAGCAGAAGAAGGAGAAGGAGAAGGTGAAGTCTGAAGGGTGAATCAGAAGAAGCAGAAGAAGGAGAAGGAGAAGGTGAAGTCAGGAGGGTGAATCAGAAGAAGCAGAAGAAGGAGAAGGAGAAGGTGAAGACTGGAGGGTGAATCAGAAGAAGTAGAAGAAGCAGAAGGAGAAGGTGAAGTCTGGAGGGTGAATCAGAAGAAGTAGAAGAAGGAGAAGGAGATGATGAGGTCTGGAGGGTGAATCAGAAGAAGCAGAAGAAGGAGAAGGAGAAGATGAAGTCTGGAGGGTGAATCAGAAGAAGTAGAAGAAGGAGAAGGAGAAGGTGAGGTCTGGAGGGTGAATCAGAAGAAGCAGAAGAAGGAGAAGGAGAAGGTGAAGTCAGGAGGGTGAATCAGAAGAAGCAGAAGAAGGAGAAGGAGAAGGTGAAGTTAGGAGGGTGAATCAGAAGAAGCAGAAGAAGGAGAAGGAGAAGGTGAAGTCAAGGGGGTGAAGCAGAAGAAGTAGAAGAAGGAGAAGGAGAAGGTGAAGTCAGGAAGGTGAAGCAGAAGAAGCAGAAGAAGGAGAAGGAGAAGGTGAAGTCTGGCGGGCGCAGCAGAAGAAGCAGAAGAAGGAGAAGGAGAAGGTGAAGTCAAGGGGGTGAAGCAGAAGAAGTAGAAGAAGGAGAAGGAGAAGGTGAAGTCAGGAAGGTGAAGCAGAAGAAGCAGAAGAAGGAGAAGGAGAAGGTGAAGTCTGGCGGGCGCAGCAGAAGAAGCAGAAGAAGGAGAAGGAGAAGGTGAAGTCTGGAGGGCGAATCAGAAGAAGTAGAAGAAGGAGAAGGAGAAGGTGAAGTCAGGAGGGAGAAGCAGAAGAAGCAGAAGAAGGAGAAGGAGAAGGTGAAGTCTGGAGAGTGTATCAGAAGAAGCAGAAGAAGGAGAAGGAGAAGATGAAGTCTGGAGGGTGAATCAGAAGAATTGGAAGAAGGAGAAGGAGAAGGTGAGGTCTGGAGGGTGAATCAGAAGAAGCAGAAGAAGGAGAAGGAGAAGGTGAAGTCTGAAGGGTGAATCAGAAGAAGCAGAAGAAGGAGAAGGAGAAGGTGAAGTATGGAGGGTGAATCAGAAGAAGCAGAAGAAGGAGAAGGTGAAGTCTGGAGGGTGAATCAGAAGAAGCAGAAGAAGGAGAAGGAGAAGGTGAAGTCTGGAGGGTGAATCAGAAGAAGTAGAAGAAGGAGAAGGAGAAGGTGAAGTCTGGAGGGTGAATCAGAAGAAGCAGAAGAAGGAGAAGGAGAAGGTGAAGTCTGGAGGGTGAATCAGTAGAAGCAGAAGAAGGAGAAGGAGAAGGTGAAGTCTGGAGGGTGAATCAGAAGAAGCAGAAGAAGGAGAAGGAGAAGGTGAAGTCTGGAGGGTGAATCAGAAGAACAGAAGAAGTAGAAGGAGAAGATGAAGTCTGGAGGGTGAATTAGAAGAAGTAGAAGAAGGAGAAGGAGAAGGTGAAGTCTGGAGGGTGAATCTGAAGAAGCAGAAGAAGGAGAAGGAGAAGGTGAAGTCAGGAGGGTGAATCAGAAGAAGCAGAAGAAGGAGAAGGAGAAGGTGAAATCTGGAGGGTGAATCAGAAGAAGCAGAAGAAGGAGAAGGAGAAGGTGAAGACTGGAGGTTGAATCAGAAGAAGTAGAAGAAGGAGAAGGAGAAGGCGAAGTCTGGAGGGTGAATCAGAAGAAGCAGAAGAAGGAGAAGGAGAAGGTGAAGTCTGGAGGGTGAATCAGAAGAAGCAGAAGAAGGAGAAGGAGAAGGTGAAGTCTGGAGGGTGTATCAGAAGAAGCAGAAGAAGGAGAAGGAGAAGGTGAAGTCTGGAGGGTGAATCAGAAGAAGCAGAAGAAGGAGAAGGAGAAGGTGAAGTATGGAGGGTGAATCAGAAGAAGCAGAAGAAGGAGAAGGTGAAGTCTGGAGGGTGAATCAGAAGAAGCAGAAGAAGGAGAAGGAGAAGGTGAAGTCTGGAGGGTGAATCAGAAGAAGTAGAAGAAGGAGAAGGAGAAGGTGAAGTCTGGAGGGTGAATCAGAAGAAGCAGAAGAAGGAGAAGGAGAAGGTGAAGTCTGGAGGGTGAATCAGTAGAAGCAGAAGAAGGAGAAGGAGAAGGTGAAGTCTGGAGGGTGAATCAGAAGAAGCAGAAGAAGGAGAAGGAGAAGGTGAAGTCTGGAGGGTGAATCAGAAGAACAGAAGAAGTAGAAGGAGAAGATGAAGTCTGGAGGGTGAATTAGAAGAAGTAGAAGAAGGAGAAGGAGAAGGTGAAGTCTGGAGGGTGAATCTGAAGAAGCAGAAGAAGGAGAAGGAGAAGGTGAAGTCAGGAGGGTGAATCAGAAGAAGCAGAAGAAGGAGAAGGAGAAGGTGAAATCTGGAGGGTGAATCAGAAGAAGCAGAAGAAGGAGAAGGAGAAGGTGAAGACTGGAGGTTGAATCAGAAGAAGTAGAAGAAGGAGAAGGCGAAGTCTGGAGGGTGAATCAGAAGAAGCAGAAGAAGGAGAAGGAGAAGGTGAAGTCTGGAGGGTGAATCAGAAGAAGCAGAAGAAGGAGAAGGAGAAGGTGAAGTCTGGAGGGTGTATCAGAAGAAGCAGAAGAAGGAGAAGGAGAAGGTGAAGTCTGGAGGGTGAATCAGAAGAAGCAGAAGAAGGAGAAGGAGAAGGTGAAGTCTGGAGGGTGAATCACAAGAAGTAGAAGAAGGAGAAGGAGAAGGTGAAGTCTGGAGGGTGAATCAGAAGAAGCAGAAGAAGGAGAAGGAGAAGATGAGGTCTGGAGGGTGAATCAGAATAAGTAGAAGAAGGAGAAGGAGAAGGTGAAGTCTGGAGGGTGAATCAGAAGAAGCAGAAGAAGGAGAAGGAGAAGGTGAAGTCTGGAGAGTGAATCAGAAGAAGCAGAAGAAGGAGAAGGAGAAGGTGAAGTCTGGAGGGTGAATCAGAAGAAGCAGAATAAGGAGAAGGAGAAGGTGAAGTCTGGAGGGTGAATCAGATGAAGCAGAATAAGGAGAAGGAGCAGGTGAAGTCTGGAGGGTGAATCAGAAGAAGCAGAAGAAGGAGAAGGAGAAGGTGAAGTCTAGAGGGTGAAGCAGAAGAAGTAGAAGAAGGAGAAGGAGAATGAGAAGTCATGAGGGTGAAGCAGAAGAAGTAGAAGAAGGAGAAGGAGAAGGTGAAGTCATGAGGGTGAATCAGAAGAAGTAGGAGAAGGAGAAGGAGAAGGTGAAGTCAGGAGGGTGAATCAGAAGAAGCAGAAGAAGGAGAAGGAGAAGGTGAAGTCTGGAGTGTGAATCAGAAGAATCAGAAGAAGGAGAAGGAGAAGGTGAAGTCTGGAGGGTGAAGCAGAAGAAGCAGAAGAAGGAGAAGTAGAAGGTGAAGACTGGAGGGTGAATCAGAAGAAGTAGAAGAAGGAGAAGGAGAAGGTGAAGTCTGGAGGGTGAATCAGAAGAAGTAGAAGAAGGAGAAGGAGAAGGTGAAGTCTGGAGGGTGAATCAGAAGAAGTAGAAGAAGGAGAAGGAGAAGGTGAAGTCTGGAGGATGAATCAGAAGAAGTAGAAGAAGGAGAAGGAGAAGGTGAAGTCAGGAGGGTCAATCAGAAGAAGCAGAAGAAGGAGAAGGAGAAGGTGAAGTTAGGAGGGTGAATCAGAAGAAGCAGAAGAAGGAGAAGGAAAAGGTGAAGTCAGGGGGGTGAAGCAGAAAAAGTAGAAGAAGGAGAAGGAGAAGGTGAAGTCAGGAAGGTGAAGCAGAAGAAGCAGAAGAAGGAGAAGTAGAAGGTGAAGTCTGGCGGGCGCAGCAGAAGAAGCAGAAGAAGGAGAAGGAGAAGGTGAAGTCTGGAGGGTGAAGCAGAAGAAGCAGAAGAAGGAGAAGGAGAAGGTGAAGTCTGGAGGGTGAATCAGAAGAAGTAGAAGAAGGAGAAGGAGAAGGTGAAGTCAGGAGGGTGAAGCAGAAGAAGCAGAAGAAGGAGAAGAAGAAGGTGAAGTCTGGAGGGTGAAGCAGAAGAAGCAGAAGAAGGAGAAGGAGAAGGTGAAGTCTGGAGGGCGAAGCAGAAGAAGTAGAAGAAGGAGAAGGAGAAGGTGAAGTCTGGAGGGTGAAGCAGAAGAAGCAGAAGAAGGAGAAGGAGAAGGTGAAGTCTGGAGGGTGAATCAGAAGAAGTAGAAGAAGGAGAAGGAGAAGGTGAAGTCAGGAGGGTGAAGCAGAAGAAGCAGAAGAAGGAGAAGGAGAAGGTGAAGTCAGGAGGGTGAATCAGAAGAAGTAGAAGAAGGAGAAGGAGAAGGTGAAGTCTGGAGGTTGAATCAGAAGAAGTAGAAGAAGGAGAAGGAGAAGGTGAAGTCTGGAGGTTGAATCAGAAGAAGTAGAAGAAGGAGAAGGAGAAGGTGAAGTCTGGAGGGTGAATCAGAAGAAGCAGAAGAAGGAGAAGGAGAAGTTGAAGTCTGGAGGGAGAAGCAGAAGATGTAGAAGAAGGAGAAGGAGAAGGTGAAATCTGGAGGGTGAATAAGAAGAAGTAGAAGAAGGAGAAGGAGAAGGTGAAGTCTGGAGGGTGAATCAGAAGAAGTAGAAGAAGGAGAAGGAGAAGGTGAAGTCTGGAGGGTGAATCAGAAGAAGCAGAAGAAGGAGAAGGAGAAGGTGGAGTCTGGAGGGTGAATCAGAAGAAGTAGAAGAAGGAGAAGGAGAAGGTGTAGTCTGGAGGGTGAATCAGAAGCAGTAGACGAAGGAGAAGGAGAAGGTGAAGTCTGGAGGGTGAATCAGAAAAAGCAGAAGAAGGAGAAGGAGAAGGTGAAGTCTGGAGGGTGAATCAGAAGAAGTAGAAGAAGGAGAAGGAGAAGGGGAAGTCTGGAGGGTGAATCAGAAGAAGCAGAAGAAGGAGAAGGAGAAGGTGAAGTCTGGAGGGTGAATCTGAAGAAGCAGAAGAAGGAGAAGGAGAAGGTGAAGTCTGGAGGGTGAATCAGAAGAAGCAGAAGAAGGAGAAGAAGAAGGTGAAGTCTGGAGGGTGAATCAGAAGAAGCAGAAGAAGGAGAAGGAGAAGGTGAAGTCTGGAGGGTGAAGCAGAAGAAGTAGAAGAAGGAGATGGAGAAGGTGAAGTCAGGAAGGTGAAGCAGAAGAAGCAGAAGCAGGAGAAGGAGAAGGTGAAGTCTGGCGGGCGCAGCAGAAGAAGCAGAAGAAGGAGAAGGAGAAGGTGAAGTCTGGAGGGCGAATCAGAAGAAGTAGAAGAAGGAGAAGGAGAAGGTGAAGTCAGGAGGGAGAAGCAGAAGAAGCAGAAGAAGGAGAAGGAGAAGGTGAAGTCTGGAGGGTGAATCAGAAGAAGCAGAAGAAGGAGAAGGAGAAGATGAAGTCTGGAGGGTGAATCAGAAGAATTGGAAGAAGGAGAAGGAGAATGTGAGGTCTGGAGGGTGAATCAGAAGAAGCAGAAGAAGGAGAAGGAGAAGGTGAAGTCTGAAGGGTGAATCAGAAGAAGCAGAAGAAGGAGAAGGAGAAGGTGAAGTATGGAGGGTGAATCAGAAGAAGCAGAAGAAGGAGAAGGTGAAGTCTGGAGGGTGAATCAGAAGAAGCAGAAGAAGGAGAAGGAGAAGGTGAAGTCTGGAGGGTGAATCAGAAGAAGTAGAAGAAGGAGAAGGAGAAGTCTGGAGGGTGAATCAGAAGAAGTAGAAGAAGGAGAAGGTGAAGTCTGGAGGGTGAATCAGAAGAAGCAGAAGAAGGAGAAGGAGAAGGTGAAGTCTGGAGGGTGAATCAGTAGAAGCAGAAGAAGGAGAAGGAGAAGGTGAAGTCTGGAGGGTGAATCAGAAGAAGCAGAAGAAGGAGAAGGAGAAGGTGAAGTCTGGAGGGTGAATCAGAAGAAGCAGAAGAAGTAGAAGGAGAAGATGAAGTCTGGAGGGTGAATTAGAAGAAGTAGAAGAAGGAGAAGGAGAAGGTGAAGTCTGGAGGGTGAATCTGAAGAAGCAGAAGTAGGAGAAGGAGAAGGTGAAGTCAGGAGGGTGAATCAGAAGAAGCAGAAGAAGGAGAAGGAGAAGGTGAAATCTGGAGGGTGAATCAGAAGAAGCAGAAGAAGGAGAAGGAGAAGGTGAAGACTGGAGGTTGAATCAGAAGAAGTAGAAGAAGGAGAAGGAGAAGGCGAAGTCTGGAGGGTGAATCAGAAGAAGCAGAAGAAGGAGAAGGAGAAGGTGAAGTCTGGAGGGTGAATCAGAAGAAGCAGAAGAAGGAGAAGGAGAAGGTGAAGTCTGGAGGGTGTATCAGAAGAAGCAGAAGAAGGAGAAGGAGAAGGTGAAGTCTGGAGGGTGAATCAGAAGAAGCAGAAGAAGGAGAAGGAGAAGGTGAAGTCTGGAGGGTGAATCACAAGAAGTAGAAGAAGGAGAAGGAGAAGGTGAAGTCTGGAGGGTGAATCAGAAGAAGCAGAAGAAGGAGAAGGAGAAGATGAGGTCTGGAGGGTGAATCAGAATAAGTAGAAGAAGGAGAAGGAGAAGGTGAAGTCTGGAGGGTGAATCAGAAGAAGCAGAAGAAGGAGAAGGAGAAGGTGAAGTCTGGAGAGTGAATCAGAAGAAGCTGAAGAAGGAGAAGGAGAAGGTGAAGTCTGGAGGGTGAATCAGAAGAAGCTGAATAAGGAGAAGGAGAAGGTGAAGTCTGGAGGGTGAATCAGAAGAAGCAGAATAAGGAGAAGGAGAAGGTGAAGTCTGGAGGGTGAATCAGAAGAAGCAGAAGAAGGAGAAGGAGAAGGTGAAGTCTAGAGGGTGAAGCAGAAGAAGTAGAAGAAGGAGAAGGAGAAGGAGAAGTCATGAGGGTGAAGCAGAAGAAGTAGAAGAAGGAGAAGGAGAAGGTGAAGTCATGAGGGTGAATCAGAAGAAGTAGGAGAAGGAGAAGGAGAAGGTGAAGTCAGGAGGGTGAAGCAGAAGAAGCAGAAGAAGGAGAAGGAGAAGGTGAAGTCTGGTGTGTGAATCAGAAGAATCAGAAGAAGGAGAAGGAGAAGGTGAAGTCTGGAGGGTGAAGCAGAAGAAGCAGAAGAAGGAGAAGTAGAAGGTGAAGACCGGAGGGTGAATCAGAAGAAGTAGAAGAAGGAGAAGGAGAAGGTGAAGTCTGGAGGGTGAATCAGAAGAAGTAGAAGAAGGAGAAGGAGAAGGTGAAGTCTGGAGGGTGAATCAGAAGAAGTAGAAGAAGGAGAAGGAGAAGGTGAAGTCTGGAGGATGAATCAGAAGAAGTAGAAGAAGGAGAAGGAGAAGGTGAAATCAGGAGGGTCAATCAGAAGAAGCAGAAGAAGGAGAAGGAGAAGGTGAAGTTAGGAGGGTGAATCAGAAGAAGCAGAAGAAGGAGAAGGAAAAGGTGAAGTCAGGGGGGTGAAGCAGAAAAAGTAGAAGAAGGAGAAGGAGAAGGTGAAGTCAGGAAGGTGAAGCAGAAGAAGCAGAAGAAGGAGAAGGAGAAGGTGAAGTCTGGCGGGCGCAGCAGAAGAAGCAGAAGAAGGAGAAGGAGAAGGTGAAGTCTGGAGGGTGAAGCAGAAGAAGCAGAAGAAGGAGAAGGAGAAGGTGAAGTCTGGAGGGTGAATCAGAAGAAGTAGAAGAAGGAGAAGGAGAAGGTGAAGTCAGGAGGGTGAAGCAGAAGAAGCAGAAGAAGGAGAAGAAGAAGGTGAAGTCTGGAGGGTGAAGCAGAAGAAGCAGAAGAAGGAGAAGGAGAAGGTGAAGTCTGGAGGGCGAAGCAGAAGAAGTAGAAGAAGGAGAAGGAGAAGGTGAAGTCTGGAGGGTGAAGCAGAAGAAGCAGAAGAAGGAGAAGGAGAAGGTGAAGTCTGGAGGGTGAATCAGAAGAAGTAGAAGAAGGAGAAGGAGAAGGTGAAGTCAGGAGGGTGAAGCAGAAGAAGCAGAAGAAGGAGAAGGAGAAGGTGAAGTCAGGAGGGTGAATCAGAAGAAGTAGAAGAAGGAGAAGGAGAAGGTGAAGTCTGGAGGTTGAATCAGAAGAAGTAGAAGAAGGAGAAGGAGAAGGTGAAGTCTGGAGGTTGAATCAGAAGAAGTAGAAGAAGGAGAAGGAGAAGGTGAAGTCTGGAGGGTGAATCAGAAGAAGCAGAAGAAGGAGAAGGAGAAGTTGAAGTCTGGAGGGAGAAGCAGAAGATGTAGAAGAAGGAGAAGGAGAAGGTGAAATCTGGAGGGTGAATAAGAAGAAGTAGAAGAAGGAGAAGGAGAAGGTGAAGTCTGGAGGGTGAATCAGAAGAAGTAGAAGAAGGAGAAGGAGAAGGTGAAGTCTGGAGGGTGAATTAGAAGAAGCAGAAGAAGGAGAAGGAGAAGGTGGAGTCTGGAGGGTGAATCAGAAGAAGTAGAAGAAGGAGAAGGAGAAGGTGTAGTCTGGAGGTTGAATCAGAAGCAGTAGACGAAGGAGAAGGAGAAGGTGAAGTCTGGAGGGTGAATCAGAAAAAGCAGAAGAAGGAGAAGGAGAAGGTGAAGTCTGGAGGGTGAATCAGAAGAAGTAGAAGAAGGAGAAGGAGAAGGTGAAGTCTGGAGGGTGAATCAGAAGAAGCAGAAGAAGGAGAAGAAGAAGGTGAAGTCTGGAGGGTGAATCTGAAGAAGCAGAAGAAGGAGAAGGAGAAGGTGAAGTCTGGAGGGTGAATCAGAAGAAGCAGAAGAAGGAGAAGAAGAAGGTGAAGTCTGGAGGGTGAATCAGAAGAAGCAGAAGAAGGAGAAGGAGAAGATGAGGTCTGGAGGGTGAATCAGAATAAGTAGAAGAAGGAGAAGGAGAAGGTGAAGTCTGGAGGGTGAATCAGAAGAAGCAGAAGAAGGAGAAGGAGAAGGTGAAGTCTGGAGAGTGAATCAGAAGAAGCTGAAGAAGGAGAAGGAGAAGGTGAAGTCTGGAGGGTGAATCAGAAGAAGCTGAATAAGGAGAAGGAGAAGGTGAAGTCTGGAGGGTGAATCAGAAGAAGCAGAATAAGGAGAAGGAGAAGGTGAAGTCTGGAGGGTGAATCAGAAGAAGCAGAAGAAGGAGAAGGAGAAGGTGAAGTCTAGAGGGTGAAGCAGAAGAAGTAGAAGAAGGAGAAGGAGAAGGAGAAGTCATGAGGGTGAAGCAGAAGAAGTAGAAGAAGGAGAAGGAGAAGGTGAAGTCATGAGGGTGAATCAGAAGAAGTAGGAGAAGGAGAAGGAGAAGGTGAAGTCAGGAGGGTGAAGCAGAAGAAGCAGAAGAAGGAGAAGGAGAAGGTGAAGTCTGGTGTGTGAATCAGAAGAATCAGAAGAAGGAGAAGGAGAAGGTGAAGTCTGGAGGGTGAAGCAGAAGAAGCAGAAGAAGGAGAAGTAGAAGGTGAAGACCGGAGGGTGAATCAGAAGAAGTAGAAGAAGGAGAAGGAGAAGGTGAAGTCTGGAGGGTGAATCAGAAGAAGTAGAAGAAGGAGAAGGAGAAGGTGAAGTCTGGAGGGTGAATCAGAAGAAGTAGAAGAAGGAGAAGGAGAAGGTGAAGTCTGGAGGATGAATCAGAAGAAGTAGAAGAAGGAGAAGGAGAAGGTGAAATCAGGAGGGTCAATCAGAAGAAGCAGAAGAAGGAGAAGGAGAAGGTGAAGTTAGGAGGGTGAATCAGAAGAAGCAGAAGAAGGAGAAGGAAAAGGTGAAGTCAGGGGGGTGAAGCAGAAAAAGTAGAAGAAGGAGAAGGAGAAGGTGAAGTCAGGAAGGTGAAGCAGAAGAAGCAGAAGAAGGAGAAGGAGAAGGTGAAGTCTGGCGGGCGCAGCAGAAGAAGCAGAAGAAGGAGAAGGAGAAGGTGAAGTCTGGAGGGTGAAGCAGAAGAAGCAGAAGAAGGAGAAGGAGAAGGTGAAGTCTGGAGGGTGAATCAGAAGAAGTAGAAGAAGGAGAAGGAGAAGGTGAAGTCAGGAGGGTGAAGCAGAAGAAGCAGAAGAAGGAGAAGAAGAAGGTGAAGTCTGGAGGGTGAAGCAGAAGAAGCAGAAGAAGGAGAAGGAGAAGGTGAAGTCTGGAGGGCGAAGCAGAAGAAGTAGAAGAAGGAGAAGGAGAAGGTGAAGTCTGGAGGGTGAAGCAGAAGAAGCAGAAGAAGCAGAAGGAGAAGGTGAAGTCTGGAGGGTGAATCAGAAGAAGTAGAAGAAGGAGAAGGAGAAGGTGAAGTCAGGAGGGTGAAGCAGAAGAAGCAGAAGAAGGAGAAGGAGAAGGTGAAGTCAGGAGGGTGAATCAGAAGAAGTAGAAGAAGGAGAAGGAGAAGGTGAAGTCTGGAGGTTGAATCAGAAGAAGTAGAAGAAGGAGAAGGAGAAGGTGAAGTCTGGAGGTTGAATCAGAAGAAGTAGAAGAAGGAGAAGGAGAAGGTGAAGTCTGGAGGGTGAATCAGAAGAAGCAGAAGAAGGAGAAGGAGAAGTTGAAGTCTGGAGGGAGAAGCAGAAGATGTAGAAGAAGGAGAAGGAGAAGGTGAAATCTGGAGGGTGAATAAGAAGAAGTAGAAGAAGGAGAAGGAGAAGGTGAAGTCTGGAGGGTGAATCAGAAGAAGTAGAAGAAGGAGAAGGAGAAGGTGAAGTCTGGAGGGTGAATTAGAAGAAGCAGAAGAAGGAGAAGGAGAAGGTGGAGTCTGGAGGGTGAATCAGAAGAAGTAGAAGAAGGAGAAGGAGAAGGTGTAGTCTGGAGGTTGAATCAGAAGCAGTAGACGAAGGAGAAGGAGAAGGTGAAGTCTGGAGGGTGAATCAGAAAAAGCAGAAGAAGGAGAAGGAGAAGGTGAAGTCTGGAGGGTGAATCAGAAGAAGTAGAAGAAGGAGAAGGAGAAGGTGAAGTCTGGAGGGTGAATCAGAAGAAGCAGAAGAAGGAGAAGAAGAAGGTGAAGTCTGGAGGGTGAATCTGAAGAAGCAGAAGAAGGAGAAGGAGAAGGTGAAGTCTGGAGGGTGAATCAGAAGAAGCAGAAGAAGGAGAAGAAGAAGGTGAAGTCTGGAGGGTGAATCAGAAGAAGCAGAAGAAGTAGAAGGAGAAGGTGAAGTCTGGAGGGTGAATCAGAAGAAGTAGAAGAAGGAGAAGGAGAAGGTGAAGTCTGGAGGGTGAATCAGAAGAAGCAGAAGAAGGAGAAGGAGAAGGTGAAGTCAGGAGGGTGAATCAGAAGAAGCAGAAGAAGGAGAAGGAGAAGGTGAAGACTGGAGGGTGAATCAGAAGAAGTAGAAGAAGCAGAAGGAGAAGGTGAAGTCTGGAGGGTGAATCAGAAGAAGTAGAAGAAGGAGAAGGAGATGATGAGGTCTGGAGGGTGAATCAGAAGAAGCAGAAGAAGGAGAAGGAGAAGGTGAAGTCTGGAGGGTGAATCAGAAGAAGCAGAAGAAGGAGAAGGAGAAGGTGAAGACTGGAGGGTGAATCAGAAGAAGTAGAAGAAGGAGAAGGAGAAGATGAAGTCTGGAGGGTGAATCAGAAGAAGTAGAAGAAGGAGAAGGAGAAGGTGAGGTCTGGAGGGTGAATCAGAAGAAGCAGAAGAAGGAGAAGGAGAAGGTGAAGTCAGGAGGGTGAATCAGAAGAAGCAGAAGAAGGAGAAGGAGAAGGTGAAGTTAGGAGGGTGAATCAGAAGAAGCAGAAGAAGGAGAAGGAGAAGGTGAAGTCAAGGGGGTGAAGCAGAAGAAGTAGAAGAAGGAGAAGGAGAAGGTGAAGTCAGGAAGGTGAAGCAGAAGAAGCAGAAGAAGGAGAAGGAGAAGGTGAAGTCTGGCGGGCGCAGCAGAAGAAGCAGAAGAAGGAGAAGGAGAAGGTGAAGTCTGGAGGGTGAAGCAGAAGAAGCAGAAGAAGGAGAAGGAGAAGGTGAAGTCTGGAGGGTGAATCAGAAGAAGTAGAAGAAGGAGAAGGAGAAGGTGAAGTCAGGAGGGTGAAGCAGAAGAAGCAGAAGAAGGAGAAGGAGAAGGTGAAGTCTGGAGGGTGAAGCAGAAGAAGCAGAAGAAGGAGAAGGAGAAGGTGAAGTCTGGAGGGCGAAGCAGAAGAAGTAGAAGAAGGAGAAGGAGAAGGTGAAGTCTGGAGGGTGAAGCAGAAGAAGCAGAAGAAGGAGAAGGAGAAGGTGAAGTCTGGAGGGTGAAGCAGAAGAAGCAGAAGAAGGAGAAGGAGAAGGTGAAGTCAGGAGGGTGAATCAGAAGAAGTAGAAGAAGGAGAAGGAGAAGGTGAAGTCTGGAGGGTGAATCAGAAGAATTAGAAGAAGGAGAAGGAGAAGGTGAAGTCTGGAGGGTGAATCAGAAGAAGTAGAAGAAGGAGAAGGAGAAGGTGTAGTCTGGAGGGTGAATCAGAAGAAGTAGAAGAAGGAGAAGGAGAAGGTGTAGTCTGGAGGGTGAATCAGAAGAAGTAGACGAAGGAGAAGGAGAAGGTGAAGTCTGGAGGGTGAATCAGAAAAAGCAGAAGAAGGAGAAGGAGAAGGTGAAGTCTGGAGGGTGAATCAGAAGAAGTAGAAGAAGGAGAAGGAGAAGGTGAAGTCTGGAGGGTGAATCAGAAGAAGCAGAAGAAGGAGAAGGAGAAGGTGAAGTCTGGAGGGTGAATCTGAAGAAGCAGAAGAAGGAGAAGGAGAAGGTGAAGTCTGGAGGGTGAATCAGAAGAAGCAGAAGAAGGAGAAGGAGAAGGTGAAGTCTGGAGGGTGAATCAGAAGAAGCAGAAGAAGTAGAAGGAGAAGGTGAAGTCTGGAGGGTGAATCAGAAGAAGTAGAAGAAGGAGAAGGAGAAGGTGAAGTCTGGAGGGTGAATCAGAAGAAGCAGAAGAAGGAGAAGGAGAAGGTGAAGTCAGGAGGGTGAATCAGAAGAAGCAGAAGAAGGAGAAGGAGAAGGTGAAGTCTGGAGGGTGAATCAGAAGAAGCAGAAGAAGGAGAAGGAGAAGGTGAAGACTGGAGGGTGAATCAGAAGAAGTAGAAGAGGCAGAAGGAGAAGGTGAAGTCTGGAGGATGAATCAGAAGAAGTAGAAGAAGGAGAAGGAGATGGTGAGGTCTGGAGGGTGAATCAGAAGAAGCAGAAGAAGGAGAAGGAGAAGGTGAAGTCTGGAGGGTGAATCAGAAGAAGCAGAAGAAGGAGAAGGAGAAGGTGAAGTCAGGAGGGTGAATCAGAAGAGGCAGAAGAAGGAGAAGGCGAAGGTGAAGTTAGGAGGGTGAATCAGAAGAAGCAGAAGAAGGAGAAGGAGAAGGTGAAGTCTGGCGGGCGCAGCAGAAGAAGCAGAAGAAGGAGAAGGAGAAGGTGAAGTCTGGAGGGTGAAGCATAAGAAGCAGAAGAAGGAGAAGGAGAAGGTGAAGTCTGGAGGGTGAATCAGAAGAAGTAGAAGAAGGTGAAGGAGAAGGTGAAGCCAGGAGGGAGAAGCAGAAGAAGTAGAAGAAGGAGAAGGAGAAGGTGAAGTCTGGAGGGTGAATCAGAAGAAGCAGAAGAAGGAGAAGGAGAAGATGAAGTCTGGAGGGTGAATCAGAAGAATTAGAAGAAGGAGAAGGAGAAGGTGAGGTCTGGAGGGTGAATCAGAAGAAGCAGAAGAAGGAGAAGGAAAAGGTGAAGTCTGGAGGGTGAATCAGAAGAAGCAGAAGAAGGAGAAGGAGAAGGTGAAGTCTGGAGGGTGAATCAGAAGAAGTAGAAGAAGGGGAAGGAGAAGGTGAAGTCTGGAGGGTGAATCAGAAGAAGTAGAAGAAGGAGAAGGAGAAGGTGAAGTCTGGAGGGTGAATCAGAAGAAGCAGAAGAAGGAGAAGGAGAAGGTGAAGTCTGGAGGGTGAATCTGAAGAAGCAGAAGAAGGAGAAGGTGAAGGTGAAGTCAGGAGGGTGAATCAGAAGAAGCAGAAGAAGGAGAAGGAGAAGGTGAAGTCTGGAGGGTGAATCAGAAGAAGTAGAAGAAGGAGAAGGAGAAGGCGAAGTCTGGAGGGTGAATCAGAAGAAGCAGAAGAAGGAGAAGGAGAAGGTGAAGTCTGGAGGGTGAATCAGAAGAAGCAGAAGAAGGAGAAGGAGAAGATGAAGTCTGGAGGGTGAATCAGAAGAATTAGAAGAAGGAGAAGGAGAAGTTGAGGTCTGGAGGGTGAATCAGAAGAAGCAGAAGAAGGAGAAGGAGAAGGTGAAGTCTGAAGGGTGAACCAGAAGAAGCAGAAGAAGGAGAAGGAGAAGGTGAAGTCTGGAGGGTGTATCAGAAGAAGCAGAAGAAGGAGAAGGAGAAGGTGAAGTCTGGAGGGTGAATCAGAAGAAGCAGAAGAAGGAGAAGGAGAAGGTGAAGTCTGGAGGGTGAATCAGAAGAAGTAGAAGAAGGAGAAGGAGAAGGTGAAGTCTGGAGGGTGAATCAGAAGAAGTAGAACAAGGAGAAGGAGAAGGTGAAGTCTGGAGGGTGAATCAGAAGAAGCAGAAGAAGGAGAAGGAGAAGGTGAAGTCTGGCGGGCGCAGCAGAAGAAGCAGAAGAAGGAGAAGGAGAAGGTGAAGTCTGGAGGGTGAAGCATAAGAAGCAGAAGAAGGAGAAGGAGAAGGTGAAGTCTGGAGGGTGAATCAGAAGAAGTAGAAGAAGGAGAAGGAGAAGGTGAAGCCAGGAGGGAGAAGCAGAAGAAGTAGAAGAAGGAGAAGGAGAAGGTGAAGTCTGGAGGGTGAATCAGAAGAAGCAGAAGAAGGAGAAGGAGAAGATGAAGTCTGGAGGGTGAATCAGAAGAATTAGAAGAAGGAGAAGGAGAAGGTGAGGTCTGGAGGGTGAATCAGAAGAAGCAGAAGAAGGAGAAGGAGAAGGTGAAGTCTGGAGGGTGAATCAGAAGAAGCAGAAGAAGGAGAAGGAGAAGGTGAAGTCTGGAGGGTGAATCAGAAGAAGTAGAAGAAGGAGAAGGAGAAGGTGAAGTCTGGAGGGTGAATCAGAAGAAGTAGAAGAAGGAGAAGGAGAAGGTGAAGTCTGGAGGGTGAATCAGAAGAAGCAGAAGAAGGAGAAGGAGAAGGTGAAGTCTGGAGGGTGAATCAGCAGAAGCAGAAGAAGGAGAAGGAGAAGGTGAAGTCTGGAGGGTGAATCAGAAGAAGCAGAAGAAGGAGAAGGAGAAGGTGAAGTCTGGAGGGTGAATCAGAAGAAGCAGAAGAAGTAGAAGGAGAAGGTGAAGTCTGGAGGGTGAATCAGAAGAAGTAGAAGAAGGAGAAGGAGAAGGTGAAGTCTGGAGGGTGAATCTGAAGAAGCAGAAGAAGGAGAAGGAGAAGGCGAAGTCTGGAGGGTGAATCAGAAGAAGCAGAAGAAGGAGAAGGAGAAGGTGAAGTCTGGAGGGCGAATCAGAAGAAGCAGAAGAAGGAGAAGGAGAAGATGAAGTCTGGAGGGTGAATCAGAAGAATTAGAAGAAGGAGAAGGAGAAGTTGAGGTCTGGAGGGTGAATCAGAAGAAGCAGAAGAAGGAGAAGGAGAAGGTGAAGTCTGAAGGGTGAACCAGAAGAAGCAGAAGAAGGAGAAGGAGAAGGTGAAGTCTGGAGGGTGTATCAGAAGAAGCAGAAGAAGGAGAAGGAGAAGGTGAAGTCTGGAGGGTGAATCAGAAGAAGCAGAAGAAGGAGAAGGAGAAGGTGAAGTCTGGAGGGTGAATCAGAAGAAGTAGAAGAAGGAGAAGGAGAAGGTGAAGTCTGGAGGGTGAATCAGAAGAAGTAGAACAAGAAGAAGGAGAAGGTGAAGTCTGGAGGGTGAATCAGAAGAAGCAGAAGAAGGAGAAGGAGAAGGTGAAGTCTGGAGGGTGAATCAGAAGAAGCAGAAGAAGGAGAAGGAGAAGATGAAGTCTGGAGGGTGAATCAGAATAAGTAGAAGAAGGAGAAGGAGAAGGTGAAGTCTGGAGGGTGAATCAGAAGAAGCAGAAGAAGGGGAAGGAGAAGGTGAAGTCTGGAGAGTGAATCAGAAGAAGCAGAAGAAGGAGAAGGAGAAGGTGAAGTCTGGAGGGTGAATCAGAAGAAGCAGAATAAGGAGAAGGAGAAGGTGAAGTCTGGAGGGTGAATCAGAAGAAGTAGAACAAGAAGAAGGAGAAGGTGAAGTCTGGAGAGTGAATCAGAAGAAGCAGAAGAAGGAGAAGGAGAAGGTGAAGTCTGGAGGGTGAATCAGAAGAAGCAGAAGAAGGAGAAGGAGAAGATGAAGTCTGGAGGGTGAATCAGAATAAGTAGAAGAAGGAGAAGGAGAAGGTGAAGTCTGGAGGGTGAATCAGAAGAAGCAGAAGAAGGGGAAGGAGAAGGTGAAGTCTGAAGAGTGAATCAGAAGAAGCAGAAGAAGGAGAAGGAGAAGGTGAAGTCTGGAGGGTGAATCAGAAGAAGCAGAATAAGGAGAAGGAGAAGGTGAAGTCTGGAGGGTGAATCAGAAGAAGCAGAAGAAGGAGAAGGAGAAGGTGAAGTCTGGAGGGTGAATCAGAAGAAGTAGAAGAAGGAGAAGGAGAAGGTGAAGTCTGGAGGGTGAATCAGAAGAGGTAGAAGAAGGAGAAGGAGAAGCTGAAGTCTGGAGGGGGAATCAGAAGAAGTAGAAGAAGGAGAAGGAGATGGTGAAGTCTGGAGGGTGAATCAGAAGAAGTAGAAGAAGGAGAAGGAGAAGGTGAAGTCAGGAGGGTGAATCAGAAGAAGCAGAAGAAGGAGAAGGAGAAGGTGAAGCTAGGAGGGTGAATCAGAAGAAGCAGAAGAAGGAGAAGGAGAAGGTGAAGTCAGGGGGGTGAAGCAGAAAAAGTAGAAGAAGGAGAAGGAGAAGGAGAAGTCAGGAAGGTAAGCAGAGGAAGCAGAAGAAGGAGAAGGAGAAGGTGAAGTCTGGCGGGCGCAGCAGAAGAAGCAGAAGAAGGAGAAGGAGAAGGTGAAGTCTGGAGGGTGAAGCAGAAGAAGCAGAAGAAGGAGAAGGAGAAGGTAAAGTCTGGAGGGTGAATCAGAAGAAGTAGAAGAAGGAGAAGGAGAAGGTGAAGTCAGGAGGGTGAAGCAGAAGAAGCAGAAGAAGGAGAAGCAGAAGGTGAAGTCTGGAGGGTGAAGCAGAAGAAGCAGAAGAAGGAGAAGGAGAAGGTGAAGTCTGGAGGGCGAAGCAGAAGAAGTAGAAGAAGGAGAAGGAGAAGGTGAAGTCTGGAGGGTGAAGCAGAAGAAGCAGAAGAAGGAAAAGGAGAAGGTGAAGTCTGGAGGGTGAATCAGAAGAAGTAGAAGAAGGAGAAGGAGAAGGTGAAGTCAGGAGGGTGAAGCAGAAGAAGCAGAAGAAGGAGAAGGAGAAGGTGAAGTCTGGAGGGTGAAGCAGAAGAAGCAGAAGAAGGAGAAGGAGAAGGTGAAGTCTGGAGGGTGAAGCAGAAGAAGCAGAAGAAGGAGAAGGAGAAGGTGAAGTCAGGAGGGTGAATCAGAAGAAGTAGAAGAAGGAGAAGGAGAAGGTGAAGTCTGGAGGGTGAATCAGAAGAAGTAGAAGAAGGAGAAGGAGAAGGTGAAGTCTGGAGGTTGAATCAGAAGAAGTAGAAGAAGAAGAAGGAGAAGGGGAAGTCTGGAGGGTGAATCAGAAGAAGCAGAAGAAGGAGAAGGAGAAGGTGAAGTCTGGAGGGAGAAGCAGAAGAAGTAGAAGAAGAAGGAGAAGGTGAAATCTGGAGGGTGAATAAGAAGAAGTAGAAGAAGGAGAAGGAGAAGGTGAAGTCTGGAGGGTGAATCAGAAGAAGTAGAAGAAGGAGAAGGAGAAGGTGAAGTCTGGAGGGTGAATCAGAAGAAGCAGTAGAAGGAGAAGGAGAAGGTGGAGTCTGGAGGCTGAATCAGAAGAAGTAGAAGAAGGAGAAGGAGAAGGTGTATTCTGGAGAGTGAATCAGAAGAAGTAGACGAAGGAGAAGGAGAAGGTGAAGTCTGGAGGGTGAATCAGAAAAAGCAGAAGAAGGAGAAGGAGAAGGCGAAGTCTGGAGGGTGAATCAGAAGAAGTAGAAGAAGGAGAAGGAGAAGGTGAAGTCTGGAGGGTGAATCAGAAGAAGCAGAAGAAGGAGAAGTAGAAGGTGAAGTCTGGAGGGTGAATCTGAAGAAGCAGAAGAAGGAGAAGGAGAAGGTGAAGTCTGGAGGGTGAATCAGAAGAAGCAGAAGAAGGAGAAGGAGAAGATGAAGTCTGGAGGGTGAATCAGAATAAGTAGAAGAAGGAGAAGGAGAAGGTGAAGTCTGGAGGGTGAATCAGAAGAAGCAGAAGAAGGGGAAGGAGAAGGTGAAGTCTGAAGAGTGAATCAGAAGAAGCAGAAGAAGGAGAAGGAGAAGGTGAAGTCTGGAGGGTGAATCAGAAGAAGCAGAATAAGGAGAAGGAGAAGGTGAAGTCTGGAGGGTGAATCAGAAGAAGCAGAAGAAGGAGAAGGAGAAGGTGAAGTCTGGAGGGTGAAGCAGAAGAAGTAGAAGAAGGAGAAGGAGAAGGTGAAGTCATGAGGGTGAATCAGAAGAAGTAGAAGAAGGAGAAGGAGAAGGTGAAGTCAGGAGGGTGAATCAGAAGAAGCAGAAGAAGGAGAAGGAGAAGGAAAAGTCTGGAGTGTGAATCAGAAGAATCAGAAGAAGGAGAAGGAGAAGGTGAAGTCTGGAGGGTGAATCAGAAGAAGCAGAAGAAAGAGAAGGAGAAGGTGAAGTCTAGAGGGTGAAGCAGAAGAAGCAGAAGAAGGAGAAGTAGAAGGTGAAGACTGGAGGGTGAATCAGAAGAAGTAGAAGAAGGAGAAGGAGAAGGTGAAGTCTGGAGGGTGAATCAGAAGAGGTAGAAGAAGGAGAAGGAGAAGCTGAAGTCTGGAGGGTGAATCAGAAGAAGTAGAAGAAGGAGAAGGAGATGGTGAAGTCTGGAGGGTGAATCAGAAGAAGTAGAAGAAGGAGAAGGAGAAGGTGAAGTCAGGAGGGTGAATCAGAAGAAGCAGAAGAAGGAGAAGGAGAAGGTGAAGTTAGGAGGGTGAATCAGAAGAAGCAGAAGAAGGAGAAGGAGAAGGTGAAGTCAGGGGGGTGAAGCAGAAAAAGTAGAAGAAGGAGAAGGAGAAGGAGAAGTCAGGAAGGTAAGCAGAGGAAGCAGAAGAAGGAGAAGGAGAAGGTGAAGTCTGGCGGGCGCAGCAGAAGAAGCAGAAGAAGGAGAAGGAGAAGGTGAAGTCTGGAGGGTGAAGCAGAAGAAGCAGAAGAAGGAGAAGGAGAAGGTGAAGTCTGGAGGGTGAATCAGAAGAAGTAGAAGAAGGAGAAGGAGAAGGTGAAGTCAGGAGGGTGAAGCAGAAGAAGCAGAAGAAGGAGAAGCAGAAGGTGAAGTCTGGAGGGTGAAGCAGAAGAAGCAGAAGAAGGAGAAGGAGAAGGTGAAGTCTGGAGGGCGAAGCAGAAGAAGTAGAAGAAGGAGAAGGAGAAGGTGAAGTCTGGAGGGTGAAGCAGAAGAAGCAGAAGAAGGAGAAGGAGAAGGTGAAGTCTGGAGGGTGAATCAGAAGAAGTAGAAGAAGGAGAAGGAGAAGGCGAAGTCAGGAGGGTGAAGCAGAAGAAGAAGAAGAAGGAGAAGGAGAAGGTGAAGTCTGGAGGGTGAAGCAGAAGAAGCAGAAGAAGGAGAAGGAGAAGGTGAAGTCTGGAGGGTGAAGCAGAAGAAGCAGAAGAAGGAGAAGGAGAAGGTGAAGTCAGGAGGGTGAATCAGAAGAAGTAGAAGAAGGAGAAGGAGAAGGTGAAGTCTGGAGGGTGAATCAGAAGAAGTAGAAGAAGGAGAAGGAGAAGGTGAAGTCTGGAGGTTGAATCAGAAGAAGTAGAAGAAGAAGAAGGAGAAGGGGAAGTCTGGAGGGTGAATCAGAAGAAGCAGAAGAAGGAGAAGGAGAAGGTGAAGTCTGGAGGGAGAAGCAGAAGAAGTAGAAGAAGAAGGAGAAGGTGAAATCTGGAGGGTGAATAAGAAGAAGTAGAAGAAGGAGAAGGAGAAGGTGAAGTCTGGAGGGTGAATCAAAAGAAGTAGAAGAAGGAGAAGGAGAAGGTGAAGTCTGGAGGGTGAATCAGAAGAAGCAGAAGAAGGAGAAGGAGAAGGTGGAGTCTGGAGGCTGAATCAGAAGAAGTAGAAGAAGGAGAAGGAGAAGGTGTAGTCTGGAGAGTGAATCAAAAGAAGTAGACGAAGGAGAAGGAGAAGGTGAAGTCTGGAGGGTGAATCAGAAAAAGCAGAAGAAGGAGAAGGAGAAGGCGAAGTCTGGAGGGTGAATCAGAAGAAGTAGAAGAAGGAGAAGGAGAAGGTGAAGTCTGGAGGGTGAATCAGAAGAAGCAGAAGAAGGAGAAGTAGAAGGTGAAGTCTGGAGGGTGAATCTGAAGAAGCAGAAGAAGGAGAAGGAGAAGGTGAAGTCTGGAGGGTGAATCAGAAGAAGCAGAAGAAGGAGAAGGAGAAGGTGAAGTCTGGAGGGTGAATCAGAAGAAGCAGAAGAAGTAGAAGGAGAAGGTGAAGTCTGGAGGGTGAATCAGAAGAAGTAGAAGAAGGAGAAGGAGAAGGTGAAGTCTGGAGGGTGAATCAGAAGAAGCAGAAGAAGGAGAAGGAGAAGGTGAAGTCAGGAGGGTGAATCAGAAGAAGCAGAAGCAGTTGAAGGAGAAGGTGAAGACTGGAGGGTGAATCAGAAGAAGTAGAAGAAGCAGAAGGAGAAGGTGAAGTCTGGAGGGTGAATCAGAAGAAGTAGAAGAAGGAGAAGGAGATGGTGAGGTCTGGAGGGTGAATCAGAAGAAGCAGAAGAAGGAGAAGGAGAAGGTGAAGTCTGGAGGGTGAATCATAAGAAGTAGAAGAAGGAGAAGGAGAAGGTGAGGTCTGGAGGGTGAATCAGAAGAAGCAGAAGAAGGAGAAGTAGAAGGTGAAGTCTGAAGGGTGGATCAGAAGAAGCAGAAAATGGAGAAGGAGAAGGTGAAGTCTGGAGGGGGAATCAGAAGAAGCAGAAGAAGGAGAAGGAGAAGGTGAAGTCTGGAGGGTGAATCAGAAGATGCAGAAGAAGGAGAAGGAGAAGGTGAAGTCTGGAGGGTGAATCAGAAGAAGTAGAAGAAGGAGAAGGAGAAGGTGAAGTCTGGAGGGTGAATCAGAAGAAGTAGAAGAAGGAGAAGGAGAAGGACAAGTCTGGAGGGTGAATCAGAAGAAGCAGAAGAAGGAGAAGGAGAAGGTGAAGTCTGGAGGGTGAATCAGAAGAAGCAGAAGAAGGAGAATGAGAAGATGAAGTCTGGAGGGTGTTTCAGAAGAAGTAGAAGAAGGAGAAGGAGAAGGTGAAGTCTGGAGAGTGAATCAGAAGAAGCAGAAGAAGGAAAAGGAGAAGGTGATGTCTGGAGGGTGGATCAGAAGAAGCAGAAGAAGGAGAAGGAGAAGGTGAAGTCTGGAGGGTGAATCAGAAGAAGCAGAATAAGGAGAAGGAGAAGGTGAAGTCTGGAGCGTGAATCAGGAGAAGCAGAAGAAGGAGAAGGAGAAGGTGAAGTCTGGAGGGTGAATCAGAAGAAGTAGAAGAAGGAGAAGGAGAAGGTGAAGTCTGGAGGGTGAAGCAGAAGAAGTAGAAGAAGGAAAAGGAGAAGGTGAAGTCAGGAGGGTGAATCAGAAGAAGTAGAAGAAGGAGAAGGAGAAGGTGAAGTCTGGAGGGTGAATCAGAAGAAGCAGAAGAAGGAGAAGGAGAAGGTGAAGTCTGGAGGGTGAATCAGAAGAAGCAAAAGAATGAGAAGGAGAAGATGAAGTCTGGAGGGTGAATCAGAAGAAGTAGAAGAAGGAGAAGGAGAAGGTGAGGTCTGGAGGGTGAATCAGAAGAAGCAGAAGAAGGAGAAGGAGAAGATGAAGTCTGGAGGGTGAATCAGAAGAAGCAGAAGAAGGAGAAGGAGAAGGTGAAGTCTGGAGGGTGAATCAGAAGAAGCAGAAGAAGGAGAAGGAGCAGGTGAAGTCAGGAGGGTGAATCAGAAGAAGCAGAAGAAGGAGAAGGAGAAGGTGAAGTTAGGAGGGTGAATCAGTAGAAACAGAAGAAGGAGAAGGAGAAGGTGAAGTCAGGGGGGTGAAGCAGAAGAAGTAGAAGAAGGAGAAGGAGATGGTGAAGTCAGGAGGGTGAAGCAGAAGAAGCAGAAGAAGGAGAAGGAGAAGGTGAAGTCTGGAGGGTGAAGCAGAAGAAACAGAAGAAGTAGAAGGAGAAGGTGAAGTCTGGAGGGCGAAGCAGAAGAAGCAGAAGAAGGAGAAGGTGAAGGTGAAGTCTGGAGGGTGAAGCAGAAGAAGCAGAAGAAGGAGAAGGAGAAGGTGAAGTCTGGAGGGTGAATCAGAAGAAGTAGAAGAAGGAGAAGGAGAAGGTGAAGTCAGGAGGGTGAAGCAGAAGAAGGAGACGGAGAAGGTGAAGTCTGGAGGGTGAAGCAGAAGAAGCAGAAGAAGGAGAAGGAGAAGGTGAAGTCTGGAGGGTGAAGCAGAAGAAGCAGAAGAAGGAGAAGGAGAAGGTGAAGTCAGGAGGGTGAATCAGAAGAAGTAGAAGAAGGAGAAGGAGAAGGTGAAGTCTGGAGGGTGAATCAGAAGAAGTAGAAGAAGGAGAAGGAGAAGGTGAAGTCTGGAGGGTGAATCAGAAGAAGTAGAAGAAGGAGAAGGAGAAGGTGAAGTCTGGAGGGTGAATCAGAAGAAGCAGAAGAAGGAGAAGGAGAAGTTGAAGTCTGGAGGGAGAAGCAGAAGAAGTAGAAGAAGGAGAAGGAGAAGGTGAAGTCTGGAGGGTGAATCAGAAGAAGTAGAAGAAGGAGAAGGAGAAGGTGAAGTCTGGAGGGTGAAGCAGAAGAAGCAGAAGAAGGAGAAGGAGAAGGTGAAGTCTGGAGGGTGAAGCAGAAGAAGCAGAAGAAGGAGAAGGAGAAGGTGAAGTCAGGAGGGTGAATCAGAAGAAGTAGAAGAAGGAGAAGGAGAAGGTGAAGTCTGGAGGGTGAATCAGAAGAAGTAGAAGAAGGAGAAGGAGAAGGTGAAGTCTGGAGGGTGAATCAGAAGAAGTAGAAGAAGGAGAAGGAGAAGGTGAAGTCAGGAGGGTGAATCAGAAGAAGTAGAAGAAGGAGAAGGAGAAGGTGAAGTCTGGAGGGTGAAGCAGAAGAAGGAGACGGAGAAGGTGAAGTCTGGAGGGTGAAGCAGAAGAAGCAGAAGAAGGAGAAGGAGAAGGTGAAGTCTGGAGGGTGAAGCAGAAGAAGCAGAAGAAGGAGAAGGAGAAGGTGAAGTCAGGATGGTGAATCAGAAGAAGTAGAAGAAGGAGAAGGAGAAGGTGAAGTCTGGAGGGTGAATCAGAAGAAGTAGAAGAAGGAGAAGGAGAAGGTGAAGTCTGGAGGGTGAATCAGAAGAAGTAGAAGAAGGAGAAGGAGAAGGTGAAGTCTGGAGGGTGAATCAGAAGAAGCAGAAGAAGGAGAAGGAGAAGTTGAAGTCTGGAGGGAGAAGCAGAAGAAGTAGAAGAAGGAGAAGGAGAAGGTGGAGTCTGGAGGGTGAATCAGAAGAAGTAGAAGAAGGAGAAGGAGAAGGTAAAGTCTGGAGGGTGAATCAGAAGAAGTAGAAGAAGGAAAAGGAGAAGGTGAAGTCTGGAGGGTGACTCAGAAGATGCAGAAGAAGGAGAAGGAGAAGGTGAAGTCTGGAGGGTGAATCAGAAGAAGTAGAAGAAGGAGAAGGAGAAGGTGTAGTTTGGAGGGTGAATCAGGAGAAGTAGACGAAGGAGAAGGAGAAGGTGAAGTCTGGAGGGTGAATCAGAAGAAGCAGAAGAAGGAGAAGGAGAAGGTGAAGTCTGGAGGGTGAATCAGAAGAAGTAGAAGAAGCAGAAGGAGAAGGTGAAGTCTGGAGGGTGAATCAGAAGAAGCAGAAGAAGGAGAAGGAGAAGGTGAAGTCTGGAGGGTGAATCAGAAGAAGCAGAAGAAGGAGAAGGAGAAGGTGAAGTATGGAGGGTGAATCAGAAGAAGCAGAAGAAGGAGAAGGAGAAGGTGAAGTCTGGAGTGTGAATCAGAAGAAGCAGAAGAAGTAGAAGGAGAAGGTGAAGTCTGGAGGGTGAATCAGAAGAAGTAGAAGAAGGAGAAGGAGAAGGTGAAGTCTGGAGGGTGAATCAGAAGAAGCAGAAGAAGGAGAAGGAGAAGGTGAAGTCAGGAGGGTGAATCAGAAGAAGCAGAAGAAGGAGAAGGAGAAGGTGAAGTCTGGAGGGTGAATCAGAAGAAGCAGAAGAAGGAGAAGGAGAAGGTGAAGACTGGAGGGTGAATCAGAAGAAGTAGAAGAAGGAGAAGGAGAAGGTGAAGTCTGGAGGGTGAATCAGAAGAAGTAGAAGAAGGAGAAGGAGAAGGTGAAGTCTGGAGGGTGAATCAGAAGAAGCAGAAGAAGGAGAAGGAGAAGGTGAAGTCTGGAGGGTGAATCAGCAGAAGCAGAAGAAGGAGAAGGAGAAGGTGAAGTCTGGAGGGTGAACCAGAAGAAGCAGAAGAAGGAGAAGGAGAAGGTGAAGTCTGGAGGGTGAATCAGAAGAAGCAGAAGAAGTAGAAGGAGAAGGTGAAGTCTGGAGGGTGAATCAGAAGAAGTAGAAGAAGGAGAAGGAGAAGGTGAAGTCTGGAGGGTGAATCTGAAGAAGCAGAAGAAGGAGAAGGAGAAGGTGAAGTCAGGAGGGTGAATCAGAAGAAGCAGAAGAAGGAGAAGGAGAAGGTGAAGTCTGGAGGGTGAATCAGAAGAAGCAGAAGAAGGAGAAGGAGAAGGTGAAGACTGGAGGTTGAATCAGAAGAAGTAGAAGAAGGAGAAGGAGAAGGTGAAGTCTGGAGGGTGAATCAGAAGAAGTAGAAGAAGGAGAAGGAGAAGGCGAAGTCTGGAGGGTGAATCAGAAGAAGCAGAAGAAGGAGAAGGAGAAGGTGAAGTCTGGAGGGTGAATCAGAAGAAGCAGAAGAAGGAGAAGGAGAAGATGAAGTCTGGAGTGTGAATCAGAAGAGTTAGAAGAAGGAGAAGGAGAAGTTGAGGTCTGGAGGGTGAATCAGAAGAAGCAGAAGAAGGAGAAGGAGAAGGTGAAGTCTGAAGGGTGAGCCAGAAGAAGCAGAAGAAGGAAAAGGAGAAGGTGAAGTCTGGAGGGTGAATCAGAAGAAGTAGAAGAAGGAGAAGGAGAAGGTGAAGTCTGGAGGGTGAATCAGAAGAAGTAGAACAAGGAGAAGGAGAAGGTGAAGTCTGGAGGGTGAATCAGAAGAAGCAGAAGAAGGAGAAGGAGAAGGTGAAGTCTGGAGGGTGAATCAGAAGAAGCAGAAGAAGGAGAAGGAGAAGATGAAGTTTGGAGGGTGAATCAGAATAAGTAGAAGCAGGAGAAGGAGAAGGTGAAGTCTGGAGGGTGAATCAGAAGAAGGGGAAGGAGAAGGTGAAGTCTGAAGAGTGAATCAGAAGAAGCAGAAGAAGGAGAAGGAGAAGGTGAAGTCTGGAGGGTGAATCAGAAGAAGCAGAATAAGGAGAAGGAGAAGGTGAAGTCTGGAGGGTGAATCAGAAGAAGCAGAAGAAGGAGAAGGAGAAGGTGAAGTCTGGAGGGTGAATCAGAAGAAGCAGAAGAAGGAGAAGGAGAAGATGAAGTCTGGAGTGTGAATCAGAAGAATTAGAAGAAGGAGAAGTAGAAGTTGAGGTCTGGAGGGTGAATCAGAAGAAGCAGAAGAAGGAGAAGGAGAAGGTGAAGTCTGAAGGGTGAACCAGAAGAAGCAGAAGAAGGAAAAGGAGAAGGTGAAGTCTGGAGGGTGAATCAGAAGAAGTAGAAGAAGGAGAAGGAGAAGGTGAAGTCTGGAGGGTGAATCAGAAGAAGTAGAACAAGGAGAAGGAGAAGGTGAAGTCTGGAGGGTGAATCAGAAGAAGCAGAAGAAGGAGAAGGAGAAGGTGAAGTCTGGAGGGTGAATCAGAAGAAGCAGAAGAAGGAGAAGGAGAAGATGAAGTTTGGAGGGTGAATCAGAATAAGTAGAAGCAGGAGAAGGAGAAGGTGAAGTCTGGAGGGTGAATCAGAAGAAGCAGAAGAAGGGGAAGGAGAAGGTGAAGTCTGAAGAGTGAATCAGAAGAAGCAGAAGAAGGAGAAGGAGAAGGTGAAGTCTGGAGGGTGAATCAGAAGAAGCAGAATAAGGAGAAGGAGAAGGTGAAGTCTGGAGGGTGAATCAGAAGAAGCAGAAGAAGGAGAAGGAGAAGGTGAAGTCTGGAGGGTGAATCAGAAGAAGTAGAAGAAGGAGAAGGAGAAGGTGAAGTCTGGAGGGTGAAGCAGAAGAAGTAGAAGAAGGAGAAGGAGAAGGTGAAGTCATGAGGGTGAATCAGAAGAAGTAGAAGAAGGAGAAGGAGAAGGTGAAGTCAGGAGGGTGAATCAGAAGAAGCAGAAGAAGGAGAAGGAGAAGGAAAAGTCTGGAGTGTGAATCAGAAGAATCAGAAGAAGGAGAAGGAGAAGGTGAAGTCTGGAGGGTGAATCAGAAGAAGCAGAAGAAAGAGAAGGAGAAGGTGAAGTCGAGAGGGTGAAGCAGAAGAAGCAGAAGAAGGAGAAGTAGAAGGTGAAGACTGGAGGGTGAATCAGAAGAAGTAGAAGAAGGAGAAGGAGAAGGTGAAGTCTGGAGGGTGAATCAGAAGAGGTAGAAGAAGGAGAAGGAGAAGCTGAAGTCTGGAGGGTGAATCATAAGAAGTAGAAGAAAGAGAAGGAGATGGTGAAGTCTGGAGGGTGAATCAGAAGAAGTAGAAGAAGGAGAAGGAGAAGGTGAAGTCAGGAGGGTAAATCAGAAGAAGCAGAAGAAGGAGAAGGAGAAGGTGAAGTTAGGAGGGTGAATCAGAAGGAGCAGAAGAAGGAGAAGGAGAAGGTGAAGTCAGGGGGTGAAGCAGAAAAAGTAGAAGAAGGAGAAGGAGAAGGCGAAGTCAGGAAGGTAAGCAGAGGAAGCAGAAGAAGGAGAAGGAGAAGGTGAAGTCTGGAGGGCGAAGCAGAAGAAGTAGAAGAAGGAGAAGGAGAAGGTGAAGTCTGGAGGGTGAAGCAGAAGAAGCAGAAGAAGGAGAAGGAGAAGGTGAAGTCTGGAGGGTGAATCAGAAGAAGTAGAAGAAGGAGAAGGAGAAGGTGAAGTCAGGAGGGTGAAGCAGAAGAAGCAGAAGAAGGAGAAGGAGAAGGTGATCTCTGGAGGGTGAAGCAGAAGAAGCAGAAGAAGGAGAAGGAGAAGGTGAAGTCTGGAGGGTGAAGCAGAAGAAGCAGAAGAAGGAGAAGGAGAAGGTGAAGTCAGGAGGGTGAATCAGAAGAAGTAGAAGAAGGAGAAGGAGAAGGTGAAGTCTGGAGGGTGAATCAGAAGAAGCAGAAGAAGGAGAATGAGAAGATGAAGTCTGGAGGGTGTATCAGAAGAAGTAGAAGAAGGAGAAGGAGAAGGTGAAGTCTGGAGGGTGAATCAGAAGAAGCAGAAGAAGGAGAAGGAGAAGGTGAAGTCTGGAGGGTGAATCAGAAGAAGCAGAAGAAGGAGAAGGAGAAGGTGAAGTCTGGAGGGTGAATCAGAAGAAGCAGAATAAGGAGAAGGAGAAGGTGAAGTCTGGAGGGTGAATCAGGAGAAGCAGAAGAAGGAGAAGGAGAAGGTGAAGTCTGGAGGGTGAATCAGAAGAAGTAGAAGAAGGAGAAGGAGAAGGTGAAGTCTGGAGGGTGAAGCAGAAGAAGTAGAAGAAGGAGAATGAGAAGGTGAAGTCAGGAGGGTGAATCAGAAGAAGTAGAAGAAGGAGAAGGAGAAGGTGAAGTCTGGAGGGTGAATCAGAAGAAGCAGAAGAAGGAGAAGGAGAAGGTGAAGTCTGGAGGGTGAATCAGAAGAAGCAAAAGAATGAGAAGGAGAAGATGAAGTCTGGAGGGTGAATCAGAAGAAGTAGAAGAAGGAGAAGGAGAAGGTGAGGTCTGGAGGGTGAATCAGAAGAAGCAGAAGAAGGAGAAGGAGAAGATGAAGTCTGGAGGGTGAATCAGAAGAAGCAGAAGAAGGAGAAGGAGAAGGTGAAGTCTGGAGGGTGAATCAGAAGAAGCAGAAGAAGGAGAAGGAGAAGGTGAAGTCAGGAGGGTGAATCAGAAGAAGCAGAAGAAGGAGAAGGAGAAGGTGAAGTTAGGAGGGTGAATCAGTAGAAGCAGAAGAAGGAGAAGGAGAAGGTGAAGTCAGGGGGGTGAAGCAGAAGAAGCAGAAGAAGGAGAAGGAGATGGTGAAGTCAGGAGGGTGAAGCAGAAGAAGCAGAAGAAGGAGAAGGAGAAGGTGAAGTCTGGAGGGTGAAGCAGAAGAAACAGAAGAAGGAGAAGGTGAAGTCTGGAGGGCGAAGCAGAAGAAGCAGAAGAAGGAGAAGGTGAAGGTGAAGTCTGGAGGGTGAAGCAGAAGAAGCAGAAGAAGGAGAAGGAGAAGGTGAAGTCTGGAGGGTGAATCAGAAGAAGTAGAAGAAGGAGAAGGAGAAGGTGAAGTCAGGAGGGAGAAGCAGAAGAAGGAGACGGAGAAGGTGAAGTCTGGAGGGTGAAGCAGAAGAAGCAGAAGAAGGAGAAGGAGAAGGTGAAGTCTGGAGGGTGAAGCAGAAGAAGCAGAAGAAGGAAAAGGTGAAGTCAGGAGGGTGAATCAGAAGAAGTAGAAGAAGGAGAAAGAGAAGGTGAAGTCTGGAGGGTGAATCAGAAGAAGTAGAAGAAGGAGAAGGAGAAGGTGAAGTCTGGAGGGTGAATCAGAAGAAGTAGAAGAAGGAGAAGGAGAAGGTGAAGTCTGGAGGGTGAATCAGAAGAAGCAGAAGAAGGAGAAGGAGAAGGTGAAGTCTGGAGGGAGAAGCAGAAGAAGTAGAAGAAGGAGAAGGAGAAGGTGAAGTCTGGAGGGTGAATCAGAAGAAGTAGACGAAGGAGAAGGAGAAGGTGAAGTCTGGAGGGTGAATCAGAAGAAGCAGAAGAAGGAGAAGGAGAAGGTGAAGTCATGAGGGTGAATCAGAAGAAGTAGAAGAAGGAGAAGGAGAAGGTGAAGTCAGGAGGGTGAATCAGAAGAAGCAGAAGAAGGAGAAGGAGAAGGAAAAGTCTGGAGTGTGAATCAGAAGAATCAGAAGAAGGAGAAGGAGAAGGTGAAGTCTGGAGGGTGAATCAGAAGAAGCAGAAGAAAGAGAAGGAGAAGGTGAAGTCGAGAGGGTGAAGCAGAAGAAGCAGAAGAAGGAGAAGTAGAAGGTGAAGACTGGAGGGTGAATCAGAAGAAGTAGAAGAAGGAGTAGGAGAAGGTGAAGTCTGGAGGGTGAATCAGAAGAGGTAGAAGAAGGAGAAGGAGAAGCTGAAGTCTGGAGGGTGAATCAGAAGAAGTAGAAGAAGGAGAAGGAGATGGTGAAGTTAGGAGGGTGAATCAGAAGAAGCAGAAGAAGGAGAAGGAGAAGGTGAAGTCAGGGGGTGAAGCAGAAAAAGTAGAAGAAGGAAAAGGAGAAGGTGAAGTCTGGAGGGTGAATCAGAAGAAGCAGAAGAAGGAGAAGGAGAAGGTGAAGTCTGGAGGGTGAATCAGAAGAAGTAGAAGAAGGAGAAGGAGAATGTGTAGTTTGGAGGGTGAATCAGGAGAAGTAGACGAAGGAGAAGGAGAAGGTGAAGTCTGGAGGGTGAATCAGAAGAAGCAGAAGAAGGAGAAGGAGAAGGTGAAGTCATGAGGGTGAATCAGAAGAAGTAGAAGAAGGAGAAGGAGAAGGTGAAGTCAGGAGGGTGAATCAGAAGAAGCAGAAGAAGGAGAAGGAGAAGGAAAAGTCTGGAGTGTGAATCAGAAGAATCAGAAGAAGGAGAAGGAGAAGGTGAAGTCTGGAGGGTGAATCAGAAGAAGCAGAAGAAAGAGAAGGAGAAGGTGAAGTCGAGAGGGTGAAGCAGAAGAAGCAGAAGAAGGAGAAGTAGAAGGTGAAGACTGGAGGGTGAATCAGAAGAAGTAGAAGAAGGAGAAGGAGAAGGTGAAGTCTGGAGGGTGAATCAGAAGAGGTAGAAGAAGGAGAAGGAGAAGCTGAAGTCTGGAGGGTGAATCAGAAGAAGTAGAAGAAGGAGAAGGAGATGGTGAAGTCTGGAGGGTGAATCAGAAGAAGTAGAAGAAGGAGAAGGAGAAGGTGAAGTCAGGAGGGTGAATCAGAAGAAGCAGAAGAAGGAGAAGGAGAAGGTGAAGTTAGGAGGGTGAATCAGAAGAAGCAGAAGAAGGAGAAGGAGAAGGTGAAGTCAGGGGGTGATGCAGAAAAAGTAGAAGAAGGAGAAGGAGAAGGCGAAGTCAGGAAGGTAAGCAGAGGAAGCAGAAGAAGGAGAAGGAGAAGGTGAAGTCTGGAGGGCGAAGCAGAAGAAGTAGAAGAAGGAGAAGGAGAAGGTGAAGTCTGGAGGGTGAAGCAGAAGAAGCAGAAGAAGGAGAAGGAGAAGGTGAAGTCTGGAGGGTGAATCAGAAGAAGTAGAAGAAGGAGAAGGAGAAGGTGAAGTCAGGAGGGTGAAGCAGAAGAAGCAGAAGAAGGAGAAGGAGAAGGTGAAGTCTGGAGGGTGAAGCAGAAGAAGCAGAAGAAGGAGAAGGAGAAGGTGAAGTCTGGAGGGTGAAGCAGAAGAAGCAGAAGAAGGAGAAGGAGAAGGTGAAGTCAGGAGGGTGAATCAGAAGAAGTAGAAGAAGGAGAAGGAGAAGGTGAAGTCTGGAGGGTGAATCAGAAGAAGTAGAAGAAGGAGAAGGAGAAGGTGAAGTCTGGAGGTTGAATCAGAAGAAGTAGAAGAAGAAGAAGGAGAAGGGGAAGTCTGGAGGGTGAATCAGAAGAAGCAGAAGAAGGAGAAGGAGAAGGTGAAGTCTGGAGGGAGAAGCAGAAGAAGAAGAAGAAGAAGGAGAAGGTGAAATCTGGAGGGTGAATAAGAAGAAGAAGAAGAAGGAGAAGGAGAAGGTGAAGTCTGGAGGGTGAATCAGAAGAAGTAGAAGAAGGAGAAGGAGAAGGTGAAGTCTGGAGGGTGAATCAGAAGAAGCAGAAGAAGGAGAAGGAGAAGGTGGAGTCTGGAGGCTGAATCAGAAGAAGTAGAAGAAGGAGAAGGAGAAGGCGAAGTCTGGAGGGTGAATCAGAAGAAGAAGAAGAAGGAGAAGGAGAAGGTGAAGTCTGGAGGGTGAATCAGAAGAAGCAGAAGAAGGAGAAGGAGAAGGTGAAGTCTGGAGGGTGAATCTGAAGAAGCAGAAGAAGGAGAAGGAGAAGGTGAAGTCTGGAGGGTGAATCAGAAGAAGCAGAAGAAGGAGAAGGAGAAGGTGAAGTCTGGAGGGTGAATCAGAAGAAGCAGAAGAAGTAGAAGGAGAAGGTGAAGTCTGGAGGGTGAATCAGAAGAAGTAGAAGAAGGAGAAGGAGAAGGTGAAGTCTGGAGGGTGAATCGGAAGAAGCAGAAGAAGGAGAAGGAGAAGGTGAAGTCAGGATGGTGAATCAGAAGAAGCAGAAGCAGGAGAAGGAGAAGGTGAAGACTGGAGGGTGAATCAGAAGAAGTAGAAGAAGCAGAAGGAGAAGGTGAAGTCTGGAGGGTGAATCAGAAGAAGTAGAAGAAGGAGAAGGAGATGGTGAGGTCTGGAGGGTGAATCAGAAGAAGCAGAAGAAGGAGAAGGAGAAGGTGAAGTCTGGAGGGTGAATCATAAGAAGTAGAAGAAGGAGAAGGAGAAGGTGAGGTCTGGAGGGTGAATCAGAAGAAGCAGAAGAAGGAGAAGGAGAAGGTGAAGTCTGAAGGGTGAATCAGAAGAAGCAGAAAATGGCGAAGGAGAAGGTGAAGTCTGGAGGGTGAATCAGAAGAAGCAGAAGAAGGAGAAGGAGAAGGTGAAGTCTGGAGGGTGAATCAGAAGATGCAGAAGAAGGAGAAGGAGAAGGTGAAGTCTGGAGGGTGAATCAGAAGAAGTAGAAGAAGGAGAAGGAGAAGGTGAAGTCTGGAGGGTGAATCAGAAGAAGTAGAAGAAGGAGAAGGAGAAGGACAAGTCTGGAGGGTGAATCAGAAGAAGCAGAAGAAGGAGAAGGAGAAGGTGAAGTCTGGAGGGTGAATCAGAAGAAGCAGAAGAAGGAGAATGAGCAGATGAAGTCTGGAGGGTGTATCAGAAGAAGTAGAAGAAGGAGAAGGAGAAGGTGAAGTCTGGAGGGTGAATCAGAAGAAGCAGAAGAAGGAGAAGGAGAAGGTGAAGTCTGGAGGGTGAATCAGAAGAAGCAGAAGAAGGAGAAGGAGAAGGTGAAGTCTGGAGGGTGAATCAGAAGAAGCAGAATAAGGAGAAGGAGAAGGTGAAGTCTGGAGGGTGAATCAGGAGAAGCAGAAGAAGGAGAAGGAGAAGGTGAAGTCTGGAGGGTGAATCAGAAGAAGTAGAAGAAGGAGCAGGAGAAGGTGAAGTCTGGAGGGTGAAGCAGAAGAACTAAAAGAAGGAGAATGAGAAGGTGAAGTCAGGAGGGTGAATCAGAAGAAGTAGAAGAAGGAGAAGGAGAAGGTGAAGTCTGGAGGGTGAATCAGAAGAAGCAGAAGAAGGAGAAGGAGAAGGTGAAGTCCGGAGGGTGAATCAGAAGAAGCAAAAGAATGAGAAGGAGAAGATGAAGTCTGGAGGGTGAATCAGAAGAAGTAGAAGAAGGAGAAGGAGAAGGTGAGGTCTGGAGGGTGAATCAGAAGAAGCAGAAGAAGGAGAAGGAGAAGATGAAGTCTGGAGGGTGAATCAGAAGAAGCAGAAGAAGGAGAAGGAGAAGGTAAAGTCTGGAGGGTGAATCAGAAGAAGCAGAAGAAGGAGAAGGAGAAGGTGAAGTCAGGAGGGTGAATCAGAAGAAGCAGAAGAAGGAGAAGGAGAAGGTGAAGTTAGGAGGGTGAATCAGTAGAAGCAGAAGAAGGAGAAGGAGAAGGTGAAGTCAGGGGGGTGAAGCAGAAGAAGTAGAAGAAGGAGAAGGAGATGGTGAAGTCAGGAGGGTGAAGCAGAAGAAGCAGAAGAAGGAGAAGGAGAAGGTGAAGTCTGGAGGGTGAAGCAGAAGAAACAGAAGAAGGAGAAGGTGAAGCCTGGAGGGCGAAGCAGAAGAAGCAGAAGAAGGAGAAGGAGAAGGTGAAGTCGAGAGGGTGAAGCAGAAGAAGCAGAAGAAGGAGAAGTAGAAGGTGAAGACTGGAGGGTGAATCAGAAGAAGTAGAAGAAGGAGAAGGAGAAGGTGAAGTCTGGAGGGTGAATCAGAAGAGGTAGAAGAAGGAGAAGGAGAAGCTGAAGTCTGGAGGGTGAATCAGAAGAAGTAGAAGAAGGAGAAGGAGATGGTGAAGTCTGGAGGGTGAATCAGAAGAAGTAGAAGAAGGAGAAGGAGAAGGTGAAGTCAGGAGGGTGAATCAGAAGAAGCAGAAGAAGGAGAAGGAGAAGGTGAAGTTAGGAGGGTGAATCAGAAGAAGCAGAAGAAGGAGAAGGAGAAGGTGAAGTCAGGGGGTGATGCAGAAAAAGTAGAAGAAGGAGAAGGAGAAGGCGAAGTCAGGAAGGTAAGCAGAGGAAGCAGAAGAAGGAGAAGGAGAAGGTGAAGTCTGGAGGGCGAAGCAGAAGAAGTAGAAGAAGGAGAAGGAGAAGGTGAAGTCTGGAGGGTGAAGCAGAAGAAGCAGAAGAAGGAGAAGGAGAAGGTGAAGTCTGGAGGGTGAATCAGAAGAAGTAGAAGAAGGAGAAGGAGAAGGTGAAGTCAGGAGGGTGAAGCAGAAGAAGCAGAAGAAGGAGAAGGAGAAGGTGAAGTCTGGAGGGTGAAGCAGAAGAAGCAGAAGAAGGAGAAGGAGAAGGTGAAGTCTGGAGGGTGAAGCAGAAGAAGCAGAAGAAGGAGAAGGAGAAGGTGAAGTCAGGAGGGTGAATCAGAAGAAGTAGAAGAAGGAGAAGGAGAAGGTGAAGTCTGGAGGGTGAATCAGAAGAAGTAGAAGAAGGAGAAGGAGAAGGTGAAGTCTGGAGGTTGAATCAGAAGAAGTAGAAGAAGAAGAAGGAGAAGGGGAAGTCTGGAGGGTGAATCAGAAGAAGCAGAAGAAGGAGAAGGAGAAGGTGAAGTCTGGAGGGAGAAGCAGAAGAAGAAGAAGAAGAAGGAGAAGGTGAAATCTGGAGGGTGAATAAGAAGAAGAAGAAGAAGGAGAAGGAGAAGGTGAAGTCTGGAGGGTGAATCAGAAGAAGTAGAAGAAGGAGAAGGAGAAGGTGAAGTCTGGAGGGTGAATCAGAAGAAGCAGAAGAAGGAGAAGGAGAAGGTGGAGTCTGGAGGCTGAATCAGAAGAATAGAAGAAGGAGAAGGAGAAGGCGAAGTCTGGAGGGTGAATCAGAAGAAGAAGAAGAAGGAGAAGGAGAAGGTGAAGTCTGGAGGGTGAATCAGAAGAAGCAGAAGAAGGAGAAGGAGAAGGTGAAGTCTGGAGGGTGAATCTGAAGAAGCAGAAGAAGGAGAAGGAGAAGGTGAAGTCTGGAGGGTGAATCAGAAGAAGCAGAAGAAGGAGAAGGAGAAGGTGAAGTCTGGAGGGTGAATCAGAAGAAGCAGAAGAAGTAGAAGGAGAAGGTGAAGACTGGAGGGTGAATCAGAAGAAGTAGAAGAAGGAGAAGGAGAAGGTGAAGTCTGGAGGGTGAATCGGAAGAAGCAGAAGAAGGAGAAGGAGAAGGTGAAGTCAGGATGGTGAATCAGAAGAAGCAGAAGCAGGAGAAGGAGAAGGTGAAGACTGGAGGGTGAATCAGAAGAAGTAGAAGAAGCAGAAGGAGAAGGTGAAGTCTGGAGGGTGAATCAGAAGAAGTAGAAGAAGGAGAAGGAGATGGTGAGGTCTGGAGGGTGAATCAGAAGAAGCAGAAGAAGGAGAAGGAGAAGGTGAAGTCTGGAGGGTGAATCATAAGAAGTAGAAGAAGGAGAAGGAGAAGGTGAGGTCTGGAGGGTGAATCAGAAGAAGCAGAAGAAGGAGAAGGAGAAGGTGAAGTCTGAAGGGTGAATCAGAAGAAGCAGAAAATGGCGAAGGAGAAGGTGAAGTCTGGAGGGTGAATCAGAAGAAGCAGAAGAAGGAGAAAGAGAAGGTGAAGTCTGGAGGGTGAATCAGAAGATGCAGAAGAAGGAGAAGGAGAAGGTGAAGTCTGGAGGGTGAATCAGAAGAAGTAGAAGAAGGAGAAGGAGAAGGTGAAGTCTGGAGGGTGAATCAGAAGAAGTAGAAGAAGGAGAAGGAGAAGGACAAGTCTGGAGGGTGAATCAGAAGAAGCAGAAGAAGGAGAAGGAGAAGGTGAAGTCTGGAGGGTGAATCAGAAGAAGCAGAAGAAGGAGAATGAGCAGATGAAGTCTGGAGGGTGTATCAGAAGAAGTAGAAGAAGGAGAAGGAGAAGGTGAAGTCTGGAGGGTGAATCAGAAGAAGCAGAAGAAGGAGAAGGAGAAGGTGAAGTCTGGAGGGTGAATCAGAAGAAGCAGAAGAAGGAGAAGGAGAAGGTGAAGTCTGGAGGGTGAATCAGAAGAAGCAGAATAAGGAGAAGGAGAAGGTGAAGTCTGGAGGGTGAATCAGGAGAAGCAGAAGAAGGAGAAGGAGAAGGTGAAGTCTGGAGGGTGAATCAGAAGAAGTAGAAGAAGGAGAAGGAGAAGGTGAAGTCTGGAGGGTGAAGCAGAAGAACTAAAAGAAGGAGAATGAGAAGGTGAAGTCAGGAGGGTGAATCAGAAGAAGTAGAAGAAGGAGAAGGAGAAGGTGAAGTCTGGAGGGTGAATCAGAAGAAGCAGAAGAAGGAGAAGGAGAAGGTGAAGTCCGGAGGGTGAATCAGAAGAAGCAAAAGAATGAGAAGGAGAAGATGAAGTCTGGAGGGTGAATCAGAAGAAGTAGAAGAAGGAGAAGGAGAAGGTGAGGTCTGGAGGGTGAATCAGAAGAAGCAGAAGAAGGAGAAGGAGAAGATGAAGTCTGGAGGGTGAATCAGAAGAAGCAGAAGAAGGAGAAGGAGAAGGTGAAGTCTGGAGGGTGAATCAGAAGAAGCAGAAGAAGGAGAAGGAGAAGGTGAAGTCAGGAGGGTGAATCAGAAGAAGCAGAAGAAGGAGAAGGAGAAGGTGAAGTTAGGAGGGTGAATCAGTAGAAGCAGAAGAAGGAGAAGGAGAAGGTGAAGTCAGGGGGGTGAAGCAGAAGAAGTAGAAGAAGGAGAAGGAGATGGTGAAGTCAGGAGGGTGAAGCAGAAGAAGCAGAAGAAGGAGAAGGAGAAGGTGAAGTCTGGAGGGTGAAGCAGAAGAAACAGAAGAAGGAGAAGGTGAAGCCTGGAGGGCGAAGCAGAAGAAGCAGAAGAAGGAGAAGGTGAAGGTGAAGTCTGGAGGGTGAAGCAGAAGGAGCAGAAGAAGGAGAAGGAGAAGGTGAAGTCTGGAGGGTGAATCAGAAGAAGTAGAAGAAGGAGAAGGAGAAGGTGAAGTCAGGAGGGTGAAGCAGAAGAAGGAGACGGAGAAGGTGAAGTCTGGAGGGTGAAGCAGAAGAAGCAGAAGAAGGAGAAGGAGAAGGTGAAGTCTGGAGGGTGAAGCAGAAGAAGCAGAAGAAGGAGAAGGTGAAGTCAGGAGGGTGAATCAGAAGAAGTAGAAGAAGGAGAAAGAGAAGGTGAAGTCTGGAGGGTGAATCAGAAGAAGTAGAAGAAGGAGAAGGAGAAGATGAAGTCTGGAGGGTGAATCAGAAGAAGTAGAAGAAGGAGAAGGAGAAGGTGAAGTCTGGAGGGTGAATCAGAAGAAGCAGAAGAAGGAGAAGGAGAAGGTGAAGTCTGGAGGGAGAAGCAGAAGAAGTAGAAGAAGGAGAAGGAGAAGGTGAAGTCTGGAGGGTGAATCAGAAGAATCAGAAGGAGAAGGAGAAGGTGAAGTCTGGAGGGTGAATCAGAAGAAGCAGAAGAAAGAGAAGGAGAAGGTGAAGTCGAGAGGGTGAAGCAGAAGAAGCAGAAGAAGGAGAAGTAGAAGGTGAAGACTGGAGGGTGAATCAGAAGAAGTAGAAGAAGGAGAAGGAGAAGGTGAAGTCTGGAGGGTGAATCAGAAGAGGTAGAAGAAGGAGAAGGAGAAGCTGAAGTCTGGAGGGTGAATCAGAAGAAGTAGAAGAAGGAGAAGGAGATGGTGAAGTCTGGAGGGTGAATCAGAAGAAGTAGAAGAAGGAGAAGGAGAAGGTGAAGTCAGGAGGGTGAATCAGAAGAAGCAGAAGAAGGAGAAGGAGAAGGTGAAGTTAGGAGGGTGAATCAGAAGAAGCAGAAGAAGGAGAAGGAGAAGGTGAAGTCAGGGGGTGAAGCAGAAAAAGTAGAAGAAGGAGAAGGAGAAGGCGAAGTCAGGAAGGTAAGCAGAGGAAGCAGAAGAAGGAGAAGGAGAAGGTGAAGTCTGGAGGGCGAAGCAGAAGAAGTAGAAGAAGGAGAAGGAGAAGGTGAAGTCTGGAGGGTGAAGCAGAAGAAGCAGAAGAAGGAGAAGGAGAAGGTGAAGTCTGGAGGGTGAATCAGAAGAAGTAGAAGAAGGAGAAGGAGAAGGTGAAGTCAGGAGGGTGAAGCAGAAGAAGCAGAAGAAGGAGAAGGAGAAGGTGAAGTCTGGAGGCTGAAGCAGAAGAAGCAGAAGAAGGAGAAGGAGAAGGTGAAGTCTGGAGGGTGAAGCAGAAGAAGCAGAAGAAGGAGAAGGAGAAGGTGAAGTCAGGAGGGTGAATCAGAAGAAGTAGAAGAAGGAGAAGGAGAAGGTGAAGTCTGGAGGGTGAATCAGAAGAAGTAGAAGAAGGAGAAGGAGATGGTGAAGTCTGGAGGTTGAATCAGAAGAAGTAGAAGAAGAAGAAGGAGAAGGGGAAGTCTGGAGGGTGAATCAGAAGAAGCAGAAGAAGGAGAAGGAGAAGGTGAAGTCTGGAGGGAGAAGCAGAAGAAGTAGAAGAAGAAGGAGAAGGTGAAATCTGGAGGGTGAATAAGAAGAAGAAGAAGAAGGAGAAGGAGAAGGTGAAGTCTGGAGGGTGAATCAGAAGAAGTAGAAGAAGGAGAAGGAGAAGGTGAAGTCTGGAGGGTGAATCAGAAGAAGCAGAAGAAGGAGAAGGAGAAGGTGGAGTCTGGAGGCTGAATCAGAAGAAGTAGAAGAAGGAGAAGGAGAAGGCGAAGTCTGGAGGGTGAATCAGAAGAAGAAGAAGAAGGAGAAGGAGAAGGTGAAGTCTGGAGGGTGAATCAGAAGAAGCAGAAGAAGGAGAAGGAGAAGGTGAAGTCTGGAGGGTGAATCTGAAGAAGCAGAAGAAGGAGAAGGAGAAGGTGAAGTCTGGAGGGTGAATCAGAAGAAGCAGAAGAAGGAGAAGGAGAAGGTGAAGTCTGGAGGGTGAATCAGAAGAAGCAGAAGAAGTAGAAGGAGAAGGTGAAGTCTGGAGGGTGAATCAGAAGAAGTAGAAGAAGGAGAAGGAGAAGGTGAAGTCTGGAGGGTGAATCAGAAGAAGCAGAAGAAGGAGAAGGAGAAGGTGAAGTCAGGATGGTGAATCAGAAGAAGCAGAAGCAGGAGAAGGAGAAGGTGAAGACTGGAGGGTGAATCAGAAGAAGTAGAAGAAGCAGAAGGAGAAGGTGAAGTCTGGAGGGTGAATCAGAAGAAGTAGAAGAAGGAGAAGGAGATGGTGAGGTCTGGAGGGTGAATCAGAAGAAGCAGAAGAAGGAGAAGGAGAAGGTGAAGTCTGGAGGGTGAATCATAAGAAGTAGAAGAAGGAGAAGGAGAAGGTGAGGTCTGGAGGGTGAATCAGAAGAAGCAGAAGAAGGAGAAGGAGAAGGTGAAGTCTGAAGGGTGAATCAGAAGAAGCAGAAAATGGCGAAGGAGAAGGTGAAGTCTGGAGGGTGAATCAGAAGAAGCAGAAGAAGGAGAAGGAGAAGGTGAAGTCTGGAGGGTGAATCAGAAGATGCAGAAGAAGGAGAAGGAGAAGGTGAAGTCTGGAGGGTGAATCAGAAGAAGTAGAAGAAGGAGAAGGAGAAGGTGAAGTCTGGAGGGTGAATCAGAAGAAGTAGAAGAAGGAGAAGGAGAAGGACAAGTCTGGAGGGTGAATCAGAAGAAGCAGAAGAAGGAGAAGGAGAAGGTGAAGTCTGGAGGGTGAATCAGAAGAAGCAGAAGAAGGAGAATGAGAAGATGAAGTCTGGAGGGTGTATCAGAAGAAGTAGAAGAAGGAGAAGGAGAAGGTGAAGTCTGGAGGGTGAATCAGAAGAAGCAGAAGAAGGAGAAGGAGAAGGTGAAGTCTGGAGGGTGAATCAGAAGAAGCAGAAGAAGGAGAAGGAGAAGGTGAAGTCTGGAGGGTGAATCAGAAGAAGCAGAATAAGGAGAAGGAGAAGGTGAAGTCTGGAGGGTGAATCAGGAGAAGCAGAAGAAGGAGAAGGAGAAGGTGAAGTCTGGAGGGTGAATCAGAAGAAGTAGAAGAAGGAGAAGGAGAAGGTGAAGTCTGGAGGGTGAAGCAGAAGAAGTAGAAGAAGGAGAATGAGAAGGTGAAGTCAGGAGGGTGAATCAGAAGAAGTAGAAGAAGGAGAAGGAGAAGGTGAAGTCTGGAGGGTGAATCAGAAGAAGCAGAAGAAGGAGAAGGAGAAGGTGAAGTCTGGAGGGTGAATCAGAAGAAGCAAAAGAATGAGAAGGAGAAGATGAAGTCTGGAGGGTGAATCAGAAGAAGTAGAAGAAGGAGAAGGAGAAGGTGAGGTCTGGAGGGTGAATCAGAAGAAGCAGAAGAAGGAGAAGGAGAAGATGAAGTCTGGAGGGTGAATCAGAAGAAGCAGAAGAAGGAGAAGGAGAAGGTGAAGTCTGGAGGGTGAATCAGAAGAAGCAGAAGAAGGAGAAGGAGAAGGTGAAGTCAGGAGGGTGAATCAGAAGAAGCAGAAGAAGGAGAAGGAGAAGGTGAAGTTAGGAGGGTGAATCAGTAGAAGCAGAAGAAGGAGAAGGAGAAGGTGAAGTCAGGGGGGTGAAGCAGAAGAAGTAGAAGAAGGAGAAGGAGATGGTGAAGTCAGGAGGGTGAAGCAGAAGAAGCAGAAGAAGGAGAAGGAGAAGGTGAAGTCTGGAGGGTGAAGCAGAAGAAACAGAAGAAGGAGAAGGTGAAGTCTGGAGGGCGAAGCAGAAGAAGCAGAAGAAGGAGAAGGTGAAGGTGAAGTCTGGAGGGTGAAGCAGAAGAAGCAGAAGAAGGAGAAGGAGAAGGTGAAGTCTGGAGGGTGAATCAGAAGAAGTAGAAGAAGGAGAAGGAGAAGGTGAAGTCAGGAGGGTGAAGCAGAAGAAGGAGACGGAGAAGGTGAAGTCTGGAGGGTGAAGCAGAAGAAGCAGAAGAAGGAGAAGGAGAAGGTGAAGTCTGGAGGGTGAAGCAGAAGAAGCAGAAGAAGGAGAAGGTGAAGTCAGGAGGGTGAATCAGAAGAAGTAGAAGAAGGAGAAAGAGAAGGTGAAGTCTGGAGGGTGAATCAGAAGAAGTAGAAGAAGGAGAAGGAGAAGGTGAAGTCTGGAGGGTGAATCAGAAGAAGTAGAAGAAGGAGAAGGAGAAGGTGAAGTCTGGAGGGTGAATCAGAAGAAGCAGAAGAAGGAGAAGGAGAAGGTGAAGTCTGGAGGGAGAAGCAGAAGAAGTAGAAGAAGGAGAAGGAGAAGGTGAAGTCTGGAGGGTGAATCAGAAGAAGTAGAAGAAGGAGAAGGAGAAGGTAAAGTCTGGAGGGTGAATCAGAAGAAGTAGAAGAAGGAAAAGGAGAAGGTGAAGTCTGGAGGGTGAATCAGAAGAAGCAGAAGAAGGAGAAGGAGAAGGTGAAGTCTGGAGGGTGAATCAGAAGAAGTAGAAGAAGGAGAAGGAGAAGGTGTAGTTTGGAGGGTGAATCAGGAGAAGTAGACGAAGGAGAAGGAGAAGGTGAAGTCTGGAGGGTGAATCAGAAGAAGCAGAAGAAGGAGAAGGAGAAGGTGAAGTCATGAGGGTGAATCAGAAGAAGTAGAAGAAGGAGAAGGAGAAGGTGAAGTCAGGAGGGTGAATCAGAAGAAGCAGAAGAAGGAGAAGGAGAAGGAAAAGTCTGGAGTGTGAATCAGAAGAATCAGAAGAAGGAGAAGGAGAAGGTGAAGTCTGGAGGGTGAATCAGAAGAAGCAGAAGAAAGAGAAGGAGAAGGTGAAGTCGAGAGGGTGAAGCAGAAGAAGCAGAAGAAGGAGAAGTAGAAGGTGAAGACTGGAGGGTGAATCGGAAGAAGTAGAAGAAGGAGAAGGAGAAGGTGAAGTCTGGAGGGTGAATCAGAAGAGGTAGAAGAAGGAGAAGGAGAAGCTGAAGTCTGGAGGGTGAATCAGAAGAAGTAGAAGAAGGAGAAGGAGATGGTGAAGTCTGGAGGGTGAATCAGAAGTAGTAGAAGAAGGAGAAGGAGAAGGTGAAGTCAGGAGGGTGAATCAGAAGAAGCAGAAGAAGGAGAAGGAGAAGGTGAAGTTAGGAGGGTGAATCAGAAGAAGCAGAAGAAGGAGAAGGAGAAGGCGAAGTCAGGGGGTGAAGCAGAAACAGTAGAAGAAGGAGAAGGGGAAGGCGAAGTCAGGAAGGTAAGCAGAGGAAGCAGAAGAAGGAGAAGGAGAAGGTGAAGTCTGGAGGGCGAAGCAGAAGAAGTAGAAGAAGGAGAAGGAGAAGATGAAGTCTGGAGGGTGAAGCAGAAGAAGCAGAAGAAGGAGAAGGAGAAGGTGAAGTCTGGAGGGTGAATCAGAAGAAGTAGAAGAAGGAGAAGGAGAAGGTGAAGTCAGGAGGGTGAAGCAGAAGAAGCAGAAGAAGGAGAAGGAGAAGGTGAAGTCTGGAGGGTGAAGCAGAAGAAGCAGAAGAAGGAGAAGGAGAAGGTGAAGTCTGGAGGGTGAAGCAGAAGAAGCAGAAGAAGGAGAAGGAGAAGGTGAAGTCAGGAGGGTGAATCAGAAGAAGTAGAAGAAGGAGAAGGAGAAGGTGAAGTCTGGAGGGTGAATCAGAAGAAGTAGAAGAAGGAGAAGGAGAAGGTGAAGTCTGGAGGTTGAATCAGAAGAAGTAGAAGAAGAAGAAGGAGAAGGGGAAGTCTGGAGGGTGAATCAGAAGAAGCAGAAGAAGGAGAAGGAGAAGGTGAAGTCTGGAGGGAGAAGCAGAAGAAGTAGAAGAAGAAGGAGAAGGTGAAATCTGGAGGGTGAATAAGAAGAAGAAGAAGAAGGAGAAGGAGAAGGTGAAGTCTGGAGGGTGAATCAGAAGAAGTAGAAGAAGGAGAAGGAGAAGGTGAAGTCTGGAGGGTGAATCAGAAGAAGCAGAAGAAGGAGAAGGAGAAGGTGGAGTCTGGAGGCTGAATCAGAAGAAGTAGAAGAAGGAGAAGGAGAAGGCGAAGTCTGGAGGGTGAATCAGAAGAAGAAGAAGAAGGAGAAGGAGAAGGTGAAGTCTGGAGGGTGAATCAGAAGAAGCAGAAGAAGGAGAAGTAGAAGGTGAAGTCTGGAGGGTGAATCTGAAGAAGCAGAAGAAGGAGAAGGAGAAGGTGAAGTCTGGAGGGTGAATCAGAAGAAGCAGAAGAAGGAGAAGGAGAAGGTGAAGTCTGGAGGGTGAATCAGAAGAAGCAGAAGAAGTAGAAGGAGAAGGTGAAGTCTGGAGGGTGAATCAGAAGAAGTAGAAGAAGGAGAAGGAGAAGGTGAAGTCTGGAGGGTGAATCAGAAGAAGCAGAAGAAGGAGAAGGAGAAGGTGAAGTCAGGATGGTGAATCAGAAGAAGCAGAAGCAGGAGAAGGAGAAGGTGAAGACTGGAGGGTGAATCAGAAGAAGTAGAAGAAGCAGAAGGAGAAGGTGAAGTCTGGAGGGTGAATCAGAAGAAGTAGAAGAAGGAGAAGGAGATGGTGAGCTCTGGAGGGTGAATCAGAAGAAGCAGAAGAAGGAGAAGGAGAAGGTGAAGTCTGGAGGGTGAATCATAAGAAGTAGAAGAAGGAGAAGGAGAAGGTGAGGTCTGGAGGGTGAATCAGAAGAAGCAGAAGAAGGAGAAGGAGAAGGTGAAGTCTGAAGGGTGAATCAGAAGAAGCAGAAAATGGCGAAGGAGAAGGTGAAGTCTGGAGGGTGAATCAGAAGAAGCAGAAGAAGGAGAAGGAGAAGGTGAAGTCTGGAGGGTGAATCAGAAGATGCAGAAGAAGGAGAAGGAGAAGGTGAAGTCTGGAGGGTGAATCAGAAGAAGTAGAAGAAGGAGAAGGAGAAGGACAAGTCTGGAGGGTGAATCAGAAGAAGCAGAAGAAGGAGAAGGAGAAGGTGAAGTCTGGAGGGTGAATCAGAAGAAGAAGAAGAAGGAGAATGAGAAGATGAAGTCTGGAGGGTGTATCAGAAGAAGTAGAAGAAGGAGAAGGAGAAGGTGAAGTCTGGAGGGTGAATCAGAAGAAGCAGAAGAAGGAGAAGGAGAAGGTGAAGTCTGGAGGGTGAATCAGAAGAAGCAGAAGAAGGAGAAGGAGAAGGTGAAGTCTGGAGGGTGAATCAGAAGAAGCAGAATAAGGAGAAGGAGAAGGTGAAGTCTGGAGGGTGAATCAGGAGAAGCAGAAGAAGGAGAAGGAGAAGGTGAAGTCTGGAGGGTGAATCAGAAGAAGTAGAAGAAGGAGAAGGAGAAGGTGAAGTCAGGAGGGTGAAGCAGAAGAAGTAGAAGAAGGAGAATGAGAAGGTGAAGTCAGGAGGGTGAATCAGAAGAAGTAGAAGAAGGAGAAGGAGAAGGTGAAGTCTGGAGGGTGAATCAGAAGAAGCAGAAGAAGGAGAAGGAGAAGGTGAAGTCTGGAGGGAGAATCAGAAGAAGCAAAAGAATGAGAAGGAGAAGATGAAGTCTGGAGGGTGAATCAGAAGAAGTAGAAGAAGGAGAAGGAGAAGGTGCGGTCTGGAGGGTGAATCAGAAGAAGCAGAAGAAGGAGAAGGAGAAGATGAAGTCTGGAGGGTGAATCTGAAGAAGCAGAAGAAGGAGAAGGAGAAGGTGAAGTCTGGAGGGTGAACCAGAAGAAGCAGAAGAAGGAGAAGGAGAAGGTGAAGTCAGGAGGGTGAATCAGAAGAAGCAGAAGAAGGAGAAGGAGAAGGTGAAGTCTGGAGGGTGAATCAGAAGAAGTAGAAGAAGGAGAAGGAGAAGGTGCAGTTTGGAGGGTGAATCAGGAGAAGTAGACGAAGGAGAAGGAGAAGGTGAAGTCTGGAGGGTGAATCAGAAGAAGCAGAAGAAGGAGAAGGAGAAGGTGAAGTCATGAGGGTGAATCAGAAGAAGTAGAAGAAGGAGAAGGAGAAGGTGAAGTCAGGAGGGTGAATCAGAAGAAGCAGAAGAAGGAGAAGGAGAAGGAAAAGTCTGGAGTGTGAATCAGAAGAATCAGAAGAAGGAGAAGGAGAAGGTGAAGTCTGGAGGGTGAATCAGAAGAAGCAGAAGAAAGAGAAGGAGAAGGTGAAGTCGAGAGGGTGAAGCAGAAGAAGCAGAAGAAGGAGAAGTAGAAGGTGAAGACTGGAGGGTGAATCAGAAGAAGTAGAAGAAGGAGAAGGAGAAGGTGAAGTCTGGAGGGTGAATCAGAAGAGGTAGAAGAAGGAGAAGGAGAAGCTGAAGTCTGGAGGGTGAATCAGAAGAAGTAGAAGAAGGAGAAGGAGATGGTGAAGTCTGGAGGGTGAATCAGAAGAAGTAGAAGAAGGAGAAGGAGAAGGTGAAGTCAGGAGGGTGAATCAGAAGAAGCAGAAGAAGGAGAAGGAGAAGGTGAAGTTAGGAGGGTGAATCAGAAGAAGCAGAAGAAGGAGAAGGAGAAGGTGAAGTCAGGGGGTGAAGCAGAAAAAGTAGAAGAAGGAGAAGGAGAAGGCGAAGTCAGGAATGTAAGCAGAGGAAGCAGAAGAAGGAGAAGGAGAAGGTGAAGTCTGGAGGGCGAAGAAGAAGAAGTAGAACAAGGAGAAGGAGAAGGTGAAGTCTGGAGGGTGAAGCAGAAGAAGCAGAAGAAGGAGAAGGAGAAGGTGAAGCCTGGAGGGTGAATCAGAAGAAGTAGAAGAAGGAGAAGGAGAAGGTGAAGTCAGGAGGGTGAAGCAGAAGAAGCAGAAGAAGGAGAAGGAGAAGGTGAAGTCTGGAGGGTGAAGCAGAAGAAGCAGAAGAAGGAGAAGGAGAAGGTGAAGTCTGGAGGGTGAAGCAGAAGAAGCAGAAGAAGGAGAAGGAGAAGGTGAAGTCAGGAGGGTGAATCAGAAGAAGTAGAAGAAGGAGAAGGAGAAGGTGAAGTCTGGAGGGTGAATCAGAAGAAGTAGAAGAAGGAGAAGGAGAAGGTGAAGTCTGGAGGTTGAATCAGAAGAAGTAGAAGAAGAAGAAGGAGAAGGGGAAGTCTGGAGGGTGAATCAGAAGAAGCAGAAGAAGGAGAAGGAGAAGGTGAAGTCTGGAGGGAGAAGCAGAAGAAGAAGAAGAAGAAGGAGAAGGTGAAATCTGGAGGGTGAATAAGAAGAAGAAGAAGAAGGAGAAGGAGAAGGTGAAGTCTGGAGGGTGAATCAGAAGAAGTAGAAGAAGGAGAAGGAGAAGGTGAAGTCTGGAGGGTGAATCAGAAGAAGCAGAAGAAGGAGAAGGAGAAGGTGGAGTCTGGAGGCTGAATCAGAAGAAGTAGAAGAAGGAGAAGGAGAAGGCGAAGTCTGGAGGGTGAATCAGAAGAAGAAGAAGAAGGAGAAGGAGAAGGTGAAGTCTGGAGGGTGAATCAGAAGAAGCAGAAGAAGGAGAAGGAGAAGGTGAAGTCTGGAGGGTGAATCTGAAGAAGCAGAAGAAGGAGAAGGAGAAGGTGAAGTCTGGAGGGTGAATCAGAAGAAGTAGAAGAAGGAGAAGGAGAAGGTGAAGTCTGGAGGTTGAATCAGAAGAAGTAGAAGAAGAAGAAGGAGAAGGGGAAGTCTGGAGGGTGAATCAGAAGAAGCAGAAGAAGGAGAAGGAGAAGGTGAAGTCTGGAGGGAGAAGCAGAAGAAGTAGAAGAAGAAGGAGAAGGTGAAATCTGGAGGGTGAATAAGAAGAAGAAGAAGAAGGAGAAGGAGAAGGTGAAGTCTGGAGGGTGAATCAGAAGAAGTAGAAGAAGGAGAAGGAGAAGGTGAAGTCTGGAGGGTGAATCAGAAGAAGCAGAAGAAGGAGAAGGAGAAGGTGGAGTCTGGAGGCTGAATCAGAAGAAGTAGAAGAAGGAGAAGGAGAAGGCGAAGTCTGGAGGGTGAATCAGAAGAAGAAGAAGAAGGAGAAGGAGAAGGTGAAGTCTGGAGGGTGAATCAGAAGAAGCAGAAGAAGGAGAAGGAGAAGGTGAAGTCTGGAGGGTGAATCTGAAGAAGCAGAAGAAGGAGAAGGAGAAGGTGAAGTCTGGAGGGTGAATCAGAAGAAGCAGAAGAAGGAGAAGGAGAAGGTGAAGTCTGGAGGTTGAATCAGAAGAAGCAGAAGAAGTAGAAGGAGAAGGTGAAGTCTGGAGGGTGAATCAGAAGAAGTAGAAGAAGGAGAAGGAGAAGGTGAAGTCTGGAGGGTGAATCAGAAGAAGCAGAAGAAGGAGAAGGAGAAGGTGAAGTCAGGATGGTGAATCAGAAGAAGCAGAAGCAGGAGAAGGAGAAGGTGAAGACTGGAGGGTGAATCAGAAGAAGTAGAAGAAGCAGAAGAAGAAGGTGAAGTCTGGAGGGTGAATCAGAAGAAGTAGAAGAAGGAGAAGGAGATGGTGAGGTCTGGAGGGTGAATCAGAAGAAGCAGAAGAAGGAGAAGGAGAAGGTGAAGTCTGGAGGGTGAATCATAAGAAGTAGAAGAAGGAGAAGGAGAAGGTGAGGTCTGGAGGGTGAATCAGAAGAAGCAGAAGAAGGAGAAGGAGAAGGTGAAGTCTGAAGGGTGAATCAGAAGAAGCAGAAAATGGCGAAGGAGAAGGTGAAGTCTGGAGGGTGAATCAGAAGAAGCAGAAGAAGGAGAAGGAGAAGGTGAAGTCTGGAGGGTGAATCAGAAGATGCAGAAGAAGGAGAAGGAGAAGGTGAAGTCTGGAGGGTGAATCAGAAGAAGTAGAAGAAGGAGAAGGAGAAGGTGAAGTCTGGAGGGTGAATCAGAAGAAGTAGAAGAAGGAGAAGGAGAAGGACAAGTCTGGAGGGTGAATCAGAAGAAGCAGAAGAAGGAGAAGGAGAAGGTGAAGTCTGGAGGGTGAATCAGAAGAAGCAGAAGAAGGAGAATGAGAAGATGAAGTCTGGAGGGTGTATCAGAAGAAGTAGAAGAAGGAGAAGGAGAAGGTGAAGTCTGGAGGGTGAATCAGAAGAAGCAGAAGAAGGAGAAGGAGAAGGTGAAGTCTGGAGGGTGAATCAGAAGAAGCAGAAGAAGGAGAAGGAGAAGGTGAAGTCTGGAGGGTGAATCAGAAGAAGCAGAATAAGGAGAAGGAGAAGGTGAAGTCTGGAGGGTGAATCAGGAGAAGCAGAAGAAGGAGAAGGAGAAGATGAAGTCTGGAGGGTGAATCAGAAGAAGTAGAAGAAGGAGAAGGAGAAGGTGAAGTCTGGAGGGTGAAGCAGAAGAAGTAGAAGAAGGAGAATGAGAAGGTGAAGTCAGGAGGGTGAATCAGAAGAAGTAGAAGAAGGAGAAGGAGAAGGTGAAGTCTGGAGGGTGAATCAGAAGAAGCAGAAGAAGGAGAAGGAGAAGGTGAAGTCCGGAGGGTGAATCAGAAGAAGCAAAATAATGAGAAGGAGAAGATGAAGTCTGGAGGGTGAATCAGAAGAAGTAGAAGAAGGAGAAGGAGAAGGTGAGGTCTGGAGGGTGAATCAGAAGAAGCAGAAGAAGGAGAAGGAGAAGATGAAGTCTGGAGGGTGAATCAGAAGAAGCAGAAGAAGGAGAAGGAGAAGGTGAAGTCTGGAGGGTGAACCAGAAGAAGCAGAAGAAGGAGAAGGAGAAGGTGAAGTCAGGAGGGTGAATCAGAAGAAGCAGAAGAAGGAGAAGGAGAAGGTGAAGTTAGGAGGGTGAATCAGTAGAAGCAGAAGAAGGAGAAGGAGAAGGTGAAGTCAGGGGGGTGAAGCAGAAGAAGTAGAAGAAGGAGAAGGAGATGGTGAAGTCAGGAGGGTGAAGCAGAAGAAGCAGAAGAAGGAGAAGGAGAAGGTGAAGTCTGGAGGGTGAAGCAGAAGAAACAGAAGAAGGAGAAGGTGAAGTCTGGAGGGCGAAGCAGAAGAAGCAGAAGAAGGAGAAGGTGAAGGTGAAGTCTGGAGGGTGAAGCAGAAGAAGCAGAAGAAGGAGAAGGAGAAGGTGAAGTCTGGAGGGTGAATCAGAAGAAGTAGAAGAAGGAGAAGGAGAAGGTGAAGTCAGGAGGGTGAAGCAGAAGAAGGAGACGGAGAAGGTGAAGTCTGGAGGGTGAAGCAGAAGAAGCAGAAGAAGGAGAAGGAGAAGGTGAAGTCTGGAGGGTGAAGCAGAAGAAGCAGAAGAAGGAGAAGGTGAAGTCAGGAGGGTGAATCAGAAGAAGTAGAAGAAGGAGAAAGAGAAGGTGAAGTCTGGAGGGTGAATCAGAAGAAGTAGAAGAAGGAGAAGGAGAAGGTGAAGTCTGGAGGGTGAATCAGAAGAAGTAGAAGAAGGAGAAGGAGAAGGTGAAGTCTGGAGGGTGAATCAGAAGAAGCAGAAGAAGGAGAAGGAGAAGGTGAAGTCTGGAGGGAGAAGCAGAAGAAGTAGAAGAAGGAGAAGGAGAAGGTGAAGTCTGGAGGGTGAATCAGAAGAAGTAGAAGAAGGAGAAGGAGAAGGTAAAGTCTGGAGGGTGAATCAGAAGAAGTAGAAGAAGGAAAAGGAGAAGGTGAAGTCTGGAGGGTGAATCAGAAGAAGCAGAAGAAGGAGAAGGAGAAGGTGAAGTCTGGAGGGTGAATCAGAAGAAGTAGAAGAAGGAGAAGGAGAAGGTGTAGTTTGGAGGGTGAATCAGGAGAAGTAGACGAAGGAGAAGGAGAAGGTGAAGTCTGGAGGGTGAATCAGAAGAAGCAGAAGAAGGAGAAGGAGAAGGTGAAGTCATGAGGGTGAATCAGAAGAAGTAGAAGAAGGAGAAGGAGAAGGTGAAGTCAGGAGGGTGAATCAGAAGAAGCAGAAGAAGGAGAAGGAGAAGGAAAAGTCTGGAGTGTGAATCAGAAGAATCAGAAGAAGGAGAAGGAGAAGGTGAAGTCTGGAGGGTGAATCAGAAGAAGCAGAAGAAAGAGAAGGAGAAGGTGAAGTCGAGAGGGTGAAGCAGAAGAAGCAGAAGAAGGAGAAGTAGAAGGTGAAGACTGGAGGGTGAATCAGAAGAAGTAGAAGAAGGAGAAGGAGAAGGTGAAGTCTGGAGGGTGAATCAGAAGAGGTAGAAGAAGGAGAAGGAGAAGCTGAAGTCTGGAGGGTGAATCAGAAGAAGTAGAAGAAGGAGAAGGAGATGGTGAAGTCTGGAGGGTGAATCAGAAGAAGTAGAAGAAGGAGAAGGAGAAGGTGAAGTCAGGAGGGTGAATCAGAAGAAGCAGAAGAAGGAGAAGGAGAAGGTGAAGTTAGGAGGGTGAATCAGAAGAAGCAGAAGAAGGAGAAGGAGAAGGTGAAGTCAGGGGGTGAAGCAGAAAAAGTAGAAGAAGGAGAAGGAGAAGGCGAAGTCAGGAAGGTAAGCAGAGGAAGCAGAAGAAGGAGAAGGAGAAGGTGAAGTCTGGAGGGCGAAGCAGAAGAAGTAGAACAAGGAGAAGGAGAAGGTGAAGTCTGGAGGGTGAAGCAGAAGAAGCAGAAGAAGGAGAAGGAGAAGGTGAAGTCTGGAGGGTGAATCAGAAGAAGTAGAAGAAGGAGAAGGAGAAGGTGAAGTCAGGAGGGTGAAGCAGAAGAAGCAGAAGAAGGAGAAGGAGAAGGTGAAGTCTGGAGGGTGAAGCAGAAGAAGCAGAAGAAGGAGAAGGAGAAGGTAATGTCTGGAGGGTGAAGCAGAAGAAGCAGAAGAAGGAGAAGGAGAAGGTGAAGTCAGGAGGGTGAATCAGAAGAAGTAGAAGAAGGAGAAGGAGAAGGTGAAGTCTGGAGGGTGAATCAGAAGAAGTAGAAGAAGGAGAAGGAGAAGGTGAAGTCTGGAGGTTGAATCAGAAGAAGTAGAAGAAGAAGAAGGAGAAGGGGAAGTCTGGAGGGTGAATCAGAAGAAGCAGAAGAAGGAGAAGGAGAAGGTGAAGTCTGGAGGGAGAAGCAGAAGAAGAAGAAGAAGAAGGAGAAGGTGAAATCTGGAGGGTGAATAAGAAGAAGAAGAAGAAGGAGAAGGAGAAGGTGAAGTCTGGAGGGTGAATCAGAAGAAGTAGAAGAAGGAGAAGGAGAAGGTGAAGTCTGGAGGGTGAATCAGAAGAAGCAGAAGAAGGAGAAGGAGAAGGTGGAGTCTGGAGGCTGAATCAGAAGAAGTAGAAGAAGGAGAAGGAGAAGGCGAAGTCTGGAGGGTGAATCAGAAGAAGAAGAAGAAGGAGAAGGAGAAGGTGATGTCTGGAGGGTGAATCAGAAGAAGCAGAAGAAGGAGAAGGAGAAGGTGAAGTCTGGAGGGTGAATCTGAAGAAGCAGAAGAAGGAGAAGGAGAAGGTGAAGTCTGGAGGGTGAATCAGAAGAAGCAGAAGAAGGAGAAGGAGAAGGTGAAGTCTGGAGGGTGAATCAGAAGAAGCAGAAGAAGTAGAAGGAGAAGGTGAAGTCTGGAGGGTGAATCAGAAGAAGTAGAAGAAGGAGAAGGAGAAGGTGAAGTCTGGAGGGTGAATCAGAAGAAGCAGAAGAAGGAGAAGGAGAAGGTGAAGTCAGGATGGTGAATCAGAAGAAGCAGAAGCAGGAGAAGGAGAAGGTGAAGACTGGAGGGTGAATCAGAAGAAGTAGAAGAAGCAGAAGGAGAAGGTGAAGTCTGGAGGGTGAATCAGAAGAAGTAGAAGAAGGAGAAGGAGATGGTGAGGTCTGGAGGGTGAATCAGAAGAAGCAGAAGAAGGAGAAGGAGAAGGTGAAGTCTGGAGGGTGAATCATAAGAAGTAGAAGAAGGAGAAGGAGAAGGTGAGGTCTGGAGGGTGAATCAGAAGAAGCAGAAGAAGGAGAAGGAGAAGGTGAAGTCTGAAGGGTGAATCAGAAGAAGCAGAAAATGGCGAAGGAGAAGGTGAAGTCTGGAGGGTGAATCAGAAGAAGCAGAAGAAGGAGAAGGAGAAGGTGAAGTCTGGAGGGTGAATCAGAAGATGCAGAAGAAGGAGAAGGAGAAGGTGAAGTCTGGAGGGTGAATCAGAAGAAGTAGAAGAAGGAGAAGGAGAAGGACAAGTCTGGAGGGTGAATCAGAAGAAGCAGAAGAAGGAGAAGGAGAAGGTGAAGTCTGGAGGGTGAATCAGAAGAAGCAGAAGAAGGAGAATGAGAAGATGAAGTCTGGAGGGGGTATCAGAAGAAGTAGAAGAAGGAGAAGGAGAAGGTGAAGTCTGGAGGGTGAATCAGAAGAAGCAGAAGAAGGAGAAGGAGAAGGTGAAGTCTGGAGGGTGAATCAGAAGAAGCAGAAGAAGGAGAAGGAGAAGGTGAAGTCTGGAGGGTGAATCAGAAGAAGCAGAATAAGGAGAAGGAGAAGGTGAAGTCTGGAGGGTGAATCAGGAGAAGCAGAAGAAGGAGAAGGAGAAGGTGAAGTCTGGAGGGTGAATCAGAAGAAGTAGAAGAAGGAGAAGGAGAAGGTGAAGTCTGGAGGGTGAAGCAGAAGAAGTAGAAGAAGGAGAATGAGAAGGTGAAGTCAGGAGGGTGAATCAGAAGAAGTAGAAGAAGGAGAAGGAGAAGGTGAAGTCTGGAGGGTGAATCAGAAGAAGCAGAAGAAGGAGAAGGAGAAGGTGAAGTCTGGAGGGTGAATCAGAAGAAGCAAAAGAATGAGAAGGAGAAGATGAAGTCTGGAGGGTGAATCAGAAGAAGTAGAAGAAGGAGAAGGAGAAGGTGAGGTCTGGAGGGTGAATCAGAAGAAGCAGAAGAAGGAGAAGGAGAAGATGAAGTCTGGAGGGTGAATCAGAAGAAGCAGAAGAAGGAGAAGGAGAAGGTGATGTCTGGAGGGTGAATCAGAAGAAGCAGAAGAAGGAGAAGGAGAAGGTGAAGTCAGGAGGGTGAATCAGAAGAAGCAGAAGAAGGAGAAGGAGAAGGTGAAGTTAGGAGGGTGAATCAGTAGAAGCAGAAGAAGGAGAAGGAGAAGGTGAAGTCAGGGGGGTGAAGCAGAAGAAGTAGAAGAAGGAGAAGGAGATGGTGAAGTCAGGAGGGTGAAGCAGAAGAAGCAGAAGAAGGAGAAGGAGAAGGTGAAGTCTGGAGGGTGAAGCAGAAGAAACAGAAGAAGGAGAAGGTGAAGTCTGGAGGGCGAAGCAGAAGAAGCAGAAGAAGGAGAAGGTGAAGGTGAAGTCTGGAGGGTGAAGCAGAAGAAGCAGAAGAAGGAGAAGGAGAAGGTGAAGTCTGGAGGGTGAATCAGAAGAAGTAGAAGAAGGAGAAGGAGAAGGTGAAGTCAGGAGGGTGAAGCAGAAGAAGGAGACGGAGAAGGTGAAGTCTGGAGGGTGAAGCAGAAGAAGCAGAAGAAGGAGAAGGAGAAGGTGAAGTCTGGAGGGTGAAGCAGAAGAAGCAGAAGAAGGAGAAGGTGAAGTCAGGAGGGTGAATCAGAAGAAGTAGAAGAAGGAGAAAGAGAAGGTGAAGTCTGGAGGGTGAATCAGAAGAAGTAGAAGAAGGAGAAGGAGAAGGTGAAGTCTGGAGGGTGAATCAGAAGAAGTAGAAGAAGTAGAAGGAGAAGGTGAAGTCTGGAGGGTGAATCAGAAGAAGCAGAAGAAGGAGAAGGAGAAGGTGAAGTCTGGAGGGAGAAGCAGAAGAAGTAGAAGAAGGAGAAGGAGAAGGTGAAGTCTGGAGGGTGAATCAGAAGAAGTAGAAGAAGGAGAAGGAGAAGGTGTAGTTTGGAGGGTGAATCAGGAGAAGTAGACGAAGGAGAAGGAGAAGGTGAAGTCTGGAGGGTGAATCAGAAGAAGCAGAAGAAGGAGAAGGAGAAGGTGAAGTCATGAGGGTGAATCAGAAGAAGTAGAAGAAGGAGAAGGAGAAGGTGAAGTCAGGAGGGTGAATCAGAAGAAGCAGAAGAAGGAGAAGGAGAAGGAAAAGTCTGGAGTGTGAATGAGAAGAATCAGAAGAAGGAGAAGGAGAAGGTGAAGTCTGGAGGGTGAATCAGAAGAAGCAGAAGAAAGAGAAGGAGAAGGTGAAGTCGAGAGGGTGAAGCAGAAGAAGCAGAAGAAGGAGAAGTAGAAGGTGAAGACTGGAGGGTGAATCAGAAGAAGTAGAAGAAGGAGAAGGAGAAGGTGAAGTCTGGAGGGTGAATCAGAAGAGGTAGAAGAAGGAGAAGGAGAAGCTGAAGTCTGGAGGGTGAATCAGAAGAAGTAGAAGAAGGAGAAGGAGATGGTGAAGTCTGGAGGGTGAATCAGAAGAAGTAGAAGAAGGAGAAGGAGAAGGTGAAGTCAGGAGGGTGAATCAGAAGAAGCAGAAGAAGGAGAAGGAGAAGGTGAAGTCAGGGGGTGAAGCAGAAAAAGTAGAAGAAGGAGAAGGAGAAGGCGAAGTCAGGAAGGTAAGCAGAGGAAGCAGAAGAAGGAGAAGGAGAAGGTGAAGTCTGGAGGGCGAAGCAGAAGAAGTAGAAGAAGGAGAAGGAGAAGGTGAAGTCTGGAGGGTGAAGCAGAAGAATCAGAAGAAGGAGAAGGAGAAGGTGAAGTCTGGAGGGTGAATCAGAAGAAGTAGAAGAAGGAGAAGGAGAAGGTGAAGTCAGGAGGGTGAAGCAGAAGAAGCAGAAGAAGGAGAAGGAGCAGGTGAAGTCTGGAGGGTGAAGCAGAAGAAGCAGAAGAAGGAGAAGGAGAAGGTGAAGTCTGGAGGGTGAAGCAGAAGAAGCAGAAGAAGGAGAAGGAGAAGGTGAAGTCAGGAGGGTGAATCAGAAGAAGTAGAAGAAGGAGAAGGAGAAGGTGAAGTCTGGAGGGTGAATCAGAAGAAGTAGAAGAAGGAGAAGGAGAAGGTGAAGTCTGGAGGTTGAATCAGAAGAAGTAGAAGAAGAAGAAGGAGAAGGGGAAGTCTGGAGGGTGAATCAGAAGAAGCAGAAGAAGGAGAAGGAGAAGGTGAAGTCTGGAGGGAGAAGCAGAAGAAGAAGAAGAAGAAGGAGAAGGTGAAATCTGGAGGGTGAATAAGAAGAAGAAGAAGAAGGAGAAGGAGAAGGTGAAGTCTGGAGGGTGAATCAGAAGAAGTAGAAGAAGGAGAAGGAGAAGGTGAAGTCTGGAGGGTGAATCAGAAGAAGCAGAAGAAGGAGAAGGAGAAGGTGGAGTCTGGAGGCTGAATCAGAAGAAGTAGAAGAAGGAGAAGGAGAAAGCGAAGTCTGGAGGGTGAATCAGAAGAAGAAGAAGAAGGAGAAGGAGAAGGTGAAGTCTGGAGGGTGAATCAGAAGAAGCAGAAGAAGGAGAAGGAGAAGGTGAAGTCTGGAGGGTGAATCTGAAGAAGCAGAAGAAGGAGAAGGAGAAGGTGAAGTCTGGAGGGTGAATCAGAAGAAGCAGAAGAAGGAGAAGGAGAAGGTGAAGTCTGGAGGGTGAATCAGAAGAAGCAGAAGAAGTAGAAGGAGAAGGTGAAGTCTGGAGGGTGAATCAGAAGAAGTAGAAGAAGGAGAAGGAGAAGGTGTAGTCTGGAGGGTGAATCAGAAGAAGCAGAAGAAGGAGAAGGAGAAGGTGAAGTCAGGATGGTGAATCAGAAGAAGCAGAAGCAGGAGAAGGAGAAGGTGAAGACTGGAGGGTGAATCAGAAGAAGTAGAAGAAGCAGAAGGAGAAGGTGAAGTCTGGAGGGTGAATCAGAAGAAGTAGAAGAAGGAGAAGGAGATGGTGAGGTCTGGAGGGTGAATCAGAAGAAGCAGAAGAAGGAGAAGGAGAAGGTGAAGTCTGGAGGGTGAATCATAAGAAGTAGAAGAAGGAGAAGGAGAAGGTGAGGTCTGGAGGGTGAATCAGAAGAAGCAGAAGAAGGAGAAGGAGAAGGTGAAGTCTGAAGGGTGAATCAGAAGAAGCAGAAAATGGCGAAGGAGAAGGTGAAGTCTGGAGGGTGAATCAGAAGAAGCAGAAGAAGGAGAAGGAGAAGGTGAAGTCTGGAGGGTGAATCAGAAGATGCAGAAGAAGGAGAAGGAGAAGGTGAAGTCTGGAGGGTGAATCAGAAGAAGTAGAAAAAGGAGAAGGAGAAGGTGAAGTCTGGAGGGTGAATCAGAAGAAGTAGAAGAAGGAGAAGGAGAAGGACAAGTCTGGAGGGTGAATCAGAAGAAGCAGAAGAAGGAGAAGGAGAAGGTGAAATCTGGAGGGTGAATCAGAAGAAGCAGAAGAAGGAGAATGAGAAGATGAAGTCTGGAGGGTGTATCAGAAGAAGTAGAAGAAGGAGAAGGAGAAGGTGAAGTCTGGAGGGTGAATCAGAAGAAGCAGAAGAAGGAGAAGGAGAAGGTGAAGTCTGGAGGGTGAATCAGAAGAAGCAGAAGAAGGAGAAGGAGAAGGTGAAGTCTGGAGGGTGAATCAGAAGAAGCAGAATAAGGAGAAGGAGAAGGTGAAGTCTGGAGGGTGAATCAGGAGAAGCAGAAGAAGGAGAAGGAGAAGGTGAAGTCTGGAGGGTGAATCAGAAGAAGTAGAAGAAGGAGAAGGAGAAGGTGATGTCTGGAGGGTGAAGCAGAAGAAGTAGAAGAAGGAGAATGAGAAGGTGAAGTCAGGAGGGTGAATCAGAAGAAGTAGAAGAAGGAGAAGGAGAAGGTGAAGTCTGGAGGGTGAATCAGAAGAAGCAGAAGAAGGAGAAGGAGAAGGTGAAGTCTGGAGGGTGAATCAGAAGAAGCAAAAGAAAGAAGGAGAAGATGAAGTCTGGAGGGTGAATCAGAAGAAGTAGAAGAAGGAGAAGGAGAAGGTGAGGTCTGGAGGGTGAATCAGAAGAAGCAGAAGAAGGAGAAGGAGAAGGTGAAGTCTGGAGGGTGAATCAGAAGAGGTAGAAGAAGGAGAAGGAGAAGCTGAAGTCTGGAGGGTGAATCAGAAGAAGTAGAAGAAGGAGAAGGAGATGGTGAAGTCTGGAGGGTGAATCAGAAGAAGCAGAAGAAGGAGAAGGAGAAGGTGAAGTCTGGAGGGTGAATCAGAAGAAGCAAAAGAAAGAAGGAGAAGATGAAGTCTGGAGGGTGAATCAGAAGAAGCAGAAGAAGGAGAAGTAGAAGGTGAAGACTGGAGGGTGAATCAGAAGAAGTAGAAGAAGGAGAAGGAGAAGGTGAAGTCTGGAGGGTGAATCAGAAGAGGTAGAAGAAGGAGAAGGAGAAGCTGAAGTCTGGAGGGTGAATCAGAAGAAGTAGAAGAAGGAGAAGGAGATGGTGAAGTCTGGAGGGTGAATCAGAAGAAGTAGAAGAAGGAGAAGGAGAAGGTGAAGTCAGGAGGGTGAATCAGAAGAAGCAGAAGAAGGAGAAGGAGAAGGTGAAGTTAGGAGGGTGAATCAGAAGAAGCAGAAGAAGGAGAAGGAGAAGGTGAAGTCAGGGGGTGAAGCAGAAAAAGTAGAAGAAGGAGAAGGAGAAGGCGAAGTCAGGAAGGTAAGCAGAGGAAGCAGAAGAAGGAGAAGGAGAAGGTGAAGTCTGGAGGGCGAAGCAGAAGAAGTAGAACAAGGAGAAGGAGAAGGTGAAGTCTGGAGGGTGAAGCAGAAGAAGCAGAAGAAGGAGAAGGAGAAGGTGAAGTCTGGAGGGTGAATCAGAAGAAGTAGAAGAAGGAGAAGGAGAAGGTGAAGTCAGGAGGGTGAAGCAGAAGAAGCAGAAGAAGGAGAAGGAGAAGGTGAAGTCTGGAGGGTGAAGCAGAAGAAGCAGAAGAAGGAGAAGGAGAAGGTAATGTCTGGAGGGTGAAGCAGAAGAAGCAGAAGAAGGAGAAGGAGAAGGTGAAGTCAGGAGGGTGAATCAGAAGAAGTAGAAGAAGGAGAAGGAGAAGGTGAAGTCTGGAGGGTGAATCAGAAGAAGTAGAAGAAGGAGAAGGAGAAGGTGAAGTCTGGAGGTTGAATCAGAAGAAGTAGAAGAAGAAGAAGGAGAAGGGGAAGTCTGGAGGGTGAATCAGAAGAAGCAGAAGAAGGAGAAGGAGAAGGTGAAGTCTGGAGGGAGAAGCAGAAGAAGAAGAAGAAGAAGGAGAAGGTGAAATCTGGAGGGTGAATAAGAAGAAGAAGAAGAAGGAGAAGGAGAAGGTGAAGTCTGGAGGGTGAATCAGAAGAAGTAGAAGAAGGAGAAGGAGAAGGTGAAGTCTGGAGGGTGAATCAGAAGAAGCAGAAGAAGGAGAAGGAGAAGGTGGAGTCTGGAGGCTGAATCAGAAGAAGTAGAAGAAGGAGAAGGAGAAGGCGAAGTCTGGAGGGTGAATCAGAAGAAGAAGAAGAAGGAGAAGGAGAAGGTGATGTCTGGAGGGTGAATCAGAAGAAGCAGAAGAAGGAGAAGGAGAAGGTGAAGTCTGGAGGGTGAATCTGAAGAAGCAGAAGAAGGAGAAGGAGAAGGTGAAGTCTGGAGGGTGAATCAGAAGAAGCAGAAGAAGGAGAAGGAGAAGGTGAAGTCTGGAGGGTGAATCAGAAGAAGCAGAAGAAGTAGAAGGAGAAGGTGAAGTCTGGAGGGTGAATCAGAAGAAGTAGAAGAAGGAGAAGGAGAAGGTGAAGTCTGGAGGGTGAATCAGAAGAAGCAGAAGAAGGAGAAGGAGAAGGTGAAGTCAGGATGGTGAATCAGAAGAAGCAGAAGCAGGAGAAGGAGAAGGTGAAGACTGGAGGGTGAATCAGAAGAAGTAGAAGAAGCAGAAGGAGAAGGTGAAGTCTGGAGGGTGAATCAGAAGAAGTAGAAGAAGGAGAAGGAGATGGTGAGGTCTGGAGGGTGAATCAGAAGAAGCAGAAGAAGGAGAAGGAGAAGGTGAAGTCTGGAGGGTGAATCATAAGAAGTAGAAGAAGGAGAAGGAGAAGGTGAGGTCTGGAGGGTGAATCAGAAGAAGCAGAAGAAGGAGAAGGAGAAGGTGAAGTCTGAAGGGTGAATCAGAAGAAGCAGAAAATGGCGAAGGAGAAGGTGAAGTCTGGAGGGTGAATCAGAAGAAGCAGAAGAAGGAGAAGGAGAAGGTGAAGTCTGGAGGGTGAATCAGAAGATGCAGAAGAAGGAGAAGGAGAAGGTGAAGTCTGGAGGGTGAATCAGAAGAAGTAGAAGAAGGAGAAGGAGAAGGACAAGTCTGGAGGGTGAATCAGAAGAAGCAGAAGAAGGAGAAGGAGAAGGTGAAGTCTGGAGGGTGAATCAGAAGAAGCAGAAGAAGGAGAATGAGAAGATGAAGTCTGGAGGGGGTATCAGAAGAAGTAGAAGAAGGAGAAGGAGAAGGTGAAGTCTGGAGGGTGAATCAGAAGAAGCAGAAGAAGGAGAAGGAGAAGGTGAAGTCTGGAGGGTGAATCAGAAGAAGCAGAAGAAGGAGAAGGAGAAGGTGAAGTCTGGAGGGTGAATCAGAAGAAGCAGAATAAGGAGAAGGAGAAGGTGAAGTCTGGAGGGTGAATCAGGAGAAGCAGAAGAAGGAGAAGGAGAAGGTGAAGTCTGGAGGGTGAATCAGAAGAAGTAGAAGAAGGAGAAGGAGAAGGTGAAGTCTGGAGGGTGAAGCAGAAGAAGTAGAAGAAGGAGAATGAGAAGGTGAAGTCAGGAGGGTGAATCAGAAGAAGTAGAAGAAGGAGAAGGAGAAGGTGAAGTCTGGAGGGTGAATCAGAAGAAGCAGAAGAAGGAGAAGGAGAAGGTGAAGTCTGGAGGGTGAATCAGAAGAAGCAAAAGAATGAGAAGGAGAAGATGAAGTCTGGAGGGTGAATCAGAAGAAGTAGAAGAAGGAGAAGGAGAAGGTGAGGTCTGGAGGGTGAATCAGAAGAAGCAGAAGAAGGAGAAGGAGAAGATGAAGTCTGGAGGGTGAATCAGAAGAAGCAGAAGAAGGAGAAGGAGAAGGTGATGTCTGGAGGGTGAATCAGAAGAAGCAGAAGAAGGAGAAGGAGAAGGTGAAGTCAGGAGGGTGAATCAGAAGAAGCAGAAGAAGGAGAAGGAGAAGGTGAAGTTAGGAGGGTGAATCAGTAGAAGCAGAAGAAGGAGAAGGAGAAGGTGAAGTCAGGGGGGTGAAGCAGAAGAAGTAGAAGAAGGAGAAGGAGATGGTGAAGTCAGGAGGGTGAAGCAGAAGAAGCAGAAGAAGGAGAAGGAGAAGGTGAAGTCTGGAGGGTGAAGCAGAAGAAACAGAAGAAGGAGAAGGTGAAGTCTGGAGGGCGAAGCAGAAGAAGCAGAAGAAGGAGAAGGTGAAGGTGAAGTCTGGAGGGTGAAGCAGAAGAAGCAGAAGAAGGAGAAGGAGAAGGTGAAGTCTGGAGGGTGAATCAGAAGAAGTAGAAGAAGGAGAAGGAGAAGGTGAAGTCAGGAGGGTGAAGCAGAAGAAGGAGACGGAGAAGGTGAAGTCTGGAGGGTGAAGCAGAAGAAGCAGAAGAAGGAGAAGGAGAAGGTGAAGTCTGGAGGGTGAAGCAGAAGAAGCAGAAGAAGGAGAAGGTGAAGTCAGGAGGGTGAATCAGAAGAAGTAGAAGAAGGAGAAAGAGAAGGTGAAGTCTGGAGGGTGAATCAGAAGAAGTAGAAGAAGGAGAAGGAGAAGGTGAAGTCTGGAGGGTGAATCAGAAGAAGTAGAAGAAGTAGAAGGAGAAGGTGAAGTCTGGAGGGTGAATCAGAAGAAGCAGAAGAAGGAGAAGGAGAAGGTGAAGTCTGGAGGGAGAAGCAGAAGAAGTAGAAGAAGGAGAAGGAGAAGGTGAAGTCTGGAGGGTGAATCAGAAGAAGTAGAAGAAGGAGAAGGAGAAGGTGTAGTTTGGAGGGTGAATCAGGAGAAGTAGACGAAGGAGAAGGAGAAGGTGAAGTCTGGAGGGTGAATCAGAAGAAGCAGAAGAAGGAGAAGGAGAAGGTGAAGTCATGAGGGTGAATCAGAAGAAGTAGAAGAAGGAGAAGGAGAAGGTGAAGTCAGGAGGGTGAATCAGAAGAAGCAGAAGAAGGAGAAGGAGAAGGAAAAGTCTGGAGTGTGAATGAGAAGAATCAGAAGAAGGAGAAGGAGAAGGTGAAGTCTGGAGGGTGAATCAGAAGAAGCAGAAGAAAGAGAAGGAGAAGGTGAAGTCGAGAGGGTGAAGCAGAAGAAGCAGAAGAAGGAGAAGTAGAAGGTGAAGACTGGAGGGTGAATCAGAAGAAGTAGAAGAAGGAGAAGGAGAAGGTGAAGTCTGGAGGGTGAATCAGAAGAGGTAGAAGAAGGAGAAGGAGAAGCTGAAGTCTGGAGGGTGAATCAGAAGAAGTAGAAGAAGGAGAAGGAGATGGTGAAGTCTGGAGGGTGAATCAGAAGAAGTAGAAGAAGGAGAAGGAGAAGGTGAAGTCAGGAGGGTGAATCAGAAGAAGCAGAAGAAGGAGAAGGAGAAGGTGAAGTCAGGGGGTGAAGCAGAAAAAGTAGAAGAAGGAGAAGGAGAAGGCGAAGTCAGGAAGGTAAGCAGAGGAAGCAGAAGAAGGAGAAGGAGAAGGTGAAGTCTGGAGGGCGAAGCAGAAGAAGTAGAAGAAGGAGAAGGAGAAGGTGAAGTCTGGAGGGTGAAGCAGAAGAATCAGAAGAAGGAGAAGGAGAAGGTGAAGTCTGGAGGGTGAATCAGAAGAAGTAGAAGAAGGAGAAGGAGAAGGTGAAGTCAGGAGGGTGAAGCAGAAGAAGCAGAAGAAGGAGAAGGAGCAGGTGAAGTCTGGAGGGTGAAGCAGAAGAAGCAGAAGAAGGAGAAGGAGAAGGTGAAGTCTGGAGGGTGAAGCAGAAGAAGCAGAAGAAGGAGAAGGAGAAGGTGAAGTCAGGAGGGTGAATCAGAAGAAGTAGAAGAAGGAGAAGGAGAAGGTGAAGTCTGGAGGGTGAATCAGAAGAAGTAGAAGAAGGAGAAGGAGAAGGTGAAGTCTGGAGGTTGAATCAGAAGAAGTAGAAGAAGAAGAAGGAGAAGGGGAAGTCTGGAGGGTGAATCAGAAGAAGCAGAAGAAGGAGAAGGAGAAGGTGAAGTCTGGAGGGAGAAGCAGAAGAAGAAGAAGAAGAAGGAGAAGGTGAAATCTGGAGGGTGAATAAGAAGAAGAAGAAGAAGGAGAAGGAGAAGGTGAAGTCTGGAGGGTGAATCAGAAGAAGTAGAAGAAGGAGAAGGAGAAGGTGAAGTCTGGAGGGTGAATCAGAAGAAGCAGAAGAAGGAGAAGGAGAAGGTGGAGTCTGGAGGCTGAATCAGAAGAAGTAGAAGAAGGAGAAGGAGAAAGCGAAGTCTGGAGGGTGAATCAGAAGAAGAAGAAGAAGGAGAAGGAGAAGGTGAAGTCTGGAGGGTGAATCAGAAGAAGCAGAAGAAGGAGAAGGAGAAGGTGAAGTCTGGAGGGTGAATCTGAAGAAGCAGAAGAAGGAGAAGGAGAAGGTGAAGTCTGGAGGGTGAATCAGAAGAAGCAGAAGAAGGAGAAGGAGAAGGTGAAGTCTGGAGGGTGAATCAGAAGAAGCAGAAGAAGTAGAAGGAGAAGGTGAAGTCTGGAGGGTGAATCAGAAGAAGTAGAAGAAGGAGAAGGAGAAGGTGTAGTCTGGAGGGTGAATCAGAAGAAGCAGAAGAAGGAGAAGGAGAAGGTGAAGTCAGGATGGTGAATCAGAAGAAGCAGAAGCAGGAGAAGGAGAAGGTGAAGACTGGAGGGTGAATCAGAAGAAGTAGAAGAAGCAGAAGGAGAAGGTGAAGTCTGGAGGGTGAATCAGAAGAAGTAGAAGAAGGAGAAGGAGATGGTGAGGTCTGGAGGGTGAATCAGAAGAAGCAGAAGAAGGAGAAGGAGAAGGTGAAGTCTGGAGGGTGAATCATAAGAAGTAGAAGAAGGAGAAGGAGAAGGTGAGGTCTGGAGGGTGAATCAGAAGAAGCAGAAGAAGGAGAAGGAGAAGGTGAAGTCTGAAGGGTGAATCAGAAGAAGCAGAAAATGGCGAAGGAGAAGGTGAAGTCTGGAGGGTGAATCAGAAGAAGCAGAAGAAGGAGAAGGAGAAGGTGAAGTCTGGAGGGTGAATCAGAAGATGCAGAAGAAGGAGAAGGAGAAGGTGAAGTCTGGAGGGTGAATCAGAAGAAGTAGAAAAAGGAGAAGGAGAAGGTGAAGTCTGGAGGGTGAATCAGAAGAAGTAGAAGAAGGAGAAGGAGAAGGACAAGTCTGGAGGGTGAATCAGAAGAAGCAGAAGAAGGAGAAGGAGAAGGTGAAATCTGGAGGGTGAATCAGAAGAAGCAGAAGAAGGAGAATGAGAAGATGAAGTCTGGAGGGTGTATCAGAAGAAGTAGAAGAAGGAGAAGGAGAAGGTGAAGTCTGGAGGGTGAATCAGAAGAAGCAGAAGAAGGAGAAGGAGAAGGTGAAGTCTGGAGGGTGAATCAGAAGAAGCAGAAGAAGGAGAAGGAGAAGGTGAAGTCTGGAGGGTGAATCAGAAGAAGCAGAATAAGGAGAAGGAGAAGGTGAAGTCTGGAGGGTGAATCAGGAGAAGCAGAAGAAGGAGAAGGAGAAGGTGAAGTCTGGAGGGTGAATCAGAAGAAGTAGAAGAAGGAGAAGGAGAAGGTGATGTCTGGAGGGTGAAGCAGAAGAAGTAGAAGAAGGAGAATGAGAAGGTGAAGTCAGGAGGGTGAATCAGAAGAAGTAGAAGAAGGAGAAGGAGAAGGTGAAGTCTGGAGGGTGAATCAGAAGAAGCAGAAGAAGGAGAAGGAGAAGGTGAAGTCTGGAGGGTGAATCAGAAGAAGCAAAAGAAAGAAGGAGAAGATGAAGTCTGGAGGGTGAATCAGAAGAAGTAGAAGAAGGAGAAGGAGAAGGTGAGGTCTGGAGGGTGAATCAGAAGAAGCAGAAGAAGGAGAAGGAGAAGATGAAGTCTGGAGGGTGAATCAGAAGAAGCAGAAGAAGGAGAAGGTGAAGTCTGGAGGGTGAATCAGAAGAAGCAGAAGAAGGAGAAGGAGAAGGTGAAGTCAGGAGGGTGAATCAGAAGAAGCAGAAGAAGGAGAAGGAGAAGGTGAAGTTAGGAGGGTGAATCAGTAGAAGCAGAAGAAGGAGAAGGAGAAGGTGAAGTCAGGGGGGTGAAGCAGAAGAAGTAGAAGAAGGAGAAGGAGATGGTGAAGTCAGGAGGGTGAAGCAGAAGAAGCAGAAGAAGGAGAAGGAGAAGGTGAAGTCTGGAGGGTGAAGCAGAAGAAACAGAAGAAGGAGAAGGTGAAGTCTGGAGGGCGAAGCAGAAGAAGCAGAAGAAGGAGAAGGTGAAGGTGAAGTCTGGAGGGTGAAGCAGAAGAAGCAGAAGAAGGAGAAGGAGAAGGTGAAGTCTGGAGGGTGAATCAGAAGAAGTAGAAGAAGGAGAAGGAGAAGGTGAAGTCAGGAGGGTGAAGCAGAAGAAGGAGACGGAGAAGGTGAAGTCTGGAGGGTGAAGCAGAAGAAGCAGAAGAAGGAGAAGGAGAAGGTGAAGTCTGGAGGGTGAAGCAGAAGAAGCAGAAGAAGGAGAAGGTGAAGTCAGGAGGGTGAATCAGAAGAAGTAGAAGAAGGAGAAAGAGAAGGTGAAGTCTGGAGGGTGAATCAGAAGAAGTAGAAGAAGGAGAAGGAGAAGGTGAAGTCTGGAGGGTGAATCAGAAGAAGTAGAAGAAGTAGAAGGAGAAGGTGAAGTCTGGAGGGTGAATCAGAAGAAGCAGAAGAAGGAGAAGGAGAAGGTGAAGTCTGGAGGGAGAAGCAGAAGAAGTAGAAGAAGGAGAAGGAGAAGGTGAAGTCTGGAGGGTGAATCAGAAGAAGTAGAAGAAGGAGAAGGAGAAGGTGTAGTTTGGAGGGTGAATCAGGAGAAGTAGACGAAGGAGAAGGAGAAGGTGAAGTCTGGAGGGTGAATCAGAAGAAGCAGAAGAAGGAGAAGGAGAAGGTGAAGTCATGAGGGTGAATCAGAAGAAGTAGAAGAAGGAGAAGGAGAAGGTGAAGTCAGGAGGGTGAATCAGAAGAAGCAGAAGAAGGAGAAGGAGAAGGAAAAGTCTGGAGTGTGAATCAGAAGAATCAGAAGAAGGAGAAGGAGAAGGTGAAGTCTGGAGGGTGAATCAGAAGAAGCAGAAGAAAGAGAAGGAGAAGGTGAAGTCGAGAGGGTGAAGCAGAAGAAGCAGAAGAAGGAGAAGTAGAAGTGAAGACTGGAGGGTGAATCAGAAGAAGTAGAAGAAGGAGAAGGAGAAGGTGAAGTCTGGAGGGTGAATCAGAAGAGGTAGAAGAAGGAGAAGGAGAAGCTGAAGTCTGGAGGGTGAATCAGAAGAAGTAGAAGAAGGAGAAGGAGATGGTGAAGTCTGGAGGGTGAATCAGAAGAAGTAGAAGAAGGAGAAGGAGAAGGTGAAGTCAGGAGGGTGAATCAGAAGAAGCAGAAGAAGGAGAAGGAGAAGGTGAAGTCAGGGGGTGAAGCAGAAAAAGTAGAAGAAGGAGAAGGAGAAGGCGAAGTCAGGAAGGTAAGCAGAGGAAGCAGAAGAAGGAGAAGGAGAAGGTGAAGTCTGGAGGGCGAAGCAGAAGAAGTAGAAGAAGGAGAAGGAGAAGGTGAAGTCTGGAGGGTGAAGCAGAAGAATCAGAAGAAGGAGAAGGAGAAGGTGAAGTCTGGAGGGTGAATCAGAAGAAGTAGAAGAAGGAGAAGGAGAAGGTGAAGTCAGGAGGGTGAAGCAGAAGAAGCAGAAGAAGGAGAAGGAGCAGGTGAAGTCTGGAGGGTGAAGCAGAAGAAGCAGAAGAAGGAGAAGGAGAAGTGAAGTCTGGAGGGTGAAGCAGAAGAAGCAGAAGAAGGAGAAGGAGAAGGTGAAGTCAGGAGGGTGAATCAGAAGAAGTAGAAGAAGGAGAAGGAGAAGGTGAAGTCTGGAGGGTGAATCAGAAGAAGTAGAAGAAGGAGAAGGAGAAGGTGAAGTCTGGAGGTTGAATCAGAAGAAGTAGAAGAAGAAGAAGGAGAGGGGAAGTCTGGAGGGTGAATCAGAAGAAGCAGAAGAAGGAGAAGGAGAAGGTGAAGTCTGGAGGGAGAAGCAGAAGAAGAAGAAGAAGAAGGAGAAGGTGAAATCTGGAGGGTGAATAAGAAGAAGAAGAAGAAGGAGAAGGAGAAGGTGAAGTCTGGAGGGTGAATCAGAAGAAGTAGAAGAAGGAGAAGGAGAAGGTGAAGTCTGGAGGGTGAATCAGAAGAAGCAGAAGAAGGAGAAGGAGAAGGTGGAGTCTGGAGGCTGAATCAGAAGAAGTAGAAGAAGGAAGAAGGAGAAAGCGAAGTCTGGAGGGTGAATCAGAAGAAGAAGAGAAGGAGAAGGAGAAGAGGTGAAGTCTGGAGGGTGAATCAGAAGAAGCAGAAGAAGGAGAAGGAGAAGGTGAAGTCTGGAGGGTGAATCTGAAGAAGCAGAAGAAGGAGAAGGAGAAGGTGAAGTCTGGAGGGTGAATCAGAAGAAGCAGAAGAAGGAGAAGGAGAAGGTGAAGTCTGGAGGGTGAATCAGAAGAAGCAGAAGAAGTAGAAGGAGAAGGTGAAGTCTGGAGGGTGAATCAGAAGAAGTAGAAGAAGGAGAAGGAGAAGGTGTAGTCTGGAGGGTGAATCAGAAGAAGCAGAAGAAGGAGAAGGAGAAGGTGAAGTCAGGATGGTGAATCAGAAGAAGCAGAAGCAGGAGAAGGAGAAGGTGAAGACTGGAGGGTGAATCAGAAGAAGTAGAAGAAGCAGAAGGAGAAGGTGAAGTCTGGAGGGTGAATCAGAAGAAGTAGAAGAAGGAGAAGGAGATGGTGAGGTCTGGAGGGTGAATCAGAAGAAGCAGAAGAAGGAGAAGGAGAAGGTGAAGTCTGGAGGGTGAATCATAAGAAGTAGAAGAAGGAGAAGGAGAAGGTGAGGTCTGGAGGGTGAATCAGAAGAAGCAGAAGAAGGAGAAGGAGAAGGTGAAGTCTGAAGGGTGAATCAGAAGAAGCAGAAAATGGCGAAGGAGAAGGTGAAGTCTGGAGGGTGAATCAGAAGAAGCAGAAGAAGGAGAAGGAGAAGGTGAAGTCTGGAGGGTGAATCAGAAGATGCAGAAGAAGGAGAAGGAGAAGGTGAAGTCTGGAGGGTGAATCAGAAGAAGTAGAAGAAGGAGAAGGAGAAGGTGAAGTCTGGAGGGTGAATCAGAAGAAGTAGAAGAAGGAGAAGGAGAAGGACAAGTCTGGAGGGTGAATCAGAAGAAGCAGAAGAAGGAGAAGGAGAAGGTGAAATCTGGAGGGTGAATCAGAAGAAGCAGAAGAAGGAGAATGAGAAGATGAAGTCTGGAGGGTGTATCAGAAGAAGTAGAAGAAGGAGAAGGAGAAGGTGAAGTCTGGAGGGTGAATCAGAAGAAGCAGAAGAAGGAGAAGGAGAAGGTGAAGTCTGGAGGGTGAATCAGAAGAAGCAGAAGAAGGAGAAGGAGAAGGTGAAGTCTGGAGGGTGAATCAGAAGAAGCAGAATAAGGAGAAGGAGAAGGTGAAGTCTGGAGGGTGAATCAGGAGAAGCAGAAGAAGGAGAAGGAGAAGGTGAAGTCTGGAGGGTGAATCAGAAGAAGTAGAAGAAGGAGAAGGAGAAGGTGATGTCTGGAGGGTGAAGCAGAAGAAGTAGAAGAAGGAGAATGAGAAGGTGAAGTCAGGAGGGTGAATCAGAAGAAGTAGAAGAAGGAGAAGGAGAAGGTGAAGTCTGGAGGGTGAATCAGAAGAAGCAGAAGAAGGAGAAGGAGAAGGTGAAGTCTGGAGGGTGAATCAGAAGAAGCAAAAGAATGAGAAGGAGAAGATGAAGTCTGGAGGGTGAATCAGAAGAAGTAGAAGAAGGAGAAGGAGAAGGTGAGGTCTGGAGGGTGAATCAGAAGAAGCAGAAGAAGGAGAAGGAGAAGATGAAGTCTGGAGGGTGAATCAGAAGAAGCAGAAGAAGGAGAAGGAGAAGGTGAAGTCTGGAGGGTGAATCAGAAGAAGCAGAAGAAGGAGAAGGAGAAGGTGAAGTCAGGGGGGTGAAGCAGAAGAAGTAGAAGAAGGAGAAGGAGATGGTGAAGTCAGGAGGGTGAAGCAGAAGAAGCAGAAGAAGGAGAAGGAGAAGGTGAAGTCTGGAGGGTGAAGCAGAAGAAACAGAAGAAGGAGAAGGTGAAGTCTGGAGGGCGAAGCAGAAGAAGCAGAAGAAGGAGAAGGTGAAGGTGAAGTCTGGAGGGTGAAGCAGAAGAAGCAGAAGAAGGAGAAGGAGAAGGTGAAGTCTGGAGGGTGAATCAGAAGAAGTAGAAGAAGGAGAAGGAGAAGGTGAAGTCAGGAGGGTGAAGCAGAAGAAGGAGACGGAGAAGGTGAAGTCTGGAGGGTGAAGCAGAAGAAGCAGAAGAAGGAGAAGGAGAAGGTGAAGTCTGGAGGGTGAAGCAGAAGAAGCAGAAGAAGGAGAAGGTGAAGTCAGGAGGGTGAATCAGAAGAAGTAGAAGAAGGAGAAAGAGAAGGTGAAGTCTGGAGGGTGAATCAGAAGAAGTAGAAGAAGGAGAAGGAGAAGGTGAAGTCTGGAGGGTGAATCAGAAGAAGTAGAAGAAGGAGAAGGAGAAGGTGAAGTCTGGAGGGTGAATCAGAAGAAGCAGAAGAAGGAGAAGGAGAAGGTGAAGTCAGGATGGTGAATCAGAAGAAGCAGAAGCAGGAGAAGGAGAAGGTGAAGACTGGAGGGTGAATCAGAAGAAGTAGAAGAAGCAGAAGGAGAAGGTGAAGTCTGGAGGGTGAATCAGAAGAACTAGAAGAAGGAGAAGGAGATGGTGAGGTCTGGAGGGTGAATCAGAAGAAGCAGAAGAAGGAGAAGGAGAAGGTGAAGTCTGGAGGGTGAATCATAAGAAGTAGAAGAAGGAGAAGGAGAAGGTGAGGTCTGGAGGGTGAATCAGAAGAAGCAGAAGAAGGAGAAGGAGAAGGTGAAGTCTGAAGGGTGAATCAGAAGAAGCAGAAAATGGCGAAGGAGAAGGTGAAGTCTGGAGGGTGAATCAGAAGAAGCAGAAGAAGGAGAAGGAGAAGGTGAAGTCTGGAGGGTGAATCAGAAGATGCAGAAGAAGGAGAAGGAGAAGGTGAAGTCTGGAGGGTGAATCAGAAGAAGTAGAAGAAGGAGAAGGAGAAGGTGAAGTCTGGAGGGTGAATCAGAAGAAGTAGAAGAAGGAGAAGGAGAAGGACAAGTCTGGAGGGTGAATCAGAAGAAGCAGAAGAAGGAGAAGGAGAAGGTGAAATCTGGAGGGTGAATCAGAAGAAGCAGAAGAAGGAGAATGAGAAGATGAAGTCTGGAGGGTGTATCAGAAGAAGTAGAAGAAGGAGAAGGAGAAGGTGAAGTCTGGAGGGTGAATCAGAAGAAGCAGAAGAAGGAGAAGGAGAAGGTGAAGTCTGGAGGGTGAATCAGAAGAAGCAGAAGAAGGAGAAGGAGAAGGTGAAGTCTGGAGGGTGAATCAGAAGAAGCAGAATAAGGAGAAGGAGAAGGTGAAGTCTGGAGGGTGAATCAGGAGAAGCAGAAGAAGGAGAAGGAGAAGGTGAAGTCTGGAGGGTGAATCAGAAGAAGTAGAAGAAGGAGAAGGAGAAGGTGAAGTCTGGAGGGTGAAGCAGAAGAAGTAGAAGAAGGAGAATGAGAAGGTGAAGTCAGGAGGGTGAATCAGAAGAAGTAGAAGAAGGAGAAGGAGAAGGTGAAGTCTGGAGGGTGAATCAGAAGAAGCAGAAGAAGGAGAAGGAGAAGGTGAAGTCTGGAGGGTGAATCAGAAGAAGCAAAAGAATGAGAAGGAGAAGATGAAGTCTGGAGGGTGAATCAGAAGAAGTAGAAGAAGGAGAAGGAGAAGGTGAGGTCTGGAGGGTGAATCAGAAGAAGCAGAAGAAGGAGAAGGAGAAGATGAAGTCTGGAGGGTGAATCAGAAGAAGCAGAAGAAGGAGAAGGAGAAGGTGAAGTCTGGAGGGTGAATCAGAAGAAGCAGAAGAAGGAGAAGGAGAAGGTGAAGTCAGGAGGGTGAATCGGAAGAAGCAGAAGAAGGAGAAGGAGGAGGTGAAGTTAGGAGGGTGAATCAGTAGAAGCAGAAGAAGGAGAAGGAGAAGGTGAAGTCAGGGGGGTGAAGCAGAAGAAGTAGAAGAAGGAGAAGGAGATGGTGAAGTCAGGAGGGTGAAGCAGAAGAAGCAGAAGAAGGAGAAGGAGAAGGTGAAGTCTGGAGGGTGAAGCAGAAGAAACAGAAGAAGGAGAAGGTGAAGTCTGGAGGGCGAAGCAGAAGAAGCAGAAGAAGGAGAAGGTGAAGGTGAAGTCTGGAGGGTGTAGCAGAAGAAGCAGAAGAAGGAGAAGGAGAAGGTGAAGTCTGGAGGGTGAATCAGAAGAAGTAGAAGAAGGAGAAGGAGAAGGTGAAGTCAGGAGGGTGAAGCAGAAGAAGGAGACGGAGAAGGTGAAGTCTGGAGGGTGAAGCAGAAGAAGCAGAAGAAGGAGAAGGAGAAGGTGAAGTCTGGAGGGTGAAGCAGAAGAAGCAGAAGAAGGAGAAGGTGAAGTCAGGAGGGTGAATCAGAAGAAGTAGAAGAAGGAGAAAGAGAAGGTGAAGTCTGGAGGGTGAATCAGAAGAAGTAGAAGAAGGAGAAGGAGAAGGTGAAGTCTGGAGGGTGAATCAGAAGAAGTAGAAGAAGGAGAAGGAGAAGGTGAAGTCTGGAGGGTGAATCAGAAGAAGCAGAAGAAGGAGAAGGAGAAGGTGAAGTCTGGAGGGAGAAGCAGAAGAAGTAGAAGAAGGAGAAGGAGAAGGTGAAGTCTGGAGGGTGAATCAGAAGAAGTAGAAGAAGGAGAAGGAGAAGGTAAAGTCTGGAGGGTGAATCAGAAGAAGTAGAAGAAGGAAAAGGAGAAGGTGAAGTCTGGAGGGTGAATCAGAAGAAGCAGAAGAAGGAGAAGGAGAAGGTGAAGTCTGGAGGGTGAATCAGAAGAAGTAGAAGAAGGAGAAGGAGAAGGTGTAGTTTGGAGGGTGAATCAGGAGAAGTAGACGAAGGAGAAGGAGAAGGTGAAGTCTGGAGGGTGAATCAGAAGAAGCAGAAGAAGGAGAAGGAGAAGGTGAAGTCTGGAGGGTGAATCAGAAGAAGTAGAAGAAGCAGAAGGAGAAGGTGAAGACTGGAGGGTGAATCAGAAGAAGCAGAAGAAGGAGAAGGAGAAGGTGAAGTCTGGAGGGTGAATCAGAAGAAGCAGAAGAAGGAGAATGAGTAGGTGAAGTATGGAGGGTGAATCAGAAGAAGCAGAAGAAGGAGAAGGAGAAGGTGAAGTCTGGAGTGTGAATCAGAAGAAGCAGAAGAAGTAGAAGGAGAAGGTGAAGTCTGGAGGGTGAATCAGAAGAAGTAGAAGAAGGAGAAGGAGAAGGTGAAGTCTTGAGGGTGAATCAGAAGAAGCAGAAGAAGGAGAAGGAGAATGTGAAGTCAGGAGGGTGAATCAGAAGAAGCAGAATAAGGAGAAGGAGAAGGTGAAGTCTGGAGGGTGAATCAGAAGAAGCAGAAGAAGGAGAAGGAGAAGGTGAAGACTGGAGGGTGAATCAGAAGAAGTAGAAGAAGGAGAAGGAGAAGGTGAAGTCTGGAGGGTGAATCAGAAGAAGTAGAAGAAGGAGAAGGAGAAGGCGAAGTCTGAAGGGTGAATCAGAAGAAGCAGAAGAAGGAGAAGGAGAAGGTGAAATCTGGAGGGTGAATCAGAAGAAGCAGAAGAAGGAGAAGGAGAAGATGAAGTCTGGAGGGTGAATCAGAAGAAGTAGAAGAAGGAGAAGGAGAAGGTGAGAACTGGAGGGTGAATCAGAAGAAGCAGAAGAAGGAGAAGGAGAAGGTGAAGTCTGAAGGGTGAAGCAGAAGAAGCAGAAAAAGGAGAAGGAGAAGGTGAAGTCTGGAGGGTGAATCAGAAGAAGTAGAAGAAGGAAAAGTAGAAGGTGAAGTCTGGAGGGTGAATCAGAAGAAGCAGAAGAAGGAGAAGGAGAAGGTGAAGTCCGGAGGGTGAATCAGAAGAAGTAGAAGAAGGAGAAGGAGAAGGTGAAGTCTGGAGGGTGAATCAGAAGAAGTAGAAGAAGGAGAAGGAGAAGGTGAAGTCTGGAGGGTGAATCAGAAGAAGCAGAAGAAGGAGAAGGAGAAGGTGAAGTCTGGAGGGTGAATCAGAAGAAGCAGAAGAAGGAGAAGGAGAAGATGAAGTCTGGAGGGTGAATCAGAAGAAGTAGAAGAAGGAGAAGGAGAAGGTGAAGTCTGGAGGCTGAATCAGAAGAAGCAGAAGAAGGAGAAGGAGAAGGTGAAGTCTGGAGGGTGAATCAGAAGAAGCAGAAGAAGGAGAAGGAGAAGGTGAAGTCTGGAGGGTGAATCAGAAGAAGCAGAATAAGGAGAAGGAGAAGGTGAAGTCTGGAGGGTGAATCAGAAGAAGCAGAAGAAGGAGAAGGAGAAGGTGAAGTCTGGAGGGTGAATCAGAAGAAGTAGAAGAAGGAGAAGGAGAAGGTGAAGTCTGGAGGGTGAAGCAGAAGAAGTAGAAGAAGGAGAAGGAGAAGGTGAAGTCAGGAGGGTGAATCAGAAGAAGTAGAAGAAGGAGAAGGAGAAGATGAAGTCAGGAGGGTGAACCAGAAGAAGCAGAAGAAGGAGAAGGAGAAGGTGAAGTCTGGAGGGTGAACCAGAAGAATCAGAAGAAGGAGAAGGAGAAGGTGAAGTCTGGAGGGTGAATCAGAAGAAGCAGAAAAAAGAGAAGGAGAAGGTGAAGTCTGGAGAGTGAAGCAGATGAAGCAGAAGAAGGAGAAGGAGAAGGTGAAGACTGGAGGGTGAATCAGAAGAAGCAGAAGAAGGAGAAGAAGAAGGTGAAGTCTGGAGGGTGAATCAGAAGAAGTAGAAGAAGGAGAAGGAGAAGGTGAAGTCTGGAGGGTGAATCAGAAGAAGCAGAAGAAGGAGAAGGAGAAGGTGAAGTCTGGAGGGTGAATCAGAAGAAGCAGAAGAAGGAGAAGGAGAAGATGAAGTCTGGAGGGTGAATCAGAAGAAGTAGAAGAAGGAGAAGGAGAAGGTGAGGTCTGGAGGGTGAATCAGAAGAAGCAGAAGAAGGAGAAGTAGAAGGTGAAGTCTGGAGGGTGGATCTGAAGAAGCAGAAGAAGGAGAAGGAGAAGGTGAGGTCAGGAGGGTGAATCAGAAGAAGCAGAAGAAGGAGAAGGAGAAGGTGAAGTTAGGAGGGTGAATCAGAAGAAGCAGAAGAAGGAGAAGGAGAAGGTGAAGTCAGGGGGGTGAAGCAGAAGAAGTAGAAGAAGGAGAAGGAAAAGGTGAAGTCAGGAGGGTGAAGCAGAAGAGGCAGAAGAAGGAGAAGGAGAAGGTCAAGTCTGGAGGGCGCAGCAGGAGAAGCAGAAGAAGGTGAAGGAGAAGGTGAAGTCTGGAGGGTGAAGCCGTAGAAGCAGAAGAAGGAGAAGGAGAAGGTGAAGTCTGGAGGGTGAATCAGAAGAAGTAGAAGAAGGATAAGGAGAAGGTGAAGTCAGGAGGGTGAAGCAGAAGAAGCAGAAGAAGGAGAAGGAGAAGATGAAGTCTGGAGGGTGAAGCAGAAGAAGCAGAAGAAGGAGAAGGAGAAGGTGAAGTCTGGAGGGCGAAGCAGAAGAAGCAGAAGAAGGAGAAGGAGAAGGTGAATTCTGGAGGGTGAAGCAGAAAAAGCAGATGAAGGAGAAGGAGAAGGTGAAGTCTGCAGGGTGAATCAGAAGAAGTAGAAGAAGGAGTAGCAGAAGGTGAAGTCAGGAGGGTGAAGCAGAAGAAGCAGAAGAAGGAGAAGGAGAAGGTGAAGTCTGGAGGGTGAAGCAGAAGAAGCAGAAGAAGGAGAAGGAGAAGGTGAAGTCTGGTGGGTGAAGCAGAAGAAGCAGAAGAAGGAGAAGGAGAAGGTGAAGTCAGGAGGGTGAATCAGAAGAAGTAGAAGAAGGAGAAGGAGAAGGTGAAGTCTGGAGGGTGAATCAGAAGAAGTAGAAGAAGGAGAAGGAGAAGGTGAAGTCTGGAGGGTGAATCAGAAAAAGTAGAAGAAGGAGAAGGAGAAGGTGAAGTCTGGAGGGTGAATCAGAAGAAGCAGAAGAAGGAGAAGGAGAAGGTGAAGTCTGGAGGGAGAAGCAGAAGAAGTAGAAGAAGGAGAAGGAGAAGGTGAAGTATGGAGGGTGAATCAGAAGAAGTAGAAGAAGGAGAAGGAGAAGGTGAAGTTTGGAGTGTGAATCAGAAGAAGTAGAAGAAGGAGAAGGAGAAGGTGAAGTCTGGAGGGTGAATCAGAAGAAGCAGAAGAAGGAGAAGGAGAAGGTGAAGTCTGGAGGGTGAATCAGAAGAAGTAGAAGAAGGAGAAGGAGAAGGTGTAGTCTGGAGGTTGAATCAGAAGAAGTAGACGAAGGAGAAGGAGAAGGTGAAGTCTGGAGGGTGAATCAGAAGAAGCAGAAGCAGGAGAAGGAGAAGGTGAAGTCTGGAGGGTGAAACAGAAGAAGTAGAAGAAGGAGAAGGAGAAGGTAAAGTCTGAAGGGTGAATCAGAAGAAGCAGAAGAAGGAGAAGGAGAAGGTGAATTCTGGAGGTTGAATCAGAAGTAGCAGAAGAAGGAGAAGGAGAAGGTGAAGTCTGGAGGGTGAATCAGAAGAAGCAGAAGAAGGAGAAGGAGAATGTGAAGTCTGGAGGGTGAATCAGAAGAAGCAGAAGAAGTAGAAGGAGAAGGTGAAGTCTGGAGGGTGAATCAGAAGAAGTAGAAGAAGGAGAAGGAGAAGGTGAAGTCTGGAGGGTGAATCAGAATAAGCAGAAGAAGGAGAAGGAGAAGGTGAAGTCAGGAGGGTGAATCAGAGGAAGCGGAAGAAGGAGAAGGAGAAGGTGAAGTCTGGAGGGTGAATCAGAAGAAGCAGAAGAAGGAGAAGGAGAAGGTGAAGACTGGAGGGTGAATCAGAAGAAGTAGAAGAAGGAGAAGGAGAAGGTGAAGTCTGGAGGGTGAATCAGAAGAAGTAGAAGAAGGAGAAGGCGAAGTCTGGAGGGTGAATCAGAAGAAGTAGAAGAAGGAGAAGGAGAAGGTGAAGTCATGAGGGAGAAGCAGAAGAAGCAGAAGAAGGAGAAGGAGAAGGTGATGCCTGGAGGGAGAAGCAGAAGAAGCAGAAGAAGGAGAAGGAGAAGGTGAAGTCTGGAGGGCGAAGCAGAAGAAGCAGAAGGAGGAGAAAGAGAAGGTGACGTCTGGAGGGTGAAGAAGAAGAAGCAGAAGAAGGAGAAGGAGAAGGTGAAGTCTGGAGGGTGAATCAGAAGAAGTAGAAGAAGGAGAAGGAGAAGGTGAAGTCTGGAGGGTGAATCAGAAGAAGTAGAAGAAGGAGAAGGAGAAGGTGAAGTCAGGAGGGTGAAGCAGAAGAAGCAGAAGAAGGAGAAGGAGAAGGTGAAGTCTGGAGGGTGAAGCAGAAGAAGCAGACGAAGCAGAAGGAGAAGGTGAAGTCTGGAGGGTGAAGCAGAAGAAGCAGAAGAAGGAGAAGGAGAAGGTGAAGTCAGGAGGGTGAATCAGAAAAAGTAGAAGAAGGAGAAGGAGAAGGTGAAGTCTGGAGGGTGAATCAGAAGAAGTAGAAGAAGGAGAAGGAGAAGGTGAAGTCTGGAGGGTGAATCAGAAGAAGTAGAAGAAGGAGAAGGAGAAGGTGAAGTCTGGAGGGTGAATCAGAAGAAGCAGAAGAAGGAGAAGGAGAAGGTGAAGTCTGGAGGGAGAAGCAGAAGAAGTAGAAGAAGGAGAAGGAGAAGGTGAAGTCTGGAGGGTGAATCAGAAGAAGTAGAAGAAGGAGAAGGAGAAGGTGACGTCTGGAGTGTGAATCAGAAGAAGTAGAAGAAGGAGAAGGAGAAGGTGAAGTCTGGAGGGTGAATCAGAAGAAGCAGAAGAAGGAGAAGGAGAAGGAGAAGTCTGGAGGGTGAATCAGAAGAAGTAGAAGAAGGAGAAGGAGAAGGTGTAGTCTGGAGGGTGAATCAGAAAAAGAAGACGAAGGAGAAGGAGAAGGTGAAGTCTGGAGGGTGAATCAGAAGAAGCAGAAGCAGGAGAAGGAGAAGGTGAAGTCTGGAGGGTGAATCAGAAGAAGTAGAAGAAGGAGAAGGAGAAGGTGAAGTCTGGAGGGTGAATCAGAAGAAGCAGAAGAAGGAGAAGGAGAAGGTGAAGTCTGGAGGGTGAATCAGAAGAAGCAGAAGAAGGAGAAGGAGAAGGTGAAATCTGGAGGGTGAATCAGAAGAAGCAGAAGAAGTAGAAGGAGAAGGTGAAGTCTGGAGGGTGAATCAGAAGAAGGAGAAGAAGGAGAAGGAGAAGGTGAAGTCTGGAGGGTGAATCAGAAGAAGCAGAAGAAGGAGAAGGAGAAGGTGAAGTCAGGAGGGTGAATCAGAAGAAGCAGAAGAAGGAGAAGGAGAAGGTGAAGTCTGGAGGGTGAATCAGAAGAAGCAGAAGAAGGCGAAGGAGAAGGTGAAGACTGGAGGGTGAATCAGAATAAGTAGAAGGAGAAGGAGATGGTGAAGTCTGGAGGGTGAATCAGAAGAAGTAGAAGAAGCAGAAGGAGAAGGCGAAGTCTGGAGGGTGAATCAGAAGAAGCAGAAGAAGGAGAAGGAGAAGGTTAAGTCTGGAGGGTGAATCAGAAGAAGCAGAAGAAGGAGAAGGAGAAGGTGAAGTCTGGAGGGTGAATCATAAGAAGTAGAAGAAGGAGAAGGAGAAGGTGAGGTCTGGAGGGTGAATCAGAAGAAGCAGAAGAAGGAGAAGGAGAAGGTGAAGTCTGAAGGGTGAATCAGAAGAAGCAGAAGATGGAGAAGGAGAAGGTGAAGTCTGGAGGGTGAATCAGAAGAAGCAGAAGAAGGAGAAGGAGAAGGTGAAGTCTGGAGGGTGAAGCAGAAGAAGTAGAAGAAGGAGAAGGAGAAGGTGAAGTCTGGAGGGCGAATCAGAAGAAGCAGAAGAAGGAGAAGGAGAAGGTGAAGTCTGGAGGGTGAATCAGAAGAAGCAGAAGAAGGAGAAGGAGAAGGTGAAGTCTGGAGGGTGAATCAGAAGAAGCAGAATAAGGAGAAGGAGAAGGTGAAGTCTGGAGGGTGAATCAGAAGAAGCAGAAGAAGGAGAAGGAGAAGGTGAAGTCTGGAGGGTGAATCAGAAGAAGTAGAAGAAGGAGAAGGAGAAGGTGAAGTCTGGAGGGTGAAGCAGAAGAAGTAGAAGAAGGAGAAGGAGAAGGTGAAGTCAGGAGGGTGAATCAGAAGAAGTAGAAGAAGGAGAAGGAGAAGGTGAAGTCAGGAGGGTGAACCAGAAGAAGCAGAAGAAGGAGAAGGAGAAGGTGAAGTCTGGAGGGTGAACCAGAAGAATCAGAAGAAGGAGAAGGAGAAGGTGAAGTCTGGAGGGTGAATCAGAAGAAGCAGAAGAAAGAGAAGGAGAAGGTGAAGTCTGGAGGGTGAAGCAGAAGAAGCAGAAGAAGGAGAAGGAGAAGGTGAAGACTGGAGGGTGAATCAGAAGAAGCAGAAGAAGGAGAAGAAGAAGGTGAAGTCTGGAGGGTGAATCAGAAGAAGTAGAAGAAGGAGAAGGAGAAGGTGAAGTCTGGAGGGTGAATCAGAAGAAGCAGAAGAAGGAGAAGGAGAAGGTGAAGTCTGGAGGGTGAATCAGAAGAAGCAGAAGAAGGAGAAGGAGAAGATGAAGTCTGGAGGGTGAATCAGAAGAAGTAGAAGAAGGAGAAGGAGAAGGTGAGGTCTGGAGGGTGAATCAGAAGAAGCAGAAGAAGGAGAAGTAGAAGGTGAAGTCTGGAGGGTGGATCAGAAGAAGCAGAAGAAGGAGAAGGAGAAGGTGAGGTCAGGAGGGTGAATCAGAAGAAGCAGAAGAAGGAGAAGGAGAAGGTGAAGTTAGGAGGGTGAATCAGAAGAAGCAGAAGAAGGAGAAGGAGAAGGTGAAGTCAGGGGGGTGAAGCAGAAGAAGTAGAAGAAGGAGAGGGAGAAGGTGAAGTCAGGAGGGTGAAGCAGAAGAAGCAGAAGAAGGAGAAGGAGAAGGTCAAGTCTGGAGGGCGCAGCAGAAGAAGCAGAAGAAGGAGAAGGAGAAGGTGAAGTCTGGAGGGTGAAGCCGTAGAAGCAGAAGAAGGAGAAGGAGAAGGTGAAGTCTGGAGGGTGAATCAGAAGAAGTAGAAGAAGGAGAAGGAGAAGGTGAAGTCAGGAGGGTGAAGCAGAAGAAGCAGAAGAAGGAGAAGGAGAAGGTGAAGTCTGGAGGGTGAAGCAGAAGAAGCAGAAGAAGGAGAAGGAGAAGGTGAAGTCTGGAGGGCGAAGCAGAAGAAGCAGAAGAAGGAGAAGGAGAAGGTGAATTCTGGAGGGTGAAGCAGAAAAAGCAGATGAAGGAGAAGGAGAAGGTGAAGTCTGGAGGGTGAATCAGAAGAAGTAGAAGAAGGAGTAGCAGAAGGTGAAGTCAGGAGGGTGAAGCAGAAGAAGCAGAAGAAGGAGAAGGAGAAGGTGAAGTCTGGAGGGTGAAGCAGAAGAAGCAGAAGAAGGAGAAGGAGAAGGTGAAGTCTGGAGGGTGAAGCAGAAGAAGCAGAAGAAGGAGAAGGAGAAGGTGAAGTCAGGAGGGTGAATCAGAAGAAGTAGAAGAAGGAGAAGGAGAAGGTGAAGTCTGGAGGGTGAATCAGAAGAAGTAGAAGAAGGAGAAGGAGAAGGTGAAGTCTGGAGGGTGAATCAGAAAAAGTAGAAGAAGGAGAAGGAGAAGGTGAAGTCTGGAGGGTGAATCAGAAGAAGCAGAAGAAGGAGAAGGAGAAGGTGAAGTCTGGAGGGAGAAGCAGAAGAAGTAGAAGAAGGAGAAGGAGAAGGTGAAGTCTGGAGGGTGAATCAGAAGAAGTAGAAGAAGGAGAAGGAGAAGGTGAAGTTTGGAGTGTGAATCAGAAGAAGTAGAAGAAGGAGAAGGAGAAGGTGAAGTCTGGAGGGTGAATCAGAAGAAGCAGAAGAAGGAGAAGGAGAAGGTGAAGTCTGGAGGGTGAATCAGAAGAAGTAGAAGAAGGAGAAGGAGAAGGTGTAGTCTGGAGGGAGAATCAGAAGAAGTAGACGAAGGAGAAGGAGAAGGTGAAGTCTGGAGGGTGAATCAGAAGAAGCAGAAGCAGGAGAAGGAGAAGGTGAAGTCTGGAGGGTGAAACAGAAGAAGTAGAAGAAGGAGAAGGAGAAGGTAAAGTCTGGAGGGTGAATCAGAAGAAGCAGAAGAAGGAGAAGGAGAAGGTGAATTCTGGAGGTTGAATCAGAAGTAGCAGAAGAAGGAGAAGGAGAAGGTGAAGTCTGGAGGGTGAATCAGAAGAAGCAGAAGAAGGAGAAGGAGAAGGTGAAGTCTGGAGGGTGAATCAGAAGAAGCAGAAGAAGTAGAAGGAGAAGGTGAAGTCTGGAGGGTGAATCAGAAGAAGTAGAAGAAGGAGAAGGAGAAGGTGAAGTCTGGAGGGTGAATCAGAAGAAGCAGAAGAAGGAGAAGGAGAAGGTGAAGTCAGGAGGGTGAATCAGAAGAAGCGGAAGAAGGAGAAGGAGAAGGTGAAGTCTGGAGGGTGAATCAGAAGAAGCAGAAGAAGGAGAAGGAGAAGGTGAAGACTGGAGGGTGAATCAGAAGAAGTAGAAGAAGGAGAAGGAGAAGGTGAAGTCTGGAGGGTGAATCAGAAGAAGTAGAAGAAGGAGAAGGCGAAGTCTGGAGGGTGAATCAGAAGAAGTAGAAGAAGGAGAAGGAGAAGGTGAAGTCATGAGGGAGAAGCAGAAGAAGCAGAAGAAGGAGAAGGAGAAGGTGATGCCTGGAGGGTGAAGCAGAAGAAGCAGAAGAAGGAGAAGGAGAAGGTGAAGTCTGGAGGGCGAAGCAGAAGAAGCAGAAGAAGGAGAAAGAGAAGGTGACGTCTGGAGGGTGAAGAAGAAGAAGCAGAAGAAGGAGAAGGAGAAGGTGAAGTCTGGAGGGTGAATCAGAAGAAGTAGAAGAAGGAGAAGGAGAAGGTGAAGTCTGGAGGGTGAATCAGAAGAAGTAGAAGAAGGAGAAGGAGAAGGTGAAGTCAGGAGGGTGAAGCAGAAGAAGCAGAAGAAGGAGAAGGAGAAGGTGAAGTCTGGAGGGTGAAGCAGAAGAAGCAGAAGAAGGAGAAGGAGAAGGTGAAGTCTGGAGGGTGAAGCAGAAGAAGCAGAAGAAGGAGAAGGAGAAGGTGAAGTCAGGAGGGTGAATCAGAAAAAGTAGAAGAAGGAGAAGGAGAAGGTGAAGTCTGGAGGGTGAATCAGAAGAAGTAGAAGAAGGAGAAGGAGAAGGTGAAGTCTGGAGGGTGAATCAGAAGAAGTAGAAGAAGGAGAAGGAGAAGGTGAAGTCTGGAGGGTGAATCAGAAGAAGCAGAAGAAGGAGAAGGAGAAGGTGAAGTCTGGAGGGAGAAGCAGAAGAAGTAGAAGAAGGAGAAGGAGAAGGTGAAGTCTGGAGGGTGAATCAGAAGAAGTAGAAGAAGGAGAAGGAGAACGTGACGTCTGGAGGGTGAATCAGAAGAAGTAGAAGAAGGAGAAGGAGCAGGTGAAGTCTGGAGGGTGAATCAGAAGAAGCAGAAGAAGGAGAAGGAGAAGGAGAAGTCTGGAGGGTGAATCAGAAGAAGTAGAAGAAGGAGAAGGAGAAGGTGTAGTCTGGAGGGTGAATCAGAAGAAGTAGACGAAGGAGAAGGAGAAGGTGAAGTCTGGAGGGTGAATCAGAAGAAGGAGAAGAAGGAGAAGGAGAAGGTGAAGTCTGGAGGGTGAATCAGAAGAAGCAGAAGAAGGAGAAGGAGAAGGTGAAGTCAGGAGGGTGAATCAGAAGAAGCAGAAGAAGGAGAAGGAGAAGGTGAAGTCTGGAGGGTGAATCAGAAGAAGCAGAAGAAGGCGAAGGAGAAGGTGAAGACTGGAGGGTGAATCAGAATAAGTAGAAGAAGGAGAAGGAGATGGTGAAGTCTGGATGGTGGATCAGAAGAAGCAGAAGAAGGAGAAGGAGAAGGTGAGGTCAGGAGGGTGAATCAGTAGAAGCAGAAGAAGGAGAAGGAGAAGGTGAAGTTAGGAGGGTGAATCAGAAGAAGCAGAAGAAGGAGAAGGAGAAGGTGAAGTCAGGGGGGTGAAGCAGAAGAAGTAGAAGAAGGAGAAGGAGAAGGTGAAGTCAGGAGGGTGAAGCAGAAGAAGCAGAAGAAGGAGAAGGAGAAGGTGAAGTCTGGAGGGCGCAGCAGAAGAAGCAGAAGAAGGAGAAGGAGAAGGTGAAGTCTGGAGGGTGAAACAGAAGAAGTAGAAGAAGGAGAAGGAGAAGGTAAAGTCTGGAGGGTGAATCAGAAGAAGCAGAAGAAGGAGAAGGAGAAGGTGAATTCTGGAGGTTGAATCAGAAGTAGCAGAAGAAGGAGAAGGAGAAGGTGAAGTCTGGAGGGTGAATCAGAAGAAGCAGAAGAAGGAGAAGGAGAAGGTGAAGTCTGGAGGGTGAATCAGAAGAAGCAGAAGAAGTAGAAGGAGAAGGTGAAGTCTGGAGGGTGAATCAGAAGAAGTAGAAGAAGGAGAAGGAGAAGGTGAAGTCTGGAGGGTGAATCAGAAGAAGCAGAAGAAGGAGAAGGAGAAGGTGAAGTCAGGAGGGTGAATCAGAAGAAGCGGAAGAAGGAGAAGGAGAAGGTGAAGTCTGGAGGGTGAATCAGAAGAAGCAGAAGAAGGAGAAGGAGAAGGTGAAGACTGGAGGGTGAATCAGAAGAAGTAGAAGAAGGAGAAGGAGAAGGTGAAGTCTGGAGGGTGAATCAGAAGAAGTAGAAGAAGGAGAAGGCGAAGTCTGGAGGGTGAATCAGAAGAAGTAGAAGAAGGAGAAGGAGAAGGTGAAGTCATGAGGGAGAAGCAGAAGAAGCAGAAGAAGGAGAAGGAGAAGGTGATGCCTGGAGGGTGAAGCAGAAGAAGCAGAAGAAGGAGAAGGAGAAGGTGAAGTCTGGAGGGCGAAGCAGAAGAAGCAGAAGAAGGAGAAAGAGAAGGTGACGTCTGGAGGGTGAAGAAGAAGAAGCAGAAGAAGGAGAAGGAGAAGGTGAAGTCTGGAGGGTGAATCAGAAGAAGTAGAAGAAGGAGAAGGAGAAGGTGAAGTCTGGAGGGTGAATCAGAAGAAGTAGAAGAAGGAGAAGGAGAAGGTGAAGTCAGGAGGGTGAAGCAGAAGAAGCAGAAGAAGGAGAAGGAGAAGGTGAAGTCTGGAGGGTGAAGCAGAAGAAGCAGAAGAAGGAGAAGGAGAAGGTGAAGTCTGGAGGGTGAAGCAGAAGAAGCAGAAGAAGGAGAAGGAGAAGGTGAAGTCAGGAGGGTGAATCAGAAAAAGTAGAAGAAGGAGAAGGAGAAGGTGAAGTCTGGAGGGTGAATCAGAAGAAGTAGAAGAAGGAGAAGGAGAAGGTGAAGTCTGGAGGGTGAATCAGAAGAAGTAGAAGAAGGAGAAGGAGAAGGTGAAGTCTGGAGGGTGAATCAGAAGAAGCAGAAGAAGGAGAAGGAGAAGGTGAAGTCTGGAGGGAGAAGCAGAAGAAGTAGAAGAAGGAGAAGGAGAAGGTGAAGTCTGGAGGGTGAATCAGAAGAAGTAGAAGAAGGAGAAGGAGAACGTGACGTCTGGAGGGTGAATCAGAAGAAGTAGAAGAAGGAGAAGGAGCAGGTGAAGTCTGGAGGGTGAATCAGAAGAAGCAGAAGAAGGAGAAGGAGAAGGAGAAGTCTGGAGGGTGAATCAGAAGAAGTAGAAGAAGGAGAAGGAGAAGGTGTAGTCTGGAGGGTGAATCAGAAGAAGTAGACGAAGGAGAAGGAGAAGGTGAAGTCTGGAGGGTGAATCAGAAGAAGGAGAAGAAGGAGAAGGAGAAGGTGAAGTCTGGAGGGTGAATCAGAAGAAGCAGAAGAAGGAGAAGGAGAAGGTGAAGTCAGGAGGGTGAATCAGAAGAAGCAGAAGAAGGAGAAGGAGAAGGTGAAGTCTGGAGGGTGAATCAGAAGAAGCAGAAGAAGGCGAAGGAGAAGGTGAAGACTGGAGGGTGAATCAGAATAAGTAGAAGAAGGAGAAGGAGATGGTGAAGTCTGGATGGTGGATCAGAAGAAGCAGAAGAAGGAGAAGGAGAAGGTGAGGTCAGGAGGGTGAATCAGTAGAAGCAGAAGAAGGAGAAGGAGAAGGTGAAGTTAGGAGGGTGAATCAGAAGAAGCAGAAGAAGGAGAAGGAGAAGGTGAAGTCAGGGGGGTGAAGCAGAAGAAGTAGAAGAAGGAGAAGGAGAAGGTGAAGTCAGGAGGGTGAAGCAGAAGAAGCAGAAGAAGGAGAAGGAGAAGGTCAAGTCTGGAGGGCGCAGCAGAAGAAGCAGAAGATGGAGAAGGAGAAGGTGAAGTCTGGAGGGTGAAGCCGTAGAAGCAGAAGAAGGAGAAGGAGAAGGTGAAGTCTGGAGAGTGAATCAGAAGAAGTAGAAGAAGGAGAAGGAGAAGGTGAAGTCAGGAGGGTGAAGCAGAAGAAGCAGAAGAAGGAGAATGAGAAGGTGAAGTCTGGAGGGTGAAGCAGAAGAAGCAGAAGAAGGAGAAGGAGAAGGTGAAGTCTGGAGGGCGAAGCAGAAGAAGCAGAAGAAGGAGAAGGAGAAGGTGAATTCTGGAGGGTGAAGCAGAAAAAGCAGATGAAGGAGAAGGAGAAGGTGAAGTCTGGAGGGTGAATCAGAAGAAGTAGAAGAAGGAGTAGCAGAAGGTGAAGTCAGGAGGGTGAAGCAGAAGAAGCAGAAGAAGGAGAAGGAGATGGTGAAGTCTGGAGGGTGAAGCAGAAGAAGCAGAAGAAGGAGAAGGAGAAGGTGAAGTCTGGAGGGTGAAGCAGAAGAAGCAGAAGAAGGAGAAGGAGATGGTGAAGTCAGGAGGGTGAATCAGAAGAAGTAGAAGAAGGAGAAGGAGAAGGTGAAGTCTGGAGGGTGAATCAGAAGAAGTAGAAGAAGGAGAAGGAGAAGGTGAAGTCTGGAGGGTGAATCAGAAAAAGTAGAAGAAGGAGAAGGAGAAGGTGAAGTCTGGAGGGTGAATCAGAAGAAGCAGAAGAAGGAGAAGGAGAAGGTGAAGTCTGGAGGGAGAAGCAGAAGAAGTAGAAGAAGGAGAAGGAGAAGGTGAAGTCTGGAGGGTGAATCAGAAGAAGTAGAAGAAGGAGAAGGAGAAGGTGAAGTTTGGAGTGTGAATCAGAAGAAGTAGAAGAAGGAGAAGGTGAAGTCTGGAGGGTGAATCAGAAGAAGCAGAAGAAGGAGAAGGAGAAGGTGAAGTCTGGAGGGTGAATCAGAAGAAGTAGAAGAAGGAGAAGGAGAAGGTGTAGTCTGGAGGGTGAATCAGAAGAAGTAGACGAAGGAGAAGGAGAAGGTGAAGTCTGGAGGGTGAATCAGAAGAAGCAGAAGCAGGAGAAGGAGAAGGTGAAGTCTGGAGGGTGAAACAGAAGAAGTAGAAGAAGGAGAAGGAGAAGGTAAAGTCTGGAGGGTGAATCAGAAGAAGCAGAAGAAGGAGAAGGAGAAGGTGAATTCTGGAGGTTGAATCAGAAGTAGCAGAAGAAGGAGAAGGAGAAGGTGAAGTCTGGAGGGTGAATCAGAAGAAGCAGAAGAAGTAGAAGGAGAAGGTGAAGTCTGGAGGGTGAATCAGAAGAAGCAGAAGAAGTAGAAGGAGAAGGTGAAGTCTGGAGGGTGAATCAGAAGAAGTAGAAGAAGGAGAAGGAGAAGGTGAAGTCTGGAAGGTGAATCAGAAGAAGCAGAAGAAGGAGAAGTAGAAGGTGAAGTCAGGAGGGTGAATCAGAAGAAGCGGAAGAAGGAGAAGGAGAAGGTGAAGTCTGGAGGGTGAATCAGAAGAAGCAGAAGAAGGAGAAGGAGAAGGTGAAGACTGGAGGGTGAATCAGAAGAAGTAGAAGAAGGAGAAGGAGAAGGTGAAGTCTGGAGGGTGAATCAGAAGAAGTAGAAGAAGGAGAAGGCGAAGTCTGGAGGGTGAATCAGAAGAAGTAGAAGAAGGAGAAGGAGAAGGTGAAGTCATGAGGGAGTAGCAGAAGAAGCAGAAGAAGGAGAAGGAGAAGGTGATGCCTGGAGGGTGAAGCAGAAGAAGCAGAAGAAGGAGAAGGAGAAGGTGAAGTCTGGAGGGCGAAGCAGAAGAAGCAGAAGAAGGAGAAAGAGAAGGTGACGTCTGGAGGGTGAAGAAGAAGAAGCAGAAGAAGGAGAAGGAGAAGGTGAAGTCTGGAGGGTGAATCAGAAGAAGTAGAAGAAGGAGAAGGAGAAGGTGAAGTCTGGAGGGTGAATCAGAAGAAGTAGAAGAAGGAGAAGGAGAAGGTGAAGTCAGGAGGGTGAAGCAGAAGAAGCAGAAGAAGGAGAAGGAGAAGGTGAAGTCTGGAGGGTGAAGCAGAAGAAGCAGAAGAAGGAGAAGGAGAAGGTGAAGTCTGGAGGGTGAAGCAGAAGAAGCAGAAGAAGGAGAAGGAGAAGGTGAAGTCAGGAGGGTGAATCAGAAAAAGTAGAAGAAGGAGAAGGAGAAGTTGAAGTCTGGAGGGTGAATCAGAAGAAGTAGAAGAAGGAGAAGGAGAAGGTGAAGTCTGGAGGGTGAATCAGAAGAAGTAGAAGAAGGAGAAGGAGAAGGTGAAGTCTGGAGGGTGAATCAGAAGAAGCAGAAGAAGGAGAAGGAGAAGGTGAAGTCTGGAGGGAGAAGCAGAAGAAGTAGAAGAAGGAGAAGGAGAAGGTGAAGTCTGGAGGGTGAATCAGAAGAAGTAGAAGAAGGAGAAGGAGAAGGTGACGTCTGGAGGGTGAATCAGAAGAAGCAGAAGAAGGAGAAGGAGAAGGAGAAGTCTGGAGGGTGAATCAGAAGAAGTAGAAGAAGGAGAAGGAGAAGGTGTAGTCTGGAGGGTGAATCAGAAGAAGTAGACGAAGGAGAAGGAGAAGGTGAAGTCTGGAGGGTGAATCAGAAGAAGCAGAAGCAGGAGAAGGAGAAGGTGAAGTCTGGAGGGTGAATCAGAAGAAGTAGAAGAAGGAGAAGGAGAAGGTGAAGTCTGGAGGGTGAATCAGAAGAAGCAGAAGAAGGAGAAGGAGAAGGTGAAGTCTGGAGGGTGAATCAGAAGAAGCAGAAGAAGGAGAAGGAGAAGGTGAAGTCTGGAGGGTGAATCAGAAGAAGCAGAAGAAGGAGAAGGAGAAGGTGAAGTCTGGAGGGTGAATCAGAAGAAGCAGAAGAAGTATAAGGAGAAGGTGAAGTCTGGAGGGTGAATCAGAAGAAGGAGAAGAAGGAGAAGGAGAAGGTGAAGTCTGGAGGGTGAATCAGAAGAAGCAGAAGAAGGAGAAGGAGAAGGTGAAGTCAGGAGGGTGAATCAGAAGAAGCAGAAGAAGGAGAAGGAGAAGGTGAAGTCTGGAGGGTGAATCAGAAGAAGCAGAAGAAGGCGAAGGAGAAGGTGAAGACGAGGGTGAATCAGAATAAGTAGAAGAAGGAGAAGGAGATGGTGAAGTCTGGAGGGTGAATCAGAAGAAGTAGAAGAAGCAGAAGGAGAAGGCGAAGTCTGGAGGCTGAATCAGAAGAAGCAGAAGAAGGAGAAGGAGAAGGTTAAGTCTGGAGGGTGAATCAGAAGAAGCAGAAGAAGGAGAAGGAGAAGGTGAAGTCTGGAGGGTGAATCATAAGAAGTAGAAGAAGGAGAAGGAGAAGGTGAGGTCTGGAGGGTGAATCAGAAGAAGCAGAAGAAGGAGAAGGAGAAGGTGAAGTCTGGAGGGTGAATCAGAAGAAGTAGACGAAGGAGAAGGAGAAGGTGAAGTCTGGAGGTTGAATCAGAAGTAGCAGAAGAAGGAGAAGGAGAAGGTGAAGTCTGGAGGGTGAATCAGAAGAAGCAGAAGAAGGAGAAGGAGAAGGTGAAGTCTGGAGGGTGAATCAGAAGAAGTAGAAGAAGGAGAAGGAGAAGGTGTAGTCTGGAGGGTGAATCAGAAGAAGTAGACGAAGGAGAAGGAGAAGGTGAAGTCTGGAGGGTGAATCAGAAGAAGCAGAAGAAGGAGAAGGAGAAGGAGAAGTCTGGAGGGTGAATCAGAAGAAGTAGAAGAAGGAGAAGGAGAAGGTGTAGTCTGGAGGGTGAATCAGAAGAAGTAGACGAAGGAGAAGGAGAAGGTGAAGTCTGGAGGGTGAATCAGAAGAAGCAGAAGAAGGAGAAGGAGAAGGTGAAGTCTGGAGGGAGAAGCAGAAGAAGTAGAAGAAGGAGAAGGAGAAGGTGAAGTCTGGAGGGTGAATCAGAAGAAGTAGAAGAAGGAGAAGGAGAAGGTGACGTCTGGAGGGTGAATCAGAAGAAGTAGAAGAAGGAGAAGGAGAAGGTGAAGTCTGGAGGTTGAATCAGAAGAAGCAAAAGAAGGAGAAGGAGAAGGAGAAGTCTGGAGGGTGAATCAGAAGAAGTGGAAGAAGGAGAAGGAGAAGGTGTAGTCTGGAGGGTGAATCAGAAGAAGTAGACGAAGGAGAAGGAGAAGGTGAAGTCTGGAGGGTGAATCAGAAGAAGCAGAAGCAGGAGAAGGAGAAGGTGAAGTCTGGAGGGTGAATCAGAAGAAGTAGAAGAAGGAGAAGGAGAAGGTGAAGTCTGGAGGGTGAATCAGAAGAAGCAGAAGAAGGAGAAGGAGAAGGTGAAGTCTGGAGGGTGAATCAGAAGAAGCAGAAGAAGGAGAAGGAGAAGGTGAAGTCTGGAGGGTGAATCAGAAGAAGCAGAAGAAGGAGAAGGAGAAGGTGAAGTCTGGAGGGTGAATCAGAAGAAGCAGAAGAAGTATAAGGAGAAGGTGAAGTCTGGAGGGTGAATCAGAAGAAGGAGAAGAAGGAGAAGGAGAAGGTGAAGTCTGGAGGGTGAATCAGAAGAAGCAGAAGAAGGAGAAGGAGAAGGTGAAGTCAGGAGGGTGAATCAGAAGAAGCAGAAGAAGGAGAAGGAGAAGGTGAAGTCTGGAGGGTGAATCAGAAGAAGCAGAAGAAGGCGAAGGAGAAGGTGAAGACTGGAGGGTGAATCAGAATAAGTAGAAGAAGGAGAAGGAGATGGTGAAGTCTGGAGGGTGAATCAGAAGAAGTAGAAGAAGCAGAAGGAGAAGGCGAAGTCTGGAGGGTGAATCAGAAGAAGCAGAAGAAGGAGAAGGAGAAGGTTAAGTCTGGAGGGTGAATCAGAAGAAGCAGAAGAAGGAGAAGGAGAAGGTGAAGTCTGGAGGGTGAATCATAAGAAGTAGAAGAAGGAGAAGGAGAAGGTGAGGTCTGGAGGGTGAATCAGAAGAAGCAGAAGAAGGAGAAGGAGAAGGTGAAGTCTGGAGGGTGAATCAGAAGAAGTAGACGAAGGAGAAGGAGAAGGTGAAGTCTGGAGGTTGAATCAGAAGTAGCAGAAGAAGGAGAAGGAGAAGGTGAAGTCTGGAGGGTGAATCAGAAGAAGCAGAAGAAGGAGAAGGAGAAGGTGAAGTCTGGAGGGTGAATCAGAAGAAGTAGAAGAAGGAGAAGGAGAAGGTGTAGTCTGGAGGGTGAATCAGAAGAAGTAGACGAAGGAGAAGGAGAAGGTGAAGTCTGGAGGGTGAATCAGAAGAAGCAGAAGCAGGAGAAGGAGAAGGTGAAGTCTGGAGGGTGAAACAGAAGAAGTAGAAGAAGGAGAAGGAGAAGGTAAAGTCTGGAGGGTGAATCAGAAGAAGCAGAAGAAGGAGAAGGAGAAGGTGAATTCTGGAGGTTGAATCAGAAGTAGCAGAAGAAGGAGAAGGAGAAGGTGAAGTCTGGAGGGTGAATCAGAAGAAGCAGAAGAAGGAGAAGGAGAAGGTGAAGTCTGGAGGGTGAATCAGAAGAAGCAGAAGAAGTAGAAGGAGAAGGTGAAGTCTGGAGGGTGAATCAGAAGAAGTAGAAGAAGGAGAAGGAGAAGGTGAAGTCTGGAGGGTGAATCAGAAGAAGCAGAAGAAGGAGAAGGAGAAGGTGAAGTCAGGAGGGTGAATCAGAAGAAGCGGAAGAAGGAGAAGGAGAAGGTGAAGTCTGGAGGGTGAATCAGAAGAAGCAGAAGAAGGAGAAGGAGAAGGTGAAGACTGGAGGGTGAATCAGAAGAAGTAGAAGAAGGAGAAGGAGAAGGTGAAGTCTGGAGGGTGAATCAGAAGAAGTAGAAGAAGGAGAAGGCGAAGTCTGGAGGATGAATCAGAAGAAGTAGAAGAAGGAGAAGGAGAAGGTGAAGTCATGAGGGAGAAGCAGAAGAAGCAGAAGAAGGAGAAGGAGAAGGTGATGCCTGGAGGGTGAAGCAGAAGAAGCAGAAGAAGGAGAAGGAGAAGGTGAAGTCTGGAGGGCGAAGCAGAAGAAGCAGAAGAAGGAGAAAGAGAAGGTGACGTCTGGAGGGTGAAGAAGAAGAAGCAGAAGAAGGAGAAGGAGAAAGTGAAGTCTGGAGGGTGAATCAGAAGAAGTAGAAGAAGGAGAAGGAGAAGGTGAAGTCTGGAGGGTGAATCAGAAGAAGTAGAAGAAGGAGAAGGAGAAGGTGAAGTCAGGAGGGTGAAGCAGAAGAAGCAGAAGAAGGAGAAGGAGAAGGTGAAGTCTGGAGGGTGAAGCAGAAGAAGCAGAAGAAGGAGAAGGAGAAGGTGAAGTCTGGAGGGTGAAGCAGAAGAAGCAGAAGAAGGAGAAGGAGAAGGTGAAGTCAGGAGGGTGAATCAGAAAAAGTAGAAGAAGGAGAAGGAGAAGGAGATGGTGAAGTCTGGAGGGTGAATCAGAAGAAGTAGAAGAAGGAGAAGGAGAAGGTGAAGTCTGGAGGGTGAATCAGAAGAAGTAGAAGAAGGAGAAGGAGAAGGTGAAGTCTGGAGGGTGAATCAGAAGAAGCAGAAGAAGGAGAAGGAGAAGGTGAAGTCTGGAGGGAGAATCAGAAGAAGTAGAAGAAGGAGAAGGAGAAGGTGACGTCTGGAGGGTGAATCAGAAGAAGTAGAAGAAGAAGAAGGAGAAGGTGAAGTCTGGAGGGTGAATCAGAAGAAGCAGAAGAAGGAGAAGGAGAAGGAGAAGTCTGGAGGGTGAATCAGAAGAAGTAGAAGAAGGAGAAGGAGAAGGTGTAGTCTGGAGGGTGAATCAGAAGAAGTAGACGAAGGAGAAGGAGAAGGTGAAGTCTGGAGGGTGAATCAGAAGAAGCAGAAGCAGGAGAAGGAGAAGGTGAAGTCAGGAGGGTGAAGCAGAAGAAGCAGAAGAAGGAGAAGGAGAAGGTCAAGTCTGGAGGGCGCAGCAGAAGAAGCAGAAGATGGAGAAGGAGAAGGTGAAGTCTGGAGGGTGAAGCCGTAGAAGCAGAAGAAGGAGAAGGAGAAGGTGAAGTCTGGAGAGTGAATCAGAAGAAGTAGAAGAAGGAGAAGGAGAAGGTGAAGTCAGGAGGGTGAAGCAGAAGAAGCAGAAGAAGGAGAATGAGAAGGTGAAGTCTGGAGGGTGAAGCAGAAGAAGCAGAAGAAGGAGAAGGAGAAGGTGAAGTCTGGAGGGCGAAGCAGAAGAAGCAGAAGAAGGAGAAGGAGAAGGTGAATTCTGGAGGGTGAAGCAGAAAAAGCAGATGAAGGAGAAGGAGAAGGTGAAGTCTGGAGGGTGAATCAGAAGAAGTAGAAGAAGGAGTAGCAGAAGGTGAAGTCAGGAGGGGTGAAGCAGAAGAAGCAGAAGAAGGAGAAGGAGATGGTGAAGTCTGGAGGGTGAAGCAGAAGAAGCAGAAGAAGGAGAAGGAGAAGGTGAAGTCTGGAGGGTGAAGCAGAAGAAGCAGAAGAAGGAGAAGGAGATGGTGAAGTCAGGAGGGTGAATCAGAAGAAGTAGAAGAAGGAGAAGGAGAAGGTGAAGTCTGGAGGGTGAATCAGAAGAAGTAGAAGAAGGAGAAGGAGAAGGTGAAGTCTGGAGGGTGAATCAGAAAAAGTAGAAGAAGGAGAAGGAGAAGGTGAAGTCTGGAGGGTGAATCAGAAGAAGCAGAAGAAGGAGAAGGAGAAGGTGAAGTCTGGAGGGAGAAGCAGAAGAAGTAGAAGAAGGAGAAGGAGAAGGTGAAGTCTGGAGGGTGAATCAGAAGAAGTAGAAGAAGGAGAAGGAGAAGGTGAAGTTTGGAGTGTGAATCAGAAGAAGTAGAAGAAGGAGAAGGAGAAGGTGAAGTCTGGAGGGTGAATCAGAAGAAGCAGAAGAAGGAGAAGGAGAAGGTGAAGTCTGGAGGGTGAATCAGAAGAAGTAGAAGAAGGAGAAGGAGAAGGTGTAGTCTGGAGGGTGAATCAGAAGAAGTAGACGAAGGAGAAGGAGAAGGTGAAGTCTGGAGGGTGAATCAGAAGAAGCAGAAGCAGGAGAAGGAGAAGGTGAAGTCTGGAGGGTGAAACAGAAGAAGTAGAAGAAGGAGAAGGAGAAGGTAAAGTCTGGAGGGTGAATCAGAAGAAGCAGAAGAAGGAGAAGGAGAAGGTGAATTCTGGAGGTTGAATCAGAAGTAGCAGAAGAAGGAGAAGGAGAAGGTGAAGTCTGGAGGGTGAATCAGAAGAAGCAGAAGAAGTAGAAGGAGAAGGTGAAGTCTGGAGGGTGAATCAGAAGAAGCAGAAGAAGTAGAAGGAGAAGGTGAAGTCTGGAGGGTGAATCAGAAGAAGTAGAAGAAGGAGAAGGAGAAGGTGAAGTCTGGAAGGTGAATCAGAAGAAGCAGAAGAAGGAGAAGTAGAAGGTGAAGTCAGGAGGGTGAATCAGAAGAAGCGGAAGAAGGAGAAGGAGAAGGTGAAGTCTGGAGGGTGAATCAGAAGAAGCAGAAGAAGGAGAAGGAGAAGGTGAAGACTGGAGGGTGAATCAGAAGAAGTAGAAGAAGGAGAAGGAGAAGGTGAAGTCTGGAGGGTGAATCAGAAGAAGTAGAAGAAGGAGAAGGCGAAGTCTGGAGGGTGAATCAGAAGAAGTAGAAGAAGGAGAAGGAGAAGGTGAAGTCATGAGGGAGTAGCAGAAGAAGCAGAAGAAGGAGAAGGAGAAGGTGATGCCTGGAGGGTGAAGCAGAAGAAGCAGAAGAAGGAGAAGGAGAAGGTGAAGTCTGGAGGGCGAAGCAGAAGAAGCAGAAGAAGGAGAAAGAGAAGGTGACGTCTGGAGGGTGAAGAAGAAGAAGCAGAAGAAGGAGAAGGAGAAGGTGAAGTCTGGAGGGTGAATCAGAAGAAGTAGAAGAAGGAGAAGGAGAAGGTGAAGTCTGGAGGGTGAATCAGAAGAAGTAGAAGAAGGAGAAGGAGAAGGTGAAGTCAGGAGGGTGAAGCAGAAGAAGCAGAAGAAGGAGAAGGAGAAGGTGAAGTCTGGAGGGTGAAGCAGAAGAAGCAGAAGAAGGAGAAGGAGAAGGTGAAGTCTGGAGGGTGAAGCAGAAGAAGCAGAAGAAGGAGAAGGAGAAGGTGAAGTCAGGAGGGTGAATCAGAAAAAGTAGAAGAAGGAGAAGGAGAAGTTGAAGTCTGGAGGGTGAATCAGAAGAAGTAGAAGAAGGAGAAGGAGAAGGTGAAGTCTGGAGGGTGAATCAGAAGAAGTAGAAGAAGGAGAAGGAGAAGGTGACGTCTGGAGGGTGAATCAGAAGAAGCAGAAGAAGGAGAAGGAGAAGGAGAAGTCTGGAGGGTGAATCAGAAGAAGTAGAAGAAGGAGAAGGAGAAGGTGTAGTCTGGAGGGTGAATCAGAAGAAGTAGACGAAGGAGAAGGAGAAGGTGAAGTCTGGAGGGTGAATCAGAAGAAGCAGAAGCAGGAGAAGGAGAAGGTGAAGTCTGGAGGGTGAATCAGAAGAAGTAGAAGAAGGAGAAGGAGAAGGTGAAGTCTGGAGGGTGAATCAGAAGAAGCAGAAGAAGGAGAAGGAGAAGGTGAAGTCTGGAGGGTGAATCAGAAGAAGCAGAAGAAGGAGAAGGAGAAGGTGAAGTCTGGAGGGTGAATCAGAAGAAGCAGAAGAAGGAGAAGGAGAAGGTGAAGTCTGGAGGGTGAATCAGAAGAAGCAGAAGAAGTATAAGGAGAAGGTAAAGTCTGGAGGGTGAATCAGAAGAAGGAGAAGAAGGAGAAGGAGAAGGTGAAGTCTGGAGGGTGAATCAGAAGAAGCAGAAGAAGGAGAAGGAGAAGGTGAAGTCAGGAGGGTGAATCAGAAGAAGCAGAAGAAGGAGAAGGAGAAGGTGAAGTCTGGAGGGTGAATCAGAAGAAGCAGAAGAAGGCGAAGGAGAAGGTGAAGACTGGAGGGTGAATCAGAATAAGTAGAAGAAGGAGAAGGAGATGGTGAAGTCTGGAGGGTGAATCAGAAGAAGTAGAAGAAGCAGAAGGAGAAGGCGAAGTCTGGAGGGTGAATCAGAAGAAGCAGAAGAAGGAGAAGGAGAAGGTTAAGTCTGGAGGGTGAATCAGAAGAAGCAGAAGAAGGAGAAGGAGAAGGTGAAGTCTGGAGGGTGAATCATAAGAAGTAGAAGAAGGAGAAGGAGAAGGTGAGGTCTGGAGGGTGAATCAGAAGAAGCAGAAGAAGGAGAAGGAGAAGGTGAAGTCTGGAGGGTGAATCAGAAGAAGTAGACGAAGGAGAAGGAGAAGGTGAAGTCTGGAGGTTGAATCAGAAGTAGCAGAAGAAGGAAAAGGAGAAGGTGAAGTCTGGAGGGTGAATCAGAAGAAGCAGAAGAAGGAGAAGGAGAAGGTGAAGTCTGGAGGGTGAATCAGAAGAAGTAGAAGAAGGAGAAGGAGAAGGTGTAGTCTGGAGGGTGAATCAGAAGAAGTAGACGAAGGAGAAGGAGAAGGTGAAGTCTGGAGGGTGAATCAGAAGAAGCAGAAGAAGGAGAAGGAGAAGGAGAAGTCTGGAGGGTGAATCAGAAGAAGTAGAAGAAGGAGAAGGAGAAAGTGTAGTCTGGAGGGTGAATCAGAAGAAGTAGACGAAGGAGAAGGAGAAGGTGAAGTCTGGAGGGTGAATCAGAAGAAGCAGAAGAAGGAGAAGGAGAAGGTGAAGTCTGGAGGGAGAAGCAGAAGAAGTAGAAGAAGGAGAAGGAGAAGGTGAAGTCTGGAGGGTGAATCAGAAGAAGTAGAAGAAGGAGAAGGAGAAGGTGACGTCTGGAGGGTGAATCAGAAGAAGTAGAAGAAGGAGAAGGAGAAGGTGAAGTCTGGAGGGTGAATCAGAAGAAGCAGAAGAAGGAGAAGGAGAAGGAGAAGTCTGGAGGGTGAATCAGAAGAAGTGGAAGAAGGAGAAGGAGAAGGTGTAGTCTGGAGGGTGAATCAGAAGAAGTAGACGAAGGAGAAGGAGAAGGTGAAGTCTGGAGGGTGAATCAGAAGAAGCAGAAGCAGGAGAAGGAGAAGGTGAAGTCTGGAGGGTGAATCAGAAGAAGTAGAAGAAGGAGAAGGAGAAGGTGAAGTCTGGAGGGTGAATCAGAAGAAGCAGAAGAAGGAGAAGGAGAAGGTGAAGTCTGGAGGGTGAATCAGAAGAAGCAGAAGAAGGAGAAGGAGAAGGTGAAGTCTGGAGGGTGAATCAGAAGAAGCAGAAGAAGGAGAAGGAGAAGGTGAAGTCTGGAGGGTGAATCAGAAGAAGCAGAAGAAGTATAAGGAGAAGGTGAAGTCTGGAGGGTGAATCAGAAGAAGGAGAAGAAGGAGAAGGAGAAGGTGAAGTCTGGAGGGTGAATCAGAAGAAGCAGAAGAAGGAGAAGGAGAAGGTGAAGTCAGGAGGGTGAATCAGAAGAAGCAGAAGAAGGAGAAGGAGAAGGTGAAGTCTGGAGGGTGAATCAGAAGAAGCAGAAGAAGGCGAAGGAGAAGGTGAAGACTGGAGGGTGAATCAGAATAAGTAGAAGAAGGAGAAGGAGATGGTGAAGTCTGGAGGGTGAATCAGAAGAAGTAGAAGAAGCAGAAGGAGAAGGCGAAGTCTGGAGGGTGAATCAGAAGAAGCAGAAGAAGGAGAAGGAGAAGGTTAAGTCTGGAGGGTGAATCAGAAGAAGCAGAAGAAGGAGAAGGAGAAGGTGAAGTCTGGAGGGTGAATCATAAGAAGTAGAAGAAGGAGAAGGAGAAGGTGAGGTCTGGAGGGTGAATCAGAAGAAGCAGAAGAAGGAGAAGGAGAAGGTGAAGTCTGGAGGGTGAATCAGAAGAAGTAGACGAAGGAGAAGGAGAAGGTGAAGTCTGGAGGTTGAATCAGAAGTAGCAGAAGAAGGAGAAGGAGAAGGTGAAGTCTGGAGGGTGAATCAGAAGAAGCAGAAGAAGGAGAAGGAGAAGGTGAAGTCTGGAGTGTGAATCAGAAGAAGTAGAAGAAGGAGAAGGAGAAGGTGTAGTCTGGAGGGTGAATCAGAAGAAGTAGACGAAGGAGAAGGAGAAGGTGAAGTCTGGAGGGTGAATCAGAAGAAGCAGAAGCAGGAGAAGGAGAAGGTGAAGTCTGGAGGGTGAAACAGAAGAAGTAGAAGAAGGAGAAGGAGAAGGTAAAGTCTGGAGGGTGAATCAGAAGAAGCAGAAGAAGGAGAAGGAGAAGGTGAATTCTGGAGGTTGAATCAGAAGTAGCAGAAGAAGGAGAAGGAGAAGGTGAAGTCTGGAGGGTGAATCAGAAGAAGCAGAAGAAGGAGAAGGAGAAGGTGAAGTCTGGAGGGTGAATCAGAAGAAGCAGAAGAAGTAGAAGGAGAAGGTGAAGTCTGGAGGGTGAATCAGAAGAAGTAGAAGAAGGAGAAGGAGAAGGTGAAGTCTGGAGGGTGAATCAGAAGAAGCAGAAGAAGGAGAAGGAGAAGGTGAAGTCAGGAGGGTGAATCAGAAGAAGCGGAAGAAGGAGAAGGAGAAGGTGAAGTCTGGAGGGTGAATCAGAAGAAGCAGAAGAAGGAGAAGGAGAAGGTGAAGACTGGAGGGTGAATCAGAAGAAGTAGAAGAAGGAGAAGGAGAAGGTGAAGTCTGGAGGGTGAATCAGAAGAAGTAGAAGAAGGAGAAGGCGAAGTCTGGAGGGTGAATCAGAAGAAGTAGAAGAAGGAGAAGGAGAAGGTGAAGTCATGAGGGAGAAGCAGAAGAAGCAGAAGAAGGAGAAGGAGAAGGTGATGCCTGGAGGGTGAAGCAGAAGAAGCAGAAGAAGGAGAAGGAGAAGGTGAAGTCTGGAGGGCGAAGCAGAAGAAGCAGAAGAAGGAGAAAGAGAAGGTGACGTCTGGAGGGTGAAGAAGAAGAAGCAGAAGAAGGAGAAGGAGAAAGTGAAGTCTGGAGGGTGAATCAGAAGAAGTAGAAGAAGGAGAAGGAGAAGGTGAAGTCTGGAGGGTGAATCAGAAGAAGTAGAAGAAGGAGAAGGAGAAGGTGAAGTCAGGAGGGTGAAGCAGAAGAAGCAGAAGAAGGAGAAGGAGAAGGTGAAGTCTGGAGGGTGAAGCAGAAGAAGCAGAAGAAGGAGAAGGAGAAGGTGAAGTCTGGAGGGTGAAGCAGAAGAAGCAGAAGAAGGAGCAGGAGAAGGTGAAGTCAGGAGGGTGAATCAGAAAAAGTAGAAGAAGGAGAAGGAGAAGGTGAAGTCTGGAGGGTGAATCAGAAGAAGTAGAAGAAGGAGAAGGAGAAGGTGAAGTCTGGAGGGTGAATAAGAAGAAGTAGAAGAAGGAGAAGGAGAAGGTGAAGTCTGGAGGGTGAATCAGAAGAAGCAGAAGAAGGAGAAGGAGAAGGTGAAGTCTGGAGGGAGAATCAGAAGAAGTAGAAGAAAGAGAAGGAGAAGGTGACGTCTGGAGGGTGAATCAGAAGAAGTAGAAGAAGGAGAAGGAGAAGGTGAAGTCTGGAGGGTGAATCAGAAGAAGCAGAAGAAGGAGAAGGAGAAGGAGAAGTCTGGAGGGTGAATCAGAAGAAGTAGAAGAAGGAGAAGGAGAAGGTGTAGTCTGGAGGGTGAATCAGAAGAAGTAGACGAAGGAGAAGGAGAAGGTGAAGTCTGGAGGGTGAATCAGAAGAAGCAGAAGCAGGAGAAGGAGAAGGTGAAGTCTGGAGGGTGAATCAGAAGAAGTAGAAGAAGGAGAAGGAGAAGGTGAAGTCTGGAGGGTGAATCAGAAGAAGCAGAAGAAGGAGAAGGAGAAGGTGAAGTCTGGAGGGTGAATCAGAAGAAGCAGAAGAAGGAGAAGGAGAAGGTGAAGTCTGGAGGGTGAATCAGAAGAAGCAGAAGAAGGAGAAGGAGAAGGTGAAGTCTGGAGGGTGAATCAGAAGAAGCAGAAGAAGTATAAGGAGAAGGTGAAGTCTGGAGGGTGAATCAGAAGAAGGAGAAGAAGGAGAAGGAGAAGGTGAAGTCTGGAGGGTGAATCAGAAGAAGCAGAAGAAGGAGAAGGAGAAGGTGAAGTCAGGAGGGTGAATCAGAAGAAGCAGAAGAAGGAGAAGGAGAAGGTGAAGTCTGGAGGGTGAATCAGAAGAAGCAGAAGAAGGCGAAGGAGAAGGTGAAGACTGGAGGGTGAATCAGAATAAGTAGAAGAAGGAGAAGGAGATGGTGAAGTCTGGAGGGTGAATCAGAAGAAGTAGAAGAAGCAGAAGGAGAAGGCGAAGTCTGGAGGGTGAATCAGAAGAAGCAGAAGAAGGAGAAGGAGAAGGTTAAGTCTGGAGGGTGAATCAGAAGAAGCAGAAGAAGGAGAAGGAGAAGGTGAAGTCTGGAGGGTGGATCATAAGAAGTAGAAGAAGGAGAAGGAGAAGGTGAGGTCTGGAGGGTGAATCAGAAGAAGCAGAAGAAGGAGAAGGAGAAGGTGAAGTCTGAAGGGTGAATCAGAAGAAGCAGAAGATGGAGAAGGAGAAGGTGAAGTCTGGAGGGTGAATCAGAAGAAGCAGAAGAAGGAGAAGGAGAAGGTGAAGTCTGGAGGGTGAATCAGAAGATGCAGAAGAAGGAGAAGGAGAAGGTGAAGTCTGGAGGGTGAATCAGAAGAAGTAGAAGAAGGAGAAGGAGAAGGTGAAGTCTGGAGGGTGAATCAGAAGAAGTAGAAGAAGGAGAAGGAGAAGGACAAGTCTGGAGGGTGAATCAGAAGAAGCAGAAGAAGGAGAAGGAGAAGGTGAAGTCTGGAGGGTGAATCAGAAGAAGCAGAAGAAGGAGAATGAGAAGATGAAGTCTGGAGGGTGTATCAGAAGAAGTAGAAGAAGGAGAAGTAGAAGGTGAAGTCTGGAGGGTGAATCAGGAGAAGCAGAAGAAGGAGAAGGAGAAGGTGAAGTCTGGAGGGTGAATCAGAAGAAGCAGAAGAAGGAGAAGGAGAAGGTGAAGTCTGGAGGGTGAATCAGAAGAAGCAGAAGAAGGAGAAGGAGAAGGTGAAGTCTGGAGGGTGAATCAGAAGAAGTAGAAGAAGGAGAAGGATAAGGTGAAGTCTGGAGGGTGAAAATAGAAGAAGCAAAAGAATGAGAAGGAGAAGATGAAGTCTGGAGGGTGAATCAGAAGAAGTAGAAGAAGGAGAAGGAGAAGGTGAGGTCTGGAGGGTGAATCAGAAGAAGCAGAAGAAGGAGAAGAAGAAGGTGAAGTCTGGAGGGTGAATCAGAAGAAGCAGAAGAAGGAGAAGGAGAAGGTGAAGTCAGGAGGGTGAATCAGAAGAAGCAGAAGAAGGAGAAGGAGAAGGTGAAGTTAGGAGGGTGAATCAGAAGAAGCAGAAGAAGGAGAAGGAGAAGGTGAAGTCAGGGGGGTGAAGCAGAAGAAGTAGAAGAAGGAGAAGGAGATGGTGAAGTCAGGAGGGTGAAGCAGAAGAAGCAGAAGAAGGAGAAGGAGAAGGTGAAGTCTGGAGGGTGAAGCAGAAGAAACAGAAGAAGGAGAAGGAGAAGGTGAAGTCTGGAGGGCGAAGCAGAAGAAGCAGAAGAAGGAGAAGGTGAAGGTGAAGTCTGGAGGGTGAAGCAGAAGAAGCAGAAGAAGGAGAAGGAGAAGGTGAAGTCTGGAGGGTGAATCAGAAGAAGTAGAAGAAGGAGAAGGAGAAGGTGAAGTCAGGAGGGTGAAGCAGAAGAAGGAGACGGAGAAGGTGAAGTCTGGAGGGTGAAGCAGAAGAAGCAGAAGAAGGAGAAGGAGAAGGTGAAGTCTGGAGGGTGAAGCAGAAGAAGCAGAAGAAGGAGAAGGAGAAGGTGAAGTCAGGAGGGTGAATCAGAAGAAGTAGAAGAAGGAGAAGGAGAAGGTGAAGTCTGGAGGGTGAATCAGAAGAAGTAGAAGAAGGAGAAGGAGAAGGTGAAGTCTGGAGGGTGAATCAGAAGAAGTAGAAGAAGGAGAAGGAGAAGGTGAAGTCTGGAGGGTGAATCAGAAGAAGCAGAAGAAGGAGAAGGAGAAGGTGAAGTCTGGAAGGAGAAGCAGAAGAAGTAGAAGAAGGAGAAGGAGAAGGTGAAGTCTGGAGGGTGAATCAGAAGAAGTAGAAGAAGGAGAAGGAGAAGGTAAAGTCTGGAGGGTGAATCAGAAGAAGTAGAAGAAGGAAAAGGAGAAGGTGAAGTCTGGAGGGTGAATCAGAAGAAGCAGAAGAAGGAGAAGGAGAAGGTGAAGTCTGGAGGGTGAATCAGAAGAAGTAGAAGAAGGAGAAGGAGAAGGTGTAGTTTGGAGGGTGAATCAGGAGACGTAGACGAAGGAGAAGGAGAAGGTGAAGTCTGGAGGGTGAATCAGAAGAAGCAGAAGAAGGAGAAGGAGAAGGTGAAGTCTGGAGGGTGAATCAGAAGAAGTAGAAGAAGCAGAAGGAGAAGGTGAAGTCTGGAGGGTGAATCAGAAGAAGCAGAAGAAGGAGAAGGAGAAGGTGAAGTCTGGAGGGTGAATCAGAAGAAGCAGAAGAAGGAGAAGGAGAAGGTGAAGTATGGAGGGTGAATCAGAAGAAGCAGAAGAAGGAGAAGGAGAAGGTGAAGTCTGGAGGGTGAACCAGAAGAAGCAGAAGAAGTAGAAGGAGAAGGTGAAGTCTGGTGGGTGAATCAGAAGAAGTAGAAGAAGGAGAAGGAGAAGGTGAAGTCTGGAGGGTGAATCAGAAGAAGCAGAAGAAGGAGAAGGAGAAGGTGAAGTCAGGAGGGTGAATCAGAAGAAGCAGAAGAAGGAGAAGGAGAAGGTGAAGTCTGGAGGGTGAATCAGAAGAAGCAGAAGAAGGAGAAGGAGAAGGTGAAGACTGGAGGGTGAATCAGAATAAGTAGAAGAAGGAAAAGGAGAAGGTGAAGTCTGGAGGGTGAATCAGAAGAAGTAGAAGAAGGAGAAGGAGAAGGCGAAGTCTGGAGGGTGAATCAGAAGAAGCAGAAGAAGGAGAAGGAGAAGGTGAAATCTGGAGGGTGAATCAGAAGAAGCAGAAGAAGGAGAAGGAGAAAATGAAGTCTGGAGGGTGAATCAGAAGAAGTAGAAGAAGGAGAAGGAGAAGGTGAAGTCTGGAGGGTGAATCAGAAGAAGCAGAAGAAGGAGAAGGAGAAGGTGAAGTCTGGAGGGTGAATCAGAAGAAGCAGAAGAAGGAGAAGGAGAAGATTAAGTCTGGAGGGTGAATCAGAAGAAGTAGAAGAAGGAGAAGGAGAAGGTGAAGTCTGGAGGGTGAATCAGAAGAAGCAGAAGAAGGAGAAGGAGAAGGTGAAGTCTGGAGGGTGAATCAGAAGAAGCAGAAGAAGGAGAAGGAGAAGGTGAAGTCTGGAGGGTGAATCAGAAGAAGCAGAATAAGGAGAAGGAGAAGGTGAAGTCTGGAGGGTGAATCAGAAGAAGCAGAAGAAGGAGAAGGAGAAGGTGAAGTCTGGAGGGTGAATCAGAAGAAGTAGAAGAAGGAGAAGGAGAAGGTGAAGTCTGGAGGGTGAAGCAGAAGAAGTCGAAGAAGGAGAAGGAGAAGGTGAAGTCAGGAGGGTGAATCAGAAGAAGTAGAAGAAGGAGAAGGTGAAATCAGGAGGGTGAATCAGAAGAAGCAGAAGAAGGAGAAGGAGAAGGTGAAGTCTGGAGGGTAAACCAGAAGAATCAGATGAAGGAGAAGGAGAAGGTGAAGTCTGGAGGGTGAATCAGAAGAAGCAGAAGAAAGAGAAGGAGAAGGTGAAGTCTGGAGGGTGAAGCAGAAGAAGCAGAAGAAGGAGAAGGAGAAGGTGAAGACTGGAGGGTGAATCAGAAGAAGTAGAAGAAGGAGAAGAAGAAGGTGAAGTCTGGAGGGTGAATCAGAAGAATAGAAGAAGGAGAAGGAGAAGGTGAAGTATGGAGGGTGAATCAGAAGAAGCAGAAGAAGGAGAAGGAGAAGGTGAAGTCTGGAGGGTGAATCAGAAGAAGCAGAAGAAGGAGAAGGAGAAGATGAAGTCTGGAGGGTGAATCAGAAGAAGTAGAAGAAGGAGAAGGAGAAGGTGAGGTCTGGAGGGTGAATCAGAAGAAGCAGAAGAAGGAGAAGTAGAAGGTGAAGTCTGGAGGGTGGATCAGAAGAAGCAGAAAAAGGAGAAGGAGAAGGTGAAGTCAGGAGGGTGAATCAGAAGAAGCAGAAGAAGGAGAAGGAGAAGGTGAAGTTAGGAGGGTGAATCAGAAGAAGCAGAAGAAGGAGAAGGAGAAGGTGAAGTCAGGGGGTGAAGCAGAAGAAGTAGAAGAAGGAGAAGGAGAAGGTGAAGTCAGGAGGGTGAAGCAGAAGAAGCAGAAGAAGGAGAAGGAGAAGGTCAAGTCTGGAGGGCGCAGCAGAAGAAGGAGAAGAAGGAGAAGGAGAAGGTGAAGTCTGGAGGGTGAAGCCGTAGAAGCAGAAGAAGGAGAAGGAGAAGGTGAAGTCTGGAGGGTGAATCAGAAGAAGTAGAAGAAGGAGAAGGAGAAGGTGAAGTCAGGAGGGTGAAGCAGAAGAAGCAGAAGAAGGAGAAGGAGAAGGTGAAGTCTGGAGGGTGAAGCAGAAGAAGCAGAAGAAGGAGAAGGAGAAGGTGAAGTCTGGAGGGCGAAGCAGAAGAAGCAGAAGAAGGAGAAGGAGAAGGTGAATTCTGGAGGGTGAAGCAGAAAAAGCAGATGAAGGAGAAGGAGACGGTGAAGTCTGGAGGGTGAATCAGAAGAAGGAGAAGAAGGAGTAGCAGAAGGTGAAGTCAGGAGGGTGAAGCAGAAGAAGCAGAAGAAGGAGAAGGAGAAGGTGAAGTCTAGAGAGTGAAGCAGAAGAAGCAGAAGAAGGAGAAGGAGAAGGTGAAGTCTGGAGGGTGAAGCAGAAGAAGCAGAAGAAGGAGAAGGAGAAGGTGAAGTCAGGAGGGTGAATCAGAAGAAGTAGAAGAAGGAGAAGGAGAAGGTGAAGTCTGGAGGGTGAATCAGAAGAAGTAGAAGAAGGAGAAGGAGAAGGTGAAGTCTGGAGGGTGAATCAGAAGAAGTAGAAGAAGGAGAAGGAGAAGGTGAAGTCTAGAGGGTGAATCAGAAGAAGCAGAAGAAGGAGAAGGAGAAGGTGAAGTCTGGAGGGAGAAGCAGAAGAAGTAGAAGAAGGAGAAGGAGAAGGTGAAGTCTGGAGGGTGAATCAGAAGAAGTAGAAGAAGGAGAAGGAGAAGGTGAAGTTTGGAGTGTGAATCAGAAGAAGTAGAAGAAGGAGAAGGAGAAGGTGAAGTCTGGAGGGTGAATCAGAAGAAGCAGAAGAAGGAGAAGGAGAAGGTGAAGTCTGGAGGGTGAATCAGAAGATGTAGAAGAAGGAGAAGGAGAAGGTGTAGTCTGGAGGGTGAATCAGAAGAAGTAGACGAAGGAGAAGGAGAAGGTGAAGTCTGGAGGGTGAATCAGAAGAAGCAGAAGCAGGAGAAGGAGAAGGTGAAGTCTGGAGGGTGAAACAGAAGAAGTAGAAGAAGGAGAAGGAGAAGGTGAAGTCTGGAGGGTGAATCAGAAGAAGCAGAAGAAGGAGAAGGAGAAGGTGAATTCTGGAGGTTGAATCAGAAGTAGCAGAAGAAGGAGAAGGAGAAGGTGAAGTCTGGAGGGTGAATCAGAAGAAGAAGAAGAAGGAGAAGGAGAAGGTGAAGTCTGGAGGGTGAATCAGAAGAAGCAGAAGAAGGAGAAGGAGAAGGTGAAGTCAGGAGGGTGAATCAGAAGAAGCGGAAGAAGGAGAAGGAGAAGGTGAAGTCTGGAGGGTGAATCAGAAGAAGCAGAAGAAGGAGAAGGAGAAGGTGAAGACTGGAGGGTGAATCAGAAGAAGTAGAAGAAGGAGAAGGAGAAGGTGAAGTCTGGAGGGTGAATCAGAAGAAGTAGAAGATGGAGAAGGCGAAGTCTGGAGGGTGAATCAGAAGAAGCAGAAGAAGGAGAAGGAGAAGGTGAAGTCTGGAGGGTGAATCAGAAGAAGCACAAGAAGGAGAAGGAGAAGATGAAGTCTGGAGGGTGAATCAGAAGATGTATAAGAAGGAGAAGGAGAAGGTGAGGTCTGGAGGGTGAATCAGAAGAAGCAGAAGAAGGAGAAGGAGAAGGTGAAGTCTGAAGGGTGAATCAGAAGAAGCAGAAGAAGGAGAAGGAGAAGGTGAAGTCTGGAGGTGAATCAGAAGAAGCAGAAGAAGGTGAAGGAGAAGGTGAAGTCTGGAGGGTGAATCAGAAGAAGTAGAAGAAGGAGAAGGAGAAGGTGAAGTCTGGAGGGTGAATCAGAAGAAGTAGAAGAAGGAGAAGGAGAAGGTGAAGTCTGGAGGGTGAATCAGAAGAAGTAGAAGAAGGAGAAGGAGAAGATGAAGTCTGGAGGGTGAATCAGAAGAAGTAGAAGAAGGAGAAGGAGAAGGTGAAGTCTGGAGGGTGAATCAGAAGAAGCAGAAGAAGGAGAAGGAGAAGGCGAAGTCTGGAGGGTGAATCAGAAGAAGCAGAAGAAGGAGAAGGAGAAGGTGAAGTCTGGAGGGTGAATCAGAAGAAGCAGAATAAGAAGGAGAAGGTGAAGTCTGGAGGGTGAATCAGAAGAAGTAGACGAAGGAGAAGGAGAAGGTGAAGTCTGGAGGGTGAATCAGAAGAAGTAGAAGAAGGAGAAGGAGAAGGTGAAGTCTGGAGGGTGAAGCAGAAGAAGGAGAAGAAGGAGAAGGAGAAGGTGAAGTCAGGAGGGTGAATCAGAAGAAGTAGAAGAAGGAGAAGGAGAAGGTGAAGTCAGGAGGGTGAATCAGAAGAAGCAGAAGAAGGGGAAGGAGCAGGTGAAGTCTGGAGGGTGAATCAGAAGAATCAGAAGAAGGAGAAGGAGAAGGTGAAGTCTGGAGGGTGAATCAGAAGAAGCAGAAGAAAGAGAAGGAGAAGGTGAAGTCTGGAGGGTGAAGCAGAAGAAGCAGAAGAAGTAGAAGGAGAAGGTGAAGACTGGAGGGTGAATCAGAAGAAGTAGAAGAAGGAGAAGGAGAAGGTGAAGTCTGGAGTTTGAATCAGAAGAAGTAGAAGAAGGAGAAGGAGAAGGTGAAGTCTGGAGGGTGAATCAGAAGAAGCAGAAGAAGGAGAAGGAGAAGGTGAAGTCTAGAGGGTGAATCAGAAGAAGCAGAAGAAGGAGAAGGCGAAGATGAAGTCTGGAGGGTGAATCAGAAGAAGTAGAAGAAGGAGAAGGAGAAGGTGAGGTCAGTAGGGTGAATCAGAAGAAGCAGAAGAAGGAGAAGGAGAAGGTGAAGTCTGGAGGGTGAATCAGAAGAAGCAGAAGAAGGAGAAGGAGAAGGTGAAGTCTGGAGGGTGAAGCAGAAGAAGTAGAAGAAGGAGAAGGAGAAGGTGAAGTCAGGGGGGTGAAGCAGAAGAAGTAGAAGAAGGAGAAGGAGAAGGTGAAGTCAGGAGGGTAAAGGAGAAGAAGCAGAAGAAGGAGAAGGAGAAGGTGAAGTCTGGGGGGCGCAGCAGAAGAAGCAGTAGAAGTAGAAGGAGAAGGTGAAGTCTGGAGGGTGAAGCAGCAGAAGCAGAAGAAGGAGAAGGAGAAGGTGAAGTCTGGAGGGTGAATCAGAAGAAGTAGAAGAAGGAGAAGGAGAAGGTGAAGTCAGGAGTGTGAAGCAGAAGAAGCAGAAGAAGGTGAAGTCTGGAGGGTGAATCAGAAGAAGCAGAAGAAGGAGAAGGAGAAGGTGAGGTCAGGAGGCTGAATCAGAAGAAGCAGAAGAAGGAGAAGGAGAAGGTGAAGTTAGGAGGGTGAATCAGAAGAAGCAGAAGAAGGAGAAGGAGAAGGTGAAGTCAGGGGGGTGAAGCAGAAGAAGTAGAAGAAGGAGAAGGAGAAGGTGAAGTCAGGAAGGTGAAGCAGAAGAAGCAGAAGAAGGAGAAGGAGAAGGTGAAGTCTGGAGGGCGCAGAGAAGAAGCAGAAGAAGGAGAAGGAGAAGGTGAAGTCTGGAGGGTGAAGCAGAAGAAGCAGAAGAAGGAGAAGGAGAAGGTGAAGTCTGGAGGGTGAATCAGAAGAAGTAGAAGAAGGAGAAGGAGAAGGTGAAGTCAGGAGGGTGAAGCAGAAGAAGCAGAAGAAGGAGAAGGAGAGGGTGAAGTCTGGAGGGTGAAGCAAAAGAAGCAGAAGTGGAAAAGGAGAAGGTGAAGTCTGGAGGGCGAAGCAGAAGAAGCAGAAGAAGGAGAAGGAGAAGGTGAAGTCTGGAGGGTGAAGCAGAAGAAGCAGAAGAAGGAGAAGGCGAAGGTGAAGTCTGGAGGGTGAATCAGAAGAAGTAGAAGAAGGAGAAGGAGAAGGTGAAGTCAGGAGGGTGAAGCAGAAGAAGCAGAAGAAGGAGAAGGAGAAGGTGAAGTCTGGAGGGTGAAGCAGAAGAAGCAGAAGAAGGAGAAGGAGAAGGTGAAGTCTGGAGGGTGAAGCAGAAGAAACAGAAGAAGGAGATGGAGAAGGTGAAGTCAGGAGGGTGAATCAGAAGAAGTAGAAGAAGGAGAAGGAGAAGGTGAAGTCTGGAGGGTGAATCAGACGAAGTAGAAGAATGAGAAGGAGAAGGTGAAGTCTGGAGGGTGAAGCAGAAGAAGCAGAAGAAGGAGAAGGAGAAGGTGTAGTCTGGAGGGTGAATCCGAAGAAGTAGACGAAGGAGAAGGAGAAGGTGAAGTCTGGAGGGTGAATCAGAAGAAGCAGAAAAAGGAGAAGGGGAAGGTGAAGTCTGGAGGGTGAATCAGAAGAAGTAGAAGAAGGAGAAGGAGAAGGTGAAGTCTGGAGGGTGAATCAGAAGAAGCAGAAGAAGGAGAAGGAGAAGGTGAAGTCTGGAGAGTGAATCAGAAGAAGCAGAAGAAGGAGAAGGAGAAGGTGAAGTCTGGAGGGTGAATCAGAAGAAGCAGAAGAAGGAGAAGGAGAAGGTGAAGTCTGGAGGGTGAATCAGAAGAAGGAGAAGAATAGAAGGAGAAGGTGAAGTCTGGATGGTGAATCAGAAGAAGTAGAAGAAGGAGAAGGAGAAGGTGAAGTCTGGAGGGTGAATCAGAAGAAGCAGAAGAAGGAGAAGGAGAAGGTGAAGTCAGGAGGGTGAATCAGAAGAAGCAGAAGAAGGAGAAGGAGAAGGTGAAGTCTGGAGGGTGAATCAGAAGAAGCAGAAGAAGGGGAAGGAGAAGGTGAAGACTGGAGAGTGAATCAGAAGAAGTAGAAGAAGGAGAAGGAGAAGTTGAAGTCTGGAGGGTGAATCAGAAGAAGTAGAAGAAGGAGATGGAAAAGGCTAAGTCTGGAGGGTGAATCAGAAGAAGCAGAAGAAGGAGAAGGAGAAGGTGAAGTCTGGAGGGTGAATCAGAAGAAGCAGAAGAAGGAGAAGGAGAAGATGAAGTCTGGAGGGTGAATCAGAAGAAGCAGAAGAAGGAGAAGGAGAAGGTGAAGTCTGGAGGGTGAATCAGAAGAAGCAGAAGAAGGAGAAGGAGAAGATGAAGTCTCGAGGGTGAAGCAGAAGAAGCAGAAGAAGGAGAAGGAGAAGGTGAAGTCTGGAGGGTGAATCAGAAGAAGTAGAAGAAGGAGAAGGAGAAGGTGATGTCTGGGGGGTGAATCAGAAGAAGCAGAAGAAGTAGAAGGAGAAGGTGAAGTCTGGAGGGTGAATCAGAAGAAGTAGAAGAAGGAGAAGGAGAAGGTGATGTCTGGAGGGTGAATCAGGAGAAGCAGAAGAAGGAGAAGGAGAAGGTGAAGTCAGGAGGGTGAATCAGAAGAAGCAGAAGAAGGAGAAGGAGAAGGTGAAGTCTGGAGGTTGAATCAGAAGAAGCAGAAGAAGGAGAAGGAGAAGGTGAAGACTGGAGGGTGAATCAGAAGAAGTAGAAGAAGAAGGAGAAGGTGAAGTCTGGAGGGTGAATCAGAAGAAGGAGAAGAAGGAGAAGGAGAAGGTGAAGTCTGGAGGGTGAATCAGAAGAAGTAGAAGAAGGAGAAGGAGAAGGTGATGTCTGGAGGGTGAATCAGAAGAAGCAGAAGAAGGAGAAGGAGAAGGTGAAGTCTGGAGGGTGAATCAGAAGAAACAGAATAAGGAGAAGGAGAAGTTGATGTCTGGAGGGTGAATCAGAAGAAGCAGAAGAAGGAGAAGGAGAAGGTGAAGTCTGGAGGGTGAATCAGAAGAAGTAGAAGAAGGAGAAGGAGAAGGTGAAGTCTGGAGGGTGAAGCAGAAGAAGTAGAAGAAGGAGAAGGAGAAGGTGAAGTCAGGAGGGTGAATCAGAAGAAGTAGAAGAAGGAGAAGGAGAAGGTGAAGTCAGGAGGGTGAATCAGAAGAAGCAGAAGAAGGAGCAGGAGAAGGTGAAGTCTGGAGGGTGAATCAGAAGAATCAGAAGAAGGAGAAGGAGAAGGTGAAGTCTGGAGGGTGAATCAGAAGAAGCAGAAGAAAGAGAAGGAGAAGGTGAAGTCTGGAGGGTGAAGCAGAAGAAGCAGAAGAAGGAGAAGGAGAAGGTGAAGACTGGAGGGTGAATCAGAAGAAGTAGAAGAAGGAGAAGGAGAAACTGAAGTCTGGAGGGTGAATCAGAAGAAGTAGAAGAAGGAGAAGGAGAAGGTGAAGTCTGGAGGGTGAATCAGAAGAAGCTGAAGAAGGAGAAGGAGAAGGTGAAGTCTAGAGGGTGAATCAGAAGAAGCAGAAGAAGGAGAAGGAGAAGATGAAGTCTGGAGGGTGAATCAGAAGAAGTAGAAGAAGGAGAAGGACAAGGTGAGGTCTGGGGGGTGAATCAGAAGAAGCAGAAGAAGGAGAAGGAGAAGGTGAAGTCTGGAGGGTGAATCAGAAGTAGCAGAAGAAGGAGAAGGAGAAGGTGAAGACTGGAGGGTGAATCAGAAGAAGTAGAAGAAGGAGAAGGAGAAGGTGAAGTCTGGAGGGTGAATCAGAAGAAGTAGAAGAAGGAGAAGGAAAAGGCGAAGTCTGGAGGGTGAATCAGAAGAAGCAGAAGAAGGAGAAGGAGAAGGTGAAGTCTGGAGGGTGAATCAGAAGAAGCAGAAGAAGGAGAAGGAGAAGATGAAGTCTGGAGGGTGAATCAGAAGAAGCAGAAGAAGGAGAAGGAGAAGGTGAAGTCTGGAGGGTGAATCAGAAGAAGCAGAAGAAGGAGAAGGAGAAGGTGAAGTCTCGAGGGTGAAGCAGAAGAAGCAGAAGAAGGAGAAGGAGAAGGTGAAGTCTGGAGGGTGAATCAGAAGAAGTAGAAGAAGGAGAAGGAGAAGGTGATGTCTGGGGGGTGAATCAGAAGAAGCAGAAGAAGTAGAAGGAGAAGGTGAAGTCTGGAGGGTGAATCAGAAGAAGTAGAAGAAGGAGAAGGAGAAGGTGATGTCTGGAGGGTGAATCAGGAGAAGCAGAATAAGGAGAAGGAGAAGGTGAAGTCAGGAGGGTGAATCAGAAGAAGCAGAAGAAGGAGAAGGAGAAGGTGAAGTCTGGAGGGTGAATCAGAGGAAGCAGAAGAAGGAGAAGGAGAAGGTGAAGACTGGAGGGTGAATCAGAAGAAGTAGAAGAAGAAGGAGAAGGTGAAGTCTGGAGGGTGAATCAGAAGAAGTAGAAGAAGGAGAAGGAGAAGGCGAAGTCTGGAGGGTGAATCAGAAGTAGCAGAAGAAGGAAAAGGAGAAGGTGAAGTCTGGAGGGTGGATCAGAAGAAGCAGAAGAAGGAGAAGGAGAAGATCAAGTCTGGAGGGTGAATCAGAAGAAGCAGAAGAAGGAGAAGGAGAAGGTGAAGTCTGGAGGGTGAATCAGAAGAAGCAGAAGAAGGAGAAGGAGAAGGTGAAGTCTGGAGGGTGAATCGGAAGAAGTAGAAGAAGGAGAAGGAGAAGGTGAAGTCTGGAGGGTGAATCAGAAGAAGTAGAAGAAGGAGAAGGAGAAGGTGAAGTCTGGAGGGTGAATCAGAAGAAGTAGAAGAAGGAGAAGGAGAAGGTGAAGTCTGGAGGCTGAATCAGAAGAAGCAGAAGAAGGAGAAGGAGAAGATGAAGTCTGGAGGGTGAATCAGAAGAAGTAGAAGAAGGAGAAGGAGAAGGTGAGGTCTGGAGGGTGAATCAGAAGAAGCAGAAGAAGGAGAAGGAGAAGGTGAAGTCTGAAGGGTGTATCAGAAGAAGCAGAAGAAGGAGAAGGAGAAGGTGAAGTCTGGAGGGTGAATCAGAAGAAGCAGAAAAAGGAGAAGGAGAAGGTGAAGTCTGGAGGGTGAATCAGAAGAAGCAGAAGAAGGAGAAGGAGATGGTGCAGTCTGGAGGGTGAATCAGAAGAAGTAGAAGAAGGAGAAGGAGAAGGTGAAGTCTGGAGGGTGAATCAGAAGAAGTAGAAGAAGGAGAAGGAGAAGGTGATGTCTGGAGGGTGAATCAGAAGAAGCAGAAGAAGGAGAAGGAGAAGGTGAAGTCTGGAGGGTGAATCAGAAGAAGCAGAATAAGGAGAAGGAGAAGGTGAAGTCTGGAGGGTGAATCAGAAGAAGCAGAAGAAGGAGAAGGAGAAGGTGAAGTCTGGAGGGTGAATCAGAAGAAGTAGAAGAAGGAGAAGGAGAAGGTGAAGTCTGGAGGGTGAAGCAGAAGAAGTAGAAGAAGGAGAAGGAGAAGGTGAAGTCAGGAGGGTGAATCAGAAGAAGTAGAAGAAGGAGAAGGAGAAGGTGAAGTCAGGAGGGTGAATCAGAAGAAGCAGAAGAAGGAGAAGGAGAAGGTGAAGTCTGGAGGGTGAATCAGAAGAATCAGAAGAAGGAGAAGGAGAAGGTGAAGTCTGGAGGGTGAATCAGAAGAAGCAGAAGAAAGAGAAGGAGAAGGTGAAGTCTGGAGGGTGAAGCAGAAGAAGCAGAAGAAGGAGAAGGAGAAGGTGAAGACTGGAGGGTGAATCAGAAGAAGTAGAAGAAGGAGAAGGAGAAACTGAAGTCTGGAGGGTGAATCAGAAGAAGTAGAAGAAGGAGAAGGAGAAGGTGAAGTCTGGAGGGTGAATCAGAAGAAGCAGAAGAAGGAGAAGGAGAAAGTGAAGTCTGGAGGGTGAATCAGAAGAAGCAGAAGAAGGAGAAGGAGAAGATGAAGTCTGGAGGGTGAATCAGAAGAAGTAGAAGAAGGAGAAGGAGAAGGTGAGGTCTGGAGGGTGAATCAGAAGAAGCAGAAGAAGGAGAAGGAGAAGGTGAAGTCTGAAGGGTGTATCAGAAGAAGCAGAAGAAGGAGAAGGAGAAGGTGAAGTCTGGAGGGCGAATCAGAAGAAGCAGAAAAAGGAGAAGGAGAAGGTGAAGTCTGGAGGGTGAATCAGAAGAAGCAGAAGAAGGAGAAGGAGATGGTGCAGTCTGGAGGGTGAATCAGAAGAAGTAGAAGAAGGAGAAGGAGAAGGTGAAGTCTGGAGGGTGAATCAGAAGAAGTAGAAGAAGGAGAAGGAGAAGTTGATGTCTGGAGGGTGAATCAGAAGAAGCAGAAGAAGGAGAAGGAGAAGGTGAAGTCTGGAGGGTGAATCAGAAGAAGCAGAATAAGGAGAAGGAGAAGGTGAAGTCTGGAGGGTGAATCAGAAGAAGCAGAAGAAGGAGAAGGAGAAGGTGAAGTCTGGAGGGTGAATCAGAAGAAGTAGAAGAAGGAGAAGGTGAAGTCTGGAGGGTGAAGCAGAAGATGTAGAAGAAGGAGAAGGAGAAGGTGAAATCAGGAGGGTGAATCAGAAGAAGTAGAAGAATGAGAAGGAGAAGGTGAAGTCAGGAGGGTGAATCAGAAGAAGCAGAAGAAGGAGAAGGAGAAGGTGAAGTCTGGAGGGTGAATCAGAAGAATCCGAAGAAGGAGAAGGAGAAGGTGAAGTCTGGAGGGTGAATCAGAAGAAGCAGAAGAAAGAGAAGGAGAAGGTGAAGTCTGGAGGGTGAAGCAGAAGAAGCAGAAGAAGGAGAAGGAGAAGGTGAAGACTGGAGGATGAATCAGAAGAAGTAGAAGAAGGAGAAGGAGAAACTGAAGTCTGGAGGGTGAATCAGAAGAAGCAGAAGAAGGAGAAGGAGATGGTGCAGTCTGGAGGGTGAATCAGAAGAAGTAGAAGAAGGAGAAGGAGAAGGTGAAGTCTGGAGGGTGAATCAGAAGAAGTAGAAGAAGGAGAAGGAGAAGGTGATGTCTGGAGGGTGAATCAGAAGAAGCAGAAGAAGGAGAAGGAGAAGCTGAAGTCTGGAGGGTGAATCAGAAGAAGCAGAATAAGGAGAAGGAGAAGGTGAAGTCTGGAGGGTGAATCAGAAGCAGCAGAAGAAGGAGAAGGAGAAGGTGAAGTCTGGAGGGTGAATCAGAAGAAGTAGAAGAAGGAGAAGGAGAAGGTGAAGTCTGGAGGGTGAAGCAGATGAAGTAGCAGAAGGAGAAGGAGAAGGTGAAGTCAGGAGGGTGAATCAGAAGAAGTAGAAGAAGGAGAAGGAGAAGGTGAAGTCAGGAGGGTGAATCAGAAGAAGCAGAAGAAGGAGAAGAAGAAGGTGAAGTCTGGAGGGTGAATCAGAAGAATCAGAAGAAGGAGAAGGAGAAGGTGAAGTCTGGAGGGTGAATCAGAAGAAGCAGAAGAAAGAGAAGGAGAAGGTGAAGTCTGGAGGGTGAAGCAGAAGAAGCAGAAGAAGGAGAAGGAGAAGGTGAAGACTGGAGGGTGAATCAGAAGAAGTAGAAGAAGGAGAAGGAGAAACTGAAGTCTGGAGGGTGAATCAGAAGAAGTAGAAGAAGGAGAAGGAGAAGGTGAAGTCTGGAGGGTGAATCAGAAGAAGCTGAAGAAGGAGAAGGAGAAGGTGAAGTCTAGAGGGTGAATCAGAAGAAGCAGAAGAAGGAGAAGGAGAAGATGAAGTCTGGAGGGTGAATCAGAAGAAGTAGAAGAAGGAGAAGGAGAAGGTGAAGTCTGGAGGGTGAAGCAGAAGAAGCAGAAGAAGGAGAAGGAGAAGGTGAAGACTGGAGGGTGAATCAGAAGAAGTAGAAGAAGGAGAAGGAGAAACTGAAGTCTGGAGGGTGAATCAGAAGAAGTAGAAGAAGGAGAAGGAGAAGGTGAAGTCTGGAGGGTGAATCAGAAGAAGCTGAAGAAGGAGAAGGAGAAGGTGAAGTCTAGAGGGTGAATCAGAAGAAGCAGAAGAAGGAGAAGGAGAAGATGAAGTCTGGAGGGTGAATCAGAAGAAGTAGAAGAAGGAGAAGGAGAAGGTGAGGTCTGGGGGTGAATCAGAAGAAGCAGAAGAAGGAGAAGGAGAAGGTGAAGTCTGGAGGGTGAATCAGAAGTAGCAGAAGAAGGAGAAGGAGAAGGTGAAGACTGGAGGGTGAATCAGAAGAAGTAGAAGAAGGAGAAGGAGAAGGTGAAGTCTGGAGGGTGAATCAGAAGAAGTAGAAGAAGGAGAAGGAAAAGGCGAAGTCTGGAGGGTGAATCAGAAGAAGCAGAAGAAGGAGAAGGAGAAGGTGAAGTCTGGAGGGTGAATCAGAAGAAGCAGAAGAAGGAGAAGGAGAAGATGAAGTCTGGAGGGTGAATCAGAAGAAGCAGAAGAAGGAGAAGGAGAAGGTGAAGTCTGGAGGGTGAATCAGAAGAAGCAGAAGAAGGAGAAGGAGAAGGTGAAGTCTCGAGGGTGAAGCAGAAGAAGCAGAAGAAGGAGAAGGAGAAGGTGAAGTCTGGAGGGTGAATCAGAAGAAGTAGAAGAAGGAGAAGGAGAAGGTGATGTCTGGGGGGTGAATCAGAAGAAGCAGAAGAAGTAGAAGGAGAAGGTGAAGTCTGGAGGGTGAATCAGAAGAAGTAGAAGAAGGAGAAGGAGAAGGTGATGTCTGGAGGGTGAATCAGGAGAAGCAGAATAAGGAGAAGGAGAAGGTGAAGTCAGGAGGGTGAATCAGAAGAAGCAGAAGAAGGAGAAGGAGAAGGTGAAGTCTGGAGGGTGAATCAGAAGAAGCAGAAGAAGGAGAAGGAGAAGGTGAAGACTGGAGGGTGAATCAGAAGAAGTAGAAGAAGAAGGAGAAGGTGAAGTCTGGAGGGTGAATCAGAAGAAGTAGAAGAAGGAGAAGGAGAAGGCGAAGTCTGGAGGGTGAATCAGAAGTAGCAGAAGAAGGAAAAGGAGAAGGTGAAGTCTGGAGGGTGAATCAGAAGAAGCAGAAGAAGGAGAAGGAGAAGATCAAGTCTGGAGGGTGAATCAGAAGAAGCAGAAGAAGGAGAAGGAGAAGGTGAAGTCTGGAGGGTGAATCAGAAGAAGCAGAAGAAGGAGAAGGAGAAGGTGAAGTCTCGAGGGTGAAGCAGAAGAAGCAGAAGAAGGAGAAGGAGAAGGTGAAGTCTGGAGGGTGAATCAGAAGAAGTAGAAGAAGGAGAAGGAGAAGGTGATGTCTGGGGGGTGAATCAGAAGAAGCAGAAGAAGTAGAAGGAGAAGGTGAAGTCTGGAGGGTGAATCAGAAGAAGTAGAAGAAGGAGAAGGAGAAGGTGATGTCTGGAGGGTGAATCAGGAGAAGCAGAATAAGGAGAAGGAGAAGGTGAAGTCAGGAGGGTGAATCAGAAGAAGCAGAAGAAGGAGAAGGAGAAGGTGAAGTCTGGAGGGTGAATCAGAAGAAGCAGAAGAAGGAGAAGGAGAAGGTGAAGACTGGAGGGTGAATCAGAAGAAGTAGAAGAAGAAGGAGAAGGTGAAGTCTGGAGGGTGAATCAGAAGAAGTAGAAGAAGGAGAAGGAGAAGGCGAAGTCTGGAGGGTGAATCAGAAGTAGCAGAAGAAGGAAAAGGAGAAGGTGAAGTCTGGAGGGTGAATCAGAAGAAGCAGAAGAAGGAGAAGGAGAAGATCAAGTCTGGAGGGTGAATCAGAAGAAGCAGAAGAAGGAGAAGGAGAAGGTGAAGTCTGGAGGGTGAATCAGAAGAAGCAGAAGAAGGAGAAGGAGAAGGTGAAGTCTGGAGGGTGAATCGGAAGAAGTAGAAGAAGGAGAAGGAGAAGGTGAAGTCTGGAGGGTGAATCAGAAGAAGTAGAAGAAGGAGAAGGAGAAGGTGAAGTCTGGAGGGTGAATCAGAAGAAGCAGAAGAAGGAGAAGGAGAAGGTGAAGTCTGGAGGCTGAATCAGAAGAAGCAGAAGAAGGAGAAGGAGAAGATGAAGTCTGGAGGGTGAATCAGAAGAAGTAGAAGAAGGAGAAGGAGAAGGTGAGGTCTGGAGGGTGAATCAGAAGAAGCAGAAGAAGGAGAAGGAGAAGGTGAAGTCTGAAGGGTGTATCAGAAGAAGCAGAAGAAGGAGAAGGAGAAGGTGAAGTCTGGAGGGTGAATCAGAAGAAGCAGAAAAAGGAGAAGGAGAAGGTGAAGTCTGGAGGGTGAATCAGAAGAAGCAGAAGAAGGAGAAGGAGATGGTGCAGTCTGGAGGGTGAATCAGAAGAAGTAGAAGAAGGAGAAGGAGAAGGTGAAGTCTGGAGGGTGAATCAGAAGAAGTAGAAGAAGGAGAAGGAGAAGGTGATGTCTGGAGGGTGAATCAGAAGAAGCAGAAGAAGGAGAAGGAGAAGGTGAAGTCTGGAGGGTGAATCAGAAGAAGCAGAATAAGGAGAAGGAGAAGGTGAAGTCTGGAGGGTGAATCAGAAGAAGCAGAAGAAGGAGAAGGAGAAGGTGAAGTCTGGAGGGTGAATCAGAAGAAGTAGAAGAAGGAGAAGGAGAAGGTGAAGTCTGGAGGGTGAAGCAGAAGAAGTAGAAGAAGGAGAAGGAGAAGGTGAAGTCAGGAGGGTGAATCAGAAGAAGTAGAAGAAGGAGAAGGAGAAGGTGAAGTCAGGAGGGTGAATCAGAAGAAGCAGAAGAAGGAGAAGGAGAAGGTGAAGTCTGGAGGGTGAATCAGAAGAATCAGAAGAAGGAGAAGGAGAAGGTGAAGTCTGGAGGGTGAATCAGAAGAAGCAGAAGAAAGAGAAGGAGAAGGTGAAGTCTGGAGGGTGAAGCAGAAGAAGCAGAAGAAGGAGAAGGAGAAGGTGAAGACTGGAGGGTGAATCAGAAGAAGTAGAAGAAGGAGAAGGAGAAACTGAAGTCTGGAGGGTGAATCAGAAGAAGTAGAAGAAGGAGAAGGAGAAGGTGAAGTCTGGAGGGTGAATCAGAAGAAGCAGAAGAAGGAGAAGGAGAAGGTGAAGTCTGGAGGGTGAATCAGAAGAAGCAGAAGAAGGAGAAGGAGAAGATGAAGTCTGGAGGGTGAATCAGAAGAAGTAGAAGAAGGAGAAGGAGAAGGTGAGGTCTGGAGGGTGAATCAGAAGAAGCAGAAGAAGGAGAAGGAGAAGGTGAAGTCTGAAGGGTGTATCAGAAGAAGCAGAAGAAGGAGAAGGAGAAGGTGAAGTCTGGAGGGCGAATCAGAAGAAGCAGAAAAAGGAGAAGGAGAAGGTGAAGTCTGGAGGGTGAATCAGAAGAAGCAGAAGAAGGAGAAGGAGATGGTGCAGTCTGGAGGGTGAATCAGAAGAAGTAGAAGAAGGAGAAGGAGAAGGTGAAGTCTGGAGGGTGAATCAGAAGAAGTAGAAGAAGGAGAAGGAGAAGTTGATGTCTGGAGGGTGAATCAGAAGAAGCAGAAGAAGGAGAAGGAGAAGGTGAAGTCTGGAGGGTGAATCAGAAGAAGCAGAATAAGGAGAAGGAGAAGGTGAAGTCTGGAGGGTGAATCAGAAGAAGCAGAAGAAGGAGAAGGAGAAGGTGAAGTCTGGAGGGTGAATCAGAAGAAGTAGAAGAAGGAGAAGGAGAAGGTGAAGTCTGGAGGGTGAAGCAGAAGATGTAGAAGAAGGAGAAGGAGAAGGTGAAATCAGGAGGGTGAATCAGAAGAAGTAGAAGAATGAGAAGGAGAAGGTGAAGTCAGGAGGGTGAATCAGAAGAAGCAGAAGAAGGAGAAGGAGAAGGTGAAGTCTGGAGGGTGAATCAGAAGAATCCGAAGAAGGAGAAGGAGAAGGTAAAGTCTGGAGGGTGAATCAGAAGAAGCAGAAGAAAGAGAAGGAGAAGGTGAAGTCTGGAGGGTGAAGCAGAAGAAGCAGAAGAAGGAGAAGGAGAAGGTGAAGACTGGAGGATGAATCAGAAGAAGTAGAAGAAGGAGAAGGAGAAACTGAAGTCTGGAGGGTGAATCAGAAGAAGCAGAAGAAGGAGAAGGAGATGGTGCAGTCTGGAGGGTGAATCAGAAGAAGTAGAAGAAGGAGAAGGAGAAGGTGAAGTCTGGAGGGTGAATCAGAAGAAGTAGAAGAAGGAGAAGGAGAAGGTGATGTCTGGAGGGTGAATCAGAAGAAGCAGAAGAAGGAGAAGGAGAAGCTGAAGTCTGGAGGGTGAATCAGAAGAAGCAGAATAAGGAGAAGGAGAAGGTGAAGTCTGGAGGGTGAATCAGAAGAAGCAGAAGAAGGAGAAGGAGAAGGTGAAGTCTGGAGGGTGAATCAGAAGAAGTAGAAGAAGGAGAAGGAGAAGGTGAAGTCTGGAGGGTGAAGCAGATGAAGTAGAAGAAGGAGAAGGAGAAGGTGAAGTCAGGAGGGTGAATCAGAAGAAGTAGAAGAAGGAGAAGGAGAAGGTGAAGTCAGGAGGGTGAATCAGAAGAAGCAGAAGAAGGAGAAGAAGAAGGTGAAGTCTGGACGGTGAATCAGAAGAATCAGAAGAAGGAGAAGGAGAAGGTGAAGTCTGGAGGGTGAATCAGAAGAAGCAGAAGAAAGAGAAGGAGAAGGTGAAGTCTGGAGGGTGAAGCAGAAGAAGCAGAAGAAGGAGAAGGAGAAGGTGAAGACTGGAGGGTGAATCAGAAGAAGTAGAAGAAGGAGAAGGAGGAACTGAAGTCTGGAGGGTGAATCAGAAGAAGTAGAAGAAGGAGAAGGAGAAGGTGAAGTCTGGAGGGTGAATCAGAAGAAGCGGAAGAAGGAGAAGGAGAAGGTGAAGTCTAGAGGGTGAATCAGAAGAAGCAGAAGAAGGAGAAGGAGAAGATGAAGTCTGGAGGGTGAATCAGAAGAAGTAGAAGAAGGAGAAGGAGAAGGTGAGGTCTGGGGGGTGAATCAGAAGAAGCAGAAGAAGGAGAAGGAGAAGGTGAAGTCTGGAGGGTGAATCAGAAGTAGCAGAAGAAGGAGAAGGAGAAGGTGAAGACTGGAGGGTGAATCAGAAGAAGTAGAAGAAGGAGAAGGAGAAGGTGAAGTCTGGAGGGTGAATCAGAAGAAGCAGAAGAAGGAGAAGGAGAAGGTGAAGTCTGGAGGGTGAATCAGAAGAAGCAGAAAAAGGAGAAGGAGAAGGTGAAGTCTGGAGGGTGAATCAGAAGAAGCAGAAGAAGGAGAAGGAGATGGTGCAGTCTGGAGGGTGAATCAGAAGAAGTAGAAGAAGGAGAAGGAGAAGGTGAAGTCTGGAGGGTGAATCAGAAGAAGTAGAAGAAGGAGAAGGAGAAGGTGATGTCTGGAGGGTGAATCAGAAGAAGCAGAAGAAGGAGAAGGAGAAGGTGAAGTCTGGAGGGTGAATCAGAAGAAGCAGAATAAGGAGAAGGAGAAGGTGAAGTCTGGAGGGTGAATCAGAAGAAGCAGAAGAAGGAGAAGGAGAAGGTGAAGTCTGGAGGGTGAATCAGAAGAAGTAGAAGATGGAGAAGGAGAAGGTGAAGTCAGGAGGGTGAATCAGAAGAAGTAGAAGAAGGAGAAGGAGAAGGTGAAGTCAGGAGGATGAATCAGAAGAAGCAGAAGAAGGAGAAGGAGAAGGTGAAGTCTGGAGGGTGAATCAGAAGAATCAGAAGAAGGAGAAGGAGAAGGTGAAGTCTGGAGGGTGAATCAGAAGAAGCAGAAGAAAGAGAAGGAGAAGGTGAAGTCTGGAGGGTGAAGCAGAAGAAGCAGAAGAAGGAGAAGGAGAAGGTGAAGACTGGAGGGTGAATCAGAAGAAGTAGAAGAAGGAGAAGGAGAAACTGAAGTCTGGAGGATGAATCAGAAGAAGTAGAAGAAGGAGAAGGAGAAGGTGAAGTCTGGAGGGTGAATCGGAAGAAGTAGAAGAAGGAGAAGGAGAAGGTGAAGTCTGGAGGGTGAATCAGAAGAAGTAGAAGAAGGAGAAGGAGAAGGTGAAGTCTGGAGGGTGAATCAGAAGAAGCAGAAGAAGGAGAAGGAGAAGGTGAAGTCTGGAGGCTGAATCAGAAGAAGCAGAAGAAGGAGAAGGAGAAGATGAAGTCTGGAGGGTGAATCAGAAGAAGTAGAAGAAGGAGAAGGAGAAGGTGAGGTCTGGAGGGTGAATCAGAAGAAGCAGAAGAAGGAGAAGGAGAAGGTGAAGTCTGAAGGGTGTATCAGAAGAAGCAGAAGAAGGAGAAGGAGAAGGTGAAGTCTGGAGGGTGAATCAGAAGAAGCAGAAAAAGGAGAAGGAGAAGGTGAAGTCTGGAGGGTGAATCAGAAGAAGCAGAAGAAGGAGAAGGAGATGGTGCAGTCTGGAGGGTGAATCAGAAGAAGTAGAAGAAGGAGAAGGAGAAGGTGAAGTCTGGAGGGTGAATCAGAAGAAGTAGAAGAAGGAGAAGGAGAAGGTGATGTCTGGAGGGTGAATCAGAAGAAGCAGAAGAAGGAGAAGGAGAAGGTGAAGTCTGGAGGGTGAATCAGAAGAAGCAGAAAAAGGAGAAGGAGAAGGTGAAGTCTGGAGGGTGAATCAGAAGAAGCAGAAGAAGGAGAAGGAGATGGTGCAGTCTGGAGGGTGAATCAGAAGAAGTAGAAGAAGGAGAAGGAGAAGGTGAAGTCTGGAGGGTGAATCAGAAGAAGTAGAAGAAGGAGAAGGAGAAGGTGATGTCTGGAGGGTGAATCAGAAGAAGCAGAAGAAGGAGAAGGAGAAGGTGAAGTCTGGAGGGTGAATCAGAAGAAGCAGAATAAGGAGAAGGAGAAGGTGAAGTCTGGAGGGTGAATCAGAAGAAGCAGAAGAAGGAGAAGGAGAAGGTGAAGTCTGGAGGGTGAATCAGAAGAAGTAGAAGAAGGAGAAGGAGAAGTTGAAGTCTGGAGGGTGAAGCAGAAGAAGTAGAAGAAGGAGAAGGAGAAGGTGAAGTCAGGAGGGTGAATCAGAAGAAGTAGAAGAAGGAGAAGGAGAAGGTGAAGTCAGGAGGGTGAATCAGAAGAAGCAGAAGAAGGAGAAGGAGAAGGTGAAGTCTGGAGGGTGAATCAGAAGAATCAGAAGAAGGAGAAGGAGAAGGTGAAGTCTGGAGGGTGAATCAGAAGAAGCAGAAGAAAGAGAAGGAGAAGGTGAAGTCTGGAGGGTGAAGCAGAAGAAGCAGAAGAAGGAGAAGGAGAAGGTGAAGACTGGAGGGTGAATCAGAAGAAGTAGAAGAAGGAGAAGGAGAAACTGAAGTCTGGAGGGTGAATCAGAAGAAGTAGAAGAAGGAGAAGGAGAAGGTGAAGTCTGGAGGGTGAATCGGAAGAAGTAGAAGAAGGAGAAGGAGAAGGTGAAGTCTGGAGGGTGAATCAGAAGAAGTAGAAGAAGGAGAAGGAGAAGGTGAAGTCTGGAGGGTGAATCAGAAGAAGCAGAAGAAGGAGAAGGAGAAGGTGAAGTCTGGAGGCTGAATCAGAAGAAGCAGAAGAAGGAGAAGGAGAAGATGAAGTCTGGAGGGTGAATCAGAAGAAGTAGAAGAAGGAGAAGGAGAAGGTGAGGTCTGGAGGGTGAATCAGAAGAAGCAGAAGAAGGAGAAGGAGAAGGTGAAGTCTGAAGGGTGTATCAGAAGAAGCAGAAGAAGGAGAAGGAGAAGGTGAAGTCTGGAGGGTGAATCAGAAGAAGCAGAAAAAGGAGAAGGAGAAGGTGAAGTCTGGAGGGTGAATCAGAAGAAGCAGAAGAAGGAGAAGGAGATGGTGCAGTCTGGAGGGTGAATCAGAAGAAGTAGAAGAAGGAGAAGGAGAAGGTGAAGTCTGGAGGGTGAATCAGAAGAAGTAGAAGAAGGAGAAGGAGAAGGTGATGTCTGGAGGGTGAATCAGAAGAAGCAGAAGAAGGAGAAGGAGAAGGTGAAGTCTGGAGGGTGAATCAGAAGAAGCAGAATAAGGAGAAGGAGAAGGTGAAGTCTGGAGGGTGAATCAGAAGAAGCAGAAGAAGGAGAAGGAGAAGGTGAAGTCTGGAGGGTGAATCAGAAGAAGTAGAAGAAGGAGAAGGAGAAGGTGAAGTCTGGAGGGTGAAGCAGAAGAAGTAGAAGAAGGAGAAGGAGAAGGTGAAGTCAGGAGGGTGAATCAGAAGAAGGAGAAGAAGGAGAAGGAGAAGGTGAAGTCAGGAGGGTGAATCAGAAGAAGCAGAAGAAGGAGAAGGAGAAGGTGAAGTCTGGAGGGTGAATCAGAAGAATCAGAAGAAGGAGAAGGAGAAGGTGAAGTCTGGAGGGTGAATCAGAAGAAGCAGAAGAAAGAGAAGGAGAAGGTGAAGTCTGGAGGGTGAAGCAGAAGAAGCAGAAGAAGGAGAAGGAGAAGGTGAAGACTGGAGGGTGAATCAGAAGAAGTAGAAGAAGGAGAAGGAGAAACTGAAGTCTGGAGGGTGAATCAGAAGAAGTAGAAGAAGGAGAAGGAGAAGGTGAAGTCTGGAGGATGAATCAGAAGAAGCAGAAGAAGGAGAAGGAGAAGATGAAGTCTGGAGGGTGAATCAGAAGAAGTAGAAGAAGGAGAAGGAGAAGGTGAGGTCTGGAGGGTGAATCAGAAGAAGCAGAAGAAGGAGAAGGAGAAGGTGAAGTCTGAAGGGTGTATCAGAAGAAGCAGAAGAAGGAGAAGGAGAAGGTGAAGTCTGGAGGGCGAATCAGAAGAAGCAGAAAAAGGAGAAGGAGAAGGTGAAGTCTGGAGGGTGAATCAGAAGAAGCAGAAGAAGGAGAAGGAGATGGTGCAGTCTGGAGGGTGAATCAGAAGAAGTAGAAGAAGGAGAAGGAGAAGGTGAAGTCTGGAGGGTGAATCAGAAGAAGTAGAAGAAGGAGAAGGAGAAGTTGATGTCTGGAGGGTGAATCAGAAGAAGCAGAAGAAGGAGAAGGAGAAGGTGAAGTCTGGAGGGTGAATCAGAAGAAGCAGAATAAGGAGAAGGAGAAGGTGAAGTCTGGAGGGTGAATCAGAAGAAGCAGAAGAAGGAGAAGGAGAAGGTGAAGTCTGGAGGGTGAATCAGAAGAAGTAGAAGAAGGAGAAGGAGAAGGTGAAGTCTGGAGGGTGAAGCAGAAGATGTAGAAGAAGGAGAAGGAGAAGGTGAAATCAGGAGGGTGAATCAGAAGAAGTAGAAGAATGAGAAGGAGAAGGTGAAGTCAGGAGGGTGAATCAGAAGAAGCAGAAGAAGGAGAAGGAGAAGGTGAAGTCTGGAGGGTGAATCAGAAGAATCCGAAGAAGGAGAAGGAGAAGGTAAAGTCTGGAGGGTGAATCAGAAGAAGCAGAAGAAAGAGAAGGAGAAGGTGAAGTCTGGAGGGTGAAGCAGAAGAAGCAGAAGAAGGAGAAGGAGAAGGTGAAGACTGGAGGATGAATCAGAAGAAGTAGAAGAAGGAGAAGGAGAAACTGAAGTCTGGAGGGTGAATCAGAAGAAGCAGAAGAAGGAGAAGGAGATGGTGCAGTCTGGAGGGTGAATCAGAAGAAGTAGAAGAAGGAGAAGGAGAAGGTGAAGTCTGGAGGGTGAATCAGAAGAAGTAGAAGAAGGAGAAGGAGAAGGTGATGTCTGGAGGGTGAATCAGAAGAAGCAGAAGAAGGAGAAGGAGAAGCTGAAGTCTGGAGGGTGAATCAGAAGAAGCAGAATAAGGAGAAGGAGAAGGTGAAGTCTGGAGGGTGAATCAGAAGAAGCAGAAGAAGGAGAAGGAGAAGGTGAAGTCTGGAGGGTGAATCAGAAGAAGTAGAAGAAGGAGAAGGAGAAGGTGAAGTCTGGAGGGTGAAGCAGATGAAGTAGATGAAGGAGAAGGAGAAGGTGAAGTCAGGAGGGTGAATCAGAAGAAGTAGAAGAAGGAGAAGGAGAAGGTGAAGTCAGGAGGGTGAATCAGAAGAAGCAGAAGAAGGAGAAGAAGAAGGTGAAGTCTGGAGGGTGAATCAGAAGAATCAGAAGAAGGAGAAGGAGAAGGTGAAGTCTGGAGGGTGAATCAGAAGAAGCAGAAGAAAGAGAAGGAGAAGGTGAAGTCTGGAGGGTGAAGCAGAAGAAGCAGAAGAAGGAGAAGGAGAAGGTGAAGACTGGAGGGTGAATCAGAAGAAGTAGAAGAAGGAGAAGGAGGAACTGAAGTCTGGAGGGTGAATCAGAAGAAGTAGAAGAAGGAGAAGGAGAAGGTGAAGTCTGGAGGGTGAATCAGAAGAAGCTGAAAAAGGAGAAGGAGAAGGTGAAGTCTAGAGGGTGAATCAGAAGAAGCAGAAGAAGGAGAAGGAGAAGATGAAGTCTGGAGGGTGAATCAGAAGAAGTAGAAGAAGGAGAAGGAGAAGGTGAGGTCTGGGGGGTGAATCAGAAGAAGCAGAAGAAGGAGAAGGAGAAGGTGAAGTCTGGAGGGTGAATCAGAAGTAGCAGAAGAAGGAGAAGGAGAAGGTGAAGACTGGAGGGTGAATCAGAAGAAGTAGAAGAAGGAGAAGGAGAAGGTGAAGTCTGGAGGGTGAATCAGAAGAAGCAGAAGAAGGAGAAGGAGAAGGTGAAGTCTGGAGGGTGAATCAGAAGAAGCAGAAAAAGGAGAAGGAGAAGGTGAAGTCTGGAGGGTGAATCAGAAGAAGCAGAAGAAGGAGAAGGAGATGGTGCAGTCTGGAGGGTGAATCAGAAGAAGTAGAAGAAGGAGAAGGAGAAGGTGAAGTCTGGAGGGTGAATCAGAAGAAGTAGAAGAAGGAGAAGGAGAAGGTGATGTCTGGAGGGTGAATCAGAAGAAGCAGAAGAAGGAGAAGGAGAAGGTGAAGTCTGGAGGGTGAATCAGAAGAAGCAGAATAAGGAGAAGGAGAAGGTGAAGTCTGGAGGGTGAATCAGAAGAAGCAGAAGAAGGAGAAGGAGAAGGTGAAGTCTGGAGGGTGAATCAGAAGAAGTAGAAGAAGGAGAAGGAGAAGTTGAAGTCTGGAGGGTGAAGCAGAAGAAGTAGAAGAAGGAGAAGGAGAAGGTGAAGTCAGGAGGGTGAATCAGAAGAAGTAGAAGAAGGAGAAGGAGAAGGTGAAGTCAGGAGGGTGAATCAGAAGAAGCAGAAGAAGGAGAAGGAGAAGGTGAAGTCTGGAGGGTGAATCAGAAGAATCAGAAGAAGGAGAAGGAGAAGGTGAAGTCTGGAGGGTGAATCAGAAGAAGCAGAAGAAAGAGAAGGAGAAGGTGAAGTCTGGAGGGTGAAGCAGAAGAAGCAGAAGAAGGAGAAGGAGAAGGTGAAGACTGGAGGGTGAATCAGAAGAAGTAGAAGAAGGAGAAGGAGAAACTGAAGTCTGGAGGGTGAATCAGAAGAAGTAGAAGAAGGAGAAGGAGAAGGTGAAGTCTGGAGGGTGAATCAGAAGAAGCAGAAGAAGGAGAAGGAGAAGATGAAGTCTGGAGGGTGAATCAGAAGAAGTAGAAGAAGGAGAAGGAGAAGGTGAAGTCTGGAGGGTGAATCAGAAGAAGCAGAAGAAAGAGAAGGAGAAGGTGAAGTCTGGAGGGTGAAGCAGAAGAAGCAGAAGAAGGAGAAGGAGAAGGTGAAGACTGGAGGGTGAATCAGAAGAAGTAGAAGAAGGAGAAGGAGAAACTGAAGTCTGGAGGGTGAATCAGAAGAAGTAGAAGAAGGAGAAGGAGAAGGTGAAGTCTGGAGGGTGAATCAGAAGAAGCAGAAGAAGGAGAAGAAGAAGATGAAGTCTGGAGGGTGAATCAGAAGAAGTAGAAGAAGGAGAAGGAGAAGGTGAGGTCTGGAGGGTGAATCAGAAGAAGCAGAAGAAGGAGAAGGAGAAGGTGAAGTCTGAAGGGTGTATCAGAAGAAGCAGAAGAAGGAGAAGAAGAAGGTGAAGTCTGGAGGGCGAATCAGAAGAAGCAGAAAAAGGAGAAGGAGAAGGTGAAGTCTGGAGGGTGAATCAGAAGAAGCAGAAGAAGGAGAAGGAGATGGTGCAGTCTGGAGGGTGAATCAGAAGAAGTAGAAGAAGGAGAAGGAGAAGGTGAAGTCTGGAGGGTGAATCAGAAGAAGTAGAAGAAGGAGAAGGAGAAGTTGATGTCTGGAGGGTGAATCAGAAGAAGCAGAAGAAGGAGAAGGAGAAGGTGAAGTCTGGAGGGTGAATCAGAAGAAGCAGAAGAAGGAGAAGGAGAAGGTGAAGTCTGGAGGGTGAATCAGAAGAAGCAGAAGAAGGAGAAGGAGAAGGTGAAGTCTGGAGGGTGAATCAGAAGAAGTAGAAGAAGGAGAAGGAGAAGGTGAAGTCTGGAGGGTGAAGCAGAAGATGTAGAAGAAGGAGAAGGAGAAGGTGAAATCAGGAGGGTGAATCAGAAGAAGTAGAAGAATGAGAAGGAGAAGGTGAAGTCAGGAGGGTGAATCAGAAGAAGCAGAAGAAGGAGAAGGAGAAGGTGAAGTCTGGAGGGTGAATCAGAAGAATCCGAAGAAGGAGAAGGAGAAGGTGAAGTCTGGAGGGTGAATCAGAAGAAGCAGAAGAAAGAGAAGGAGAAGGTGAAGTCTGGAGGGTGAAGCAGAAGAAGCAGAAGAAGGAGAAGGAGAAGGTGAAGACTGGAGGATGAATCAGAAGAAGTAGAAGAAGGAGAAGGAGAAACTGAAGTCTGGAGGGTGAATCAGAAGAAGCAGAAGAAGGAGAAGGAGATGGTGCAGTCTGGAGGGTGAATCAGAAGAAGTAGAAGAAGGAGAAGGAGAAGGTGAAGTCTGGAGGGTGAATCAGAAGAAGTAGAAGAAGGAGAAGGAGAAGGTGATGTCTGGAGGGTGAATCAGAAGAAGCAGAAGAAGGAGAAGGAGAAGGTGAAGTCTGGAGGGTGAATCAGAAGAAGCAGAATAAGGAGAAGGAGAAGGTGAAGTCTGGAGGGTGAATCAGAAGAAGCAGAAGAAGGAGAAGGAGAAGGTGAAGTCTGGAGGGTGAATCAGAAGAAGTAGAAGAAGGAGAAGGAGAAGGTGAAGTCTGGAGGGTGAAGCAGAAGAAGTAGAAGAAGGAGAAGGAGAAGGTGAAGTCAGGAGGGTGAATCAGAAGAAGTAGAAGAAGGAGAAGGAGAAGGTGATGTCAGGAGGGTGAATCAGAAGAAGCAGAAGAAGGAGAAGAAGAAGGTGAAGTCTGGAGGGTGAATCAGAAGAATCAGAAGAAGGAGAAGGAGAAGGTGAAGTCTGGAGGGTGAATCAGAAGAAGCAGAAGAAAGAGAAGGAGAAGGTGAAGTCTGGAGGGTGAAGCAGAAGAAGCAGAAGAAGGAGAAGGAGAAGGTGAAGACTGGAGGGTGAATCAGAAGAAGTAGAAGAAGGAGAAGGAGAAACTGAAGTCTGGAGGGTGAATCAGAAGAAGTAGAAGAAGGAGAAGGAGAAGGTGAAGTCTGGAGGGTGAATCAGAAGAAGCTGAAGAAGGAGAAGGAGAAGGTGAAGTCTAGAGGGTGAATCAGAAGAAGCAGAAGAAGGAGAAGGAGAAGATGAAGTCTGGAGGGTGAATCAGAAGAAGTAGAAGAAGGAGAAGGAGAAGGTGAGGTCTGGGGGGTGAATCAGAAGAAGCAGAAGAAGGAGAAGGAGAAGGTGAAGTCTGGAGGGTGAATCAGAAGTAGCAGAAGAAGGAGAAGGAGAAGGTGAAGACTGGAGGGTGAATCAGAAGAAGTAGAAGAAGGAGAAGGAGAAGGTGAAGTCTGGAGGGTGAATCAGAAGAAGTAGAAGAAGGAGAAGGAAAAGGCGAAGTCTGGAGGGTGAATCAGAAGAAGCAGAAGAAGGAGAAGGAGAAGGTGAAGTCTGGAGGGTGAATCAGAAGAAGCAGAAGAAGGAGAAGGAGAAGATGAAGTCTGGAGGGTGAATCAGAAGAAGCAGAAGAAGGAGAAGGAGAAGGTGAAGTCTGGAGGGTGAATCAGAAGAAGCAGAAGAAGGAGAAGGAGAAGGTGAAGTCTCGAGGGTGAAGCAGAAGAAGCAGAAGAAGGAGAAGGAGAAGGTGAAGTCTGGAGGGTGAATCAGAAGAAGTAGAAGAAGGAGAAGGAGAAGGTGATGTCTGGGGGGTGAATCAGAAGAAGCAGAAGAAGTAGAAGGAGAAGGTGAAGTCTGGAGGGTGAATCAGAAGAAGTAGAAGAAGGAGAAGGAGAAGGTGATGTCTGGAGGGTGAATCAGGAGAAGCAGAATAAGGAGAAGGAGAAGGTGAAGTCAGGAGGGTGAATCAGAAGAAGCAGAAGAAGGAGAAGGAGAAGGTGAAGTCTGGAGGGTGAATCAGAAGAAGCAGAAGAAGGAGAAGGAGAAGGTGAAGACTGGAGGGTGAATCAGAAGAAGTAGAAGAAGAAGGAGAAGGTGAAGTCTGGAGGGTGAATCAGAAGAAGTAGAAGAAGGAGAAGGAGAAGGCGAAGTCTGGAGGGTGAATCAGAAGTAGCAGAAGAAGGAAAAGGAGAAGGTGAAGTCTGGAGGGTGAATCAGAAGAAGCAGAAGAAGGAGAAGGAGAAGATCAAGTCTGGAGGGTGAATCAGAAGAAGCAGAAGAAGGAGAAGGAGAAGGTGAAGTCTGGAGGGTGAATCAGAAGAAGCAGAAAAAGGAGAAGGAGAAGGTGAAGTCTGGAGGGTGAATCAGAAGAAGTAGAAGAAGGAGAAGGAGAAGGTGAAGTCTGGAGGGTGAATCAGAAGAAGTAGAAGAAGGAGAAGGAGAAGGTGAAGTCTGGAGGGTGAATCAGAAGAAGCAGAAGAAGGAGAAGGAGAAGGTGAAGTCTGGAGGCTGAATCAGAAGAAGCAGAAGAAGGAGAAGGAGAAGATGAAGTCTGGAGGGTGAATCAGAAGAAGTAGAAGAAGGAGAAGGAGAAGGTGAGGTCTGGAGGGTGAATCAGAAGAAGCAGAAGAAGGAGAAGGAGAAGGTGAAGTCTGAAGGGTGTATCAGAAGAAGCAGAAGAAGGAGAAGGAGAAGGTGAAGTCTGGAGGGTGAATCAGAAGAAGCAGAAAAAGGAGAAGGAGAAGGTGAAGTCTGGAGGGTGAATCAGAAGAAGCAGAAGAAGGAGAAGGAGATGGTGCAGTCTGGAGGGTGAATCAGAAGAAGTAGAAGAAGGAGAAGGAGAAGGTGAAGTCTGGAGGGTGAATCAGAAGAAGTAGAAGAAGGAGAAGTAGAAGGTGATGTCTGGAGGGTGAATCAGAAGAAGCAGAAGAAGGAGAAGGAGAAGGTGAAGTCTGGAGGGTGAATCAGAAGAAGCAGAATAAGGAGAAGGAGAAGGTGAAGTCTGCAGGGTGAATCAGAAGAAGCAGAAGAAGGAGAAGGAGAAGGTGAAGTCTGGAGGGTGAATCAGAAGAAGTAGAAGAAGGAGAAGGAGAAGGTGAAGTCTGGAGGGTGAAGCAGAAGAAGTAGAAGAAGGAGAAGGAGAAGGTGAAGTCAGGAGGGTGAATCAGAAGAAGTAGAAGAAGGAGAAGGAGAAGGTGAAGTCAGGAGGGTGAATCAGAAGAAGCAGAAGAAGGAGAAGGAGAAGGTGAAGTCTGGAGGGTGAATCAGAAGAATCAGAAGAAGGAGAAGGAGAAGGTGAAGTCTGGAGGGTGAATCAGAAGAAGCAGAAGAAAGAGAAGGAGAAGGTGAAGTCTGGAGGGTGAAGCAGAAGAAGCAGAAGAAGGAGAAGGAGAAGGTGAAGACTGGAGGGTGAATCAGAAGAAGTAGAAGAAGGAGAAGGAGAAACTGAAGTCTGGAGGGTGAATCAGAAGAAGTAGAAGAAGGAGAAGGAGAAGGTGAAGTCTGGAGGGTGAATCAGAAGAAGCAGAAGAAGGAGAAGGAGAAGGTGAAGTCTGGAGGGTGAATCAGAAGAAGCAGAAGAAGGAGAAGGAGAAGATGAAGTCTGGAGGGTGAATCAGAAGAAGTAGAAGAAGGAGAAGGAGAAGGTGAGGTCTGGAGGGTGAATCAGAAGAAGCAGAAGAAGGAGAAGGAGAAGGTGAAGTCTGAAGGGTGTATCAGAAGAAGCAGAAGAAGGAGAAGGAGAAGGTGAAGTCTGGAGGGCGAATCAGAAGAAGCAGAAAAAGGAGAAGGAGAAGGTGAAGTCTGGAGGGTGAATCAGAAGAAGCAGAAGAAGGAGAAGGAGATGGTGCAGTCTGGAGGGTGAATCAGAAGAAGTAGAAGAAGGAGAAGGAGAAGGTGAAGTCTGGAGGGTGAATCAGAAGAAGTAGAAGAAGGAGAAGGAGAAGTTGATGTCTGGAGGGTGAATCAGAAGAAGCAGAAGAAGGAGAAGGAGAAGGTGAAGTCTGGAGGGTGAATCAGAAGAGGCAGAATAAGGAGAAGGAGAAGGTGAAGTCTGGAGGGTGAATCAGAAGAAGCAGAAGAAGGAGAAGGAGAAGGTGAAGTCTGGAGGGTGAATCAGAAGAAGTAGAAGAAGGAGAAGGAGAAGGTGAAGTCTGGAGGGTGAAGCAGAAGATGTAGAAGAAGGAGAAGGAGAAGGTGAAGTCAGGAGGGTGAATCAGAAGAAGTAGAAGAAGGAGAAGGAGAAGGTGAAGTCAGGAGGGTGTATCAGAAGAAGCAGAAGAAGGAGAAGGAGAAGGTGAAGTCTGGAGGGTGAATCAGAAGAATCCGAAGAAGGAGAAGGAGAAGGTGAAGTCTGGAGGGTGAATCAGAAGAAGCAGAAGAAAGAGAAGGAGAAGGTGAAGTCTGGAGGGTGAAGCAGAAGAAGCAGAAGAAGGAGAAGGAGAAGGTGAAGACTGGAGGATGAATCAGAAGAAGTAGAAGAAGGAGAAGGAGAAACTGAAGTCTGGAGGGTGAATCAGAAGAAGTAGAAGAAGGAGAAGGAGAAGGTGAAGTCTGGAGGGTGAATCAGAAGAAGCAGAAGAAGGAGAAGGAGGAGGTGAAGTCTGGAGGGTGAATCAGAAGAAGCAGAAGAAGGAGAAGGAGAAGATGAAGTCTGGAGGGTGAATCAGAAGAAGTAGAAGAAGGAGAAGGAGAAGGTGAGGTCTGGGGGGTGAATCAGAAGAAGCAGAAGAAGGAGAAGGAGAAGGTGAAGTCTGGAGGGTGAATCAGAAGAAGCAGAAGAAGGAGAAGGAGAAGGTGAAGTCTGGAGGGTGAATCAGAAGAAGCAGAAAAAGGAGAAGGAGAAGGTGAAGTCAGGAGGGTGAATCAGAAGAAGCAGAAGAAGGAGAAGGAGAAGGTGAAGTTAGGAGGGTGAATCAGAAGAAGCAGAAGAAGGAGAAGGAGAAGGTGAAGTCAGGGGCGTGAAGCAGAAGAAGTAGAAGAAGGAGAAGGAGAAGGTGAAGTCTGGAGGGTGAAGCAGAAGAAGCAGAAGAAGGAGAAGGAGAAGGTGAAGTCTGGAGGGTGCAGCAGAAGAAGCAGAAGAAGGAGAAGGAGAAGGTGAAGTCTGGAGGGCGAAGCAGAAGAAGCAGAAGAAGGAGAAGGAGAAGGTGAAGTCTGGAGGGTGAAGCAGAAGAAGCAGAAGAAGGAGAAGGAGAAAGTGAAGTCTGGAGGGTGAATCAGAAGAAGTAGAAGAAGGAGAAGGAGAAGGTGAAGTCAGGAGGGTGAAGCAGAAGAAGCAGAAGAAGGAGAAGGAGAAGGTGAGGTCTGGAGGGTGAATCAGAAGAAGCAGAAGAAGGAGAAGGTGCAGTCTGGAGGGTGAATCAGAAGAAGTAGAAGAAGGAGAAGGAGAAGGTGAAGTCTGGAGGGTGAATCAGAAGAAGTAGAAGAAGGAGAAGGAGAAGGTGAAGTCTGGAGGGTGAATCAGAAGAAGCAGAAGAAGGAGAAGGAGAAGGTGAAGTCTGGAGGGTGAATCAGAAGAAGCAGAAAAAGTAGAAGGAGAAGATGAAGTCTGGAGGGTGAATCAGAAGAAGTAGAAGAAGGAGAAGGAGAAGGTGAGGTCTGGAGGGTGAATCAGAAGAAGCAGAAGAAGGAGAAGGAGAAGGTGAAGTCTGAAGGGTGTATCAGGAGAAGCAGAAGAAGGAGAAGGAGAAGGTGAAGTCTGGAGGGTGAATTAGAAGAAGCAGAAAAAGGAGAAGGAGAAGGTGAAGTCTGGAGGGTGAATCAGAAGAAGCAGAAGAAGGAGAAGGAGATGGTGCAGTCTGGAGGATGAATCAGAAGAAGTAGAAGAAGGAGAAGGAGAAGGTGAAGTCTGGAGGGTGAATCAGAAGAAGTAGAAAAAGGAGAAGGAGATGGTGAAGTCTGGAGGGTGAATCAGAAGAAGCAGAAGAAGGAGAAGGAGAAGGTGAAGTCTGGAGGGTGAATCAGAAGAAGCAGAAGAAGGAGAAGGAGAAGGTGAAGTCTGGAGGGTGAATCAGAAGAAGCAGAAGAAGGAGAAGGAGAAGGTGAAGTCTGGAGGGTGAATCAGAAGAAGTAGAAGAAGGAGAAGGAGAAGGTGAAGTCTGGAGGGTGAAGCAGAAGAAGTAGAAGAAGGAGAAGGAGAAGGTGAAGTCAGGAGGGTGAATCAGAAGAAGTAGAAGAAGGAGAAGGAGAAGGTGAAATCAGGAGGGTGAATCAGAAGAAGCAGAAGAAGGAGAAGGAGAAGGTGAAGTCTGGAGGGTGAATCAGAAGAATCAGAAGAAGGAGAAGGAGAAGGTGAAGTCTGGAGGGTGAATCAGAAGAAGCAGAAGAAAGAGAAGGAGACGGTGAAGTCTGGAGGGTGAAGCAGAAGAAGCAGAAGAAGGAGAAGGAGAAGGTGAAGACTGGAGGGTGAATCAGAAGAAGTAGAAGAAGGAGAAGGAGAAACTGAAGTCTGGAGGGTGAATCAGAAGAAGTAGAAGAAGGAGAAGGAGAAGGTGAAGTCTGGAGGGTGAATCAGAAGAAGCAGAAGAAGGAGAAGGAGAAGGTGAAGTCTGGAGGGTGAATCAGAAGAAGCAGAAGAAGGAGAAGGAGAAGATGAAGTCTGGAGGGTGAATCAGAAGAAGTAGAAGAAGGAGAAGGAGAAGGTGAGGTCTGGGGGGTGTATCAGAAGAAGCAGAAGAAGGAGAAGGAGAAGGTGAAGTCTGGAGGGTGAATCAGAAGAAGCAGGAGAAGGAGAAGGTGAAGTCTGGAGGGTGAATCAGAAGAAGCAGAAGAAGGAGAAGGAGAAGGTGAAGTCAGGAGGGTGAATCAGAAGAAGCAGAAGAAGGAGAAGGAGAAGTTGAAGTTAGAAGGGTGAATCAGAAGAAGCAGAAGAAGGAGAAGGAGAAGGTGAAGTCAGGGGGGTGAAGCAGAAGAAGTAGAAGAAGGAGAAGGAGAAGGTGAAGTCTGGAGGGTGAAGCAGAAGAAGCAGAAGAAGGAGAAGGAGAAGGTGAAGTCTGGAGGGTGCAGCAGAAGAAGCAGAAGAAGGAGAAGGAGAAGGTGATGTCTGGAGGGTGAAGCAGAAGAAGCAGAAGAAGGAGAAGGAGAAGGTGAAGTCTGGAGGGTGAATCAGAAGAAGTAGAAGAAGGAGAAGGAGAAGGTGAAGTCAGGAGTGTGAAGCAGAAGAAGCAGAAGAAGGAGAAGGAGAAGGTATAGTCTGGAGGGCGCAGCAGAAGAAGCAGAAGAAGGAGAAGGAGAAGGTGAAGTCTGGAGGGTGAAGCAGAAGAAGCAGAAGAAGGAGAAGGAGAAGGTGAAGTCTGGAGGGTGAATCAGAAGAAGTAGAAGAAGGAGAAGGAGAAGGTGAAGTCAGGAGGGTGAAGCAGAAGAAGCAGAAGAAGGAGAAGGAGAAGGTGAAGTCTGGAGGGTGAAGCAGAAGAAGCAGAAGTGGAAAAGGAGAAGGTGAAGTCTGGAGGGCGAAGCAGAAGAAGCAGAAGAAGGAGAAGGAGAAGGTGAAGTCTGGAGGGTGAAGCAGAAGAAGCAGAAGAAGGAGAAGGCGAAGGTGAAGCCTGGAGGGTGAATCAGAAGAAGTAGAAGAAGGAGAAGGAGAAGGTGAAGTCAGGAGGGTGAAGCAGAAGAAGCAGAAGAAGGAGAAGGAGAAGGTGAAGTCTGGAGGGTGAAGCAGAAGAAGCAGAAGAAGGAGAAGGAGAAGTTGAAGTCTGGAGGGTGAAGCAGAAGAAGCAGAAGAAGGAGATGGAGAAGGTGAAGTCAGGAGGGTGAATCAGAAGAAGTAGAAGAAGGAGAAGGAGAAGGTGAAGTCTGGAGGGTGAATCAGACGAAGTAGAAGAAGGAGAACGAGAAGGTGAAGTCTGGAGGGTGAAGCAGAAGAAGCAGCAGAAGGAGAAGGAGAAGGTGTAGTCTGGAGGGTGAATCCGAAGAAGTAGACGAAGGAGAAGGAGAAGGTGAAGTCTGGAGGGTGAATCAGAAGAAGCAGAAGAAGGAGAAGGAGAAGGTGAAGTCTGGAGGGTGAATCAGAAGAAGCAGAAGAAGGAGAAGGAGAAGGTGAAGTCTGGAGGGTGAATCAGAAGAAGTAGAAGAAGGAGAAGGAGAAGGTGAAGTCTGGAGGGTGAAGCAGAAGAAGTAGAAGAAGGAGAAGGAGAAGGTGAAGTCAGGAGGGTGAATCAGAAGAAGTAGAAGAAGGAGAAGGAGAAGGTGAAGTCAGGAGGGTGAATCAGAAGAAGCAGAAGAAGGAGAAGGAGAAGGTGAAGTCTGGAGGGTGAATCAGAAGAATCAGAAGAAGGAGAAGGAGAAGATGAAGTCTGGAGGGTGAATCAGAAGAAGTAGAAGAAGGAGAAGGAGAAGGTGAAGTCTGGAGGGTGAATCAGAAGAAGTAGAAGAAGGAGAAGGAGAAGGTGATGTCTGGAGGGTGAATCAGAAGAAGCAGAAGAAGGAGAAGGAGAAGGTGAAGTCTGGAGGGTGAATCAGAAGAAGCAGAATAAGGAGAAGGAGAAGGTGAAGTCTGGAGGGTGAATCAGAAGAAGCAGAAGAAGGAGAAGGAGAAGGTGAAGTCTGGAGGGTGAATCAGAAGAAGTAGAAGAAGGAGAAGGAGAAGGTGAAGTCTGGAGGGTGAAGCAGAAGAAGTAGAAGAAGGAGAAGGAGAAGGTGAAGTCAGGAGGGTGAATCAGAAGAAGTAGAAGAAGGAGAAGGAGAAGGTGATGTCTGGAGGGTGAATCAGAAGAAGCAGAAGAAGGAGAAGGAGAAGGTGAAGTCTGGAGGGTGAATCAGAAGAAGCAGAAAAAGGAGAAGGAGAAGATGAAGTCTGGAGGGTGAATCAGAAGAAGTAGAAGAAGGAGAAGGAGAAGGTGAGGTCTGGAGGGTGAATCAGAAGAAGCAGAAGAAGGAGAAGGAGAAGTTGAAGTCTGAAGGGTGTATCAGGAGAAGCAGAAGAAGGAGAAGGAGAAGGTGAAGTCTGGAGGGTGAATTAGAAGAAGCAGAAAAAGGAGAAGGAGAAGGTGAAGTCTGGAGGGTGAATCAGAAGAAGCAGAAGAAGGAGAAGGAGATGGTGCAGTCCGGAGGGTGAATCAGAAGAAGCAGAAGAAGGAGAAGGAGAAGGTGAAGTCTGAAGGGTGTATCAGGAGAAGCAGAAGAAGGAGAAGGAGAAGGTGAAGTCTGGAGGGTGAATTAGAAGAAGCAGAAAAAGGAGAAGGAGAAGGTGAAGTCTGGAGGGTGAATCAGAAGAAGCAGAAGAAGGAGAAGGAGATGGTGCAGTCTGGAGGGTGAATCAGAAGAAGTAGAAGAAGGAGAAGGAGAAGGTGAAGTCTGGAGGGTGAATCAGAAGAAGTAGAAGAAGGAGAAGGAGAAGGTGAAGTCTGGAGGGTGAATCAGAAGAAGCAGAAGAAGGAGAAGGAGAAGGTGAAGGCTGGAGGGTGAATCAGAAGAAGCAGAAGAAGGAGAAGGTGAAGTCTGGAGGGTGAATCAGAAGAAGCAGAAGAAGGAGAAGGAGAAGGTGAAGTCTGGAGGGTGAATCAGAAGAAGTAGAAGAAGGAGAAGGAGAAGGTGAAGTCTGGAGGGTGAATCAGAAAAAGCAGAAGAAGGAGAAGGAGAAGGTGAAGTCAGGAGGGTGAATCAGAAGAAGCAGAAGAAGGAGAAGGAGAAGGTGAATTTAGGAGGGTGAATCAGAAGAAGCAGAAGAAGGAGAAGGAGAAGGTGAGGTCAGGGGGGTGAAGCAGAAGAAGTAGAAGAAGGAGAAGGAGAAGGTGAAGTCAGGAGGGTGAAGCAGAAGAAGCAGAAGAAGGAGAAGGAGAAGGTGAAGTCTGGAGGGCGCAGCAGAAGAAGCAGAAGAAGGAGAACGAGAAGGTGAAGTCTGGAGGGTGAAGCAGAAGAAGGAGAAGAAGGAGAAGGAGAAGGTGAAGTCTGGAGGGTGAATCAGAAGAAGTAGAAGAAGGAGAAGGAGAAGGTCAAGTCAGGAGGGTGAAGCAGAAGAAGCAGAAGAAGGTGAAGGAGAAGGTGAAGTCTGGAGGGTGAAGCAGAAGAAGCAGAAGAAGGAGAAGGAGAAGGTGAAGTCTGGAGGGCGAAGCAGAAGAAGCATAAGAAGGAGAAGGAGAAGGTGAAGTCTGGAGGGTGAAGCAGAAGAAGCAGAAGAAGGAGAAGGAGAAGGTGAAGTCTGGAGGGTGAATTAGAAGAAGTAGAAGAAGGAGAAGGAGAAGGTGAAGTCAGGAGGGTGAAGCAGAAGAAGCAGAAGAAGGAGAAGGAGAAGGTGAAGTCTGGAGGGTGAAGCAGAAGAAGCAGAAGAAGGAGAAGGAGAAGGTGAAGTTAGGAGGGTGAATCAGAAGAAGTAGAAGAAGGAGAAGGAGAAGGTGAAGTCTGGAGGGTGAATCAGAAGAAGCAGAAGAAGGAGAAGGAGAAGGTGAAGTCTGGAGGGTGAATCAGAAGAAGTAGAAGAAGGAGAAGGAGAAGGTGAAGTCTGGAGGATGAAGCAGAAGAAGTAGAAGAAGGAGAAGGAGAAGGTGAAGTCAGGAGGGTGTATCAGAAGAAGTAGAAGAAAGAGAAGGAGAGGATGAAGTCAGGAGGGTGAATCAGAAGAAGCAGAAGAAGGAGAAGGAGAAGATGAAGTCTGGAGGCTGAATCAAAAGAATCAGAAGAAGGAGAAGGAGAAGGTGAAGTCTGGAGGGTGAATCAGAAGAAGCAGAAGAAGGAGAAGGAGAATGTGAAGACTGGAGGGTGAATCAGAAGAAGTAAAAGAAGGAGAAGGAGAAGGTGAAGTCTGGAGGGTGAATCAGAAGAAGTAGAAGAAGGAGAAGGAGAAGGTGAAGTCTGGAGGGTGAATCAGAAGAAGCAGAAGAAGGAGAAGGAGAAGGTGAAGTCTGGAGGGTGAATCAGAAGAAGCAGAAGAAGGAGAAGGAGAAGGTAAAGTCAGGAGGGTGAATCAGAAGAAGCAGAAGAAGGAGAAGGAGAAGGTGAAGTTAGGAGGGTGAATCAGAAGAAGCAGAAGAAGGAGAAGGAGAAGGTGAAGTCAGGGGGGTGAAGCAGAAGAAGTAGAAGAAGGAGAAGGAGAAGGTGAAGTCAGGAGGGTGAAGCAGAAGAAGCAGAAGAAGGAGAAGGAGAAGGTGAAGTCTGGAGGGCGCAGCAGAAGAAGCAGAAGAAGGAGAACGAGAAGGTGAAGTCTGGAGGGTGAAGCAGTAGAAGCAGAAGAAGGAGAAGGAGAAGGTGAAGTCTAGAGGGTGAATCAGAAGAAGTAGAAGAAGGAGAAGGATAAGGTGAAGTCTGGAGGGTGAATCAGAAGAAGCAGAAGAAGGAGAAGGAGAAGGTGAAGTCTGGAGGGTGAATCAAAAGAAGCAGAAGAAGGAGAAGGAGAAGATGAAGTCTGGAGGGTGAATCAGAAGAAGTAGAAGAAGGAGAAGGAGAATGTGAAGTCTGGAGGGTGAGTCAGAAGAAGCAGAAGAAGGAGAAGGAGAAGGTGAAGTCTGGAGGGTGTATCAGAAGAAGCAGAAGAAGGAGAAGGAGAAGGTGAAGTCTGGACGGTGAATCAGAAGAAGCAGAATAAGGAGAAGGAGAAGGTGAAGTCTGGAGGGTGAATCAGAAGAAGCAGAAGAAGGAGAAGGAGAAGGTGAAGTCTGGAGGGTGAATCAGAAGAAGTAGAAGAAGGAGAAGGAGAAGATGAAGTCTGGAGGGTGAATCAGAGGAAGTAGAAGAAGGAGAAGGAGAATGTGAAGTCTGGAGGGTGAGTCAGAAGAAGCAGAAGAAGGAGAAGGAGAAGGTGAAGTCTGGAGGGTGAATCAGAAGAAGTAGAAGAAGGAGAAGGAGAATGTGAAGTCTGGAGGGTGAGTCAGAAGAAGCAGAAGAAGGAGAAGGAGAAGGTGAAGTCTGGAGGGTGAATCAGAAGAAGCAGAAGAAGGAGAAGGAGAAGGTGAAGTCTGGAGGGTGAATCAGAAGAAGCAGAATAAGGAGAAGGAGAAGGTGAAGTCTGGAGGGTGAATCAGAAGAAGCAGAAGAAGGAGAAGGAGAAGGTGAAGTCTGGAGGGTGAATCAGAAGAAGTAGAAGAAGGAGAAGGAGAAGGTGAAGTCTGGGGGGTGAAGCAGAAGAAGTAGAAGAAGGAGAAGGAGAAGGTGAAGTCAGGAGGGTGAATCAGAAGAAGTAGAAGAAGGAGAAGGAGAGGGTGAAGTCAGGAGGGTGAATCAGAAGAAGCAGAAGAAGGAGAAGGAGAAGGTGAAGTCTGGAGGGTGAATCAGAAGAATCAGAAGAAGGAGAAGGAGAAGGTGAAGTCTGGAGGGTGAATCAGAAGAAGCAGAAGAAGGAGAAGGAGAAGGTGAAGACTGGAGGGTGAATCGGAAGAAGGAGAAGAAGGAGAAGGAGAAGGTGAAGTCTGGAGGGTGAATCAGAAGAAGTAGAAGAAGGAGAAGGAGAAGGTGAAGTCTGGAGGGTGAATCAGAAGAAGCAGAAAAAGGAGAAGGAGAAGGTGAAGTCTGGAGGGTGAATCAGAAGAAGCAGAAGAAGGAGAAGGAGAAGGTGAAGTCAGGAGGGTGTATCAGAAGAAGTAGAAGAAAGAGAAGGAGAGGATGAAGTCAGGAGGGTGAATCAGAAGAAGCAGAAGAAGGAGAAGGAGAAGATGAAGTCTGGAGGCTGAATCAAAAGAATCAGAAGAAGGAGAAGGAGAAGGTGAAGTCTGGAGGGTGAATCAGAAGAAGCAGAAGAAGGAGAAGGAGAATGTGAAGACTGGAGGGTGAATCAGAAGAAGTAAAAGAAGGAGAAGGAGAAGGTGAAGTCTGGAGGGTGAATCAGAAGAAGTAGAAGAAGGAGAAGGAGAAGGTGAAGTCTGGAGGGTGAATCAGAAGAAGCAGAAGAAGGAGAAGGAGAAGGTGAAGTCTGGAGGGTGAATCAGAAGAAGCAGAAGAAGGAGAAGGAGAAGGTGAAGTCAGGAGGGTGAATCAGACGAAGCAGAAGAAGGAGAAGGAGAAGGTGAAGTTAGGAGGGTGAATCAGAAGAAGCAGAAGAAGGAGAAGGAGAAGGTGAAGTCAGGGGGGTGAAGCAGAAGAAGTAGAAGAAGGAGAAGGAGAAGGTGAAGTCAGGAGGGTGAAGCAGAAGAAGCAGAAGAAGAAGAAGGAGAAGGTGAAGTCTGGAGGGCGCAGCAGAAGAAGCAGAAGAAGGAGAACGAGAAGGTGAAGTCTGGAGGGTGAAGCAGTAGAAGCAGAAGAAGGAGAAGGTGAAGGTGAAGTCTAGAGGGTGAATCAGAAGAAGTAGAAGAAGGAGAAGGATAAGGTGAAGTCTGGAGGGTGAATCAGAAGAAGCAGAAGAAGGAGAAGGAGAAGGTGAAGTCTGGAGGGTGAATCAAAAGAAGCAGAAGAAGGAGAAGGAGAAGATGAAGTCTGGAGGGTGAATCAGAAGAAGTAGAAGAAGGAGAAGGAGAATGTGAAGTCTGGAGGGTGAGTCAGAAGAAGCAGAAGAAGGAGAAGGAGAAGGTGAAGTCTGGAGGGTGTATCAGAAGAAGCAGAAGAAGGAGAAGGAGAAGGTAAAGTCTGGACGGTGAATCAGAAGAAGCAGAATAAGGAGAAGGAGAAGGTGAAGTCTGGAGGGTGAATCAGAAGAAGCAGAAGAAGGAGAAGGAGAAGGTGAAGTCTGGAGGGTGAATCAGAAGAAGTAGAAGAAGGAGAAGGAGAAGATGAAGTCTGGAGGGTGAATCAGAAGAAGTAGAAGAAGGAGAAGGAGAATGTGAAGTCTGGAGGGTGAGTCAGAAGAAGCAGAAGAAGGAGAAGGAGAAGGTGAAGTCTGGAGGGTGAATCAGAAGAAGTAGAAGAAGGAGAAGGAGAATGTGAAGTCTGGAGGGTGAGTCAGAAGAAGCAGAAGAAGGAGAAGGAGAAGGTGAAGTCTGGAGGGTGAATCAGAAGAAGCAGAAGAAGGAGAAGGAGAAGGTGAAGTCTGGAGGGTGAATCAGAAGAAGCAGAATAAGGAGAAGGAGAAGGTGAAGTCTGGAGGGTGAATCAGAAGAAGCAGAAGAAGGAGAAGGAGAAGGTGAAGTCTGGAGGGTGAATCAGAAGAAGTAGAAGAAGGAGAAGGAGAAGGTGAAGTCTGGGGGGTGAAGCAGAAGAAGTAGAAGAAGGAGAAGGAGAAGGTGAAGTCAGGAGGGTGAATCAGAAGAAGTAGAAGAAGGAGAAGGAGAGGGTGAAGTCAGGAGGGTGAATCAGAAGAAGCAGAAGAAGGAGAAGGAGAAGGTGAAGTCTGGAGGGTGAATCAGAAGAATCAGAAGAAGGAGAAGGAGAAGGTGAAGTCTGGAGGGTGAATCAGAAGAAGCAGAAGAAGGAGAAGGAGAAGGTGAAGACTGGAGGGTGAATCGGAAGAAGGAGAAGAAGGAGAAGGAGAAGGTGAAGTCTGGAGGGTGAATCAGAAGAAGTAGAAGAAGGAGAAGGAGAAGGTGAAGTCTGGAGGGTGAATCAGAAGAAGCAGAAGAAGGAGAAGGAGAAGGTGAAGTCTGGAGGGTGAATCAGAAGAAGCAGAAGAAGGAGAAGGAGAAGATGAAGTCTGGAGGGTGAATCAGAAGAAGCAGAAGAAGGAGAAGGAGAAGGTGAGGTCTGGAGGGTGAATCAGAAGAAGCAGAAGAAGGAGAAGGAGAAGGTGAAGTCTGGAGGGTGAATCAGAAGAAGCAGAAGAAGGAGAAGGAGAAGGTGAAGTCTGGAGGGTGAATCAGAAAAAGCAGAAGAAGGAGAAGGAGAAGGTGAAGTCAGGAGGGTGAATCAGAAGAAGCAGAAGAAGGAGAAGGAGAAGGTGAATTTAGGAGGGTGAATCAGAAGAAACAGAAGAAGGAGAAGGAGAAGGTGAGGTCAGGGGGGTGAAGCAGAAGAAGTAGAAGAAGGAGAAGGAGAAGGTGAAGTCAGGAGGGTGAAGCAGAAGAAGCAGAAGAAGGAGAAGGAGAAGGTGAAGTCTGGAGGGCGCAGCAGAAGAAGCAGAAGAAGGAGAACGAGAAGGTGAAGTCTGGAGGGTGAAGCAGAAGAAGGAGAAGAAGGAGAAGGAGAAGGTGAAGTCTGGAGGGTGAATCAGAAGAAGTAGAAGAAGGAGAAGGAGAAGGTCAAGTCAGGAGGGTGAAGCAGAAGAAGCAGAAGAAGGTGAAGGAGAAGGTGAAGTCTGGAGGGTGAAGCAGAAGAAGCAGAAGAAGGAGAAGGAGAAGGTGAAGTCTGGAGGGCGAAGCAGAAGAAGCATAAGAAGGAGAAGGAGAAGGTGAAGTCTGGAGGGTGAAGCAGAAGAAGCAGAAGAAGGAGAAGGAGAAGGTGAAGTCTGGAGGGTGAATTAGAAGAAGTAGAAGAAGGAGAAGGAGAAGGTGAAGTCAGGAGGGTGAAGCAGAAGAAGCAGAAGAAGGAGAAGGAGAAGGTGAAGTCTGGAGGGTGAAGCAGAAGAAGCAGAAGAAGGAGAAGGAGAAGGTGAAGTTAGGAGGGTGAATCAGAAGAAGTAGAAGAAGGAGAAGGAGAAGGTGAAGTCTGGAGGGTGAATCAGAAGAAGCAGAAGAAGGAGAAGGAGAAGGTGAAGTCTGGAGGGTGAATCAGAAGAAGTAGAAGAAGGAGAAGGAGAAGGTGAAGTCTGGAGGGTGAATCAGAAGAAGCAGAAGAAGGAGAAGGAGAAGGTGAAGTCTGGAGGGAGAAGCAGAAGACGTAGAAGAAGGAGAAGGAGAAGGTGAAGTCTGGAGGGTGAATCAGAAGAAGTAGAAGAAGGAGAAGGAGAAGGTGAAGTCTGGAGGGTGAATCTGAAGAAGTAGAAGAAGGTGAAGGAGAAGGTGAAGTCTGGAGGGTGAATCAGAAGAAGCAGAAGAAGGAGAAGGAGAAGGTGAAGTCTGGAGGGTGAATCAGAAGAAGTAGAAGAAGGAGAAGGAGAAGGTGTAGTCTGGAGGGTGAATCAGAAGAAGTAGACGAAGGAGAAGGAGAAGGTGAAGTCTGGAGGGTGAATCAGAAGAAGCAGAAGAAGGAGAAGGGGAAGGTGAAGTCTGGAGGGTGAATCAGAAGAAGTAGAAGAAGGAGAAGGAGAAGGTGAAGTCAGGAGGGTGAATCAGAAGAAGCAGAAGAAGGAGAAGGAGAAGGTGAAGTCTGGAGGGTGAATCAGAAAAAGCAGAAGAAGGAGAAGGAGAAGGTGAAATCTGGAGGGTGAATCAGAAGAAGCAGAAGAAGGAAAAGGAGAAGGTGAAGTCTGGAGGGTGAATCAGAAGAAGCAGAAGAAGTAGAAGGAGAAGGTGAAGTCTGGAGGGTGAATCAGAAGAAGTAGAAGAAGGAGAAGGAGAAGGTGAAGTCTGGAGGGTGAATCAGAAGAAGCAGAAGAAGGAGAATGAGAAGGTGAAGTCCGGAGGGTGAATCAGGAGAAGCAGAAGAAGGAGAAGGAGAAGGTGAAGTCTGGAGGGTGAATCAGAAGAAGCAGAAGAAGGAGAAGGAGAAGGTGAAGACTGGAGGGTGAATCAGAAGAAGTAGAAGAAGGAGAAGGAGAAGGTGTAGTCTGGAGGGTGAATCAGAAGAAGTAGAAGAAGGAGAAGGAGAAGGCGAAGTCTGGAGGGTGAATCAGAAGAAGCAGAAGAAGGAGAAGGAGAAGGTGAAGTCTGGAGGGTGAATCAGAAGAAGCAAAAGAAGGAGAAGGAGAAGATGAAGTCTGGAGGGTGAATCAGAAGAAGTTGAAGAAGGAGAAGGAGAAGGTGAGGTCTGGAGGGTGAATCAGAAGAAGCAGAAGAAGGAGAAGGAGAAGGTGAAGTCTGAAGGGTGAATCAAAAGAAGCAGAAGAAGGAGAAGGAGAAGGTGAAGTCTGGAGGGTGAATCAGAAGAAGCAGAAGAAGGAGAAGGAGAAGGTGAAGTCTGGAGGGATAATCAGAAGAAGCAGAAGAAGGAGAAGGAGAAGGTGAAGTCTGGTGGGTGAATCAGAAGAAGTAGAAAAAGGAGAAGGAGAAGGTTAAGTCTGGAGGGTGAATCAGAAGAACTAGAAGAAGGAGAAGGAGAAGGTGAAGTCAGGAGGGTGAATCAGAAAAAGCAGAAGAAGGAGAAGGAGAAGGTAAAGTCTGGAGGGTGAATCAGAAGAAGCAGAAGAAGGAGAAGGAGAAGATGAAGTCTGGAGGGTGAATCAGAAGAAGTAGATGAAGGAGAAGGAGAAGGTGAAGTCTGGAGGGTGAATCAGAAGAAGCAGAAGAAGGAGAAGGAGAAGGTAAAGTCTGGAGGGTGAATCAGAAGAAGCAGAAGAAGGAGAAGGAGGAGGTGAAGTCTGGAGGGTGAATCAGAAGAAGCAGAATAAGGAGAAGGAGAGGGTGAAGTCAGGAGGGTGAATCAGAAGAAGCAGAAGAAGGAGAAGAGAAGGTGAAGTCTGGAGGGTGAATCAAAAGAATCAGAAGAAGGAGAAGGAGAAGGTGAAGTCTGGAGGGTGAATGAGAAGAAGCAGAAGAAGGAGAAGGAGAAGGTGAAGACTGGAGGGTGAATCAGAAGAAGTAGAAGAAGGAGAAGGAGAAGGTGAAGTCTGGAGGGTGAATCAGAAGAAGTAGAAGAAGGAGAAGGAGAAGGTGAAGTCTGGAGGGTGAATCAGAAGAAGCAGAAGAAGGAGAAGGAGAAGGTGAAGTCTGGAGGGTGAATCAGAAGAAGCAGAAGAAGGAGAAGGAGAAGATGAAGTCTGGAGGGTGAATCAGAAGAAGTAGAAGAAGAAGAAGGAGAAGGTGAGGTCTGGAGGGTGAATCAGATGAAGCAGAAGAAGGAGAAGGAGAAGGTGAAGTCTGGAGGGTGAATCAGAAGAAGCAGAAGAAGGAGAAGGAGAAGGTGAAGTCTGGAGGGTGAATCAGAAGAAGGAGAAGAAGGAGAAGGAGAAGGTGAAGTCAGGAGGGTGAATCAGAAGAAGCAGAAGAAGGAGAAGGAGAAGGTGATTTCAGGAGGGTGAAGCAGAAGAAGCAGGTGAAGGAGAAGGAGAAGGTGAAGTCTGGAGGGTGAATCAGAAGAAGTAGAAGAAGGAGAAGGAGAAGGTGAAGTCAGGAGGGTGAAGCAGAAGAAGCAGAATAAGGAGAAGGAGAAGGTGAAGTCTGGAGGGTGAAGCAGAAGAAGCAGAAGAAGGAGAAGGAGAAGGTGAAGTCTGGAGGGTGAAGCAGAAGAAGCAGAAGAAGGAGAAGGAGAAGGTGAAGTCAGGAGGGTGAATCATAAGAAGTAGAAGAAGGAGAAGGAGAAGGTGAAGTCTGGAGGGTGAATCAGAAGAAGTAGAAGAAGGAGAAGGAGAAGGTGAAGTCTGGAGGGTGAATCAGAAGAAGTAGAAGAAGGAGAAGGAGAAGGTGAAGCCTGGAGGGTGAATCAGAAGAAGCAGAAGAAGGAGAAGGAGAAGGTGAAGTCTGGAGGGTGAATCAGAAGAAGTAGAAGAAGGAGAAGGAGAAGGTGAAGTCTGGAGGGTGAATCAGAAGAAGCACAAGAAGGAGAAGGAGAAGGTGAAGTCTGGAGGGTGAATCAGAAGAAGCAGAAGAAGGAGAAGGAGAAGATGAAGTCTGGAGGGTGAATCAGAAGAAGTAGAAGAAGAAGAAGGAGAAGATGAGGTCTGGAGGGTGAATCAGAAGAAGCAGAAGAAGGAGAAGAAGAAGGTGAAGTTAGGAGGGTGAATCATAAGAAGTAGAAGAAGGAGAAGGAGAAGGTGAAGTCTGGAGGGTGAATCAGAAGAAGTAGAAGAAGGAGAAGGAGAAGGTGAAGTCTGGAGGGTGAATCAGAAGAAGTAGAAGAAGGAGAAGGAGAAGGTGAAGTCTGGAGGGTGAATCAGAAGAAGCAGAAGAAGGAGAAGGAGAAGGTGAAGTCTGGAGGGAGAAGCAGAAGACGTAGAAGAAGGAGAAGGAGAAGGTGAAGTCTGGAGGGTGAATCAGAAGAAGTAGAAGAAGGAGAAGGAGAAGGTGAAGTCTGGAGGGTGAATCTGAAGAAGTAGAAGAAGGAGAAGGAGAAGGTGAAGTCTGGAGGGTGAATCAGAAGAAGCAGAAGAAGGAGAAGGAGAAGGTGAAGTCTGGAGGGTGAATCAGAAGAAGTAGAAGAAGGAGAAGGAGAAGGTGTAGTCTGGAGGGTGAATCAGAAGAAGTAGACGAAGGAGAAGGAGAAGGTGAAGTCTGGAGGGTGAATCAGAAGAAGCAGAAGAAGGAGAATGAGAAGGTGAAGTCCGGAGGGTGAATCAGGAGAAGCAGAAGAAGGAGAAGGAGAAGGTGAAGTCTGGAGGGTGAATCAGAAGAAGCAGAAGAAGGAGAAGGAGAAGGTGAAGACTGGAGGGTGAATCAGAAGAAGTAGAAGAAGGAGAAGGAGAAGGCGAAGTCTGGAGGGTGAATCAGAAGAAGCAGAAGAAGGAGAAGGAGAAGGTGAAGTCTGGAGGGTGAATCAGAAGAAGCAAAAGAAGGAGAAGGAGAAGATGAAGTCTGGAGGGTGAATCAGAAGAAGTTGAAGAAGGAGAAGGAGAAGGTGAGGTCTGGAGGGTGAATCAGAAGAAGCAGAAGAAGGAGAAGGAGAAGGTGAAGTCTGAAGGGTGAATCAAAAGAAGCAGAAGAAGGAGAAGGAGAAGGTGAAGTCTGGAGGGTGAATCAGAAGAAGCAGAAGAAGGAGAAGGAGAAGGTGAAGTCTGGAGGGATAATCAGAAGAAGCAGAAGAAGGAGAAGGAGAAGGTGAAGTCTGGTGGGTGAATCAGAAGAAGTAGAAGAAGGAGAAGGAGAAGGTGAAGTCTGGAGGGTGAATCAGAAGAAGTAGAAGAAGGAGAAGGAGAAGGTGAAGTCTGGAGGGTGAATCAGAAAAAGCAGAAGAAGGAGAAGGAGAAGGTGAAGTCTGGAGGGTGAATCAGAAGAAGGAGAAGAAGGAGAAGGAGAAGATGAAGTCTGGAGGGTGAATCAGAAGAAGTAGAAGAAGGAGAAGGAGAAGGTGAAGTCTGGAGGGTGAATCAGAAGAAGTAGAAGAAGGAGAAGGAGAAGGTGTAGTCTGGAGGGTGAATCAGAAGAAGTAGACGAAGGAGAAGGAGAAGGTGAAGTCTGGAGGGTGAATCAGAAGAAGCAGAAGAAGGAGAAGGAGAAGGTGAAGTCTGGAGGGTGAATCAGAAGAAGTAGAAGAAGGAGAAGGAGAAGGTGAAGTCTGGAGGGTGAATCAGAAGAAGCAGAAGAAGGAGAAGGAGAAGGTGAAGTCTGGAGGGTGAATCAGAAGAAGCAGAAGAAGGAGAAGGAGAAGTTGAAGTCTGGAGGGTGAAACAGAAGAAGCAGAATAAGGAATAGGAGAAGGTGAAGTCTGGAGGGTGAATCAGAAGAAGCAGAAGAAGGAGAAGGAGAAGGTGAAGTCTGGAGGGTGAATCAGAAGAAGTAGAAGAAGGAGAAGGAGAAGGTGAAGTCTGGAGGGTGAAGCAGAAGAAGTAGAAGAAGGAGAAGGAGGAGGTGAAGTCAGGACGGTGAATCAGAAGAAGTAGAAGAAGGAGAAGGAGAAGGTGAAGTCAGGAGGGTGAATCAGAAGAAGCAGAAGAAGGAGAAGGAGAAGGTGAAGTCTGGAGGGTGAATCAGAAGAATCAGAAGAAGGAGAAGGTGAAGTCTGGAGGGTGAATCAGAAGAAGCAGAAGAAAGAGAAGGAGAAGGTGAAGTCTGGAGGGTGAAGCAGAAGAAACAGAAGAAGGAGAAGGAGAAGGTGAAGACTGGAGGGTGAATCAGAAGAAGTAGAAGAAGGAGAAGGAGAAGGTGAAGTCTGGAGGGTGAATCAGAAGAAGTAGAAGAAGGAGAAGTTGAAGTTTGGAGGGTGAATCAGAAGAAGGAGAAGAAGGAGAAGGAGAAGGTGAAGTCTGGAGGGTGAATCAGAAGAAGCAGAAGAAGGAGAAGGAGAAGATGAAGTCTGGAGGGTGAATCAGAAGAAGTAGAAGAAGGAGAAGGAGAAGGTGAAGTCTGGAGGGTGAATCAGAAGAAGTAGAAGAAGGAGAAGGAGAAGATGAAGTCTGGAGGGTGAATCAGAAGAAGGAGAAGGAGAAGGTGAAGTCTGGAGGGTGAATCAGAAGAAGCAGAAGAAAGAGAAGGAGAAGGTGAAGTCTGGAGGGTGAAGCAGAAGAAACAGAAGAAGGAGAAGGAGAAGGTGAAGACTGGAGGGTGAATCAGAAGAAGTAGAAGAAGGAGAAGGAGAAGGTGAAGTCTGGAGGGTGAATCAGAAGAAGTAGAAGAAGGAGAAGGAGAAGGTGAAGTCTGGAGGGTGAATCAGAAGAAGTAGACGAAGGACAAGGAGAATGTGAAGTCTGGAGGGTGAATCAGAAGAAGCAGAAGAAGGAGAAGGAGAAGGTGAAGTCTGGAGGGTGAATCAGAAGAAGTAGAAGAAGGAGAAGGAGAAGGTGAAGTCTGGAGGGTGAATCAGAAGAAGCAGAAGAAGGAGAAGGAGAAGGTGAAGTCTGGAGGGTGAATCAGAAGAAGCAGAAGAAGGAGAAGGAGAAGGTGAAGTCTGGAGGGTGAAACAGAAGAAGCAGAATAAGGAGAAGGAGAAGGTGAAGTCTGGAGTGTGAATCAGAAGAAGCAGAAGAAGGAGAAGGAGAAGGTGAAGTCTGTCGGGTGAATCAGAAGAAGTAGAAGAAGGAGAAGGAGAAGGTGAAGTCTGGAGGGTGAATCAGAAGAAGTAGAAAAAGGAGAAGGAGAAGGTGAAGTCTGGAGGGTGAAGCAGAAGAAGTAGAAGAAGGAGAAGGAGAAGGTGAAGTCAGGAGGGTGAATCAGAAGAAGTAGAAGGAGAAGGTGAAGTCAGGAGGGTGAATCAGAAGAAGCAGAAGAAGGAGAAGGAGAAGGTGAAGTCTGGAGGGTGAATCAGAAGAATCAGAAGAAGGAGAAGGAGAAGGTGAAGTCTGGAGGGTGAATCAGAAGAAGCAGAAGAAAGAGAAGGAGAAGGTGAAGTCTGGAGGGTGAATCAGAAGAAGTAGAAGAAGGAGAAGGAGAAGGTGAAGTCTGGAGGGTGAATCAGAAGAAGCAGAAGAAGGAGAAGGAGAAGGTGAAGTCTGGAGGGTGAATCAGAAGAAGCAGAAGAAGGAGAAGGAGAAGTTGAAGTCTGGAGGGTGAAACAGAAGAAGCAGAATAAGGAATAGGAGAAGGTGAAGTCTGGAGGGTGAATCAGAAGAAGCAGAAGAAGGAGAAGGAGAAGGTGAAGTCTGGAGGGTGAATCAGAAGAAGTAGAAGAAGGAGAAGGAGAAGGTGAAGTCTGGAGGGTGAAGCAGAAGAAGTAGAAGAAGGAGAAGGAGAAGGTGAAGTCAGGAGGGTGAATCAGAAGAAGTAGAAGAAGGAGAAGGAGAAGGTGAAGTCAGGAGGGTGAATCAGAAGAAGCAGAAGAAGGAGAAGGAGAAGGTGAAGTCTGGAGGGTGAATCAGAAGAATCAGAAGAAGGAGAAGGAGAAGGTGAAGTCTGGAGGGTGAATCAGAAGAAGCAGAAGAAAGAGAAGGAGAAGGTGAAGTCTGGAGGGTGAAGCAGAAGAAACAGAAGAAGGAGAAGGAGAAGGTGAAGACTGGAGGGTGAATCAGAAGAAGTAGAAGAAGGAGAAGGAGAAGGTGAAGTCTGGAGGGTGAATCAGAAGAAGTAGAAGAAGGAGAAGTTGAAGTTTGGAGGGTGAATCAGAAGAAGCAGAAGAAGGAGAAGGAGAAGGTGAAGTCTGGAGGGTGAATCAGAAGAAGCAGAAGAAGGAGAAGGAGAAGATGAAGTCTGGAGGGTGAATCAGAAGAAGTAGAAGAAGGAGAAGGAGAAGGTGAAGTCTGGAGGGTGAATCAGAAGAAGTAGAAGAAGGAGAAGGAGAAGATGAAGTCTGGAGGGTGAATCAGAAGAAGGAGAAGGAGAAGGTGAAGTCTGGAGGGTGAATCAGAAGAAGCAGAAGAAAGAGAAGGAGAAGGTGAAGTCTGGAGGGTGAAGCAGAAGAAACAGAAGAAGGAGAAGGAGAAGGTGAAGACTGGAGGGTGAATCAGAAGAAGTAGAAGAAGGAGAAGGAGAAGGTGAAGTCTGGAGGGTGAATCAGAAGAAGTAGAAGAAGGAGAAGGAGAAGGTGAAGTCTGGAGGGTGAATCAGAAGAAGTAGACGAAGGACAAGGAGAAGGTGAAGTCTGGAGGGTGAATCAGAAGAAGCAGAAGAAGGAGAAGGAGAAGGTGAAGTCTGGAGGGTGAATCAGAAGAAGTAGAAGAAGGAGAAGGAGAAGGTGAAGTCTGGAGGGTGAATCAGAAGAAGCAGAAGAAGGAGAAGGAGAAGGTGAAGTCTGGAGGGTGAATCAGAAGAAGCAGAAGAAGGAGAAGGAGAAGGTGAAGTCTGGAGGGTGAAACAGAAGAAGCAGAATAAGGAGAAGGAGAAGGTGAAGTCTGGAGGGTGAATCAGAAGAAGCAGAAGAAGGAGAAGGAGAAGGTGAAGTCTGTCGGGTGAATCAGAAGAAGTAGAAGAAGGAGAAGGAGAAGGTGAAGTCTGGAGGGTGAATCAGAAGAAGTAGAAAAAGGAGAAGGAGAAGGTGAAGTCTGGAGGGTGAAGCAGAAGAAGTAGAAGAAGGAGAAGGAGAAGGTGAAGTCAGGAGGGTGAATCAGAAGAAGTAGAAGAAGTAGAAGGAGAAGGTGAAGTCAGGAGGGTGAATCAGAAGAAGCAGAAGAAGGAGAAGGAGAAGGTGAAGTCTGGAGGGTGAATCAGAAGAATCAGAAGAAGGAGAAGGAGAAGGTGAAGTCTGGAGGGTGAATCAGAAGAAGCAGAAGAAAGAGAAGGAGAAGGTGAAGTCTGGAGGGTGAATCAGAAGAAGTAGAAGAAGGAGAAGGAGAAGGTGAAGTCTGGAGGGTGAATCAGAAGAAGCAGAAGAAGGAGAAGGAGAAGGTGATGTCTGGAGGGTGAATCAGAAGAAGCAGAAGAAGGAGAAGGAGAAGGTGAAGTCTGGAGGGTGAATCAGAAGAAGCAGAAGAAGGAGAAGGAGAAGGTGAAGTGTGGAGGGTGAATCAGAAGAAGCAGAAGAAGGAGAAGGAGAAGGTGAAGTCTGGAGGGTGAATCAGAAGAAGCAGAATAAGGAGAAGGAGAAGGTGAAGTCTGGAGGGTGAATCAGAAGAAGCAGAAGAAGGAGAAGGAGAAGGTGAAGTCTGGAGGGTGAATCAGAAGAAGTAGAAGAAGGAGAAGGAGAAGGTGAAGTCTGGAGGGTGAATCAGAAGAAGTAGAAGAAGGAGAAGGAGAAGGTGAAGTCTGGAGGGTGAAGCAGAAGAAGTAGATGAAGGAGAAGGAGAAGGTGAAGTCAGGAGGGTGAATCAGAAGAAGTAGAAGAAGGAGAAGGAGAAGGTGAGGTCTGGAGGGTGAATCAGAAGAATCAGAAGAAGGAGAAGGAGAAGGTGAAGTCTGGAGGGTGAATCAGAAGAAGCAGAAGAAAGAGAAGGAGAAGGTGAAGTCTGGAGGGTGAAGCAGAAGAAACAGAAGAAGGAGAAGGAGAAGGTGAAGACTGGAGGGTGAATCAGAAGACGTAGAAGAAGGAGAAGGAGAAGGTGAAGTCTGGAGGGTGAATCAGAAGAAGTAGAAGAAGGAGAAGGAGAAGGTGAAGTCTGGAGGGTGAATCAGAAGAAGCAGAAGAAGGAGAAGGAGAAGGTGAAGTCTGGAGGGTGAATCAGAAGAAGGAGCAGAAGGAGAACGAGAAGATGAAGTCTGGAGGGTGAATCAGAAGAAGTAGAAGAAGGAGAAGGAGAAGGTGAAGTCTGGAGGGTGAATCAGAAGAAGGAGAAGAAGGAGAAGGAGAAGATGAAGTCTGGAGGGTGAAGCAGAAGAAACAGAAGAAGGAGAAGGAGAAGGTGAAGACTGGAGGGTGAATCAGAAGAAGTAGAAGAAGGAGAAGGAGAAGGTGAAGTCTGGAGGGTGAATCAGAAGAAGTAGAAGAAGGAGAAGGAGAAGGTGAAGTCTGGAGGGTGAATCAGAAGAAGTAGACGAAGGAGAAGGAGAAGGTGAAGTCTGGAGGGTGAATCAGAAGAAGCAGAAGAAGGAGAAGGAGAAGGTGAAGTCTGGAGGGTGAATCAGAAGAAGTAGAAGAAGGAGAAGGAGAAGGTGAAGTCTGGAGGGTAAATCAGTAGAAGCAGAAGAAGGAGAAGGAGAAGGTGAAGTCTGGAGGGTGAATCAGAAGAAGCAGAAGAAGGAGAAGGAGAAGGTGAAGTCTGGAGGGTGAAACAGAAGAAGCAGAATAAGGAGAAGGAGAAGGTGAAGTCTGGAGGGTGAATAAGAAGAAGCAGAAGAAGGAGAAGGAGAAGGTGAAGTCTGTAGGGTGAATCAGAAGAAGTAGAAGAAGGAGAAGGAGAAGGTGAAGTCTGGAGGGTGAATCAGAAGAAGTAGAAAAAGGAGAAGGAGAAGGTGAAGTCTGGAGGGTGAATCAGAAGAAGCAGAAGAAGGAGAAGGAGAAGGTGAAGTCTGGAGGGTGAATCAGAAGAAGCAGAAGAAGGAGAAGGAGAAGGTGAAGTCTGGAGGGTGAATCAGAAGAAGCAGAAGAAGGAGAAGGAGAAGGTGAAGTCTGGAGGGTGAAACAGAAGAAGCAGAATAAGGAGAAGGAGAAGGTGAAGTCTGGAGGGTGAATCAGAAGAAGCAGAAGAAGGAGAAGGAGAAGGTGAAGTCTGTAGGGTGAATCAGAAGAAGTAGAAGAAGGAGAAGGAGAAGGTGAAGTCTGGAGGGTGAATCAGAAGAAGTAGAAAAAGGAGAAGGAGAAGGTGAAGTCTGGAGGGTGAAGCAGAAGAAGTAGAAGAAGGAGAAGGAGAAGGTGAAGTCAGGAGGGTAAATCAGAAGAAGTAGAAGAAGGAGAAGGAGAAGGTGAAGTCAGGAGGGTGAATCAGAAGAAGCAGAAGAAGGAGAAGGAGAAGGTGAAGTCTGGAGGGTGAATCAGAAGAATCAGAAGAAGGAGAAGGAGAAGGTGAAGTCTGGAGGGTGAATCAGAAGAAGCAGAAGAAAGAGAAGGAGAAGGTGAAGTCTGGAGGGTGTATCAGAAGAAGTAGAAGAAGGAGAAGGAGAAGGTGAAGTCTGGAGGGTGAATCAGAAGAAGCAGAAGAAGGAGAAGGAGAAGGTGATGTCTGGAGGGTGAATCAGAAGAAGCAGAAGAAGGAGAAGGAGAAGGTGAAGTCTGGAGGGTGAATCAGAAGAAGCAGAAGAAGGAGAAGGAGAAGGTGAAGTCTGGAGGGTGAATCAGAAGAAGCAGAATAAGGAGAAGGAGAAGGTGAAGTCTGGAGGGTGAATCAGAAGAAGAAGAAGAAGGAGAAGGAGAAGGTGAAGTCTGGAGGGTGAATCAGAAGAAGTAGAAGAAGGAGAAGGAGAAGGTGAAGTCTGGGGGGTGAAGCAGAAGAAGTAGAAGAAGGAGAAGGAGAAGGTGAAGTCAGGAGGGTGAATCAGAAGAAGTAGAAGTAGGAGAAGGAGAAGGTGAAGTCAGGAGGGTGAATCAGAAGAAGCAGAAGAAGGAGAAGGAAAAGGTGAAGTCTGGAGGGCGAATCAGAAGAAACAGAAGAAGGAGAAGGAGAAGGTGAAATCTGGAGGGTGAATCAGAACAAGCAGAAGAAGGAGAAGGAGAAGGTGAAGTCTGGAGGTTGAATCAGAAGAAGCAGAATAAGGAGAAGGAGAAGGTGAAGTCTGGAGGGTGAATCAGAAGAAGCAGAATAAGGAGAAGGAGAAGGTGAAGTCTGGAGGGTGAATCAGAAGAAGCAGAAGAAGGAGAAGGAGAAGGTGAAGTCTGGAGGGTGACTCAGAAGAGGTAGAAGAAGGAGAAGGAGAAGGTGAAGTCTGGAGGGTGAAGCAGAAGAAGGAGAAGAAGGAGAAGGAGAAGGTGAAGTCAGGAGGGTGAATCAGAAGAAGTAGAAGAAGGAGAAGGAGAAGGTGAAGCCAGGAGGGTGAATCAGAAGAAGCAGAAGAAGGAGAAGGAGAAGGTGAAGTCTGGAGGGTGAATCAGAAGAATCAGAAGAAGGAGAAGGAGAAGGTGAAGTCTGGAGGGTGAATCAGAAGAATCAGAAGAAAGAGAAGGAGAAGGTGAAGTCTGGAGGCTGAAGCAGAAGAAACAGAAGAAGGAGAAGGAGAATGTGAAGACTGGAGGGTGAATCAGAAGAAGTAGAAGAAGGAGAAGGAGAAGGTGAAGTCTGGAGGGTGAATCAGAAGAAGCAGAAGAAGGAGAAGGAGAAGATGAAGTCTGGAGGGTGAATCAGAAGAAGTAGAAGAAGGAGAAGGAGAAGTTGAAGTCTGGAGGGTGAATCAGAAGAAGCAGAAGAAGGAGAAGGAGAAGGTGAAGTCTGGAGGGTGAATCAGAAGAAGCAGAAGAAGGAGAAGGAGAAGGTGAAGTCTGGAGGGTGAACCAGAAGAAGCAGAATAAGGAGAAGGAGAAGGTGAAGTCTGGAGGGTGAATCAGAAGAAGTAGAAGAAGGAGAAGGAGAAGGTGAAGTCTGGAGGGTGAATCAGAAGAAGTAGAAGAAGGAGAAGGAGAAGGTGAAGTCTGGAGGGTGAAACAGAAGAAGTAGAAGAAGGAGAAGGAGAAGGTGAAGTCAGGAGGGTGAATCAGAAGAAGTAGAAGAAGGAGAAGGAGAAGGTGAAGTCAGGAGGGTGAATCAGAAGAATCAGAAGAAGGAGAAGGAGAAGATGAAGTCTGGAGGGAGAATCAGAAGAAGCAGAAGAAAGAGAAGGAGAAGGTGAAGTCTGGAGGGTGAATCAGAAGAAGTAGAAGAAGGAGAAGGAGAAGGTGAAGTCTGGAGGGTGAATCAGAAGAAGCAGAAGAAGGAGAAGGAGAAGGTGAAGTCTGGAGGGTGAATCAGAAGAAGCAGAAGAAGGAGAAGGAAAAGGTGAAGTCTGGAGGGTGAATCAGAAGAAGCAGAAGAAGGAGAAGGAGAAGGTGAAGTCTGGAGGGTGAATCAGAAGAAGCAGAATAAGGAGAAGGAGAAGGTGAGGTCTGGAGGGTGAATCAGAAGAAGCAGAAGAAGGAGAAGGAGAAGGTGAAGTCTGGAGGGTGAATCAGAAGAAGTAGAAGAAGGAGAAGGAGAAGGTGAAGTCTGGAGGGTGAAGCAGAAGAAGTAGAAGAAGGAGAAGGAGAAGGTGAAGTCAGGAGGGTGAATCAGAAGAAGCAGAAGAAGGAGAAGGAGAAGGTGAAGTCTGGAGGGTGAATCAGAAGAATCAGAAGAAGGAGAAGGAGAAGATGAAGTCTGGAGGGTGAATCAGAAGAAGCAGAAGAAAGAGAAGGAGAAGGGGAAGTCTGGAGGGTGAAGCAGAAGAAACAGAAGAAGGAGAAGGAGTAGGTGAAGACTGGAGGGTGAATCAGAAGAAGTAGAAGAAGGAGAAGGAGAAGGTGAAGTCTGGAGGGTGAATCAGACGAAGTAGAAGAAGGAGAAGGAGAAGGTGAAGTCTGGAGGGTGAATCAGAAGAAGTAGAAGAAGGAGAAGGAGAAGGTGAAGTCTGGAGGGTGAATCAGAAGAAGCAGAAGAAGGAGAAGGAGAAGATGAAGTCTGGAGGGTGAATCAGAAGAAGTAGAAGAAGGAGAAGGAGAAGGTGAGGTCTGGAGGGTGAATCAGAAGAAGCAGAAGAAGGAGAAGGAGAAGGTGAAGTCTGGAGGGTGAATCAGAAGAAGCAGAGGAAGGAGAAGGAGAAGGTGAAGTCTGGAGGGTGAATCAGAAGAAGCAGAAGAAGGAGAAGGAAAAGGTGAAGTCAGGAGCGTGAATCAGAAGAAGCAGAAGAAGGAGAAGGAGAAGGTGAAGTTAGGAGGGTGAATCAGAAGAAGCAGAAGAAGGAGAAGGAGCAGGTGAAGTCAGGGGGGTGAAGCAGAAGAAGTAGAAGAAGGAGAAGGAAAAGGTGAAGTCAGGACGGTGAAGCAGAAGAAGCAGAAGAAGGAGAAGGAGAAGGTGAAGTCTGGAGGGTGAAGCAGAAGAAGCAGAAGAAGGAGAAGGAGAGGGTGAAGTCTGGAGGGTGAATCAGAAGAAGTAGAAGAAGGAGAAGGAGAATGTGAAGTCAGGAGAGTGAAGCAGAAGAAGCAGAAGAAGGAGAAGGAGAAGGTGAAGTCTGGAGGGCGAAGCAGAAGAAGCAGAAGAAGGAGAAGGAGAAGGTGAAGTCTGGAGGGTGAAGCAGAAGAAGCAGAAGAAGGAGAAGGAGTAGGTGAAGTCTGGAGGGTGAATCAGAAGAAGTAGAAGAAGGAGAAGGATAAGATGAAGTCAGGATGGTGAAGCAGAAGAAGCAGAAGAAGGAGAAGGAGAAGGTGAAGTCTGGAGGGTGAAGCAGAAGAAGTAGAAGAAGGAGAAGGAGAAGGTGAAGTCTGGAGGGTGAAGCAGAAGAAGCAGAAGAAGGAGAAGGAGAAGGTGAAGTCAGGAGGGTGGATCAGAAGAAGTAGAAGAAGGAGAAGGAGAAGGTGAAGTCTGGAGGGTGAATCAGAAGAAGCAGAAGAAGGAGAAGGAGAAGGTGAAGTCTGGAGGGCGCAGCAGAAGAAGCAGAAGAAGGAGAAAGAGAAGGTGAAGTCTGGAGGGTGAAGCAGAAGAAGCAGAAGAAGGAGAAGGAGAGGGTGAAGTCTGGAGGGTGAATCAGAAGAAGTAGAAGAAGGAGAAGGAGAAGGTGAAGTCAGGAGAGTGAAGCAGAAGAAGCAGAAGAAGGAGAAGGAGAAGGTGAAGTCTGGAGGGCGAAGCAGAAGAAGCAGAAGAAGGAGAAGGAGAAGGTGAAGTCTGGAGGGTGAAGCAGAAGAAGCAGAAGAAGGAGAAGGAGTAGGTGAAGTCTGGAGGGTGAATCAGAAGAAGTAGAAGAAGGAGAAGGAGAAGGTGAAGTCAGGAGGGTGAAGCAGAAGAAGCAGAAGAAGGAGAAGGAGAAGGTGAAGTCTGGAGGGTGAAGCAGAAGAAGCAGAAGAAGGAGAAGGAGAAGGTGAAGTCTGGAGGGTGAATCAGAAGAAGCAGAAGAAGGAGAAGGAGAAGGTGAAGTCTGGAGGGTGAATAAGAAGAAGCAGAAGAAGGAGAAGGAGAAGATGAAGTCTGGAGGGTGAATCAGAAGAAGTAGAAGAAGGAGAAGGAGAAGATGAGGTCTGGAGGGTGAATCAGAAGAAGCAGAAGAAGGAGAAGGAGAAGGTGAGGTCTGGAGGGTGAATCAGAAGAAGCAGAAGAAGGAGAAGGAGAAGGTGAAGTCTGGAGGGTGAATCAGAAGAAGCAGAGGAAGGAGAAGGAGAAGGTGAAGTCTGGAGGGTGAATCAGAAGAAGCAGAAGAAGGAGAAGGAAAAGGTGAAGTCAGGAGCGTGAATCAGAAGAAGCAGAAGAAGGAGAAGGAGAAGGTGAAGTTAGGAGGGTGAATCAGAAGAAGCAGAAGAAGGAGAAGGAGCAGGTGAAGTCAGGGGGGTGAAGCAGAAGAAGTAGAAGAAGGAGAAGGAGAAGGTGAAGTCAGGACGGTGAAGCAGAAGAAGCAGAAGAAGGAGAAGGAGAAGGTGAAGTCTGGAGGGTGAAGCAGAAGAAGCAGAAGAAGGAGAAGGAGAGGGTGAAGTCTGGAGGGTGAATCAGAAGAAGTAGAAGAAGGAGAAGGAGAATGTGAAGTCAGGAGAGTGAAGCAGAAGAAGCAGAAGAAGGAGAAGGAGAAGGTGAAGTCTGGAGGGCAAAGCAGAAGAAGCAGAAGAAGGAGAAGGAGAAGGTGAAGTCTGGAGGGTGAAGCAGAAGAAGCAGAAGAAGGAGAAGGAGTAGGTGAAGTCTGGAGGGTGAATCAGAAGAAGTAGAAGAAGGAGAAGGATAAGATGAAGTCAGGATGGTGAAGCAGAAGAAGCAGAAGAAGGAGAAGGAGAAGGTGAAGTCTGGAGGGTGAAGCAGAAGAAGTAGAAGAAGGAGAAGGAGAAGGTGAAGTCTGGAGGGTGAAGCAGAAGAAGCAGAAGAAGGAGAAGGAGATGGTGAAGTCAGGAGGGTGGATCAGAAGAAGTAGAAGAAGGAGAAGGAGAAGGTGAAGTCTGGAGGGTGAATCAGAAGAAGCAGAAGAAGGAGAAGGAGAAGGTGAAGTCTGGAGGGCGCAGCAGAAGAAGCAGAAGAAGGAGAAAGAGAAGGTGAAGTCTGGAGGGTGAAGCAGAAGAAGCAGAAGAAGGAGAAGGAGAGGGTGAAGTCTGGAGGGTGAATCAGAAGAAGTAGAAGAAGGAGAAGGAGAAGGTGAAGTCAGGAGAGTGAAGCAGAAGAAGCAGAAGAAGGAGAAGGAGAAGGTGAAGTCTGGAGGGCGAAGCAGAAGAAGCAGAAGAAGGAGAAGGAGAAGGTGAAGTCTGGAGGGTGAAGCAGAAGAAGCAGAAGAAGGAGAAGGAGTAGGTGAAGTCTGGAGGGTGAATCAGAAGAAGTAGAAGAAGGAGAAGGAGAAGGTGAAGTCAGGACAGTGAAGCAGAAGAAGCAGAAGAAGGAGAAGGAGAAGGTGAAGTCTGGAGGGTGAAGCAGAAGAAGCAGAAGAAGGAGAAGGAGAAGGTGAAGTCTGGAGGGTGAATCAGAAGAAGCAGAAGAAGGAGAAGGAGAAGGTGAAGTCTGGAGGGTGAATAAGAAGAAGCAGAAGAAGGAGAAGGAGAAGATGAAGTCTGGAGGGTGAATCAGAAGAAGTAGAAGAAGGAGAAGGAGAAGATGAGGTCTGGAGGGTGAATCAGAAGAAGCAGAAGAAGGAGAAGGAGAAGGTGAAGTCTGGAGGGTGAATCAGAAGAAGCAGAAGAAGGAGAAGGAGAAGGTGAAGTCTGGAGGGTGAATTAGAAGAAGCAGAAGAAGGAGAAGGAGAAGGTGAAGTCAGGAGGGTGAATCAGAAGAAGTAGAAGAAGGAGAAGGAGCAGGTGAAGTCAGGGGGGTGAAGCACAAGAAGTAGAAGAAGGAGAAGGAGAAGGTGAAGTCAGGAGGGTGAAGCAGAAGAAGCAGAAGAAGGAGAAGGAGAAGGTGAAGTCTGGAGGGCGCAGCAGAAGAAGCAGAAGAAGGAGAAGGAGAAGGTGAAGTCAGGAGAGTGAAGCAGAAGAAGCAGAAGAAGGAGAAGGAGAAGGTGAAGTCTGGAGGGTGAAGCAGAAGAAGCAGAAGAAGGAGAAGGAGAAGGTGAAGTCTGGAGGGCGAAGCAGAAGAAGCAGAAGAAGGAGAAGGAGAAGGTGAAGTCTGGAGGGTGAAGCAGAAGAAGCAGAAGAAGGAGAAGGAGAAGGTGAAGTCTGGAGGGTGAATCAGAAGAAGTAGAAGAAGGAGAAGGAGAAGGTGAAGTCAGGAGGGTGAATCAGAAGAAGTAGAAGAAGGAGAAGGAGAAGGTGAAGTCAGGAGGGTGAAGCAGAAGAAGCAGAAGAAGGAGAAGGAGAAGGTGAAGTCAGGAGGGTGAATCGGAAGAAGTAGAAGAAGGAGAAGGAGAAGGTGAAGTCTGGAGGGTGAATCAGAAGAAGTAGAAGAAGGAGAAGGAGAAGGTGAAGTCTGGAGGGTGAATCAGAAGAAGTAGAAGAAGGAGAAGGAGAAGGTGAAGTCTGGAGGGTGAATCAGAAGAAGCAGAAGAAGGAGAAGGAGAAGGTGACGTCTGGAGGGAGAAGCAGAAGAAGTAGAAGAAGGAGAAGGAGAAGGTGAAGTCTGGAGGGTGAATCAGAAGAAGTAGAAGAAGGAGAAGGAGAAGGTGAAGTCTGGAGGGTGAATCAGAAGAAGTAGAAGACGGAGAAGCAGAAGGTGAAGTCTGGAGGGTGAATCAGAAGAAGCAGAAGAACGAGAAGGAGAAGGTGAAGTCTGGAGGGTGAATCAGCAGAAGTAGAAGAAGGAGAAGGAGAAGGTGTAGTCTGGAGGGTGAATCAGAAGAAGTTGACGAAGGAGAAGGAGAAGGTGAAGTCTGGAGGGTGAATCAGAAGAAGCAGAAGAACGTAAAGAGAAGGTGAAGTCTGGAGGGTGAATCAGAAGAAGTAGAAGAAGGAGAATGAGAAGGTGAAGTCTGGAGGATGAATCAGAAGAAGCAGAAGAAGGAGAAGGAGAAGGTGAAGTCTGGAGGGTGAATCAGAAGAAGCAGAAGAAGGAGAAGGAGAAGGTGAAGTCTGGAGGGAGAATCAGAAGAAGCAGAATAAGGAGAAGGAGAAGGTGAAGTCTGGAGGGTGAATCAGAAGAAGCAGAAGAAGGAGAAGGAGAAGGTGAAGTCTGGAGGGTGAATCAGAAGAAGTAGAAGAAGGAGAAGGAGAAGGTGAAGTCTGGAGGGTGAATCAGAAGAAGTAGAAGAAGGAGAAGGAGAAGGTGAAGTCTGGAGGGTGAATCAGAAGCAGTAGAAGAAGGAGAAGGAGAAGGTGAAGTCTGGAGGGTGAAGCAGAAGAAGTAGAAGAAGGAGAAGGAGAAGGTGAAGTCAGGAGGGTGAATCAGAAGAAGTAGAAGAAGGAGAAGGAGAAGGTGAAGTCAGGAGTGTGAATCAGAAGAAGCAGAAGAAGGAGAAGGAGAAGGTGAAGTCTAGAGGGTGAATCAGAAGAATCAGAAGAAGGAGAAGGAGAAGGTGAAGTCTGGAGGGTGAATCAGAAGAAGCAGAAGAAAGAGAAGGAGAAGGTGAATTCTGGAGGGTGAAGCAGAAGAAACAGAAGAAGGAGAAGGAGAAGGTGAAGACTGGAGGATGTATCAGAAGAAGTAGAAGAAGGAGAAGGAGAAGGTGAGGTCTGGAGGGTGAATCAGAAGAAGTAGAAGAAGGAGAAGGAGAAGGTGAAGTCTGGAGGGTGAATCAGAAGAAGCAGAAGAAGGAGAAGGAGAAGGTGAAGTCTGGAGGGTGAATCAGAAGAAGCAGAAGAAGGAGAAGGAGAAGATGAAGTCTGGAGGGTGAATCAGAAGTAGTAGAAGAAGTAGAAGGAGAAGGTGAGGTCTGGAGGGTGAATCAGAAGAAGCAGAAGAAGGAGAAGGAGAAGGTGAAGTCTGGAGGGTGAATCAGAAGAAGCAGAAGAAGGAGAAGGAGAAGGTAAATCTGGAGGGTGAATCAGAAGAAGCAGAAGAAGGAGAAGGAGAAGGTGAAGTCAGGAGGGTGAATCAGAAGAAGCAGAAGAAGGAGAAGGAGAAGGTGAAGTTAGGAGGGTGAATCAGAAGAAGCAGAAGAAGGAGAAGGAGAAGGTGAAGTCTGGAGGGTGAATCAGAAGAAGCAGAAGAAGGAGAAGGAGAAGGTGAAGTCTGGAGGGTGAATTAGAAGAAGCAGAAGAAGGAGAAGGAGAAGGTGAAGTCAGGGGGTGAATCAGAAGAAGCAGAAGAAGGAGAAGCAGAAGGTAAAGTTAGGAGGGTGAACCAGAAGAAGCAGAAGAAGGAGAAGGAGCAGGTGAAGTCAGGGGGGTGAAGCAGAAGAAGTAGAAGAAGGAGAAGGAGAAGGTGAAGTCAGGAGGGTGAAGCAGAAGAAGCAGAAGAAGGAGAAGGAGAAGGTGAAGTCTGGAGGGCGCAGCAGAAGAAGCAGAAGAAGGAGAAGGAGAAGGTGAAGTCTGGAGGGTGAAGCAGAAGAAGCAGAAGAAGGAGAAGGAGAAGGTGAAGTCTGGAGGGTGAATCAGAAGAAGTAGAAGAAGGAGAAGGAGAAGGCGAAGTCAGGAGAGTGAAGCAGAAGAAGCAGAAGAAGGAGAAGGAGAAGGTGAAGTCTGGAGGGTGAAGCAGAAGAAGCAGAAGAAGGAGAAGGAGAAGGTGAAGTCTGGAGGGCGAAGCAGAAGAAGCAGAAGAAGGAGAAGGGGAAGGAGAAGTCTGGAGGGTGAATCAGAAGAAGTAGAAGAAGCAGAAGGAGAAGGTGAAGTCTGGAGGGTGAATCAGAAGAAGCAGAAGAAGGAGAAGGAGAAGGTGAAGTCTGGAGGGTGAATCAGAAGAAGCAGAAGAAGGAGAAGGAGAAGGTGAAGTCTGGAGGGTGAATCAGAAGAAGCAGAAGAAGGAGAAGGAGAAGGTGAAGTCTGGAGGGTGAATCAGAAGAAGCAGAAGAAGGAGAAGGAGAAGGTGAAGTCTGGAGGGTGAATCAGAAGAAGTAGAAGAAGGAGAAGGAGAAGGTGAAGTCTGGAGGGTGAATCAGAAGAAGTAGAAGAAGGAGAAGGAGAAGGTGAAGACTGGAGGGTGAATCAGAAGAAGCAGAAGAAGGAGAAGGAGAAGGTGAAGTCTGGAGGGCGAATCAGAAGAAGCAGAAGAAGGAGAAGGAGACGATGAAGTCTGGAGGGTGAATCAGAAGAAGTAGAAGAAGGAGAAGGAGAAGGTGAAGTCTGGAGGGTGAATCAGAAGAAGCAGAAGAAGGAGAAGGAGAAGGTGAAGTCTGGAGGGTGAATCAGAAGAAGCAGAAGAAGGAGAAGGAGAAGGTGAAGTCTGGAGGGTGAATCAGAAGAAGCAGAATAAGGAGAAGGAGAAGGTGAAGTCTGGAGGGTGAATCAGAAGAAGCAGAAGAAGTAGAAGGAGAAGGTGAAGTCTGGAGGGTGAATCAGAAGAAGTAGAAGAAGGAGAAGGAGAAGGTGAAGTCTGGAGGGTGAAGCAGAAGAAGTAGAAGAAGGAGAAGGAGAAGGTGAAGTCAGGAGGGTGAATCAGAAGAAGTAGAAGAAGGAGAAGGAGAAGGTGAAGTCAGGAGGGTGATTCAGAAGAAGCAGAAGAAGGAGAAGGAGAAGGTGAAGTCTGGAGGGTGAATCAGAAGAATCAGAAGAAGGAGAAGGAGAAGGTGAAGTCTGGAGGGTGAATCAGAAGAAGCAGAAGAAAGAGAAGGAGAAGGTGAAGTCTGGAGGGTGAAGCAGAAGAAACAGAAGAAGGAGAAGGAGAAGGTGAAGACTGAAGGGTGAATCAGAAGAAGTAGAAGAAGGAGAAGGAGAAGGTGAGGTCTGGAGGGTGAATCAGAAGAAGTAGAAGAAGGAGAAGGAGAAGGTGAAGTCTGGAGGGTGAATCAGAAGAAGCAGAAGAAGGAGAAGGAGAAGGTGAAGTCTGGAGGGTGAATCAGAAGAAGCAGAAGAAGGAGAAGGAGAAGATGAAGTCTGGAGGGTGAATCAGAAGAAGTAGAAGAAGGAGAAGGAGAAGGTGAGGTCTGGAGGGTGAATCAGAAGAAGCAGAAGAAGGAGAAGGAGAAGGTGAAGTCTGGAGGGTGAATCAGAAGAAGCAGAAGAAGGAGAAGGAGAAGGTGATGTCTGGAGGGTGAATCAGAAGAAGCAAAAGAAGGAGAAGGAGAAGGTGAAGTCAGGAGGGTGAATCAGAAGAAGCAGAAGAAGGAGAAGGAGAAGGTGAAGTTAGAAGGGTGAATCAGAAGAAGCAGAAGAAGGAGAAGGAGCAGGTGAAGTCAGGGGGGTGAAGCAGAAGAAGTAGAAGAAGGAGAAGGAGAAGGTGAAGTCAGGACGGTGAAGCAGAAGTTGCAGAAGAAGGAGAAGGAGAAGGTGAAGTCTGGAGGGTGAAGCAGAAGAAGCAGAAGAAGGAGAAGGAGAAGGTGAAGTCTGGAGGGTGAATCAGAAGAAGTAGAAGAAAGAGAAGGAGAAGGTGAATTCTGGAGGGTGAATCAGAAGAAGCAGAAGAAGGAGAAGGAGAAGGTGAAGTCTGGAGGGTGAATCAGAAGAAGTAGAAGAAGGAGAAGGAGAAGGTGAAGTCTGGAGGGTGAATCAGAAGAAGTAGAAGAAGGAGAAGGAGAAGGTGAAGTCTGGAGGGTGAATCAGAAGAAGCAGAAGAAAGAGAAGGAGAAGGTGAAGTCTGGAGGGTGAAGCAGAAGAAACAGAAGAAGGAGAAGGAGAAGGTGAAGACTGAAGGGTGAATCAGAAGAAGTAGAAGAAGGAGAAGGAGAAGGTGAGGTCTGGAGGGTGAATCAGAAGAAGTAGAAGAAGGAGAAGGAGAAGGTGAAGTCTGGAGGGTGAAGCAGAAGAAGTAGAAGAAGGAGAAGGAGAAGGTGAAGTCAGGAGGGTGAATCAGAAGAAGTAGAAGAAGGAGAAGGAGAAGGTGAAGTCAGGAGGGTGATTCAGAAGAAGCAGAAGAAGGAGAAGGAGAAGGTGAAGTCTGGAGGGTGAATCAGAAGAATCAGAAGAAGGAGAAGGAGAAGGTGAAGTCTGGAGGGTGAATCAGAAGAAGCAGAAGAAAGAGAAGGAGAAGGTGAAGTCTGGAGGGTGAAGCAGAAGAAACAGAAGAAGGAGAAGGAGAAGGTGAAGACTGAAGGGTGAATCAGAAGAAGTAGAAGAAGGAGAAGGAGAAGGTGAGGTCTGGAGGGTGAATCAGAAGAAGTAGAAGAAGGAGAAGGGGAAGGTGAAGTCTGGAGGGTGAATCAGAAGAAGCAGAAGAAGGAGAAGGAGAAGGTGAAGTCTGGAGGGTGAATCAGAAGAAGCAGAAGAAGGAGAAGGAGAAGATGAAGTCTGGAGGGCGAAGCAGAAGAAGCAGAAGAAGGAGAAGGAGAAGGTGAAGTCTGGAGGGTGAAGCAGAAGAAGCAGAAGAAGGAGAAGGAGAAGGTGAAGTCTGGAGGGTGAATCAGAAGAAGTAGAAGAAGGAGAAGGAGAAGGTGAAGTCAGGAGGGTGAATCAGAAGAAGTAGAAGAAGGAGAAGGAGAAGGTGAAGTCAGGAGGGTGAAGCAGAAGAAGCAGAAGAAGGAGAAGGAGAAGGTGAAGTCAGGAGGGTGAATCGGAAGAAGTAGAAGAAGGAGAAGGAGAAGGTGAAGTCTGGAGGGTGAATCAGAAGAAGTAGAAGAAGGAGAAGGAGAAGGTGAAGTCTGGAGGGTGAATCAGAAGAAGTAGAAGAAGGAGAAGGAGAAGGTGAAGTCTGGAGGGTGAATCAGAAGAAGCAGAAGAAGGAGAAGGAGAAGGTGACGTCTGGAGGGAGAAGCAGAAGAAGTAGAAGAAGGAGAAGGAGAAGGTGAAGTCTGGAGGGTGAATCAGAAGAAGTAGAAGAAGGAGAAGGAGAAGGTGAAGTCTGGAGGGTGAATCAGAAGAAGTAGAAGACGGAGAAGGAGAAGGTGAAGTCTGGAGGGTGAATCAGAAGAAGCAGAAGAACGAGAAGGAGAAGGTGAAGTCTGGAGGGTGAATCAGCAGAAGTAGAAGAAGGAGAAGGAGAAGGTGTAGTCTGGAGGGTGAATCAGAAGAAGTTGACGAAGGAGAAGGAGAAGGTGAAGTCTGGAGGGTGAATCAGAAGAAGCAGAAGAACGTAAAGAGAAGGTGAAGTCTGGAGGGTGAATCAGAAGAAGTAGAAGAAGGAGAATGAGAAGGTGAAGTCTGGAGGATGAATCAGAAGAAGCAGAAGAAGGAGAAGGAGAAGGTGAAGTCTGGAGGGTGAATCAGAAGAAGCAGAAGAAGGAGAAGGAGAAGGTGAAGTCTGGAGGGAGAATCAGAAGAAGCAGAATAAGGAGAAGGAGAAGGTGAAGTCTGGAGGGTGAATCAGAAGAAGCAGAAGAAGGAGAAGGAGAAGGTGAAGTCTGGAGGGTGAATCAGAAGAAGTAGAAGAAGGAGAAGGAGAAGGTGAAGTCTGGAGGGTGAATCAGAAGAAGTAGAAGAAGGAGAAGGAGAAGGTGAAGTCTGGAGGGTGAATCAGAAGCAGTAGAAGAAGGAGAAGGAGAAGGTGAAGTCTGGAGGGTGAAGCAGAAGAAGTAGAAGAAGGAGAAGGAGAAGGTGAAGTCAGGAGGGTGAATCAGAAGAAGTAGAAGAAGGAGAAGGAGAAGGTGAAGTCAGGAGTGTGAATCAGAAGAAGCAGAAGAAGGAGAAGGAGAAGGTGAAGTCTAGAGGGTGAATCAGAAGAATCAGAAGAAGGAGAAGGAGAAGGTGAAGTCTGGAGGGTGAATCAGAAGAAGCAGAAGAAAGAGAAGGAGAAGGTGAATTCTGGAGGGTGAAGCAGAAGAAACAGAAGAAGGAGAAGGAGAAGGTGAAGACTGGAGGATGTATCAGAAGAAGTAGAAGAAGGAGAAGGAGAAGGTGAGGTCTGGAGGGTGAATCAGAAGAAGTAGAAGAAGGAGAAGGAGAAGGTGAAGTCTGGAGGGTGAATCAGAAGAAGCAGAAGAAGGAGAAGGAGAAGGTGAAGTCTGGAGGGTGAATCAGAAGAAGCAGAAGAAGGAGAAGGAGAAGATGAAGTCTGGAGGGTGAATCAGAAGTACTAGAAGAAGTAGAAGGAGAAGGTGAGGTCTGGAGGGTGAATCAGAAGAAGCAGAAGAAGGAGAAGGAGAAGGTGAAGTCTGGACGGTGAATCAGAAGAAGCAGAAGAAGGAGAAGGAGAAGGTAAATCTGGAGGGTGAATCAGAAGAAGCAGAAGAAGGAGAAGGAGAAGGTGAAGTCAGGAGGGTGAATCAGAAGAAGCAGAAGAAGGAGAAGGAGAAGGTGAAGTTAGGAGGGTGAATCAGAAGAAGCAGAAGAAGGAGAAGGAGAAGGTGAAGTCTGGAGGGTGAATCAGAAGAAGCAGAAGAAGGAGAAGGAGAAGGTGAAGTCTGGAGGGTGAATTAGAAGAAGCAGAAGAAGGAGAAGGAGAAGGTGAAGTCAGGGGGTGAATCAGAAGAAGCAGAAGAAGGAGAAGCAGAAGGTAAAGTTAGGAGGGTGAACCAGAAGAAGCAGAAGAAGGAGAAGGAGCAGGTGAAGTCAGGGGCGTGAAGCAGAAGAAGTAGAAGAAGGAGAAGGAGAAGGTGAAGTCAGGAGGGTGAAGCAGAAGAAGCAGAAGAAGGAGAAGGAGAAGGTGAAGTTTGGAGGGCGCAGCAGAAGAAGCAGAAGAAGGAGAAGGAGAAGGTGAAGTCTGGAGGGTGAAGCAGAAGAAGCAGAAGAAGGAGAAGGAGAAGGTGAAGTCTGGAGGGTGAATCAGAAGAAGTAGAAGAAGGAGAAGGAGAAGGTGAAGTCTGGAGGGCGAAGCAGAAGAAGCAGAAGAAGGAGAAGGGGAAGGAGAAGTCTGGAGGGTGAATCAGAAGAAGTAGAAGAAGCAGAAGGAGAAGGTGAAGTCTGGAGGGTGAATCAGAAGAAGCAGAAGAAGGAGAAGGAGAAGGTGAAGTCTGGAGGGTGAATCAGAAGAAGCAGAAGAAGGAGAAGGAGAAGGTGAAGTCTGGAGGGTGAATCAGAAGAAGCAGAATAAGGAGAAGGAGAAGGTGAAGTCTGGAGGGTGAATCAGAAGAAGCAGAAGAAGGAGAAGGAGAAGGTGAAGTCTGGAGGGTGAATCAGAAGAAGTAGAAGAAGGAGAAGGAGAAGGTGAAGTCTGGAGGGTGAATCAGAAGAAGTAGAAGAAGGAGAAGGAGAAGGTGAAGACTGGAGGGTGAATCAGAAGAAGCAGAAGAAGGAGAAGGAGAAGGTGAAGTCTGGAGGGTGAATCAGAAGAAGCAGAAGAAGGAGAAGGAGACGATGAAGTCTGGAGGGTGAATCAGAAGAAGTAGAAGAAGGAGAAGGAGAAGGTGAAGTCTGGAGGGTGAATCAGAAGAAGCAGAAGAAGGAGAAGGAGAAGGTGAAGTCTGGAGGGTGAATCAGAAGAAGCAGAAGAAGGAGAAGGAGAAGGTGAAGTCTGGAGGGTGAATCAGAAGAAGCAGAATAAGGAGAAGGAGAAGGTGAAGTCTGGAGGGTGAATCAGAAGAAGCAGAAGAAGTAGAAGGAGAAGGTGAAGTCTGGAGGGTGAATCAGAAGAAGTAGAAGAAGGAGAAGGAGAAGGTGAAGTCTGGAGGGTGAAGCAGAAGAAGTAGAAGAAGGAGAAGGAGAAGGTGAAGTCAGGAGGGTGAATCAGAAGAAGTAGAAGAAGGAGAAGGAGAAGGTGAAGTCAGGAGGGTGATTCAGAAGAAGCAGAAGAAGGAGAAGGAGAAGGTGAAGTCTGGAGGGTGAATCAGAAGAATCAGAAGAAGGAGAAGGAGAAGGTGAAGTCTGGAGGGTGAATCAGAAGAAGCAGAAGAAAGAGAAGGAGAAGGTGAAGTCTGGAGGGTGAAGCAGAAGAAACAGAAGAAGGAGAAGGAGAAGGTGAAGACTGAAGGGTGAATCAGAAGAAGTAGAAGAAGGAGAAGGAGAAGGTGAGGTCTGGAGGGTGAATCAGAAGAAGTAGAAGAAGGAGAAGGAGAAGGTGAAGTCTGGAGGGTGAATCAGAAGAAGCAGAAGAAGGAGAAGGAGAAGGTGAAGTCTGGAGGGTGAATCAGAAGAAGCAGAAGAAGGAGAAGGAGAAGATGAAGTCTGGAGGGTGAATCAGAAGAAGTAGAAGAAGGAGAAGGAGAAGGTGAGGTCTGGAGGGTGAATCAGAAGAAGCAGAAGAAGGAGAAGGAGAAGGTGAAGTCTGGAGGGTGAATCAGAAGAAGCAGAAGAAGGAGAAGGAGAAGGTGATGTCTGGAGGGTGAATCAGAAGAAGCAAAAGAAGGAGAAGGAGAAGGTGAAGTCAGGAGGGTGAATCAGAAGAAGCAGAAGAAGGAGAAGGAGAAGGTGAAGTTAGAAGGGTGAATCAGAAGAAGCAGAAGAAGGAGAAGGAGCAGGTGAAGTCAGGGGGGTGAAGCAGAAGAAGTAGAAGAAGGAGAAGGAGAAGGTGAAGTCAGGACGGTGAAGCAGAAGTTGCAGAAGAAGGAGAAGGAGAAGGTGAAGTCTGGAGGGAGCAGCAGAAGAAGCAGAAGAAGGAGAAGGAGAAGGTGAAGTCTGGAGGGTGAAGCAGAAGAAGCTGAAGAAGGAGAAGGAGAAGGTGAAGTCTGGAGGGTGAATCAGAAGAAGTAGAAGAAAGAGAAGGAGAAGGTGAATTCTGGAGGGTGAATCAGAAGAAGCAGAAGAAGGAGAAGGAGAAGGTGAAGTCTGGAGGGTGAATCAGAAGAAGTAGAAGAAGGAGAAGGAGAAGGTGAAGTCTGGAGGGTGAATCAGAAGAAGTAGAAGAAGGAGAAGGAGAAGGTGAAGTCTGGAGGGTGAATCAGAAGAAGCAGAAGAAAGAGAAGGAGAAGGTGAAGTCTGGAGGGTGAAGCAGAAGAAACAGAAGAAGGAGAAGGAGAAGGTGAAGACTGAAGGGTGAATCAGAAGAAGTAGAAGAAGGAGAAGGAGAAGGTGAGGTCTGGAGGGTGAATCAGAAGAAGTAGAAGAAGGAGAAGGAGAAGGTGAAGTCTGGAGGGTGAAGCAGAAGAAGTAGAAGAAGGAGAAGGAGAAGTTGAAGTCTGGAGGGTGAATCAGAAGAAGCAGAAGAAGGAGAAGGAGAAGGTGAAGTCTGGAGGGTGAATCAGAAGAAGCAGAAGAAGGAGAAGGAGAAGGTGAAGTCTGGAGGGTGAACCAGAAGAAGCAGAATAAGGAGAAGGAGAAGGTGAAGTCTGGAGGGTGAATCAGAAGAAGTAGAAGAAGGAGAAGGAGAAGGTGAAGTCTGGAGGGTGAATCAGAAGAAGTAGAAGAAGGAGAAGGAGAAGGTGAAGTCTGGAGGGTGAAGCAGAAGAAGTAGAAGAAGGAGAAGGAGAAGGTGAAGTCAGGAGGGTGAATCAGAAGAAGTAGAAGAAGGAGAAGGAGAAGGTGAAGTCAGGAGGGTGAATCAGAAGAATCAGAAGAAGGAGAAGGAGAAGATGAAGTCTGGAGGGAGAATCAGAAGAAGCAGAAGAAAGAGAAGGAGAAGGTGAAGTCTGGAGGGTGAATCAGAAGAAGTAGAAGAAGGAGAAGGAGAAGGTGAAGTCTGGAGGGTGAATCAGAAGAAGCAGAAGAAGGAGAAGGAGAAGGTGAAGTCTGGAGGGTGAATCAGAAGAAGCAGAAGAAGGAGAAGGAAAAGGTGAAGTCTGGAGGGTGAATCAGAAGAAGCAGAAGAAGGAGAAGGAGAAGGTGAAGTCTGGAGGGTGAATCAGAAGAAGCAGAATAAGGAGAAGGAGAAGGTGAGGTCTGGAGGGTGAATCAGAAGAAGCAGAAGAAGGAGAAGGAGAAGGTGAAGTCTGGAGGGTGAATCAGAAGAAGTAGAAGAAGGAGAAGGAGAAGGTGAAGTCTGGAGGGTGAAGCAGAAGAAGTAGAAGAAGGAGAAGGAGAAGGTGAAGTCAGGAGGGTGAATCAGAAGAAGCAGAAGAAGGAGAAGGAGAAGGTGAAGTCTGGAGGGTGAATCAGAAGAATCAGAAGAAGGAGAAGGAGAAGATGAAGTCTGGAGGGTGAATCAGAAGAAGCAGAAGAAAGAGAAGGAGAAGGGGAAGTCTGGAGGGTGAAGCAGAAGAAACAGAAGAAGGAGAAGGAGTAGGTGAAGACTGGAGGGTGAATCAGAAGAAGTAGAAGAAGGAGAAGGAGAAGGTGAAGTCTGGAGGGTGAATCAGACGAAGTAGAAGAAGGAGAAGGAGAAGGTGAAGTCTGGAGGGTGAATCAGAAGAAGTAGAAGAAGGAGAAGGAGAAGGTGAAGTCTGGAGGGTGAATCAGAAGAAGCAGAAGAAGGAGAAGGAGAAGATGAAGTCTGGAGGGTGAATCAGAAGAAGTAGAAGAAGGAGAAGGAGAAGGTGAGGTCTGGAGGGTGAATCAGAAGAAGCAGAAGAAGGAGAAGGAGAAGGTGAAGTCTGGAGGGTGAATCAGAAGAAGCAGAGGAAGGAGAAGGAGAAGGTGAAGTCTGGAGGGTGAATCAGAAGAAGCAGAAGAAGGAGAAGGAAAAGGTGAAGTCAGGAGCGTGAATCAGAAGAAGCAGAAGAAGGAGAAGGAGAAGGTGAAGTTAGGAGGGTGAATCAGAAGAAGCAGAAGAAGGAGAAGGAGCAGGTGAAGTCAGGGGGGTGAAGCAGAAGAAGTAGAAGAAGGAGAAGGAAAAGGTGAAGTCAGGACGGTGAAGCAGAAGAAGCAGAAGAAGGAGAAGGAGAAGGTGAAGTCTGGAGGGTGAAGCAGAAGAAGCAGAAGAAGGAGAAGGAGAGGGTGAAGTCTGGAGGGTGAATCAGAAGAAGTAGAAGAAGGAGAAGGAGAATGTGAAGTCAGGAGAGTGAAGCAGAAGAAGCAGAAGAAGGAGAAGGAGAAGGTGAAGTCTGGAGGGCGAAGCAGAAGAAGCAGAATAAGGAGAAGGAGAAGGTGAAGTCTGGAGGGTGAAGCAGAAGAAGCAGAAGAAGGAGAAGGAGTAGGTGAAGTCTGGAGGGTGAATCAGAAGAAGTAGAAGAAGGAGAAGGATAAGATGAAGTCAGGATGGTGAAGCAGAAGAAGCAGAAGAAGGAGAAGGAGAAGGTGAAGTCTGGAGGGTGAAGCAGAAGAAGTAGAAGAAGGAGAAGGAGAAGGTGAAGTCTGGAGGGTGAAGCAGAAGAAGCAGAAGAAGGAGAAGGAGAAGGTGAAGTCAGGAGGGTGGATCAGAAGAAGTAGAAGAAGGAGAAGGAGAAGGTGAAGTCTGGAGGGTGAATCAGAAGAAGCAGAAGAAGGAGAAGGAGAAGGTGAAGTCTGGAGGGCGCAGCAGAAGAAGCAGAAGAAGGAGAAAGAGAAGGTGAAGTCTGGAGGGTGAAGCAGAAGAAGCAGAAGAAGGAGAAGGAGAGGGTGAAGTCTGGAGGGTGAATCAGAAGAAGTAGAAGAAGGAGAAGGAGAAGGTGAAGTCAGGAGAGTGAAGCAGAAGAAGAAGGAGAAGGAGAAGGTGAAGTCTGGAGGGCGAAGCAGAAGAAGCAGAAGAAGGAGAAGGAGAAGGTGAAGTCTGGAGGGTGAAGCAGAAGAAGCAGAAGAAGGAGAAGGAGTAGGTGAAGTCTGGAGGGTGAATCAGAAGAAGTAGAAGAAGGAGAAGGAGAAGGTGAAGTCAGGAGGGTGAAGCAGAAGAAGCAGAAGAAGGAGAAGGAGAAGGTGAAGTCTGGAGGGTGAAGCAGAAGAAGCAGAAGAAGGAGAAGGAGAAGGTGAAGTCTGGAGGGTGAATCAGAAGAAGCAGAAGAAGGAGAAGGAGAAGGTGAAGTCTGGAGGGTGAATAAGAAGAAGCAGAAGAAGGAGAAGGAGAAGATGAAGTCTGGAGGGTGAATCAGAAGAAGTAGAAGAAGGAGAAGGAGAAGATGAGGTCTGGAGGGTGAATCAGAAGAAGCAGAAGAAGGAGAAGGAGAAGGTGAGGTCTGGAGGGTGAATCAGAAGAAGCAGAAGAAGGAGAAGGAGAAGGTGAAGTCTGGAGGGTGAATCAGAAGAAGCAGAGGAAGGAGAAGGAGAAGGTGAAGTCTGGAGGGTGAATCAGAAGAAGCAGAAGAAGGAGAAGGAAAAGGTGAAGTCAGGAGCGTGAATCAGAAGAAGCAGAAGAAGGAGAAGGAGAAGGTGAAGTTAGGAGGGTGAATCAGAAGAAGCAGAAGAAGGAGAAGGAGCAGGTGAAGTCAGGGGGGTGAAGCAGAAGAAGTAGAAGAAGGAGAAGGAGAAGGTGAAGTCAGGACGGTGAAGCAGAAGAAGCAGAAGAAGGAGAAGGAGAAGGTGAAGTCTGGAGGGTGAAGCAGAAGAAGCAGAAGAAGGAGAAGGAGAGGGTGAAGTCTGGAGGGTGAATCAGAAGAAGTAGAAGAAGGAGAAGGAGAATGTGAAGTCAGGAGAGTGAAGCAGAAGAAGCAGAAGAAGGAGAAGGAGAAGGTGAAGTCTGGAGGGCAAAGCAGAAGAAGCAGAAGAAGGAGAAGGAGAAGGTGAAGTCTGGAGGGTGAAGCAGAAGAAGCAGAAGAAGGAGAAGGAGTAGGTGAAGTCTGGAGGGTGAATCAGAAGAAGTAGAAGAAGGAGAAGGATAAGATGAAGTCAGGATGGTGAAGCAGAAGAAGCAGAAGAAGGAGAAGGAGAAGGTGAAGTCTGGAGGGTGAAGCAGAAGAAGTAGAAGAAGGAGAAGGAGAAGGTGAAGTCTGGAGGGTGAAGCAGAAGAAGCAGAAGAAGGAGAAGGAGATGGTGAAGTCAGGAGGGTGGATCAGAAGAAGTAGAAGAAGGAGAAGGAGAAGGTGAAGTCTGGAGGGTGAATCAGAAGAAGCAGAAGAAGGAGAAGGAGAAGGTGAAGTCTGGAGGGCGCAGCAGAAGAAGCAGAAGAAGGAGAAAGAGAAGGTGAAGTCTGGAGGGTGAAGCAGAAGAAGCAGAAGAAGGAGAAGGAGAGGGTGAAGTCTGGAGGGTGAATCAGAAGAAGTAGAAGAAGGAGAAGGAGAAGGTGAAGTCAGGAGAGTGAAGCAGAAGAAGCAGAAGAAGGAGAAGGAGAAGGTGAAGTCTGGAGGGCGAAGCAGAAGAAGCAGAAGAAGGAGAAGGAGAAGGTGAAGTCTGGAGGGTGAAGCAGAAGAAGCAGAAGAAGGAGAAGGAGTAGGTGAAGTCTGGAGGGTGAATCAGAAGAAGTAGAAGAAGGAGAAGGAGAAGGTGAAGTCAGGACAGTGAAGCAGAAGAAGCAGAAGAAGGAGAAGGAGAAGGTGAAGTCTGGAGGGTGAAGCAGAAGAAGCAGAAGAAGGAGAAGGAGAAGGTGAAGTCTGGAGGGTGAATCAGAAGAAGCAGAAGAAGGAGAAGGAGAAGGTGAAGTCTGGAGGGTGAATAAGAAGAAGCAGAAGAAGGAGAAGGAGAAGATGAAGTCTGGAGGGTGAATCAGAAGAAGTAGAAGAAGGAGAAGGAGAAGATGAGGTCTGGAGGGTGAATCAGAAGAAGCAGAAGAAGGAGAAGGAGAAGGTGAAGTCTGGAGGGTGAATCAGAAGAAGCAGAAGAAGGAGAAGGAGAAGGTGAAGTCTGGAGGGTGAATTAGAAGAAGCAGAAGAAGGAGAAGGAGAAGGTGAAGTCAGGAGGGTGAATCAGAAGAAGTAGAAGAAGGAGAAGGAGCAGGTGAAGTCAGGGGGGTGAAGCACAAGAAGTAGAAGAAGGAGAAGGAGAAGGTGAAGTCAGGAGGGTGAAGCAGAAGAAGCAGAAGAAGGAGAAGGAGAAGGTGAAGTCTGGAGGGCGCAGCAGAAGAAGCAGAAGAAGGAGAAGGAGAAGGTGAAGTCAGGAGAGTGAAGCAGAAGAAGCAGAAGAAGGAGAAGGAGAAGGTGAAGTCTGGAGGGTGAAGCAGAAGAAGCAGAAGAAGGAGAAGGAGAAGGTGAAGTCTGGAGGGCGAAGCAGAAGAAGCAGAAGAAGGAGAAGGAGAAGGTGAAGTCTGGAGGGTGAAGCAGAAGAAGCAGAAGAAGGAGAAGGAGAAGGTGAAGTCTGGAGGGTGAATCAGAAGAAGTAGAAGAAGGAGAAGGAGAAGGTGAAGTCAGGAGGGTGAATCAGAAGAAGTAGAAGAAGGAGAAGGAGAAGGTGAAGTCAGGAGGGTGAAGCAGAAGAAGCAGAAGAAGGAGAAGGAGAAGGTGAAGTCAGGAGGGTGAATCGGAAGAAGTAGAAGAAGGAGAAGGAGAAGGTGAAGTCTGGAGGGTGAATCAGAAGAAGTAGAAGAAGGAGAAGGAGAAGGTGAAGTCTGGAGGGTGAATCAGAAGAAGTAGAAGAAGGAGAAGGAGAAGGTGAAGTCTGGAGGGTGAATCAGAAGAAGCAGAAGAAGGAGAAGGAGAAGGTGACGTCTGGAGGGAGAAGCAGAAGAAGTAGAAGAAGGAGAAGGAGAAGGTGAAGTCTGGAGGGTGAATCAGAAGAAGTAGAAGAAGGAGAAGGAGAAGGTGAAGTCTGGAGGGTGAATCAGAAGAAGTAGAAGACGGAGAAGCAGAAGGTGAAGTCTGGAGGGTGAATCAGAAGAAGCAGAAGAACGAGAAGGAGAAGGTGAAGTCTGGAGGGTGAATCAGCAGAAGTAGAAGAAGGAGAAGGAGAAGGTGTAGTCTGGAGGGTGAATCAGAAGAAGTTGACGAAGGAGAAGGAGAAGGTGAAGTCTGGAGGGTGAATCAGAAGAAGCAGAAGAACGTAAAGAGAAGGTGAAGTCTGGAGGGTGAATCAGAAGAAGTAGAAGAAGGAGAATGAGAAGGTGAAGTCTGGAGGATGAATCAGAAGAAGCAGAAGAAGGAGAAGGAGAAGGTGAAGTCTGGAGGGTGAATCAGAAGAAGCAGAAGAAGGAGAAGGAGAAGATGAAGTCTGGAGGGTGAATCAGAAGAAGCAGAAGAAGGAGAAGGAGAAGGTGAAGTCTGGAGGGTGAATAAGAAGAAGCAGAAGAAGGAGAAGGAGAAGATGAAGTCTGGAGGGTGAATCAGAAGAAGTAGAAGAAGGAGAAGGAGAAGATGAGGTCTGGAGGGTGAATCAGAAGAAGCAGAAGAAGGAGAAGGAGAAGGTGAGGTCTGGAGGGTGAATCAGAAGAAGCAGAAGAAGGAGAAGGAGAAGGTGAAGTCTGGAGGGTGAATCAGAAGAAGCAGAGGAAGGAGAAGGAGAAGGTGAAGTCTGGAGGGTGAATCAGAAGAAGCAGAAGAAGGAGAAGGAAAAGGTGAAGTCAGGAGCGTGAATCAGAAGAAGCAGAAGAAGGAGAAGGAGAAGGTGAAGTTAGGAGGGTGAATCAGAAGAAGCAGAAGAAGGAGAAGGAGCAGGTGAAGTCAGGGGGGTGAAGCAGAAGAAGTAGAAGAAGGAGAAGGAGAAGGTGAAGTCAGGACGGTGAAGCAGAAGAAGCAGAAGAAGGAGAAGGAGAAGGTGAAGTCTGGAGGGTGAAGCAGAAGAAGCAGAAGAAGGAGAAGGAGAGGGTGAAGTCTGGAGGGTGAATCAGAAGAAGTAGAAGAAGGAGAAGGAGAATGTGAAGTCAGGAGAGTGAAGCAGAAGAAGCAGAAGAAGGAGAAGGAGAAGGTGAAGTCTGGAGGGCAAAGCAGAAGAAGCAGAAGAAGGAGAAGGAGAAGGTGAAGTCTGGAGGGTGAAGCAGAAGAAGCAGAAGAAGGAGAAGGAGTAGGTGAAGTCTGGAGGGTGAATCAGAAGAAGTAGAAGAAGGAGAAGGATAAGATGAAGTCAGGATGGTGAAGCAGAAGAAGCAGAAGAAGGAGAAGGAGAAGGTGAAGTCTGGAGGGTGAAGCAGAAGAAGTAGAAGAAGGAGAAGGAGAAGGTGAAGTCTGGAGGGTGAAGCAGAAGAAGCAGAAGAAGGAGAAGGAGATGGTGAAGTCAGGAGGGTGGATCAGAAGAAGTAGAAGAAGGAGAAGGAGAAGGTGAAGTCTGGAGGGTGAATCAGAAGAAGCAGAAGAAGGAGAAGGAGAAGGTGAAGTCTGGAGGGCGCAGCAGAAGAAGCAGAAGAAGGAGAAAGAGAAGGTGAAGTCTGGAGGGTGAAGCAGAAGAAGCAGAAGAAGGAGAAGGAGAGGGTGAAGTCTGGAGGGTGAATCAGAAGAAGTAGAAGAAGGAGAAGGAGAAGGTGAAGTCAGGAGAGTGAAGCAGAAGAAGCAGAAGAAGGAGAAGGAGAAGGTGAAGTCTGGAGGGCGAAGCAGAAGAAGCAGAAGAAGGAGAAGGAGAAGGTGAAGTCTGGAGGGTGAAGCAGAAGAAGCAGAAGAAGGAGAAGGAGTAGGTGAAGTCTGGAGGGTGAATCAGAAGAAGTAGAAGAAGGAGAAGGAGAAGGTGAAGTCAGGACAGTGAAGCAGAAGAAGCAGAAGAAGGAGAAGGAGAAGGTGAAGTCTGGAGGGTGAAGCAGAAGAAGCAGAAGAAGGAGAAGGAGAAGGTGAAGTCTGGAGGGTGAATCAGAAGAAGCAGAAGAAGGAGAAGGAGAAGGTGAAGTCTGGAGGGTGAATAAGAAGAAGCAGAAGAAGGAGAAGGAGAAGATGAAGTCTGGAGGGTGAATCAGAAGAAGTAGAAGAAGGAGAAGGAGAAGATGAGGTCTGGAGGGTGAATCAGAAGAAGCAGAAGAAGGAGAAGGAGAAGGTGAAGTCTGGAGGGTGAATCAGAAGAAGCAGAAGAAGGAGAAGGAGAAGGTGAAGTCTGGAGGGTGAATTAGAAGAAGCAGAAGAAGGAGAAGGAGAAGGTGAAGTCAGGAGGGTGAATCAGAAGAAGTAGAAGAAGGAGAAGGAGCAGGTGAAGTCAGGGGGGTGAAGCACAAGAAGTAGAAGAAGGAGAAGGAGAAGGTGAAGTCAGGAGGGTGAAGCAGAAGAAGCAGAAGAAGGAGAAGGAGAAGGTGAAGTCTGGAGGGCGCAGCAGAAGAAGCAGAAGAAGGAGAAGGAGAAGGTGAAGTCAGGAGAGTGAAGCAGAAGAAGCAGAAGAAGGAGAAGGAGAAGGTGAAGTCTGGAGGGTGAAGCAGAAGAAGCAGAAGAAGGAGAAGGAGAAGGTGAAGTCTGGAGGGCGAAGCAGAAGAAGCAGAAGAAGGAGAAGGAGAAGGTGAAGTCTGGAGGGTGAAGCAGAAGAAGCAGAAGAAGGAGAAGGAGAAGGTGAAGTCTGGAGGGTGAATCAGAAGAAGTAGAAGAAGGAGAAGGAGAAGGTGAAGTCAGGAGGGTGAATCAGAAGAAGTAGAAGAAGGAGAAGGAGAAGGTGAAGTCAGGAGGGTGAAGCAGAAGAAGCAGAAGAAGGAGAAGGAGAAGGTGAAGTCAGGAGGGTGAATCGGAAGAAGTAGAAGAAGGAGAAGGAGAAGGTGAAGTCTGGAGGGTGAATCAGAAGAAGTAGAAGAAGGAGAAGGAGAAGGTGAAGTCTGGAGGGTGAATCAGAAGAAGTAGAAGAAGGAGAAGGAGAAGGTGAAGTCTGGAGGGTGAATCAGAAGAAGCAGAAGAAGGAGAAGGAGAAGGTGACGTCTGGAGGGAGAAGCAGAAGAAGTAGAAGAAGGAGAAGGAGAAGGTGAAGTCTGGAGGGTGAATCAGAAGAAGTAGAAGAAGGAGAAGGAGAAGGTGAAGTCTGGAGGGTGAATCAGAAGAAGTAGAAGACGGAGAAGCAGAAGGTGAAGTCTGGAGGGTGAATCAGAAGAAGCAGAAGAACGAGAAGGAGAAGGTGAAGTCTGGAGGGTGAATCAGCAGAAGTAGAAGAAGGAGAAGGAGAAGGTGTAGTCTGGAGGGTGAATCAGAAGAAGTTGACGAAGGAGAAGGAGAAGGTGAAGTCTGGAGGGTGAATCAGAAGAAGCAGAAGAACGTAAAGAGAAGGTGAAGTCTGGAGGGTGAATCAGAAGAAGTAGAAGAAGGAGAATGAGAAGGTGAAGTCTGGAGGATGAATCAGAAGAAGCAGAAGAAGGAGAAGGAGAAGGTGAAGTCTGGAGGGTGAATCAGAAGAAGCAGAAGAAGGAGAAGGAGAAGGTGAAGTCTGGAGGGAGAATCAGAAGAAGCAGAATAAGGAGAAGGAGAAGGTGAAGTCTGGAGGGTGAATCAGAAGAAGCAGAAGAAGGAGAAGGAGAAGGTGAAGTCTGGAGGGTGAATCAGAAGAAGTAGAAGAAGGAGAAGGAGAAGGTGAAGTCTGGAGGGTGAAACAGAAGAAGTAGAAGAAGGAGAAGGAGAAGGTGAAGTCTGGAGGGTGAATCAGAAGCAGTAGAAGAAGGAGAAGGAGAAGGTGAAGTCTGGAGGGTGAAGCAGAAGAAGTAGAAGAAGGAGAAGGAGAAGGTGAAGTCAGGAGGGTGAATCAGAAGAAGTAGAAGAAGGAGAAGGAGAAGGTGAAGTCAGGAGTGTGAATCAGAAGAAGCAGAAGAAGGAGAAGGAGAAGGTGAAGTCTAGAGGGTGAATCAGAAGAATCAGAAGAAGGAGAAGGAGAAGGTGAAGTCTGGAGGGTGAATCAGAAGAAGCAGAAGAAAGAGAAGGAGAAGGTGAATTCTGGAGGGTGAAGCAGAAGAAACAGAAGAAGGAGAAGGAGAAGGTGAAGACTGGAGGATGTATCAGAAGAAGTAGAAGAAGGAGAAGGAGAAGGTGAGGTCTGGAGGGTGAATCAGAAGAAGTAGAAGAAGGAGAAGGAGAAGGTGAAGTCTGGAGGGTGAATCAGAAGAAGCAGAAGAAGGAGAAGGAGAAGGTGAAGTCTGGAGGGTGAATCAGAAGAAGCAGAAGAAGGAGAAGGAGAAGATGAAGTCTGGAGGGTGAATCAGAAGTAGTAGAAGAAGTAGAAGGAGAAGGTGAGGTCTGGAGGGTGAATCAGAAGAAGCAGAAGAAGGAGAAGGAGAAGGTGAAGTCTGGAGGGTGAATCAGAAGAAGCAGAAGAAGGAGAAGGAGAAGGTAAATCTGGAGGGTGAATCAGAAGAAGCAGAAGAAGGAGAAGGAGAAGGTGAAGTCAGGAGGGTGAATCAGAAGAAGCAGAAGAAGGAGAAGGAGAAGGTGAAGTTAGGAGGGTGAATCAGAAGAAGCAGAAGAAGGAGAAGGAGAAGGTGAAGTCTGGAGGGTGAATCAGAAGAAGCAGAAGAAGGAGAAGGAGAAGGTGAAGTCTGGAGGGTGAATTAGAAGAAGCAGAAGAAGGAGAAGGAGAAGGTGAAGTCAGGGGGTGAATCAGAAGAAGCAGAAGAAGGAGAAGCAGAAGGTAAAGTTAGGAGGGTGAACCAGAAGAAGCAGAAGAAGGAGAAGGAGCAGGTGAAGTCAGGGGGGTGAAGCAGAAGAAGTAGAAGAAGGAGAAGGAGAAGGTGAAGTCAGGAGGGTGAAGCAGAAGAAGCAGAAGAAGGAGAAGGAGAAGGTGAAGTCTGGAGGGCGCAGCAGAAGAAGCAGAAGAAGGAGAAGGAGAAGGTGAAGTCTGGAGGGTGAAGCAGAAGAAGCAGAAGAAGGAGAAGGAGAAGGTGAAGTCTGGAGGGTGAATCAGAAGAAGTAGAAGAAGGAGAAGGAGAAGGCGAAGTCAGGAGAGTGAAGCAGAAGAAGCAGAAGAAGGAGAAGGGGAAGGAGAAGTCTGGAGGGTGAATCAGAAGAAGTAGAAGAAGCAGAAGGAGAAGGTGAAGTCTGGAGGGTGAATCAGAAGAAGCAGAAGAAGGAGAAGGAGAAGGTGAAGTCTGGAGGGTGAATCAGAAGAAGCAGAAGAAGGAGAAGGAGAAGGTGAAGTCTGGAGGGTGAATCAGAAGAAGCAGAATAAGGAGAAGGAGAAGGTGAAGTCTGGAGGGTGAATCAGAAGAAGCAGAAGAAGGAGAAGGAGAAGGTGAAGTCTGGAGGGTGAATCAGAAGAAGTAGAAGAAGGAGAAGGAGAAGGTGAAGTCTGGAGGGTGAATCAGAAGAAGTAGAAGAAGGAGAAGGAGAAGGTGAAGACTGGAGGGTGAATCAGAAGAAGCAGAAGAAGGAGAAGGAGAAGGTGAAGTCTGGAGGGTGAATCAGAAGAAGCAGAAGAAGGAGAAGGAGACGATGAAGTCTGGAGGGTGAATCAGAAGAAGTAGAAGAAGGAGAAGGAGAAGGTGAAGTCTGGAGGGTGAATCAGAAGAAGCAGAAGAAGGAGAAGGAGAAGGTGAAGTCTGGAGGGTGAATCAGAAGAAGCAGAAGAAGGAGAAGGAGAAGGTGAAGTCTGGAGGGTGAATCAGAAGAAGCAGAATAAGGAGAAGGAGAAGGTGAAGTCTGGAGGGTGAATCAGAAGAAGCAGAAGAAGTAGAAGGAGAAGGTGAAGTCTGGAGGGTGAATCAGAAGAAGTAGAAGAAGGAGAAGGAGAAGGTGAAGTCTGGAGGGTGAAGCAGAAGAAGTAGAAGAAGGAGAAGGAGAAGGTGAAGTCAGGAGGGTGAATCAGAAGAAGTAGAAGAAGGAGAAGGAGAAGGTGAAGTCAGGAGGGTGATTCAGAAGAAGCAGAAGAAGGAGAAGGAGAAGGTGAAGTCTGGAGGGTGAATCAGAAGAATCAGAAGAAGGAGAAGGAGAAGGTGAAGTCTGGAGGGTGAATCAGAAGAAGCAGAAGAAAGAGAAGGAGAAGGTGAAGTCTGGAGGGTGAAGCAGAAGAAACAGAAGAAGGAGAAGGAGAAGGTGAAGACTGAAGGGTGAATCAGAAGAAGTAGAAGAAGGAGAAGGAGAAGGTGAGGTCTGGAGGGTGAATCAGAAGAAGTAGAAGAAGGAGAAGGAGAAGGTGAAGTCTGGAGGGTGAATCAGAAGAAGCAGAAGAAGGAGAAGGAGAAGGTGAAGTCTGGAGGGTGAATCAGAAGAAGCAGAAGAAGGAGAAGGAGAAGATGAAGTCTGGAGGGTGAATCAGAAGAAGTAGAAGAAGGAGAAGGAGAAGGTGAGGTCTGGAGGGTGAATCAGAAGAAGCAGAAGAAGGAGAAGGAGAAGGTGAAGTCTGGAGGGTGAATCAGAAGAAGCAGAAGAAGGAGAAGGAGAAGGTGATGTCTGGAGGGTGAATCAGAAGAAGCAAAAGAAGGAGAAGGAGAAGGTGAAGTCAGGAGGGTGAATCAGAAGAAGCAGAAGAAGGAGAAGGAGAAGGTGAAGTTAGAAGGGTGAATCAGAAGAAGCAGAAGAAGGAGAAGGAGCAGGTGAAGTCAGGGGGGTGAAGCAGAAGAAGTAGAAGAAGGAGAAGGAGAAGGTGAAGTCAGGACGGTGAAGCAGAAGTTGCAGAAGAAGGAGAAGGAGAAGGTGAAGTCTGGAGGGTGAAGCAGAAGAAGCAGAAGAAGGAGAAGGAGAAGGTGAAGTCTGGAGGGTGAATCAGAAGAAGTAGAAGAAAGAGAAGGAGAAGGTGAATTCTGGAGGGTGAATCAGAAGAAGCAGAAGAAGGAGAAGGAGAAGGTGAAGTCTGGAGGGTGAATCAGAAGAAGTAGAAGAAGGAGAAGGAGAAGGTGAAGTCTGGAGGGTGAATCAGAAGAAGTAGAAGAAGGAGAAGGAGAAGGTGAAGTCTGGAGGGTGAATCAGAAGAAGCAGAAGAAAGAGAAGGAGAAGGTGAAGTCTGGAGGGTGAAGCAGAAGAAACAGAAGAAGGAGAAGGAGAAGGTGAAGACTGAAGGGTGAATCAGAAGAAGTAGAAGAAGGAGAAGGAGAAGGTGAGGTCTGGAGGGTGAATCAGAAGAAGTAGAAGAAGGAGAAGGAGAAGGTGAAGTCTGGAGGGTGAAGCAGAAGAAGTAGAAGAAGGAGAAGAAGAAGGTGAAGTCAGGAGGGTGAATCAGAAGAAGTAGAAGAAGGAGAAGGAGAAGGTGAAGTCAGGAGGGTGATTCAGAAGAAGCAGAAGAAGGAGAAGGAGAAGGTGAAGTCTGGAGGGTGAATCAGAAGAATCAGAAGAAGGAGAAGGAGAAGGTGAAGTCTGGAGGGTGAATCAGAAGAAGCAGAAGAAAGAGAAGGAGAAGGTGAAGTCTGGAGGGTGAAGCAGAAGAAACAGAAGAAGGAGAAGGAGAAGGTGAAGACTGAAGGGTGAATCAGAAGAAGTAGAAGAAGGAGAAGGAGAAGGTGAGGTCTGGAGGGTGAATCAGAAGAAGTAGAAGAAGGAGAAGGGGAAGGTGAAGTCTGGAGGGTGAATCAGAAGAAGCAGAAGAAGGAGAAGGAGAAGGTGAAGTCTGGAGGGTGAATCAGAAGAAGCAGAAGAAGGAGAAGGAGAAGATGAAGTCTGGAGGGCGAAGCAGAAGAAGCAGAAGAAGGAGAAGGAGAAGGTGAAGTCTGGAGGGTGAAGCAGAAGAAGCAGAAGAAGGAGAAGGAGAAGGTGAAGTCTGGAGGGTGAATCAGAAGAAGTAGAAGAAGGAGAAGGAGAAGGTGAAGTCAGGAGGGTGAATCAGAAGAAGTAGAAGAAGGAGAAGGAGAAGGTGAAGTCAGGAGGGTGAAGCAGAAGAAGCAGAAGAAGGAGAAGGAGAAGGTGAAGTCAGGAGGGTGAATCGGAAGAAGTAGAAGAAGGAGAAGGAGAAGGTGAAGTCTGGAGGGTGAATCAGAAGAAGTAGAAGAAGGAGAAGGAGAAGGTGAAGTCTGGAGGGTGAATCAGAAGAAGTAGAAGAAGGAGAAGGAGAAGGTGAAGTCTGGAGGGTGAATCAGAAGAAGCAGAAGAAGGAGAAGGAGAAGGTGACGTCTGGAGGGAGAAGCAGAAGAAGTAGAAGAAGGAGAAGGAGAAGGTGAAGTCTGGAGGGTGAATCAGAAGAAGTAGAAGAAGGAGAAGGAGAAGGTGAAGTCTGGAGGGTGAATCAGAAGAAGTAGAAGACGGAGAAGGAGAAGGTGAAGTCTGGAGGGTGAATCAGAAGAAGCAGAAGAACGAGAAGGAGAAGGTGAAGTCTGGAGGGTGAATCAGCAGAAGTAGAAGAAGGAGAAGGAGAAGGTGTAGTCTGGAGGGTGAATCAGAAGAAGTTGACGAAGGAGAAGGAGAAGGTGAAGTCTGGAGGGTGAATCAGAAGAAGCAGAAGAACGTAAAGAGAAGGTGAAGTCTGGAGGGTGAATCAGAAGAAGTAGAAGAAGGAGAATGAGAAGGTGAAGTCTGGAGGATGAATCAGAAGAAGCAGAAGAAGGAGAAGGTGAAGTCTGGAGGGTGAATCAGAAGAAGCAGAAGAAGGAGAAGGAGAAGGTGAAGTCTGGAGGGAGAATCAGAAGAAGCAGAATAAGGAGAAGGAGAAGGTGAAGTCTGGAGGGTGAATCAGAAGAAGCAGAAGAAGGAGAAGGAGAAGGTGAAGTCTGGAGGGTGAATCAGAAGAAGTAGAAGAAGGAGAAGGAGAAGGTGAAGTCTGGAGGGTGAATCAGAAGAAGTAGAAGAAGGAGAAGGAGAAGGTGAAGTCTGGAGGGTGAATCAGAAGCAGTAGAAGAAGGAGAAGGAGAAGGTGAAGTCTGGAGGGTGAAGCAGAAGAAGTAGAAGAAGGAGAAGGAGAAGGTGAAGTCAGGAGGGTGAATCAGAAGAAGTAGAAGAAGGAGAAGGAGAAGGTGAAGTCAGGAGTGTGAATCAGAAGAAGCAGAAGAAGGAGAAGGAGAAGGTGAAGTCTAGAGGGTGAATCAGAAGAATCAGAAGAAGGAGAAGGAGAAGGTGAAGTCTGGAGGGTGAATCAGAAGAAGCAGAAGAAAGAGAAGGAGAAGGTGAATTCTGGAGGGTGAAGCAGAAGAAACAGAAGAAGGAGAAGGAGAAGGTGAAGACTGGAGGATGTATCAGAAGAAGTAGAAGAAGGAGAAGGAGAAGGTGAGGTCTGGAGGGTGAATCAGAAGAAGTAGAAGAAGGAGAAGGAGAAGGTGAAGTCTGGAGGGTGAATCAGAAGAAGCAGAAGAAGGAGAAGGAGAAGGTGAAGTCTGGAGGGTGAATCAGAAGAAGCAGAAGAAGGAGAAGGAGAAGATGAAGTCTGGACGGTGAATCAGAAGTAGTAGAAGAAGTAGAAGGAGAAGGTGAGGTCTGGAGGGTGAATCAGAAGAAGCAGAAGAAGGAGAAGGAGAAGGTGAAGTCTGGAGGGTGAATCAGAAGAAGCAGAAGAAGGAGAAGGAGAAGGTAAATCTGGAGGGTGAATCAGAAGAAGCAGAAGAAGGAGAAGGAGAAGGTGAAGTCAGGAGGGTGAATCAGAAGAAGCAGAAGAAGGAGAAGGAGAAGGTGAAGTTAGGAGGGTGAATCAGAAGAAGCAGAAGAAGGAGAAGGAGAAGGTGAAGTCTGGAGGGTGAATCAGAAGAAGCAGAAGAAGGAGAAGGAGAAGGTGAAGTCTGGAGGGTGAATTAGAAGAAGCAGAAGAAGGAGAAGGAGAAGGTGAAGTCAGGGGGTGAATCAGAAGAAGCAGAAGAAGGAGAAGCAGAAGGTAAAGTTAGGAGGGTGAACCAGAAGAAGCAGAAGAAGGAGAAGGAGCAGGTGAAGTCAGGGGGGTGAAGCAGAAGAAGTAGAAGAAGGAGAAGGAGAAGGTGAAGTCAGGAGGGTGAAGCAGAAGAAGCAGAAGAAGGAGAAGGAGAAGGTGAAGTCTGGAGGGCGCAGCAGAAGAAGCAGAAGAAGGAGAAGGAGAAGGTGAAGTCTGGAGGGTGAAGCAGAAGAAGCAGAAGAAGGAGAAGGAGAAGGTGAAGTCTGGAGGGTGAATCAGAAGAAGTAGAAGAAGGAGAAGGAGAAGGCGAAGTCAGGAGAGTGAAGCAGAAGAAGCAGAAGAAGGAGAAGGAGAAGGTGAAGTCTGGAGGGTGAAGCAGAAGAAGCAGAAGAAGGAGAAGGAGAAGGTGAAGTCTGGAGGGCGAAGCAGAAGAAGCAGAAGAAGGAGAAGGGGAAGGAGAAGTCTGGAGGGTGAATCAGAAGAAGTAGAAGAAGCAGAAGGAGAAGGTGAAGTCTGGAGGGTGAATCAGAAGAAGCAGAAGAAGGAGAAGGAGAAGGTGAAGTCTGGAGGGTGAATCAGAAGAAGCAGAAGAAGGAGAAGGAGAAGGTGAAGTCTGGAGGGTGAATCAGAAGAAGCAGAATAAGGAGAAGGAGAAGGTGAAGTCTGGAGGGTGAATCAGAAGAAGCAGAAGAAGGAGAAGGAGAAGGTGAAGTCTGGAGGGTGAATCAGAAGAAGTAGAAGAAGGAGAAGGAGAAGGTGAAGTCTGGAGGGTGAATCAGAAGAAGTAGAAGAAGGAGAAGGAGAAGGTGAAGACTGGAGGGTGAATCAGAAGAAGCAGAAGAAGGAGAAGGAGAAGGTGAAGTCTGGAGGGTGAATCAGAAGAAGCAGAAGAAGGAGAAGGAGACGATGAAGTCTGGAGGGTGAATCAGAAGAAGTAGAAGAAGGAGAAGGAGAAGGTGAAGTCTGGAGGGTGAATCAGAAGAAGCAGAAGAAGGAGAAGGAGAAGGTGAAGTCTGGAGGGTGAATCAGAAGAAGCAGAAGAAGGAGAAGGAGAAGGTGAAGTCTGGAGGGTGAATCAGAAGAAGCAGAATAAGGAGAAGGAGAAGGTGAAGTCTGGAGGGTGAATCAGAAGAAGCAGAAGAAGTAGAAGGAGAAGGTGAAGTCTGGAGGGTGAATCAGAAGAAGTAGAAGAAGGAGAAGGAGAAGGTGAAGTCTGGAGGGTGAAGCAGAAGAAGTAGAAGAAGGAGAAGGAGAAGGTGAAGTCAGGAGGGTGAATCAGAAGAAGTAGAAGAAGGAGAAGGAGAAGGTGAAGTCAGGAGGGTGATTCAGAAGAAGCAGAAGAAGGAGAAGGAGAAGGTGAAGTCTGGAGGGTGAATCAGAAGAATCAGAAGAAGGAGAAGGAGAAGGTGAAGTCTGGAGGGTGAATCAGAAGAAGCAGAAGAAAGAGAAGGAGAAGGTGAAGTCTGGAGGGTGAAGCAGAAGAAACAGAAGAAGGAGAAGGAGAAGGTGAAGACTGAAGGGTGAATCAGAAGAAGTAGAAGAAGGAGAAGGAGAAGGTGAGGTCTGGAGGGTGAATCAGAAGAAGTAGAAGAAGGAGAAGGAGAAGGTGAAGTCTGGAGGGTGAATCAGAAGAAGCAAAAGAAGGAGAAGGAGAAGGTGAAGTCTGGAGGGTGAATCAGAAGAAGCAGAAGAAGGAGAAGGAGAAGATGAAGTCTGGAGGGTGAATCAGAAGAAGTAGAAGAAGGAGAAGGAGAAGGTGAGGTCTGGAGGGTGAATCAGAAGAAGCAGAAGAAGGAGAAGGAGAAGGTGAAGTCTGGAGGGTGAATCAGAAGAAGCAGAAGAAGGAGAAGGAGAAGGTGATGTCTGGAGGGTGAATCAGAAGAAGCAAAAGAAGGAGAAGGAGAAGGTGAAGTCAGGAGGGTGAATCAGAAGAAGCAGAAGAAGGAGAAGGAGAAGGTGAAGTTAGAAGGGTGAATCAGAAGAAGCAGAAGAAGGAGAAGGAGCAGGTGAAGTCAGGGGGGTGAAGCAGAAGAAGTAGAAGAAGGAGAAGGAGAAGGTGAAGTCAGGACGGTGAAGCAGAAGTTGCAGAAGAAGGAGAAGGAGAAGGTGAAGTCTGGAGGGAGCAGCAGAAGAAGCAGAAGAAGGAGAAGGAGAAGGTGAAGTCTGGAGGGTGAAGCAGAAGAAGCAGAAGAAGGAGAAGGAGAAGGTGAAGTCTGGAGGGTGAATCAGAAGAAGTAGAAGAAAGAGAAGGAGAAGGTGAATTCTGGAGGGTGAATCAGAAGAAGCAGAAGAAGGAGAAGGAGAAGGTGAAGTCTGGAGGGTGAATCAGAAGAAGTAGAAGAAGGAGAAGGAGAAGGTGAAGTCTGGAGGGTGAATCAGAAGAAGTAGAAGAAGGAGAAGGAGAAGGTGAAGTCTGGAGGGTGAATCAGAAGAAGCAGAAGAAAGAGAAGGAGAAGGTGAAGTCTGGAGGGTGAAGCAGAAGAAACAGAAGAAGGAGAAGGAGAAGGTGAAGACTGAAGGGTGAATCAGAAGAAGTAGAAGAAGGAGAAGGAGAAGGTGAGGTCTGGAGGGTGAATCAGAAGAAGTAGAAGAAGGAGAAGGAGAAGGTGAAGTCTGGAGGGTGAAGCAGAAGAAGTAGAAGAAGGAGAAGGAGAAGGTGAAGTCAGGAGGGTGAATCAGAAGAAGTAGAAGAAGGAGAAGGAGAAGGTGAAGTCAGGAGGGTGATTCAGAAGAAGCAGAAGAAGGAGAAGGAGAAGGTGAAGTCTGGAGGGTGAATCAGAAGAATCAGAAGAAGGAGAAGGAGAAGGTGAAGTCTGGAGGGTGAATCAGAAGAAGCAGAAGAAAGAGAAGGAGAAGGTGAAGTCTGGAGGGTGAAGCAGAAGAAACAGAAGAAGGAGAAGGAGAAGGTGAAGACTGAAGGGTGAATCAGAAGAAGTAGAAGAAGGAGAAGGAGAAGGTGAGGTCTGGAGGGTGAATCAGAAGAAGTAGAAGAAGGAGAAGGAGAAGGTGAAGTCTGGAGGGTGAATCAGAAGAAGCAGAAGAAGGAGAAGGAGAAGGTGAAGTCTGGAGGGTGAATCAGAAGAAGCAGAAGAAGGAGAAGGAGAAGATGAAGTCTGGAGGGTGAATCAGAAGAAGTAGAAGAAGGAGAAGGAGAAGGTGAGGTCTGGAGGGTAAATCAGAAGAAGCAGAAGAAGGAGAAGGAGAAGGTGAAGTCTGGAGGGTGAATCAGAAGAAGCAGAAGAAGGAGAAGGAGAAGGTGATGTCTGGAGGGTGAATCAGAAGAAGCAAAAGAAGGAGAAGGAGAAGGTGAAGTCAGGAGGGTGAATCAGAAGAAGCAGAAGAAGGAGAAGGAGAAGGTGAAGTTAGAAGGGTGAATCAGAAGAAGCAGAAGAAGGAGAAGGAGCAGGTGAAGTCAGGGGGGTGAAGCAGAAGAAGTAGAAGAAGGAGAAGGAGAAGGTGCAGTCAGGACGGTGAATTAGAAGTTGCAGAAGAAGGAGAAGGAGAAGGTGAAGTCTGGAGGGAGCAGCAGAAGAAGCAGAAGAAGGAGAAGGAGAAGGTGAAGTCTGGAGGGTGAAGCAGAAGAAGCAGAAGAAGGAGAAGGAGAAGGTGAAGTCTGGAGGGTGAATCAGAAGAAGTAGAAGAAAGAGAAGGAGAAAGTGAATTCTGGAGGGTGAATCAGAAGAAGCAGAAGAAGGAGAAGGAGAAGGTGAAGTCTGGAGGATGAATCAGAAGAAGTAGAAGAAGGAGAAGGAGAAGGTGAAGTCTGGAGGGTGAATCAGAAGAAGTAGAAGAAGGAGAAGGAGAAGGTGAAGTCTGGAGGGTGAATCAGAAGCAGTAGAAGAAGGAGACGGAGAAGGTGAAGTCTGGAGGGTGAAGCAGAAGAAGTAGAAGAAGGAGAAGGAGAAGGTGAAGTCAGGAGGGTGAATCAGAAGAAGTAGAAGAAGGAGAAGGAGAAGGTGAAGTCAGGAGTGTGAATCAGAAGAAGCAGAAGAAGGAGAAGGAGAAGGTGAAGTCTAGAGGGTGAATCAGAAGAATCAGTAGAAGGAGAAGGAGAAGGTGAAGTCTGGAGGGTGAATCAGAAGAAGCAGAAGAAAGAGAAGGAGAAGGTGAATTCTGGAGGGTGAAGCAGAAGAAGTAGAAGAAGGAGAAGGAGATGGTGAGGTCTGGAGGGTGAATCAGAAGAAGTAGAAGAAGGAGAAGGAGAAGGTGAAGTCTGGAGGGTGAATCAGAAGAAGCAGAAGAAGGAGAAGGAGAAGGTGAAGTCTGGAGGGTGAATCAGAAGAAGCAGAAGAAGGAGAAGGAGAAGATGAAGTCTGGAGGGTGAATCAGAAGTAGTAGAAGAAGTAGAAGGAGAAGGTGAGGTCTGGAGGGTGAATCAGAAGAAGCAGAAGAAGGAGAAGGAGAAGGTGAAGTCTGGAGGGTGAATCAGAAGAAGCAGAAGAAGGAGAAGGAGAAGGTGAAGTCTGGAGGGTGAATCAGAAGAAGCAGAAGAAGGAGAAGGAGAAGGTGAAGTCAGGAGGGTGAATCAGAAGAAGCAGAAGAAGGAGAAGGAGAAGGTGAAGTTAGGAGGGTGAATCAGAAGAAGCAGAAGAAGGAGAAGGAGAAGGTGAAGTCTGGAGGGTGAATCAGAAGAAGCAGAAGAAGGAGAAGGAGAAGGTGAAGTCTGGAGGGTGAATTAGAAGAAGCAGAAGAAGGAGAAGGAGAAGGTGAAGTCAGGGGGGTGAATCAGAAGAAGCAGAAGAAGGAGAAGCAGAAGGTAAAGTTAGGAGGGTGAACCAGAAGAAGCAGAAGAAGGAGAAGGAGCAGGTGAAGTCAGGGGGGTGAAGCAGAAGAAGTAGAAGAAGGAGAAGGAGAAGGTGAAGTCAGGAGGGTGAAGCAGAAGAAGCAGAAGAAGGAGAAGGAGAAGGTGAAGTCTGGAGGGCGCAGCAGAAGAAGCAGAAGAAGGAGAAGGAGAAGGTGAAGTCTGGAGGGTGAAGCAGAAGAAGCAGAAGAAGGAGAAGGAGAAGGTGAAGTCTGGAGGGTGAATCAGAAGAAGTAGAAGAAGGAGAAGGAGAAGGCGAAGTCAGGAGAGTGAAGCAGAAGAAGCAGAAGAAGGAGAAGGAGAAGGTGAAGTCTGGAGGGTGAAGCAGAAGAAGCAGAAGAAGGAGAAGGAGAAGGTGAAGTCTGGAGGGCGAAGCAGAAGAAGCAGAAGAAGGAGAAGGGGAAGGAGAAGTCTGGAGGGTGAATCAGAAGAAGTAGAAGAAGCAGAAGGAGAAGGTGAAGTCTGGAGGGTGAATCAGAAGAAGCAGAAGAAGGAGAAGGAGAAGGTGAAGTCTGGAGGGTGAATCAGAAGAAGCAGAAGAAGGAGAAGGAGAAGGTGAAGTCTGGAGGGTGAATCAGAAGAAGCAGAATAAGGAGAAGGAGAAGGTGAAGTCTGGAGGGTGAATCAGAAGAAGCAGAAGAAGGAGAAGGAGAAGGTGAAGTCTGGAGGGTGAATCAGAAGAAGTAGAAGAAGGAGAAGGAGAAGGTGAAGTCTGGAGGGTGAATCAGAAGAAGTAGAAGAAGGAGAAGGAGAAGGTGAAGACTGGAGGGTGAATCAGAAGAAGCAGAAGAAGGAGAAGGAGAAGGTGAAGTCTGGAGGGTGAATCAGAAGAAGCAGAAGAAGGAGAAGGAGACGATGAAGTCTGGAGGGTGAATCAGAAGAAGTAGAAGAAGGAGAAGGAGAAGGTGAAGTCTGGAGGGTGAATCAGAAGAAGCAGAAGAAGGAGAAGGAGAAGGTGAAGTCTGGAGGGTGAATCAGAAGAAGCAGAAGAAGGAGAAGGAGAAGGTGAAGTCTGGAGGGTGAATCAGAAGAAGCAGAATAAGGAGAAGGAGAAGGTGAAGTCTGGAGGGTGAATCAGAAGAAGCAGAAGAAGTAGAAGGAGAAGGTGAAGTCTGGAGGGTGAATCAGAAGAAGTAGAAGAAGGAGAAGGAGAAGGTGAAGTCTGGAGGGTGAAGCAGAAGAAGTAGAAGAAGGAGAAGGAGAAGGTGAAGTCAGGAGGGTGAATCAGAAGAAGTAGAAGAAGGAGAAGGAGAAGGTGAAGTCAGGAGGGTGATTCAGAAGAAGCAGAAGAAGGAGAAGGAGAAGGTGAAGTCTGGAGGGTGAATCAGAAGAATCAGAAGAAGGAGAAGGAGAAGGTGAAGTCTGGAGGGTGAATCAGAAGAAGCAGAAGAAAGAGAAGGAGAAGGTGAAGTCTGGAGGGTGAAGCAGAAGAAACAGAAGAAGGAGAAGGAGAAGGTGAAGACTGAAGGGTGAATCAGAAGAAGTAGAAGAAGGAGAAGGAGAAGGTGAGGTCTGGAGGGTGAATCAGAAGAAGTAGAAGAAGGAGAAGGAGAAGGTAAAGTCTGGAGGGTGAATCAGAAGAAGCAGAAGAAGGAGAAGGAGAAGGTGAAGTCTGGAGGGTGAATCAGAAGAAGCAGAAGAAGGAGAAGAAGGAGAAGGAGAAGGTGAAGTCTGGAGGGCGAAGCAGAAGAAGCAGAAGAAGGAGAAGGAGAAGGTGAAGTCTGGAGGGTGAAGCAGAAGAAGCTGAAGAAGGAGAAGGAGAAGGTGAAGTCTGGAGGGTGAATCAGAAGAAGTAGAAGAAGGAGAAGGAGAAGGTGAAGTCAGGAGGGTGAAGCAGAAGAAGCAGAAGATGGAGAAGGAGAAGGTGAAGTCTGGAGGGTGAAACAGAAGAATCAGAAGAAGGAGAAGGAGAAGGTGAAGTCTGGAGGGTGAATCAGAAGAAGCAGAAGAAAGAGAAGGAGAAGGTGAAGTCTGGAGTGTGAAGCAGAAGAAACAGAAGAAGGAGAAGGAGAAGGTGAAGACTGAAGGGTGAATCAGAAGAAGTAGAAGAAGGAGAAGGAGAAGGTGAAGTCTGGAGGGTGAATCAGAAGAAGTAGAAGAAGGCGAAGGAGAAGGTGAAGTCTGGAGGGTGAATCAGAAGAAGCAGAAGAAGGAGAAGGAGAAGGTGAAGTCTGGAGGGTGAATCAGAAGAAGCAGAAGAAGGAGAAGGAGAAGGTGAAGTCTGGAGGGTGAATCAGAAGAAGCAGAATAAGGAGAAGGAGAAGGTGAAGTCTGGAGGGTGAATCAGAAGAAGCAGAAGAAGGAGAAGGAGAAGGTGAAGTCTGGAGGGTGAATCAGAAGAAGTAGAAGAAGGAGAAGGAGAAGGTGAAGTCTGGAGGGTGAATCAGAAGAAGTAGAAGAAGGAGAAGGAGAAGGTGAAGACTGGAGGGTGAATCAGAAGAAGCAGAAGAAGGAGAAGGAGAAGGTGAAGTCTGGAGGGTGAATCAGAAGAAGTAGAAGAAGGCGAAGGAGAAGGTGAAGTCTGGAGGGTGAATCAGAAGAAGCAGAAGAAGGAGAAGGAGAAGGTGAAGTCTGGAGGGTGAATCAGAAAAAGCAGAAGAAGGAGAAGGAGAAGGTGAAGTCTGGAGGGTGAATCAGAAGAAGCAGAAGAAGGAGAAGGAGAAGGTGAAGTCTGGAGGGTGAATCAGAAGAAGCAGAATAAGGAGAAGGAGAAGGTGAAGTCTGGAGGGTGAATCAGAAGAAGCAGAAGAAGTAGAAAGAGAAGGTGAAGTCTGGAGGGTGAATCAGAAGAAGTAGAAGAAGGAGAAGGAGAAGGTGAAGTCTGGAGGGTGAAGCAGAAGAAGTAGAAGAAGGAGAAGGAGAAGGTGAAGTCAGGAGGGTGAATCAGAAGAAGTAGAAGAAGGAGAAGGAGAAGGTGAAGTCAGGAGGGTGATTCAGAAGAAGCAGAAGAAGGAGAAGGAGAAGGTGAAGTCTGGAGGGTGAATCAGAAGAATCAGAAGAAGGAGAAGGAGAAGGTGAAGTCTGGAGGGTGAATCAGAAGAAGCAGAAGAAAGAGAAGGAGAAGGTGAAGTCTGGAGGGTGAAGCAGAAGAAACAGAAGAAGGAGAAGGAGAAGGTGAAGACTGAAGGGTGAATCAGAAGAAGTAGAAGAAGGAGAAGGAGAAGGTGAGGTCTGGAGGGTGAATCAGAAGAGGTAGAAGAAGGAGAAGGAGAAGGTGAAGTCTGGAGGGTGAATCAGAAGAAGCAGAAGAAGGAGAAGCAGAAGGTGAAGTCTGGAGGGTGAATCAGAAGAAGCAGAAGAAGGAGAAGGAGAAGATGAAGTCTGGAGGGTGAATCAGAAGAAGTAGAAGAAGGAGAAGGAGAAGGTGAGGTCTGGAGGGTGAATCAGAAGAAGCAGAAGAAGGAGAAGGAGAAGGTGAAGTCTGGAGGGTGAATCAGAAGAAGCAGAAGAAGGAGAAGGAGAAGGTGATGTCTGGAGGGTGAATCAGAAGAAGCAAAAGAAGGAGAAGGAGAAGGTGAAGTCAGGAGGGTGAATCAGAAGAAGCAGAAGAAGGAGAAGGAGAAGCTGAAGTTAGGAGGGTGAATCAGAAGAAGCAGAAGAAGGAGAAGGAGCAGGTGAAGTCAGGGGGGTGAAGCAGAAGAAGTAGAAGAAGGAGAAGGAGAAGGTGAAGTCAGGACGGTGAAGCAGAAGAGGCAGAAGAAGGAGAAGGAGAAGGTGAAGTCTGGAGGGCGCAGCAGAAGAAGCAGAAGAAGGAGAAGGAGAAGGTGAAGTCTGGAGGGTGAAGCAGAAGAAGCAGAAGAAGGAGAAGGAGAAGGTGAAGTCTGGAGGGTGAATCAGAAGAAGTAGAAGAAGGAGAAGGAGAAGGTGAAGTCAGGAGAGTGAAGCAGAAGAAGCAGAAGAAGGAGAAGGAGAAGGTGAAGTCTGGAGGGTGAAGCAGAAGAAGCAGAAGAAGGAGAAGGAGAAGGTGAAGTCTGGAGGGCGAAGCAGAAGAAGCAGAAGAAGGAGAAGGAGAAGGTGAAGTCTGGAGGGTGAAGCAGAAGAAGCTGAAGAAGGAGAAGGAGAAGGTGAAGTCTGGAGGGTGAATCAGAAGAAGTAGAAGAAGGAGAAGGAGAAGGTGATGTCTGGAGGGTGAATCAGAAGAAGCAAAAGAAGGAGAAGGAGAAGGTGAAGTCAGGAGGGTGAATCAGAAGAAGCAGAAGAAGGAGAAGGAGAAGGTGAAGTTAGGAGGGTGAATCAGAAGAAGCAGAAGAAGGAGAAGGAGCAGGTGAAGTCAGGGGGGTGAAGCAGAAGAAGTAGAAGAAGGAGAAGGAGAAGGTGAAGTCAGGACGGTGAAGCAGAAGAGGCAGAAGAAGGAGAAGGAGAAGGTGAAGTCTGGAGGGCGCAGCAGAAGAAGCAGAAGAAGGAGAAGGAGAAGGTGAAGTCTGGAGGGTGAAGCAGAAGAAGCAGAAGAAGGAGAAGGAGAAGGTGAAGTCTGGAGGGTGAATCAGAAGAAGTAGAAGAAGGAGAAGGAGAAGGTGAAGTCAGGAGAGTGAAGCAGAAGAAGCAGAAGAAGGAGAAGGAGAAGGTGAAGTCTGGAGGGTGAAGCAGAAGAAGCAGAAGAAGGAGAAGGAGAAGGTGAAGTCTGGAGGGCGAAGCAGAAGAAGCAGAAGAAGGAGAAGGAGAAGGTGAAGTCTGGAGGGTGAAGCAGAAGAAGCTGAAGAAGGAGAAGGAGAAGGTGAAGTCTGGAGGGTGAATCAGAAGAAGTAGAAGAAGGAGAAGGAGAAGGTGAAGTCAGGAGGGTGAAGCAGAAGAAGCAGAAGATGGAGAAGGAGAAGGTGAAGTCTGGAGGGTGAAACAGAAGAATCAGAAGAAGGAGAAGGAGAAGGTGAAGTCTGGAGGGTGAATCAGAAGAAGCAGAAGAAAGAGAAGGAGAAGGTGAAGTCTGGAGGGTGAAGCAGAAGAAACAGAAGAAGGAGAAGGTGAAGACTGAAGGGTGAATCAGAAGAAGTAGAAGAAGGAGAAGGAGAAGGTGAAGTCTGGAGGGTGAATCAGAAGAAGTAGAAGAAGGCGAAGGAGAAGGTGAAGTCTGGAGGGTGAATCAGAAGAAGCAGAAGAAGGAGAAGGAGAAGGTGAAGTCTGGAGGGTGAATCAGAAGAAGCAGAAGAAGGAGAAGGAGAAGGTGAAGTCTGGAGGGTGAATCAGAAGAAGCAGAATAAGGAGAAGGAGAAGGTGAAGTCTGGAGGGTGAATCAGAAGAAGCAGAAGAAGGAGAAGGAGAAGGTGAAGTCTGGAGGGTGAATCAGAAGAAGTAGAAGAAGGAGAAGGAGAAGGTGAAGTCTGGAGGGTGAATCAGAAGAAGTAGAAGAAGGAGAAGGAGAAGGTGAAGACTGGAGGGTGAATCAGAAGAAGCAGAAGAAGGAGAAGGAGAAGGTGAAGTCTGGAGGGTGAATCAGAAGAAGTAGAAGAAGGCGAAGGAGAAGGTGAAGTCTGGAGGGTGAATCAGAAGAAGCAGAAGAAGGAGAAGGAGAAGGTGAAGTCTGGAGGGTGAATCAGAAGAAGCAGAAGAAGGAGAAGGAGAAGGTGAAGTCTGGAGGGTGAATCAGAAGGAGCAGAAGAAGGAGAAGGAGAAGGTGAAGTCTGGAGGGTGAATCAGAAGAAGCAGAATAAGGAGAAGGAGAAGGTGAAGTCTGGAGGGTGAATCAGAAGAAGCAGAAGAAGTAGAAAGAGAAGGTGAAGTCTGGAGGGTGAATCAGAAGAAGTAGAAGAAGGAGAAGGAGAAGGTGAAGTCTGGAGGGTGAAGCAGAAGAAGTAGAAGAAGGAGAAGGAGAAGGTGAAGTCAGGAGGGTGAATCAGAAGAAGTAGAAGAAGGAGAAGGAGAAGGTGAAGTAAGGAGGGTGATTCAGAAGAAGCAGAAGAAGGAGAAGGAGAAGGTGAAGTCTGGAGGGTGAATCAGAAGAATCAGAAGAAGGAGAAGGAGAAGGTGAATTCTGGAGGGTGAATCAGAAGAAGCAGAAGAAAGAGAAGGAGAAGGTGAAGTCTGGAGGGTGAAGCAGAAGAAACAGAAGAAGGAGAAGGAGAAGGTGAAGACTGAAGGGTGAATCAGAAGAAGTAGAAGAAGGAGAAGGAGAAGGTGAGGTCTGGAGGGTGAATCAGAAGAGGTAGAAGAAGGAGAAGGAGAAGGTGAAGTCTGGAGGGTGAATCAGAAGAAGCAGAAGAAGGAGAAGGAGAAGGTGAAGTCTGGAGGGTGAATCAGAAGAAGCAGAAGAAGGAGAAGGAGAAGATGAAGTCTGGAGGGTGAATCAGAAGAAGTAGAAAAAGGAGAAGGAGAAGGTGAGGTCTGGAGGGTGAATCAGAAGAAGCAGAAGAAGGAGAAGGAGAAGGTGAAGTCTGGAGGGTGAATCAGAAGAAGCAGAAGAAGGAGAAGGAGAAGGTGATGTCTGGAGGGTGAATCAGAAGAAGCAAAAGAAGGAGAAGGAGAAGGTGAAGTCAGGAGGGTGAATCAGAAGAAGCAGAAGAAGGAGAAGGAGAAGCTGAAGTTAGGAGGGTGAATCAGAAGAAGCAGAAGAAGGAGAAGGAGCAGGTGAAGTCAGGGGTGTGAAGCAGAAGAAGTAGAAGAAGGAGAAGGAGAAGGTGAAGTCAGGACGGTGAAGCAGAAGAGGCAGAAGAAGGAGAAGGAGAAGGTGAAGTTTGGAGGGCGCAGCAGAAGAAGCAGAAGAAGGAGAAGGAGAAGATGAAGTCTGGAGGGTGAAGCAGAAGAAGCTGAAGAAGGAGAAGGAGAAGGTGAAGTCTGGAGGGTGAAGCAGAAGAAGCTGAAGAAGGAGAAGGAGAAGGTGAAGTCTGGAGGGTGAATCAGAAGAAGTAGAAGAAGGAGAAGGAGAAGGTGATGTCTGGAGGGTGAATCAGAAGAAGCAAAAGAAGGAGAAGGAGAAGGTGAAGTCAGGAGGGTGAATCAGAAGAAGCAGAAGAAGGAGAAGGAGAAGGTGAAGTTAGGAGGGTGAATCAGAAGAAGCAGAAGAAGGAGAAGGAGCAGGTGAAGTCAGGGGTTGAAGCAGAAGAAGTAGAAGAAGGAGAAGGAGAAGGTGAAGTCAGGACGGTGAAGCAGAAGAGGCAGAAGAAGGAGAAGGAGAAGGTGAAGTCTGGAGGGCGCAGCAGAAGAAGCAGAAGAAGGAGAAGGAGAAGGTGAAGTCTGGAGGGTGAAGCAGAAGAAGCAGAAGAAGGAGAAGGAGAAGGTGAAGTCAGGAGGGTGAATCAGAAGAAGCAGAAGAAGGAGAAGGAGAAGGTGAAGTCTGGAGGGTGAATCAGAAGAATCAGAAGAAGGAGAAGGAGAAGGTGAAGTCTGGAGGGTGAATCAGAAGAAGCAGAAGAAAGAGAAGGAGAAGGTGAAGTCTGGAGGGTGAATCAGAAGAAGCAGAAGAAGGAGAAGGAGAAGGTGAAGTCTGGAGGGTGAATCAGAAGAAGTAGAAGAAGGAGAAGGAGAAGTTGAAGTCTGGAGGGTGAAGCAGAAGAATTAGAAGATGGAGAAGGAGAAGGTGAAGTCAGGAGGGTGAATCAGAAGAAGTAGAAGAAGGAGAAGGAGAAGGTGAAGTCAGGAGGGTGAATCGGAAGAAGCAGAAAATGGAGAAGGAGAAGGTGAAGTCTGGAGGGTGAATCAGAAGAATCAGAAGAAGGAGAAGGAGAAGGTGAAGTCTGGAGGGTGAATCAGAAGAAGCAGAGGAAGGAGAAGGAGAAGGTAAAGTCTGGAGGGTGAATCAGAAGAAGCAGAATAAGGAGAAGGAGAAGGTGAAGTCTGGAGGGTGAATCAGAAGAAGCAGAATAAGGAGAAGGAGAAGGTGAAGTCTGGAGGGTGAATCAGAAGAAGCAGAAGAAGGAGAAGGAGAAGGTGAAGTCTGGAGGGTGAGTCAGAAGAAGTAGAAGAAGGAGAAGGAGAAGGTGAAGTCTGGAGGGTGAAGCAGAAGAAGTAGAAGAAGGAGAAGGAGAAGGTGAAGTCAGGTGGGTGAATCAGAAGAAGTAGAAGAAGGAGAAGGAGAAGGTGAAGTCAGGAGGGTGAATCAGAAGAAGCAGAAGAAGGAGAAGGAGAAGGTGAAGTCTGGAGGGTGAATCAGAAGAATCAGAAGAAGGAGAAGGAGAAGGTGAAGTCTGGAGGGTGAATCAGAAGAAGCAGAAGAAAGAGAAGGAGTAGGTGAAGTCTGGAGGGTGAAGCAGAAGAAACAGAAGAAGGAGAAGGAGAAGGTGAAGACTGGAGGGTGAATCAGAAGAAGTAGAAGAAGGAGAAGGAGAAGGTGAAGTCTGGAGGGTGAATCAGAAGAAGTAGAAGAAGGAGAAGGAGAAGGTGAAGTCTGGAGGGTGAATCAGAAGAAGCAGAAGAAGGAGAAGGAGAAGGTGAAGTCTGGAGGGTGAATCAGAAGAAGCAGAAGAAGGAGAAGGAGAAGATGAAGACTGGAGGGTGAATCAGAAGAAGTAGAAGAAGGAGAAGGAGAAGGTGAAGTCTGGAGGGTGAATCAGAAGTAGTAGAAGAAGGAGAAGGAGAAGGTGAAGTCTGGAGGGTGAATCAGAAGAAACAGAAGAAGGAGAAGGAGAAGGTGAAGTCTGGAGTGTGAATCAGAAGAAGTAGAAGAAGGAGAAGGAGAACGTGTAGTCTGGAGGGTGAATCAGAAGAAGTAGACGAAGGAGAAGGAGAAGGTGAAGTCTGGAGGGTGAATCAGAAGAAGCAGAAGAAGGAGATGGACAAGGTGAAGTCTGGAGGGTGAATCAGAAGAAGTAGAAGAAGGAGAAGGAGAAGGTGAAGTCTGGAGGGTGAATCAGAAGAAGCAGAAGAAGGAGAAGGAGAAGGTGAAGTCTGGAGGGTGAATCAGAAGAAGCAGAAGAAGGAGAAGGAGAAGGTGAAGTCTGGAGGGTGATTCAGAAGAAGCAGAATAAGGAGAAGGAGAAGGTGAAGTCTGGAGGGTGAATCAGAAGAAGCAGAAGAAGGAGAAGGAGAAGGTGAAGTCTGGAGGGTGAATCAGAAGAAGTAGAAGAAGGAGAAGGAGAAGGTGAAGTCTGGAGGGTGAATCAGAAGAAGTAGAAGAAGGAGAAGGAGAAGGTGAAGTCTGGAGGGTGAATCAGAAGAAGTAGAAGAAGGAGAAGGAGAAGGTGTAGTCTGGAGGGTGAATCAGAAGAAGCAGAAGAAGGAGAAGGAGAAGGTGAAGTCTGGAGGGTGAATCAGAAGAAGCAGAAGAAGGAGAAGGAGAAGGTGAAGTCTGGAGGGTGAATCAGAAGAAGCAGAAGAAGGAGAAGGAGAAGGTGAAGTCAGGAGGGTGAATCAGAAGAAGCAGAAGAAGGAGAAGGAGAAGGTGAAGTTAGGAGGGTGAATCAGAAGAAGCAGAAGAAGGAGAAGGAGCAGGTGATGTCAGGGGGATGAAGCAGAAGAAGTAGAAGAAGGAGAAGGAGAAGGTGAAGTCAGGACGGTGAAGCAGAAGAAGCAGAAGAAGGAGAAGGAGAAGGTGAAGTCTGGAGGGTGAATCAGAAGAAGTAGAAGAAGGAAAAGGAGAAGGTCAAGTCTGGAGGGTGAATCAGAAGAAGTAGAAGAAGGAGAAGGAGAAGGTGAAGTCTGGAGGGTGAAGCAGAAGAAGTAGAAGAAGGAGAAGGAGAAGGTGAAGTCAGGAGGGTGAATCAGAAGAAGTAGAAGAAGGAGAAGGAGAAGGTGAAGTCAGGAGGGTGAATCAGAAGAAGCAGAAGAAGGAGAAGGAGAAGGTGAAGTCTGGAGGGTGAATCAGAAGAATCAGAAGAAGGAGAAGGAGAAGGTGAAGTCTGGAGGGTGAATCAGAAGAAACAGAAGAAAGAGAAGGAGAAGGTGAAGTCTGGAGGGTGATTCAGAAGAAGTAGAAGAAGGAGAAGGAGAAGGTGAAGTCTGGAGGGTGAATCAGAAGAAGCAGAAGAAGGAGAAGGAGAAGGTGAAGTCTGGAGGGTGAATCAGAAGAAGCAGAAGAAGGAGAAGGAGAAGGTGAAGTCTGCAGGGTGAATCAGAAGAAGCAGAAGAAGGAGAAGGAGAAGGTGAAGTCTGGAGGGTGAATCAGAAGAAGCAGAATAAGGAGAAGGAGACGGTGAAGTCTGGAGGGTGAATCAGAAGAAGCAGAAGAAGGAGAAGGAGAAGGTGAAGTCTGGAGGGTGAATCAGAAGAAGTAGAAGAAGGAGAAGGAGAAGTTGAAGTCTGGAGGGTGAAGCAGAAGAATTAGAAGATGGAGAAGGAGAAGGTGAAGTCAGGAGGGTGAATCAGACGAAGTAGAAGAAGGAGAAGGAGAAGGTGAAGTCAGGAGGGTGAATCGGAAGAAGCAGAAGATGGAGAAGGAGAAGGTGAAGTCTGGAGGGTGAATCAGAAGAATCAGAAGAAGGACAAGGAGAAGGTGAAGTCTGGAGGGTGAATCAGAAGAAGCAGAGGAAGGAGAAGGAGAAGGTAAAGTCTGGAGGGTGAATCAGAAGAAGCAGAATAAGGAGAAGGAGAAGGTGAAGTCTGGAGGGTGAATCAGAAGAAGCAGAATAAGGAGAAGGAGAAGGTGAAGTCTGGAGGGTGAATCAGAAGAAGCAGAAGAAGGAGAAGGAGAAGGTGAAGTCTGGAGGGTGAATCAGAAGAAGTAGAAGAAGGAGAAGGAGAAGGTGAAGTCTGGAGGGTGAAGCAGAAGAAGTAGAAGAAGGAGAAGGAGAAGGTGAAGTCAGGTGGGTGAATCAGAAGAAGTAGAAGAAGGAGAAGGAGAAGGTGAAGTCAGGAGGGTGAATCAGAAGAAGCAGAAGAAGGAGAAGGAGAAGGTGAAGTCTGGAGGGTGAATCAGAAGAATCAGAAGAAGGAGAAGGAGAAGGTGAAGTCTGGAGGGTGAATCAGAAGAAGCAGAAGAAAGAGAAGGAGAAGGTGAAGTCTGGAGGGTGAAGCAGAAGAAACAGAAGAAGGAGAAGGAGAAGGTGAAGACTGGAGGGTGAATCAGAAGAAGTAGAAGAAGGAGAAGGAGAAGGTGAAGTCTGGAGGGTGAATCAGAAGAAGTAGAAGAAGGAGAAGGAGAAGGTGAAGTCTGGAGGGTGAATCAGAAGAAGCAGAAGAAGGAGAAGGAGAAGGTGAAGTCTGGAGGGTGAATCAGAAGAAGCAGAAGAAGGAGAAGGAGAAGATGAAGTCTGGAGGGTGAATCAGAAGAAGTAGAAGAAGGAGAAGGAGAAGGTGAAGTCTGGAGGGTGAATCAGAAGTAGTAGAAGAAGGAGAAGGAGAAGGTGAAGTCTGGAGGGTGAATCAGAAGAAACAGAAGAAGGAGAAGGAGAAGGTGAAGTCTGGAGGGAGAATCAGAAGAAGTAGAAGAAGGAGAAGGAGAAGGTGTAGTCTGGAGGGTGAATCAGAAGAAGTAGACGAAGGAGAAGGAGAAGGTGAAGTCTGGAGGGTGAATCAGAAGAAGCAGAAGAAGGAGATGGAGAAGGTGAAGTCTGAAGGGTGAATCAGAAGAAGTAGAAGAAGGAGAAGGAGAAGGTGAAGTCTGGAGGGTGAATCAGAAGAAGCAGAAGAAGGAGAAGGAGAAGGTGAAGTCTGGAGGGTGAATCAGAAGAAGCAGAAGAAGGAGAAGGAGAAGGTGAAGTCTGGAGGGTGATTCAGAAGAAGCAGAATAAGGAGAAGGAGAAGGTGAAGTCTGGAGGGTGAATCAGAAGAAGCAGAAGAAGGAGAAGGAGAAGGTGAAGTCTGGAGGGTGAATCAGAAGAAGTAGAAGAAGGAGAAGGAGAAGGTGAAGTCTGGAGGGTGAATCAGAAGAAGTAGAAGAAGGAGAAGGAGAAGGTGAAGTCTGGAGGGTGAATCAGAAGAAGTAGAAGAAGGAGAAGGAGAAGCAGAAGTCTGGAGGGTGAAGCAGAAGAAGTAGAAGAAGGAGAAGGAGAAGGTGAAGTCAGGAGGGTGAATCAGAAGATGTAGAAGAAGGAGAAGGAGAAGGTGAAGTCAGGAGGGTGAATCAGAAGAAGCAGAAGAAGGAGAAGGAGAAGGTGAAGTCTGGAGGGTGAATCAGAAGAATCAGAAGAAGGAGAAGGAGAAGGTGAAGTCTGGAGGGTGAATCAGAAGAAGCAGAAGAAAGAGAAGGAGAAGGTGAAGTCTGGAGGGTGAATCAGAAGAAGTAGAAGAAGGAGAAGGAGAAGGTGAAGTCTGGAGGGTGAAACAGAAGAAGCAGAAGAAGGAGAAGGTGAAGTCTGGAGGGTGAATCAGAAGAAGTAGACGAAGGAGAAGGAGAAGGTGAAGTCTGGAGGGTGAATCAGAAGAAGCAGAAGAAGGAGATGGAGAAGGTGAAGTCTGGAGGGTGAATCAGAAGAAGCAGAAGAAGGAGAAGGAGAAGGTGAAGTCTGGATGGTGAATCAGAAGAAGAAGAAGAAGGAGAAGGAGAAGGTGAAGTCTGGAGGGTGAAGCAGAAGAAGTAGAAGAAGGAGAAGGAGAAGGTGAAGTCAGGTGGGTGAATCAGAAGAAGTAGAAGAAGGAGAAGGAGAAGGTGAAGTCAGGAGGGTGAATCAGAAGAAGCAGAAGAAGGAGAAGGAGAAGGTGAAGTCTGGAGGGTGAATCAGAAGAATCAGAAGAAGGAGAAGGAGAAGGTGAAGTCTGGAGGGTGAATCAGAAGAAGCAGAAGAAAGAGAAGGAGAAGGTGAAGTCTGGAGGGTGAAGCAGAAGAAACAGAAGAAGGAGAAGGAGAAGGTGAAGACTGGAGGGTGAATCAGAAGAAGTAGAAGAAGGAGAAGGAGAAGGTGAAGTCTGGAGGGTGAATCAGAAGAAGTAGAAGAAGGAGAAGGAGAAGGTGAAGTCTGGAGGGTGAATCAGAAGAAGCAGAAGAAGGAGAAGGAGAAGGTGAAGTCTGGAGGGTGAATCAGAAGAAGCAGAAGAAGGAGAAGGAGAAGATGAAGTCTGGAGGTTGAATCAGAAGAAGTAGAAGAAGGAGAAGGAGAAGGTGAAGTCTGGAGGGTGAATCAGAAGTAGTAGAATAAGGAGAAGGAGAAGGTGAAGTCTGGAGGGTGAATCAGAAGAAACAGAAGAAGGAGAAGGAGAAGGTGAAGTCTGGAGGGTGAATCAGAAGAAGTAGAAGAAGGAGAAGGAGAAGGTGTAGTCTGGAGGGTGAATCAGAAGAAGTAGACGAAGGAGAAGGAGAAGGTGAAGTCTGGAGGGTGAATCAGAAGAAGCAGAAGAAGGAGATGGAGAAGGTGAAGTCTGGAGGGTGAATCAGAAGAAGTAGAAGAAGGAGAAGGAGAAGGTGAAGTCTGGAGGGTGAATCAGAAGAAGCAGAAGAAGGAGAAGGAGAAGTTGAAGTCTGGAGGGTGAATCAGAAGAAGCAGAAGAAGGAGAAGGGGAAGGTGAAGTCTGGAGGGTGATTCAGAAGAAGCAGAATAAGGAGAAGGAGAAGGTGAAGTCTGGAGGGTGAATCAGAAGAAGCAGAAGAAGGAGAAGGAGAAGGTGAAGTCTGGAGGGTGAATCAGAAGAAGCAGAAGAAGGAGAAGGAGAAGGTGAAGTCTGGAGGGTGAATCAGAAGAAGTAGAAGAAGGAGAAGGAGAAGGTGAAGTCTGGAGGGTGAATCAGAAGAAGTAGAAGAAGGAGAAGGAGAAGGTGAAGTCTGGAGGGTGAATCAGAAGAAGTAGAAGAAGGAGAAGGAGAAGGTGAAGTCTGGAGGGTGAATCAGAAGAAACAGAAGAAGGAGAAGGAGAAGGTGAAGTCTGGAGGGTGAATCAGAAGAAGTAGAAGAAGGAGAAGGAGAAGGTGTAGTCTGGAGGGTGAATCAGAAGAAGTAGACGAAGGAGAAGGAGAAGGTGAAGTCTGGAGGGTGAATCAGAAGAAGCAGAAGAAGGAGATGGAGAAGGTGAAGTCTGGAGGGTGAATCAGAAGAAGTAGAAGAAGGAGAAGGAGAAGGTGAAGTCTGGAGGGTGAATCAGAAGAAGCAGAAGAAGGAGAAGGAGAAGGTGAAGTCTGGAGGGTGAATCAGAAGAAGCAGAAGAAGGAGAAGGAGAAGGTGAAGTCTGGAGGGTGATTCAGAAGAAGCAGAATAAGGAGAAGGAGAAGGTGAAGTCTGGAGGGTGAATCAGAAGAAGCAGAAGAAGGAGAAGGAGAAGGTGAAGTCTGGAGGGTGAATCAGAAGAAGTAGAAGAAGGAGAAGGAGAAGGTGAAGTCTGGAGGGTGAATCAGAAGAAGTAGAAGAAGGAGAAGGAGAAGGTGAAGTCTGGAGGGTGAATCAGAAGAAGTAGAAGAAGGAGAAGGATAAGCTGAAGTCTGGAGGGTGAAGCAGAAGAAGTAGAAGAAGGAGAAGGAGAAGGTGAAGTCAGGAGGGTGAATCAGAAGATGTAGAAGAAGGAGAAGGAGAAGGTTAAGTCAGGAGGGTGAATCAGAAGAAGCAGAAGAAGGAGAAGGAGAAGGTGAAGTCTGGAGGGTGAATCAGAAGAATCAGAAGAAGGAGAAGGAGAAGGTGAAGTCTGGAGGGTGAATCAGAAGAAGCAGAAGAAAGAGAAGGTGAAGGTGAAGTCTGGAGGGTGAATCAGAAGAAGTAGAAGAAGGAGAAGGAGAAGGTGAAGTCTGGAGGGTGAATCAGAAGAAGCAGAAGAAGGAGAAGGAGAAGCTGAAGTCTGGAGGGTGAATCAGAAGAAGTAGACGAAGGAGAAGGAGAAGGTGAAGTCTGGAGGGTGAATCAGAAGAAGCAGAAGAAGGAGATGGAGAAGGTGAAGTCTGGAGGGTGAATCAGAAGAAGCAGAAGAAGGAGAAGGAGAAGGTGAAGTCTGGAGGGTGAATCAGAAGAAGTAGAAGAAGGAGAAGGAGAAGGTGAAGTCTGGAGGGTGAAGCAGAAGAAGTAGAAGAAGGAGAAGGAGAAGGTGAAGTCAGGTGGGTGAATCAGAAGAAGTAGAAGAAGGAGAAGGAGAAGGTGAAGTCAGGAGGGTGAATCAGAAGAAGCAAAAGAAGGAGAAGGAGAAGGTGAAGTCTGGAGGGTGAATCAGAAGAATCAGAAGAAGGAGAAGGAGAAGGTGAAGTCTGGAGGGTGAGTCAGAAGAAGCAGAAGAAAGAGAAGGAGAAGGTGAAGTCTGGAGGGTGAAGCAGAAGAAACAGAAGAAGGAGAAGGAGAAGGTGAAGACTGGAGGGTGAATCAGAAGAAGTAGAAGAAGGAGAAGGAGAAGGTGAAGTCTGGCGGGTGAATCAGAAGAAGTAGAAGAAGGAGAAGGAGAAGGTGAAGTCTGGAGGGTGAATCAGAAGAAGCAGAAGAAGGAGAAGGAGAAGATGAAGTCTGGAGGTTGAATCAGAAGAAGTAGAAGAAGGAGAAGGAGAAGGTGAAGTCTGGAGGGTGAATCAGAAGTAGTAGAAGAAGGAGAAGGAGAAGGTGAAGTCTGGAGGGTGAATCAGAAGAAACAGAAGAAGGAGAAGGAGAAGGTGAAGTCTGGAGGGTGAATCAGAAGAAGTAGAAGAAGGAGAAGGAGAAGGTGTAGTCTGGAGGGTGAATCAGAAGAAGTAGACGAAGGAGAAGGAGAAGGTGAAGTCTGGAGGGTGAATCAGAAGAAGCAGAAGAAGGAGATGGAGAAGGTGAAGTCTGGAGGGTGAATCAGAAGAAGTAGAAGAAGGAGAAGGAGAACGTGAAGTCTGGAGGGTGAATCAGAAGAAGCAGAAGAAGGAGAAGGAGAAGGTGAAGTCTGGAGGGTGAATCAGAAGAAGCAGAAGAAGGAGAAGGAGAAGGTGAAGTCTGGAGGGTGATTCAGAAGAAGCAGAATAAGGAGAAGGAGAAGGTGAAGTCTGGAGGGTGAATCAGAAGAAGCAGAAGAAGGAGAAGGAGAAGGTGAAGTCTGGAGGGTGAATCAGAAGAAGTAGAAGAAGGAGAAGGAGAAGGTGAAGTCTGGAGGGTGAATCAGAAGAAGTAGAAGAAGGAGAAGGAGAAGGTGAAGTCTGGAGGGTGAATCAGAAGAAGTAGAAGAAGGAGAAGGAGAAGCTGAAGTCTGGAGGGTGAAGCAGAAGAAGTAGAAGAAGGAGAAGGAGAAGGTGAAGTCAGGAGGGTGAATCAGAAGATGTAGAAGAAGGAGAAGGAGAAGGTGAAGTCAGGAGGGTGAATCAGAAGAAGCAGAAGAAGGAGAAGGAGAAGGTGAAGTCTGGAGGGTGAATCAGAAGAATCAGAAGAAGGAGAAGGAGAAGGTGAAGTCTGGAGGGTGAATCAAAAGAAGCAGAAGAAAGAGAAGGAGAAGGTGAAGTCTGGAGGGTGAATCAGAAGAAGTAGAAGAAGGAGAAGGAGAAGGTGAAGTCTGGAGGGTGAATCAGAAGAAGCAGAAGAAGGAGAAGGAGAAGGTGAAGTCTGGAGGGTGAATCAGAAGAAGTAGACGAAGGAGAAGGAGAAGGTGAAGTCTGGAGGGTGAATCAGAAGAAGCAGAAGAAGGAGATGGAGAAGGTGAAGTCTGGAGGGTGAATCAGAAGAAGTAGAAGAAGGAGAAGGAGAAGGTGAAGTCTGGAGGGTGAATCAGAAGAAGCAGAAGAAGGAGAAGGAGAAGGTGAAGTCTGGAGGGTGAATCAGAAGAAGCAGAAGAAGGAGAAGGAGAAGGTGAAGTCTGGAGGGTGATTCAGAAGAAGCAGAATAAGGAGAAGGAGAAGGTGAAGTCTGGAGGGTGAATCAGAAGAAGTAGAAGAAGGAGAAGGAGAAGGTGAAGTCTGGAGGGTGAAGCAGAAGAAGTAGAAGAAGGAGAAGGAGAAGGTGAAGTCAGGAGGGTGAATCAGAAGATGTAGAAAAAGGAGAAGGAGAAGGTGAAGTCAGGAGGGTGAATCAGAAGAAGCAGAAGAAGGAGAAGGAGAAGGTGAAGTCTGGAGGGTGAATCAGAAGAAGTAGAAGAAGGAGAAGGAGAAGGTGAAGTCTGGAGGGTGAATCAGAAGAAGCAGAAGAAGGAGAAGGAGAAGGTGAAGTCTGGAGGGTGAATCAGAAGAAGCAGAAGAAGGAGAAGGAGAAGGTGAAGTCTGGAGGGTGAATCAGAAGAAGCAGAATAAGGAGAAGGAGCAGGTGAAGTCTGGAGGGTGAATCAGAAGAAGTAGAAGAAGGAGAAGGAGAAGGTGTAGTCTGGAGGGTGAAGCAGAAGAAGTAGAAGAAGGAGAAGGAGAAGGTGAAGTCAGGAGGGTGAATCAGAAGAAGCAGAAGAAGGAGAAGGAGAAGGTGAAGTCTGGAGGGTGAATCAGAAGAAGTAGAAGAAGGAGAAGGAGAAGGTGAAGTCTGGAGGGTGAATCAGAAGAAGCAGAAGAAGGAGAAGGAGAAGGTAAAGTCTGGAGGGTGAATCAGAAGAAGCAGAAGAAGGAGAAGGAGAAGGTGAAGTCTGCAGGGTGAATCAGAAGAAGCAGAAGAAGGAGAAGGAGAAGGTGAAGTCTGGAGGGTGAATCAGAAGAAGCAGAATAAGGAGAAGGAGAAGGTGAAGTCTGGAGGGTGAATCAGAAGAAGCAGAAGAAGGAGAAGGAGAAGGTGAAGTCTGGAGGGTGAATCAGAAGAAGCAGAAGAAGGAGAAGGAGAAGGTGAAGTCTGGAGGGTGAATCAGAAGAAGTAGAAGTAGGAGAAGGAGAAGGTGAAGTCTGGAGGGTGAAGCAGAAGAAGTAGAAGAAGGAGAAGGAGAAGGTGAAGTCAGGAGGGTGAATCAGAAGAAGTAGAAGAAGGAGAAGGAGAAGGTGAAGTCAGGAGGGTGAATCAGAAGAAGCAGAAGAAGGAGAAGGAGAAGGTGAAGTCTGGAGGGTGAATCAGACGAATCAGAAGAAGGAGAAGGAGAAGGTGAAGTCTGAAGGGTGAATCAGAAGAAGCAGAAGAAAGAGAAGAAGAAGGTGAAGTCTGGAGGGTGAAGCAGAAGAAACAGAAGAAGGAGAAGGAGAAGGTGAAGACTGGAGGGTGAATCTGAAGAAGTATAAGAAGGAGAAGGAGAAGGTGAAGTCTGGAGGGTGAATCAGAAGAAGTAGAAGAAGGAGAAGGAGAAGGTGAAGTCTGGAGGGTGAATCAGAAGAAGCAGAAGAAGGAGAAGGAGAAGGTGAAGTCTGGAGGGTGAATCAGAAGAAGCAGAAGAAAGAGAAGGAGAAGATGAAGTCTGGAGGGTGAATCAGAAGAAGCAGAAGAAGGAGAAGGAGAAGGTGAAGTCTGGAGGGTGAATCAGAAGAAGCAGAAGAAGGAGAAGGAGAAGGTGAAGTCAGGAGGGTGAATCAGAAGAAGCAGAAGAAGGAGAAGGAGAAGGTGTAGTTGGGAGGGTGAATCAGAAGAAGCAGAAGAAGGAGAAGGAGCAGGTGAAGTCAGGGGGGTGAAGCAGAAGAAGTAGAAGAAGGAGAAGGAGAAGGTGAAGTCAGGACGGTGAAGCAGAAGAAGCAGAAGAAGGAGAAGGAGAAGGTGTAGTCTGGAGGGCGCAGCAGAAGAAGCAGAAGAAGGAGAAGGAGAAGCTGAAGTCTGGAGGGTGAAGCAGAAGAAGCAGAAGAAGGAGAAGGAGAAGGTGACGTCTGGAGGGTGAATCAGAAGAAGCAGAAGAAGGAGAAGGAGAAGCTGAAGTCAGGAGAGTGAAGCAGAAGAAGCAGAAGATGGAGAAGGAGAAGGTGAAGTCTGGAGGGCGAAGCAGAAGAAGCAGAAGAAGGAGAAGGAGAAGGTGAAGTCTGGAGGGTGAAGCAGAAGAAGCAGAAGAAGGAGAAGGAGAAGGTGGAGTCTTGAGGGTGAATCAGAAGAAGTAGAAGAAGGAGAAGGAGAAGGTGAAGTCAGGAGGGTGAAGCAGAAGAAGCAGAAGAAGGAGAAGGAGAAGGTGAAGTCTGGAGGGTGAAGCAGAAGAAGCAGAAGAAGGAGCAGGAGAAGGTGAAGTCTGGAGGGTGAAGCAGAAGAAGCAGAAGAAGGAGAAGGAGAAGGTGAAGTCAGGAGGGTGAATCAGAAGAATTAGAAGAAGGAGAAGGAGAAGGTGAAGTCTGGAGGGTGAATCAGAAGAAGCAGAAGAAGGAGAAGGAGAAGGTGAAGTCTGGAGGGTGAATCAGAAGAAGCAGAAGAAGGAGAAGGAGAAGGTGAAGTCTGGAGGGTGAATCAGAAGAAGTAGAAGAAGGAGAAGGAGAAGGTGAAGTCAGGAGGGTGAATCAGAAGAAGTAGAAGAAGGAGAAGGAGAAGGTGAAGTCAGGAGGGTGAATCAGAAGAAGCAGAAGAAGGAGAAGGAGAAGGTGAAGTCTGGAGGGTGAATCAGAAGAATCAGAAGACGGAGAAGGAGAAGGTGAAGTCTGAAGGGTGAATCAGAAGAAGCAGAAGAAAGAGAAGAAGAAGGTGAAGTCTGGAGGGTGAAGCAGAAGAAACAGAAGAAGGAGAAGGAGAAGGTGAAGACTGGAGGGTGAATCTGAAGAAGTATAAGAAGGAGAAGGAGAAGGTGAAGTCTGGAGGGTGAATCAGAAGAAGTAGAAGAAGGAGAAGGAGAAGGTGAAGTCTGGAGGGTGAATCAGAAGAAGCAGAAGAAGGAGAAGGAGAAGGTGAAGTCTGGAGGGTGAATCAGAAGAAGCAGAAGAAAGAGAAGGAGAAGATGAAGTCTGGAGGGTGAATCAGAAGAAGCAGAAGAAGGAGAAGGAGAAGTTGAAGTCTGGAGGGTGAATCAGAAGAAGCAGAAGAAGGAGAAGGAGAAGGTGAAGTCAGGAGGGTGAATCAGAAGAAGCAGAAGAAGGAGAAGGAGAAGGTGTAGTTGGGAGGGTGAATCAGAAGAAGCAGAAGAAGGAGAAGGAGCAGGTGAAGTCAGGGGGGTGAAGCAGAAGAAGTAGAAGAAGGAGAAGGAGAAGGTGAAGTCAGGACGGTGAAGCAGAAGAAGCAGAAGAAGGAGAAGGAGAAGGTGTAGTCTGGAGGGCGCAGCAGAAGAAGCAGAAGAAGGAGAAGGAGAAGCTGAAGTCTGGAGGGTGAAGCAGAAGAAGCAGAAGAAGGAGAAGGAGAAGGTGAAGTCTGGAGGGTGAATCAGAAGAAGCAGAAGAAGGAGAAGGAGAAGCTGAAGTCAGGAGAGTGAAGCAGAAGAAGCAGAAGATGGAGAAGGAGAAGGTGAAGTCTGGAGGGCGAAGCAGAAGAAGCAGAAGAAGGAGAAGGAGAAGGTGAAGTCTGGAGGGTGAAGCAGAAGAAGCAGAAGAAGGAGAAGGAGAAGGTGGAGTCTGGAGGGTGAATCAGAAGAAGTAGAAGAAGGAGAAGGAGAAGGTGAAGTCTGGAGGGTGAAGCAGAAGAAGCAGAAGAAGGAGAAGGAGAAGGTGAAGTCAGGAGGGTGAATCAGAAGAATTAGAAGAAGGAGAAGGAGAAGGTGAAGTCTGGAGGGTGAATCAGAAGAAGCAGAAGAAGGAGAAGGAGAAGGTGAAGTCTGGAGGGTGAATCAGAAGAAGCAGAAGAAGGAGAAGGAGAAGATGAAGTCTGGAGGGTGAATCAGAAGAAGTAGAAGAAGGAGAAGGAGAAGGTGAAGTCTGGAGGGTGAATCAGAAGAAGCAGAAGAAGGAGAAGGAGAAGGTGAAGTCTGGAGGGTGAATCAGAAGAAGCAGAAGAAAGAGAAGGAGAAGATGAAGTCTGGAGGGTGAATCAGAAGAAGCAGAAGAAGGAGAAGGAGAAGGTGAAGTCTGGAGGGTGAATCAGAAGAAGCAGAAGAAGGAGAAGGAGAAGGTGAAGTCAGGAGGGTGAATCAGAAGAAGCAGAAGAAGGAGAAGGAGAAGGTGTAGTTGGGAGGGTGAATCAGAAGAAGCAGAAGAAGGAGAAGGAGCAGGTGAAGTCAGGGGGGTGAAGCAGAAGAAGTAGAAGAAGGAGAAGGAGAAGGTGAAGTCAGGACGGTGAAGCAGAAGAAGCAGAAGAAGGAGAAGGAGAAGGTGTAGTCTGGAGGGCGCAGCAGAAGAAGCAGAAGAAGGAGAAGGAGAAGCTGAAGTCTGGAGGGTGAAGCAGAAGGAGAAGGAGAAGGTGAAGTCTGGAGGGTGAATCAGAAGAAGCAGAAGAAGGAGAAGGAGAAGCTGAAGTCAGGAGAGTGAAGCAGAAGAAGCAGAAGATGGAGAAGGAGAAGGTGAAGTCTGGAGGGCGAAGCAGAAGAAGCAGAAGAAGGAGAAGGAGAAGGTGAAGTCTGGAGGGTGAAGCAGAAGAAGCAGAAGAAGGAGAAGGAGAAGGTGGAGTCTGGAGGGTGAATCAGAAGAAGTAGAAGAAGGAGAAGGAGAAGGTGAAGTCAGGAGGGTGAAGCAGAAGAAGCAGAAGAAGGAGAAGGAGAAGGTGAAGTCTGGAGGGTGAAGCAGAAGAAGCAGAAGAAGGAGCAGGAGAAGGTGAAGTCTGGAGGGTGAAGCAGAAGAAGCAGAAGAAGGAGAAGGAGAAGGTGAAGTCAGGAGGGTGAATCAGAAGAATTAGAAGAAGGAGAAGGAGAAGGTGAAGTCTGGAGGGTGAATCAGAAGAAGCAGAAGAAGGAGAAGGAGAAGGTGAAGTCTGGAGGGTGAATCAGAAGAAGCAGAAGAAGGAGAAGGAGAAGATGAAGTCTGGAGGGTGAATCAGAAGAAGTAGAAGAAGGAGAAGGAGAAGGTGAGGTCTGGAGGGTCAATCAGAAGAAGCAGAAGAAGGAGAAGGAGAAGGTGAAGTCTGGAGGGTGAATCAGAAGAAGCAGAAGAAGGACAAGGAGAAGGTGAAGTCTGGAGGGTGAATTAGAAGAAGCAGAAGAAGGAGAAGGAGAAGGTGAAGTCAGGAGGGTGAATCAGAAGAAGCAGAAGAAGGAGAAGGAGAAGGTAAAGTTAGGAGGGTGAATCAGAAGAAGCAGAAGAAGGAGAAGGAGCAGGTGAAGTCAGGGGGGTGAAGCAGAAGAAGTAGAAGAAGGAGAAGGAGAAGGTGAAGTCAGGAGGGTGAAGCAGAAGAAGCAGAAGAAGGAGAAGGAGAAGATGAAGTCTGGAGGGTGAAGCAGAAGAAGCAGAAGAAGGAGAAGGAGAAGGTGAAGTCTGGAGGGTGAATCAGAAGAAGTAGAAGAAGGTGAAGGAGAAGGTGAAGTCAGGAGAGTGAAGCAGACGAAGCAGAAGAAGGAGAAGGAGAAGGTGAAGTCTGGAGGGTGAAGCAGAAGAATCAGAAGAAGGAGAAGGAGAAGGTGAAGTCTGGAGGGTGAATCAGAAGAAGCAGAAGAAAGAGAAGGAGAAGGTGAAGTCTGGAGGGTGAATCAGAAGAAGTAGAAGAAGGAGAAGGAGAAGGTGAAGTCTGGAGGGTGAATCAGAAGAAGCAGAAGAAGGAGAAGGAGAAGGTGAAGTCTGGAGGGTGAATCAGAAGAAGTAGACGAAGGAGAAGGAGAAGGTGAAGTCTGGAGGGTGAATCAGAAGAAGTAGAAGAAGGAGGAAGGAGAAGGTGAAGTCTGGAGGGTGAATCAGAAGAAGCAGAAGAAGGAGAAGGAGAAGGTGAAGTCTGGAGGGTGAATCAGAAGAAGCACAGAAGAAGGAGAAGGTGAAGTCTGGAGGGTGATTCAGAAGAAGCAGAATAGGAGAAGGAGAAGGTGAAGTCTGGAGGGTGAAACAGAAGAAGCAGAAGAAGGAGAAGGAGAAGGTGAAGTCTGGAGGGTGAATCAGAAGAAGTAGAAGAAGGAGAAGGAGAAGGTGAAGTCTGGAGGGTGAATCAGAAGAAGTAGAAGAAGGAGAAGGAGAAGGTGAAGTCTAGAGGGTGAATCAGAAGAAGTAGAAGAAGGAGAAGGAGAAGGTGAAGTCTGGAGGGTGAAGCAGAAGAAGTAGAAGAAGGAGAAGGAGAAGGTGAAGTCAGGAGGGTGAATCAGAAGATGTAGAAGAAGGAGAAGGAGAAGGTGAAGTCAGGAGGGTGAATCAGAAGAAGCAGAAGAAGGAGAAGGAGAAGGTGAAGTCTGGAGGGTGAATCAGAAGAAGTAGAAGAAGGAGAGGGAAGGTGAAGTCTGGAGGGTGAATCAGAAGAAGCAGAAGAAGGAGAAGGAGAAAGTGAAGTCTGGAGGGTGAATCAGAAGAAGCAGAAGAAGGAGAAGGAGAAGGTGAAGTCTGGAGGGTGAATCAGAAGAAGCACAATAAGGAGAAGGAGAAGGTGAAGTCTGGAGGGTGAATCAGAAGAAGCAGAAGAAGGAGAAGGAGAAGGTGAAGTCTGGAGGGTGAATCAGAAGAAGTAGAAGAAGGAGAAGGAGAAGGTGTAGTCTGGAGGGTGAAGCAGAAGAAGTAGAAGAAGGAGAAGGAGAAGGTGAAGTCTGGAGGGTGAATCAGAAGAAGCAGAAGAAGGAGAAGGAGAAGGTGAAGTCTGGAGGGTGAATCAGAAGAAGTAGAAGAAGGAGAAGGAGAAGGTGAAGTCTGGAGGGTGAATCAGAAGAAGCAGAAGAAGGAGAAGGAGAAGGTGAAGTCTGGAGGGTGAATCACAAGAAGTAGAAGAAGGAGAAGGAGAAGGTGAAGTCTGCAGGGTGAATCAGAAGAAGCAGAAGAAGGAAAAGGAGAAGGTGAAGTCTGGAGGGTGAATCAGAAGAAGTAGAATAAGGAGAAGGAGAAGGTGAAGTCTGGAGGGTGAATCAGAAGAAGCAGAAGAAGGAGAAGGAGAAGGTGAAGTCTGGAGGGTGAATCAGAAGGAGTAGAAGAAGGAGAAGGAGAAGGTGAAGTCTGGAGGGTGAATCAGAAGAAGCAGAAGAAGGAGAAGCAGAAGGTGAAGTCTGGAGGGTGAATCAGAAGAAGCAGAAGAAGGAGAAGGAGAAGGTGAAGTCTGGAGGGTGAATCAGAAGAAGCAGAAGAAGGAGAAGGAGAAGGTGAAGTCTGGAGGGTGAATCAGAAGAAGCAGAATAAGGAGAAGGAGAAGGTGAAGTCTGGATGGTGAATCAGAAGAAGCAGAAGAAGGAGTAGGAGAAGGTGAAGTCTGGAGGGTGAATCAGAAGAAGTAGAAGAAGGAGAAGGAGAAGGTGACGTCTGGAGGGTGAAGCAGAAGAAGTAGAAGAAGGAGAAGGAGAAGGTGAAGTCAGGAGGGTGAATCAGAAGAAGTAGAAGAAGGAGAAGGAGAAGGTGAAGTCAGGTGGGTGAATCAGAAGAAGCAGAAGAAGGAGAAGAAGAAGGTGAAGTCTGGAGGGTGAATCAGAAGAATCAGAAGAAGGAGAAGGAGAAGGTGAAGTCTGGAGGGTGAATCAGAAGAAGCAGAAGAAAGAGAAGAAGAAGGTGAAGTCTGGAGGGTGAAGCAGAAGAAACAGAAGAAGGAGAAGGAGAAGGTGAAGACTGGAGGGTGAATCTGAAGAAGTATAAGAAGGAGAAGGAGAAGGTGAAGTCTGGAGGGTGAATCAGAAGAAGTAGAAGAAGGAGAAGGAGAAGGTGAAGTCTGGAGGGTGAATCAGAAGAAGCAGAAGAAGGAGAAGGAGAAGGTGAAGTCTGGAGGGTGAATCAGAAGAAGCAGAAGAAGGAGAAGGAGAAGATGAAGTCTGGAGGGTGAATCAGAAGAAGCAGAAGAAGGAGAAGGAGAAGGTGAAGTCTGGAGGGTGAATCAGAAGAAGCAGAAGAAGGAGAAGGAGAAGGTGAAGTCTGGAGGGTGAATCAGAAGAAGCAGAAGAAGGAGAAGGAGAAGGTGAAGTCAGGAGGGTGAATCAGAAGAAGCAGAAGAAGGAGAAGGAGAAGGTGTAGTTAGGAGGGTGAATCAGAAGAAGCAGAAGAAGGAGAAGGAGCAGGTGAGTTCAGGGGGGTGAAGCAGAAGAAGTAGAAGAAGGAGAAGGAGAAGGTGAAGTCAGGACGGTGAAGCAGAAGAAGCAGAAGAAGGAGAAGGAGAAGGTGAAGTCTGGAGGGCGCAGCAGAAGAAGCAGAAGAAGGAGAAGGAGAAGCTGAAGTCTGGAGGGTGAAGCAGAAGAAGCAGAAGAAGGAGAAGGAGAAGGTGAAGTCTGGAGGGTGAATCAGAAGAAGTAGAAGAAGGAGAAGGAGAAGGTGAAGTCAGGAGAGTGAAGCAGAAGAAGCAGAAGATGGAAAAGGAGAAGGTGAAGTCTGGAGGGCGAAGCAGAAGAAGCAGAAGAAGGAGAAGGAGAAGGTGAAGTCTGGAGGGTGAAGCAGAAGAAGCAGAAGAAGGAGAAGGAGAAGGTGAAGTCTGGAGGGTGAATCAGAAGAAGTAGAAGAAGGAGAAGGAGAAGGTGAAGTCAGGAGGGTGAAGCAGAAGAAGCAGAAGAAGGAGAAGGAGAAGGTGAAGTCTGGAGGGTGAAGCAGAAGAAGCAGAAAAAGGAGCAGGAGAAGTTGAAGTCTGGAGGGTGAAGCAGAAGAAGCAGAAGAAGGCGAAGGAGAAGGTGAAGTCAGGATGGTGAATCAGAAGAAGTAGAAGAAGGAGAAGGAGAAGGTGAAGTCTGGAGGGTGAATCAGAAGAAGCAGAAGAAGGAGAAGGAGAAGGTGAAGTCTGGAGGGTGAATCAGAAGAAGCAGAAGAAGGAGAAGGAGAAGATGAAGTCTGGAGGGTGAATCAGAAGAAGTAGAAGAAGGAGAAGGAGAAGGTGAGGTCTGGAGGGTCAATCAGAAGAAGCAGAAGAAGGAGAAGGAGAAGGTGAAGTCTGGAGGGTGAATCAGAAGAAGCAGAAGAAGGACAAGGAGAAGGTGAAGTCTGGAGGGTGAATTAGAAGAAGCAGAAGAAGGAGAAGGAGAAGGTGAAGTCAGGAGGGTGAATCAGAAGAAGCAGAAGAAGGAGAAGGAGAAGGTAAAGTTAGGAGGGTGAATCAGAAGAAGCAGAAGAAGGAGAAGGAGCAGGTGAGGTCAGGGGGGTGAAGCAGAAGAAGTAGAAGAAGGAGAAGGAGAAGGTGAAGTCAGGAGGGTGAAGCAGAAGAAGCAGAAGAAGGAGAAGGAGAAGGTGAAGTCTGGAGGGCGCAGCAGAAGAAGCAGAAGAAGGAGAAGGAGAAGGTGAAGTCTGGAGGGTGAATCAGAAGAAGTAGAAGAAGGTGAAGGAGAAGGTGAAGTCAGGAGAGTGAAGCAGAAGAAGCAGAAGAAGGAGAAGGAGAAGGTGAAGTCTGGAGGGTGAAGCAGAAGAAGCAGAAGAAGGAGAAGGAGAAGGTGATGTCTGGAGGGCGAAGCAGAAGAAGCAGAAGAAGGAGAAGGAGAAGGTGAAGTCTGGAGGGTGAAGCAGAAGAAGCAGAAGAAGGAGAAGGAGAAGGTGAAGTCTGGAGGGTGAATCAGAAGAAGTAGAAGAAGGAGAAGGAGAAGGTGAAGTCAGGAGGGAGAAGCAGAAGAAGCAGAAGAAGGAGAAGGAGAAGGTGAAGTCAGGAGGGTGAATCGGAAGAAGTAGAAGAAGGAGAAGGAGAAGGTGAAGTCTGGTGGGTGAATCAGAAGAAGTAGAAGAAGGAGAAGGAGAAGGTGAAGTCTGGAGGGTGAATCAGAAGAAGTAGAAGAAGGAGAAGGAGAAGGTGTAGTCTGGAGGGTGAATCAGAAGAAGTAGACGAAGGAGAAGGAGAAGGTGAAGTCTGGATGGTGAATCAGAAGAAGCAGAAGAAGGAGAAGGAGAAGGTGAAGTCTGGAGGGTGAATCAGAAGAAGTAGAAGAAGGAGAAGGAGAAGGTGAAGTCTGGAGGGTGAATCAGAAGAAACAGAAGAAGGAGAAGGAGAAGGTGAAGTCTGGAGGGTGAATCAGAAGAAGTAGAAGAAGGAGAAGGAGAAGGTGAAGTCTGGAGGGTGAAACAGAAGAAGCAGAATAAGGAGAAGGAGAAGGTGAAGTCAGGAGGGTGAATCAGAAGAAGCAGAAGAAGGAGAAGGAGAAGGTGAAGTAAGGAGGGTGAATCAGAAGAAGCAGAAGAAGGAGAAGGAGAAGGTGAAGTCTGGAGTGTGAAGCAGAAGAAGCAAAAGAAGGAGAAGGAGAAGGTGAAGTCTGGAGGGTGAATCAGAAGAAGTAGAAGAAGGAGAAGGAGAAGGTGAAGTCTGGAGGGTGAAGCAGAAGAAGTAGAAGAAGGAGAAGGAGAAGGTGAAGTCAGGAGGGTGAATCAGAAGAAGTAGAAGAAGGAGAAGGAGAAGGTGAAGTCAGGAGGGTGAATCAGAAGAAGCAGTAGAAGGAGAAGGAGAAGGTGAAGTCTGGAGGGTGAATCAGAAGAATCAGAAGAAGGAGAAGGAGAAGGTGAAGTCTGGAGGGTGAATCAGAAGAAGCAGAAGAAAGAGAAGGAGAAGGTGAAGTCTGGAGGGTGAAGCAGAAGAAACAGAAGAAGGAGAAGGAGAAGGTGAAGACTGGAGGGTGAATCTGAAGAAGTAGAAGAAGGAGAAGGAGAAGGTGAAGTCTGGAGGGTGAATCAGAAGAAGTAGAAGAAGGAGAAGGAGAAGGTGAAGTCTGGAGGGTGAATCAGAAGAAGCAGAAGAAGGAGAAGGAGAAGGTGAAGTCTGCAGGGTGAATCAGAAGAAGCAGAAGAAGGAGAAGGAGAAGATGAAGTCTGGAGGGTGAATCAGAAGAAGAAGAAGAAGGAGAAGGAGAAGGTGAAGTCTGGAGGGTGAATCAGAAGAAGCAGAAGAAGGAGAAGGAGAAGGTGAAGTTTGGAGGGTGAATCAGAAGAATCAGAAGAAGGAGAAGGAGAAGGTGAAGTCTGGAGGGTGAATCAGAAGAAGCAGAAGAAAGAGAAGGAGAAGGTGAAGTCTGGAGGGTGAAGCAGAAGAAACAGAAGAAGGAGAAGGAGAAGGTGAAGACTGGAGGGTGAATCTGAAGAAGTAGAAGAAGGAGAAGGAGAAGGGGAAGACTGGAGGGTGAATCAGAAGAAGTAGAAGAAGGAGAAGGAGAAGGTGAAGTTTGGAGGGTGAATCAGAAGAAGCAGAAGAAGGAGAAGGAGAAGGTGAAGTCTGGAGGGTGAATCAGAAGAAGCAGAAGAAGGAGAAGGAGAAGGTGAAGTCTGGAGGGTGAAACAGAAGAAGCAGCAGAAGGAGAAGGAGAAGGAGAAGTCTGGAGGGTGAATCAGAAGAAGCAGAAGAAGGAGAAGGAGAAGGTGAAGTCAGGAGGGTGAATCAGAAGAAGCAGAAGAAGGAGAAGGAGAAGGTGAAGTTAGGAGGGTGAATCAGAAGAAGCAGAAGAAGGAGAAGGAGCAGGTGAAGTCAGGGGGGTGAAGCAGAAGAAGTAGAAGAAGGAGAAGGAGAAGGTGAAGTCAGGACGGTGAAGCAGAAGAAGTAGAAGAAGGAGAAGGAGAAGGTGAAGTCTGGAGGGCGCAGCAGAAGAAGCAGAAGAAGGAGAAGGAGAAGCTGAAGTCTGGAGGGTGAAGCAGAAGAAGCAGAAGAAGGAGAAGGAGAAGGTGAAGTCTGGAGGGTGTATCAGAAGAAGTAGAAGAAGGAGAAGGAGAAGGTGAAGTCAGGAGAGTGAAGCAGAAGAAGCAGAAAATGGAGAAGGAGAAGGTGAAGTCTGGAGGGCGAAGCAGAAGAAGCAGAAGAAGGAGAAGGAGAAGGTGAAGTCTGGAGGGTGAAGCAGAAGAAGCAGAAGAAGGAGAAGGAGAAGGTGAAGTCTGGAGAGTGAATCAGAAGAAGTAGAAGGAGGAGAAGGAGAAGGTGAAGTCAGGAGGGTGAAGCAGAAGAAGCAGAAGAAGGAGAAGGAGAAGGTGAAGTCTGGAGGGTGAAGCAGAAGAAGCAGAAGAAGGAGCAGGAGAAGGTGAATTCTGGAGGGTGAAGCAGAAGAAGCAGAAGAAGGAGAAGGAGAAGGTGAAGTCAGGAGGGTGAATCAGAAGAAGTAGAAGAAGGAGAAGGAGAAGGTGAAGTTTGGAGGGTGAATCAGAAGAAGCAGAAGAAGGAGAAGGAGAAGGTGAAGTCTGGAGGGTGAATCAGAAGAAGCAGAAGAAGGAGAAGGAGAAGGTGAAGTCTGGAGGGTGAAACAGAAGAAGCAGAAGAAGGAGAAGGAGAAGGAGAAGTCTGGAGGGTGAATCAGAAGAAGCAGAAGAAGGAGAAGGAGAAGGTGAAGTCTGGAGGGCGCAGCAGAAGAAGCAGAAGAAGGAGAAGGAGAAGCTGAAGTCTGGAGGGTGAAGCAGAAGAAGCAGAAGAAGGAGAAGGAGAAGGTGAAGTCAGGAGAGTGAAGCAGAAGAAGCAGAAGATGGAGAAGGAGAAGGTGAAGTCTGGAGGGCGAAGCAGAAGAAGCAGAAGAAGGAGAAGGAGAAGGTGAAGTCTGGAGGGTGAAGCAGAAGAAGCAGAAGAAGGAGAAGAAGAAGGTGAAGTCTGGAGGGTGAAGCAGAAGAAGTAGAAGAAGGAGAAGGAGAAGGTGTAGTCTGGAGGGTGAATCAGAAGAAGTAGACGAAGGAGAAGGAGAAGGTGAAGTCTGGATGGTGAATCAGAAGAAGCAGAAGAAGGAGAAGGAGAAGGTGAAGTCTGGAGGGTGAATCAGAAGAAGTAGAAGAAGGTGAAATCTGGAGGGTGAATCAGAAGAAGCAGAAGAATGAGAAGGAGAAGGTGAAGTCTGGAGGGTGAATCAGAAGAAGCAGAAGAAGGAAAAGGAGAAGGTGAAGTCTGGAGGGTGAATCAGAAGAAGCAGAAAAAGTAGCAGGAGAAGGTGAAGTCTGGAGGGTGAATCAGAAGAAGTAGAAGAAGGAGAAGGAGAAGGTGAAGTCTGGAGGGTGAATCAGAAGAAGCAGAAGAAGGAGAAGGAGAAGGTGAAGTCAGGAGGGTGAATCAGGAGAAGCAGAAGAAGGAGAAGGAGAAGGTGAAGTCTGGAGGGTGAATCAGAAGAAGCAGAAGAAGGAGAAGGAGAAGATGAAGACTGGAGGGTGAATCAGAAGAAGTAGAAGAAGGAGAAGGAGAAGGTGAAGTCTGGAGGGTGAATCAGAAGAAGTAGAAGAAGGAGAAGGAGAAGGCGAAGTCTGGAGGGTGAATCAGAAGAAGCAGAAGAAGGAGAAGGAGAAGGTGAAGTCTGGAGGGTGAATCAGAAGAAGCAAAAGAAGGAGAAGGAGAAGATGAAGTCTGGAGGGTGAATCAGAAGAAGTAGAAGAAGGAGAAGGAGAAGGTGAGGTCTGGAGGGTGAATCAGAAGAAACAGAAGAAGGAGAAGGAGAAGGCGAAGTCTGAAGGGTGAATCAAAAGAAGCAGAAGAAGGAGAAGGAGAAGGTGAAGTCTGGAGGGTGAATCAGAAGAAGCAGAAGAAGGAGAAGGAGAAGGTGAAGTCTGGAGGGTGAATCAGAAGAAGCAGAAGAAGGAGAAGGAGAAGGTGATGTCTGGTGGGTGAATCAGAAGAAGTAGAAGAAGGAGAAGGAGAAGGTGAAGTCTGGAGGGTGAATCAGAAGAAGTAGAAGAAGGAGAAGGAGAAGGTGAAGTCAGGAGGGTGAATCAGAAGAAGTAGAAGAAGGAGAAGGAGAAGGTGAAGTCTGGAGGCTGAATCAGAAGAAGCAGAAGAAGGAGAAGGAGAAGGTGAAGTCTGGAGGGAGAAGCAGAAGAAGTAGAAGAAGGAGAAGGAGAAGGTGAAGTTTGGAGGGCGAATCAGAAGAAGTAGAAGAAGGAGAAGGAGAAGGTGAAGTCTGGAGCGTGAATCAGAAGAAGCAGAAGAAGGAGAAGGAGAAGGTGAAGTCTGGAGGGTGAATCAGAAGAAGTAGAAGAAGGAGAAGGAGAAGGTGTAGTCTGGAGGGTGAATCAGAAGAAGTAGACGAAGGAGAAGGAGAAGGTGAAGTCTGGATGGTGAATCAGAAGAAGCAGAAGAAGGAGAAGGAGAAGGTGAAGTCTGGAGGGTGAATCAGAAGAAGTAGAAGAAGGTGAAGGAGAAGGTGAAGTCTGGAGGGTGAATCAGAAGAAGCAGAAGAATGAGAAGGAGAAGGTGAAGTCTGGAGGGTGAATCAGAAGAAGCAGAAGAAGGAGAAAGAGAAGGTGAAATCTGGAGGATGAATCAGAAGAAGCAGAAGAAGGAAAAGGAGAAGGTGAAGTCTGGAGGGTGAATCAGAAGAAGCAGAAAAAGTAGCAGGAGAAGGTGAAGTCTGGAGGGTGAATCAGAAGAAGTAGAAGAAGGAGAAGGAGAAGGTGAAGTCTGGAGGGTGAATCAGAAGAAGCAGAAGAAGGAGAAGGAGAAGGTGAAGTCAGGAGGGTGAATCAGGAGAAGCAGAAGAAGGAGAAGGAGAAGGTGAAGTCTGGAGGGTGAATCAGAAGAAGCAGAAGAAGGAGAAGGAGAAGATGAAGACTGGAGGGTGAATCAGAAGAAGTAGAAGAAGGAGAAGGAGAAGGTGAAGTCTGGAGGGTGAATCAGAAGAAGTAGAAGAAGGAGAAGGAGAAGGCGAAGTCTGGAGGGTGAATCAGAAGAAGCAGAAGAAGGAGAAGGAGAAGGTGAAGTCTGGAGGGTGAATCAGAAGAAGCAAAAGAAGGAGAAGGAGAAGATGAAGTCTGGAGGGTGAATCAGAAGAAGTAGAAGAAGGAGAAGGAGAAGGTGAGGTCTGGAGGGTGAATCAGAAGAAGCAGAAGAAGGAGAAGGAGAAGGCGTAGTCTGAAGGGTGAATCAAAAGAAGCAGAAGAAGGAGAAGGAGAAGGTGAAGTCTGGAGGGTGAATCAGAAGAAGCAGAAGAAGGAGAAGGAGAAGGTGAAGTCTGGAGGGTGAATCAGAAGAAGCAGAAGAAGGAGAAGGAGAAGGTGAAGTCTGGTGGGTGAATCAGAAGAAGTAGAAGAAGGAGAAGGAGAAGGTGAAGTCTGGAGGGTGAATCAGAAGAAGTAGAAGAAGGAGAAGGAGAAGGTGAAGTCAGGAGGGTGAATCAGAAAAAGCAGAAGAAGGAGAAGGAGAAGGTGAAGTCTGGAGGGTGAATCAGAAGAAGCAGATGAAGGAGAAGGAGAAGATGAAGTCTGGAGGGTGAATCAGAAGAAGTAGATGAAGGAGAAGGAGAAGGTGAAGTCTGGAGGGTGAATCAGAAGAAGCAGAAGAAGGAGAAGGAGAAGGTAAGTCGGGAGGGTGATTCAGAAGAAGCAGAAGAAGGAGAAGGAGAAGGTGAAGTCTGGAGGGTGAATCAGGAGAAGCAGAATAAGGAGAAGGAGAAGGTGAAGTCTGGCGGGTGAATCAGATGAAGCAGAAGAAGGAGAAGGAGAAGGTGAAGTCTGGAGGGTGAATCAGAAGAAGTAGAAGAAGGAGAAGCAGAAGGTGAAGTCTGGAGGGTGAAGCAGAAGAAGTAGAAGAAGGTGAAGGAGAAGGTGAGGTCTGGAGGGTGAATCAGAAGAAGCAGAAGAAGGAGAAGGCGAAGGTGAAGTCTGAAGGGTGAATCAAAAGAAGCAGAAGAAGGAGAAGGAGAAGGTGAAGTCTGGAGGGTGAATCAGAAGAAGCAGAAGAAGGAGAAGGAGAAGGTGAAGTCTGGAGGGTGATTCAGAAGAAGCAGAAGAAGGAGAAGGAGAAGGTAAGTCAGGAGGGTGATTCAGAAGAAGCAGAAGAAGAAGAAGGAGAAGGTGAAGTCTGGAGAGTGAATCAGGAGAAGCAGAATAAGGAGAAGGAGAAGGTGAAGTCTGGCGGGTGAATCAGAAGAAGCAGAAGAAGGAGAAGGAGAAGGTGAAGTCTGGAGGGTGAATCAGAAGAAGCAGAAGAAGGAGAAGGAGAAGGTGAAGTCTGGAGGGTGAAGCAGAAGAAGTAGAAGAAGGAGAAGGAGAAGGTGAAGTCAGGAGGGTGAATCAGAAGAAGTAGAAGAAGGAGAAGGAGAAGGTGAGGTCTGGAGGGTGAAGCAGAAGAAGCAGAAGAAGGAGAAGGAGAAGGTGAAGTCTGGAGGGTGAAGCAGAAGAAGCAGAAGAAGGAGAAGGAGAAGGTGAAGTCTGGAGGGTGAAGCAGAAGAAGCAGAAGAAGGAGAAGGAGAAGGTGAAGTCATGAGGGTGAATCATAAGAAGTAGAAGAAGGAGAAGGAGAAGGTGAAGTCTGGAGGGTGAATCAGAAGAAGTAGAAGAAGGAGAAGGAGAAGGTGAAGTCTGGTGGGTGAATCAGAAGAAGTAGAAGAAGGAGAAGGAGAAGGTGAAGTCTGGAGGCTGAATCAGAAGAAGCAGAAGAAGGAGAAGGAGAAGGTGAAGTCTGGAGGGAGAAGCAGAAGAAGTAGAAGAAGGAGAAGGAGAAGGTGAAGTTTGGAGGGTGAATCAGAAGAAGTAGAAGAAGGAGAAGGAGAAGGTGAAGTCTGGAGGGTGAATCAGAAGAAGCAGAAGAAGGAGAAGGAGAAGGTGAAGTCTGGAGGGTGAATCAGAAGAAGTAGAAGAAGGAGAAGGAGAAGGTGTAGTCTGGAGGGTGAATCAGAAGAAGTAGACGAAGGAGATGGAGAAGGTGAAGTCTGGATGGTGAATCAGAAGAAGCAGAAGAAGGAGAAGGAGAAGGTGAAGTCTGGAGGGTGAATCAGAAGAAGTAGAAGAAGGTGAAGGAGAAGGTGAAGTCTGGAGGATGAATCAGAAGAAGCAGAAGAAGGAGAAGGAGAAGGTGAAGTCTGGAGGGTGAATCACAAGAAGCAGAAGAAGGAGAAGGAGAAGGTGAAGTCTGCAGGGTGAATCAGAAGAAGCAGAAGAAGGAGAAGGAAAAGGTGAAGTCTGGAGGGTGAATCAGAAGAAGCAGAAGAAGGAGAAGGAGAAGGTGAAGTCTGGAGGGTGAATCAGAAGGAGTAGAAGAAGGAGAAGGAGAAGGTGAAGTCTGGAGGGTGAATCAGAAGAAGCAGAAGAAGGAGAAGCAGAAGGTGAAGTCTGGAGGGTGAATCAGAAGAAGCAGAAGAAGGAGAAGGAGAAGGTGAAGTCTGGAGGGTGAAGCAGAAGAAGCAGAAGAAGGAGAAGGAGAAGGTGAAGTCTGGAGGGTGAATCAGAAGAAGCAGAATAAGGAGAAGGAGAAGGTGAAGTCTGGATGGTGAATCAGAAGAAGCAGAAGAAGGAGAAGGAGAAGGTGAAGTCTGGAGGGTGAATCAGAAGAAGTAGAAGAAGGAGAAGGAGAAGGTGAAGTCTGGAGGGTGAAGCAGAAGAAGTAGAAGAAGGAGAAGGAGAAGGTGAAGTCAGGAGGGTGAATCAGAAGAAGTAGAAGAAGGAGAAGGAGAAGGTGAAGTCAGGTGGGTGAATCAGAAGAAGCAGAAGAAGGAGAAGGAGAAGGTGAAGTCTGGAGGGTGAATCAGAAGAATCAGAAGAAGGAGAAGGAGAAGGTGAAGTCTGGAGGGTGAATCAGAAGAAGCAGAAGAAAGAGAAGAAGAAGGTGAAGTCTGGAGGGTGAAGCAGAAGAAACAGAAGAAGGAGAAGGAGAAGGTGAAGACTGGAGGGTGAATCTGAAGAAGTATAAGAAGGAGAAGGAGAAGGTGAAGTCTGGAGGGTGAATCAGAAGAAGTAGAAGAAGGAGAAGGTGAAGTCTGGAGGGTGAATCAGAAGAAGCAGAAGAAGGAGAAGGAGAAGGTGAAGTCTGGAGGGTGAATCAGAAGAAGCAGAAGAAGGAGAAGGAGAAGATGAAGTCTGGAGGGTGAATCAGAAGAAGCAGAAGAAGGAGAAGGAGAAGGTGAAGTCTGGAGGGTGAATCAGAAGAAGCAGAAGAAGGAGAAGGAGAAGGTGAAGTCTGGAGGGTGAATCAGAAGAAGCAGAAGAAGGAGAAGGAGAAGGTGAAGTCAGGAGGGTGAATCAGAAGAAGCAGAAGAAGGAGAAGGAGAAGGTGTAGTTAGGAGGGTGAATCAGAAGAAGCAGAAGAAGGAGAAGGAGCAGGTGAAGTCAGGGGGGTGAAGCAGAAGAAGTAGAAGAAGGAGAAGGAGAAGGTGAAGTCAGGACGGTGAAGCAGAAGAAGCAGAAGAAGGAGAAGGAGAAGGTGAAGTCTGGAGGGCGCAGCAGAAGAAGCAGAAGAAGGAGAAGGAGAAGCTGAAGTCTGGAGGGTGAAGCAGAAGAAGCAGAAGAAGGAGAAGGAGAAGGTGAAGTCAGGAGGGTGAAGCAGAAGAAGTAGAAGAAGGAGAAGGAGAAGGTGAAGTCTGGAGGGTGAATCAGAAGAAGCAGAAGAAGGAGAAGGAGAAGGTGAAGTCTGGAGGGCGCAGCAGAAGAAGCAGAAGAAGGAGAAGGAGAAGCTGAAGTCTGGAGGGTGAAGCAGAAGAAGCAGAAGAAGGAGAAGGAGAAGGTGAAGTCTGGAGGGTGAATCAGAAGAAGTAGAAGAAGGAGAAGGAGAAGGTGAAGTCAGGAGGGTGAAGCAGAAGAAGCAGAAGAAGGAGAAGGAGAAGGTGAAGTCTGGAGGGTGAAGCAGAAGAAGCAGAAAAAGGAGCAGGAGAAGTTGAAGTCTGGAGGGTGAAGCAGAAGAAGCAGAAGAAGGCGAAGGAGAAGGTGAAGTCAGGATGGTGAATCAGAAGAAGTAGAAGAAGGAGAAGGAGAAGGTGAAGTCTGGAGGGTGAATCAGAAGAAGCAGAAGAAGGAGAAGGAGAAGGTGAAGTCTGGAGGGTGAATCAGAAGAAGCAGAAGAAGGAGAAGGAGAAGATGAAGTCTGGAGGGTGAATCAGAAGAAGTAGAAGAAGGAGAAGGAGAAGGTGAGGTCTGGAGGGTCAATCAGAAGAAGCAGAAGAAGGAGAAGGAGAAGGTGAAGTCTGGAGGGTGAATCAGAAGAAGCAGAAGAAGGACAAGGAGAAGGTGAAGTCTGGAGGGTGAATTAGAAGAAGCAGAAGAAGGAGAAGGAGAAGGTGAAGTCAGGAGGGTGAATCAGAAGAAGCAGAAGAAGGAGAAGGAGAAGGTAAAGTTAGGAGGGTGAATCAGAAGAAGCAGAAGAAGGAGAAGGAGCAGGTGAAGTCAGGGGGGTGAAGCAGAAGAAGTAGAAGAAGGAGAAGGAGAAGGTGAAGTCAGGAGGGTGAAGCAGAAGAAGCAGAAGAAGGAGAAGGAGAAGGTGAAGTCTGGAGGGTGAATCAGAAGAAGTAGAAGAAGGTGAAGGAGAAGGTGAAGTCAGGAGAGTGAAGCAGAAGAAGCAGAAGAAGGAGAAGGAGAAGGTGAAGTCTGGAGGGTGAAGCAGAAGAAGCAGAAGAAGGAGAAGGAGAAGGTGATGTCTGGAGGGCGAAGCAGAAGAAGCAGAAGAAGGAGAAGGAGAAGGTGAAGTCTGGAGGGTGAAGCAGAAGAAGCAGAAGAAGGAGAAGGAGAAGGTGAAGTCTGGAGGGTGAATCAGAAGAAGTAGAAGAAGGAGAAGGAGAAGGTGAAGTCAGGAGGGAGAAGCAGAAGAAGCAGAAGAAGGAGAAGGAGAAGGTGAAGTCTGGAGGGTGAATCAGAAGAAGTAGAAGAAGGTGAAGGAGAAGGTGAAGTCAGGAGAGTGAAGCAGAAGAAGCAGAAGAAGGAGAAGGAGAAGGTGAAGTCTGGAGGGTGAAGCAGAAGAAGCAGAAGAAGGAGAAGGAGAAGGTGATGTCTGGAGGGCGAAGCAGAAGAAGCAGAAGAAGGAGAAGGAGAAGGTGAAGTCTGGAGGGTGAAGCAGAAGAAGCAGAAGAAGGAGAAGGAGAAGGTGAAGTCTGGAGGGTGAATCAGAAGAAGTAGAAGAAGGAGAAGGAGAAGGTGAAGTCAGGAGGGAGAAGCAGAAGAAGCAGAAGAAGGAGAAGGAGAAGGTGAAGTCAGGAGGGTGAATCGGAAGAAGTAGAAGAAGGAGAAGGAGAAGGTGAAGTCTGGTGGGTGAATCAGAAGAAGTAGAAGAAGGAGAAGGAGAAGGTGAAGTCTGGAGGGTGAATCAGAAGAAGTAGAAGAAGGAGAATGAGAAGGTGAAGTCTGGAGGGTGAATCAGAAGAAGCAGAAGAAGGAGAAGGAGAAGGTGAAGTCTGGAGGGAGATGCAGAAGAAGTAGAAGAAGGAGAAGGAGAAGGTGAAGTCTGGAGGGTGAATCAGAAGAAGTAGAAGAAGGAGAAGGAGAAGGTGAAGTCTGGAGGGTGAATCAGAAGAAGTAGAAGAAGGAGAAGGAGAAGGTGAAGTCTGGAGGGTGAATCAGAAGAAACAGAAGAAGGAGAAGGAGAAGGTGAAGTCTGGGGGGTGAATCAGAAGAAGTAGAAGAAGGAGAAGGAGAAGGTGTAGTCTGGAGGGTGAATCAGTAGAAGTCGACGAAGGAGAAGGAGAAGGTGAAGTCTGGAGGGTGAATCAGAAGAAGCAGAAGAAGGAGAAGGAGAAGGTGAAGTCTGGAGGGTGAATCAGAAGAAGTAGAAGAAGGAGAAGGAGAAGGTGAAGTCTGGAGGGTGAATCAGAAGAAGCAGAAGAAGGAGAAGGAGAAGGTGAAGTCTGGAGGGTGAATCAGAAGAAGCAGAAGAAGGAGAAGGAGAAGGTGAAGTCTGGAGGGTGAAACAGAAGAAGCAGAATAAGGAGAAGGAGAAGGTGAAGTCAGGAGGGTGAATCAGAAGAAGCAGAAGAAGGAGAAGGAGAAGGTGAAGTAAGGAGGGTGAATCAGAAGAAGCAGAAGAAGGAGAAGGAGAAGGTGAAGTCTGGAGTGTGAAGCAGAAGAAGCAAAAGAAGGAGAAGGAGAAGGTGAAGTCTGGAAGGTGAATCAGAAGAAGTAGAAGAAGGAGAAGGAGAAGGTGAAGTCTGGAGGGTGAAGCAGAAGAAGTAGAAGAAGGAGAAGGAGAAGGTGAAGTCAGGAGGGTGAATCAGAAGAAGTAGAAGAAGTAGAAGGAGAAGGTGAAGTCAGGAGGGTGAATCAGAAGAAGCAGTAGAAGGAGAAGGAGAAGGTGAAGTCTGGAGGGTGAATCAGAAGAATCAGAAGAAGGAGAAGGAGAAGGTGAAGTCTGGAGGGTGAATCAGAAGAAGCAGAAGAAAGAGAAGGAGAAGGTGAAGTCTGGAGGGTGAAGCAGAAGAAACAGAAGAAGGAGAAGGAGAAGGTGAAGACTGGAGGGTGAATCTGAAGAAGTAGAAGAAGGAGAAGGAGAAGGTGAAGTCTGGAGGGTGAATCAGAAGAAGTAGAAGAAGGAGAAGGAGAAGGTGAAGTCTGGAGGGTGAATCAGAAGAAGCAGAAGAAGGAGAAGGTGAAGGTGAAGTCTGCAGGGTGAATCAGAAGAAGCAGAAGAAGGAGAAGGAGAAGATGAAGTCTGGAGGGTGAATCAGAAGAAGAAGAAGAAGGAGAAGGAGAAGGTGAAGTCTGGAGGGTGAATCAGAAGAAGCAGAAGAAGGAGAAGGAGAAGGTGAAGTTTGGAGGGTGAATCAGAAGAATCAGAAGAAGGAGAAGGAGAAGGTGAAGTCTGGAGGGTGAATCAGAAGAAGCAGAAGAAAGAGAAGGAGAAGGTGAAGTCTGGAGGGTGAAGCAGAAGAAACAGAAGAAGGAGAAGGAGAAGGTGAAGACTGGAGGGTGAATCTGAAGATGTAGAAGAAGGAGAAGGAGAAGGGGAAGACTGGAGGGTGAATCAGAAGAAGTAGAAGAAGGAGAAGGAGAAGGTGAAGTTTGGAGGGTGAATCAGAAGAAGCAGAAGAAGGAGAAGGAGAAGGTGAAGTCTGGAGGGTGAATCAGAAGAAGCAGAAGAAGGAGAAGGAGAAGGTGAAGTCTGGAGGGTGAAACAGAAGAAGCAGAAGAAGGAGAAGGAGAAGGAGAAGTCTGGAGGGTGAATCAGAAGAAGCAGAAGAAGGAGAAGTAGAAGGTGAAGTCAGGAGGGTGAATCAGAAGAAGCAGAAGAAGGAGAAGGAGAAGGTGAAGTTAGGAGGGTGAATCAGAAGAAGCAGAAGAAGGAGAAGGAGCAGGTGAAGTCAGGGGGGTGAAGCAGAAGAAGTAGAAGAAGGAGAAGGAGAAGGTGAAGTCAGGACGGTGAAGCAGAAGAAGCAGAAGAAGGAGAAGGAGAAGGTGAAGTCTGGAGGGCGCAGCAGAAGAAGCAGAAGAAGGAGAAGGAGAAGCTGAATTCTGGAGGGTGAAGCAGAAGAAGCAGAAGAAGGAGAAGGAGAAGGTGAAGTCTGGAGGGTGAATCAGAAGAAGTAGAAGAAGGAGAAGGAGAAGGTGAAGTCAGGAGAGTGAAGCAGAAGAAGCAGAAGATGGAGAAGGAGAAGGTGAAGTCTGGAGGGCGAAGCAGAAGAAGCAGAAGAAGGAGAAGGAGAAGGTGAAGTCTGGAGGGTGAAGCAGAAGAAGCAGAAGAAGGAGAAGGAGAAGGTGAAGTCTGGAGGGTGAATCAGAAGAAGTAGAAGGAGGAGAAGGAGAAGGTGAAGTCAGGAGGGTGAAGCAGAAGAAGCAGAAGAAGGAGAAGGAGAAGGTGAAGTCTGGAGGGTGAAGCAGAAGAAGCAGAAGAAGGAGCAGGAGAAGGTGAAGTCTGGAGGGTGAAGCAGAAGAAGCAGAAGAAGGAGAAGGAGAAGGTGAAGTCAGGAGGGTGAATCAGAAGAAGTAGAAGAAGGAGAAGGAGAAGTTGAAGTCTGGAGTGTGAATCAGAAGAAGCAGAAGAAGGAGAAGGAGAAGGTGAAGTCTGGAGGGTGAATCAGAAGAAGCAGAAGAAGGAGAAGGAGAAGATGAAGTCTGGAGGGTGAATCAGAAGAAGTAGAAGAAGGAGAAGGAGAAGGTGAGGTCTGGAGGGTCAATCAGAAGAAGCAGAAGAAGGAGAAGGAGAAGGTGAAGTCTGGAGGGTGAATCAGAAGAAGCAGAAGAAGGAGAAGGAGAAGGTGAAGTCTGGAGGGTGAATTAGAAGAAGCAGAAGAAGGAGAAGGAGAAGGTGAAGTCAGGAGGGTGAATCAGAAGAAGCAGAAGAAGGAGAAGGAGAAGGTAAAGTTAGGAGGGTGAATCAGAAGAAGCAGAAGAAGGAGAAGGAGCAGGTGAAGTCAGGGGGGTGAAACAGAAGAAGTAGAAGAAGGAGAAGGAGAAGGTGAAGTCAGGAGGGTGAAGCAGAAGAAGCAGAAGAAGGAGAAGGAGAAGGTGAAGTCTGGAGGGCGCAGCAGAAGAAGCAGAAGAAGGAGAAGGAGAAGGTGAAGTCTGGAGGGTGAAGCAGAAGAAGCAGAAGAAGGAGAAGGAGAAGGTGAAGTCTGGAGGGTGAATCAGAAGAAGTAGAAGAAGGAGAAGGAGAAGGTGAAGTCAGGAGAGTGAAGCAGAAGAAGCAGAAGGAGGAGAAGGAGAAGGTGAAGTCTGGAGGGTGAAGCAGAAGAAGCAGAAGAAGGAGAAGGAGAAGGTGATGTCTGGAGGGCGAATCAGATGAAGCAGAAGAAGGAGAAGGAGAAGGTGAAGTCTGGAGGGTGAAGCAGAAGAAGCAGAAGAAGGAGAAGGAGAAGGTGAAGTCTGGAGGGTGAAGCAGAAGAAGCAGAAGAAGGAGAAGGAGAAGATGAAGTCTGGAGGGTGAATCAGAAGAAGTAGAAGAAGGAGAAGGAGAAGGTGAGGTCTGGAGGGTCAATCAGAAGAAGCAGAAGAAGGAGAAGGAGAAGGTGAAGTCTGGAGGGTGAATCAGAAGAAGCAGAAGAAGGAGAAGGAGAAGGTGAAGTCTGGAGGGTGAATTAGAAGAAGCAGAAGAAGGAGAAGGAGAAGGTGAAGTCAGGAGGGTGAATCAGAAGAAGCAGAAGAAGGAGAAGGAGAAGGTAAAGTTAGGAGGGTGAATCAGAAGAAGCAGAAGAAGGAGAAGGAGCAGGTGAAGTCAGGGGGGTGAAACAGAAGAAGAAGAAGAAGGAGGAGGAGAAGGTGAAGTCAGGAGGGTGAAGCAGAAGAAGCAGAAGAAGGAGAAGGAGAAGGTGAAGTCTGGAGGGCGCAGCAGAAGAAGCAGAAGAAGGAGAAGGAGAAGGTGAAGTCTGGAGGGTGAAGCAGAAGAAGCAGAAGAAGGAGAAGGAGAAGGTGAAGTCTGGAGGGTGAATCAGAAGAAGTAGAAGAAGGAGAAGGAGAAGGTGAAGTCAGGAGAGTGAAGCAGAAGAAGCAGAAGGAGGAGAAGGAGAAGGTGAAGTCTGGAGGGTGAAGCAGAAGAAGCAGAAGAAGGAGAAGGAGAAGGTGATGTCTGGAGGGCGAATCAGAAGAAGCAGAAGAAGGAGAAGGAGAAGGTGAAGTCTGGAGGGTGAAGCAGAAGAAGCAGAAGAAGGAGAAGGAGAAGGTGAAGTCTGGAGGGTGAATCAGAAGAAGTAGAAGAAGGAGAAGGAGAAGGTGAAGTCAGGAGGGTGAATCAGAAGAAGTAGAAGAAGGAGAAGGAGAAGGTGAAGGCTGGAGGGTGAAGCAGAAGAAGTAGAAGAAGGAGAAGGAGAAGATGAAGTCAGGAGGGTGAATCAGAAGATTTAGAAGAAGGAGAAGGAGAAGGTGAAGTCAGGAGGGTGAATCAGAAGAAGCAGAAGAAGGAGAAGGAGAAGGTGAAGTCTGGAGGGTGAATCAGAAGAAGTAGAAGAAGGAGAAGGAGAAGGTGAAGTCTGGAGGGTGAATCAGAAGAAGCAGAAGAAGGAGAAGGAGACGGTGAAGTCTGGAGGGTGAATCAGAAGAAGCAGAAGAAGGAGAAGGAGAAGGTGAAGTCTGGAGGGTGAATCAGAAGAAGCAGAATAAGGAGAAGGAGAAGGTGAAGTCTGGAGGGTGAATCAGAAGAAGCAGAAGAAGGAGAAGGAGAAGGTGAAGTCTGGAGGGTGAATCAGAAGAAGTAGAAGAAGGAGAAGGAGAAGGTGTAGTCTGGAGGGTGAAGCAGAAGAAGTAGAAGAAGGAGAAGGAGAAGGTGAAGTCTGGAGGCTGAATCAGAAGAAGCAGAAGAAGGAGAAGGAGAAGGTGAAGTCTGGAGGGTGAATCAGAAGAAGTAGAATAAGGAGAAGGCGAAGGTGAAGTCTGGAGGGTGAATCAGAAGAAGCAGAAGAAGGAGAAGGAGAAGGTGAAGTCTGGAGGGTGAATCAGAAGAAGCAGAAGAAGGAGAAGGAGAAGGTGAAGTCTGCAGGGTGAATCAGAAGAAGCAGAAGAAGGAGAAGGAGAAGGTGAAGTCTGGAGGGTGAATCAGAAGAAGCAGAATAAGGAGAAGGAGAAGGTGAAGTCTGGAGGGTGAATCAGAAGAAGCAGAAGAAGGAGAAGGAGAAGGTGAAGTCTGGAGGGTGAATCAGAAGGAGTAGAAGAAGGAGAAGGAGAAGGTGAAGTCTGGAAGGTGAATCAGAAGAAGTAGAAGAAGGAGAAGGAGAAGGTGAAGTCTGGAGGGTGAAGCAGAAGAAGTAGAAGAAGGAGAAGGAGAAGGTGAAGTCAGGAGGGTGAATCAGAAGAAGCAGAAGAAGGAGAAGGAGAAGGTGAAGTAAGGAGGGTGAATCAGAAGAAGCAGAAGAAGGAGAAGGAGAAGGTGAAGTCTGGAGTGTGAAGCAGAAGAAGCAAAAGAAGGAGAAGGAGAAGGTGAAGTCTGGAAGGTGAATCAGAAGAAGTAGAAGAAGGAGAAGGAGAAGGTGAAGTCTGGAGGGTGAAGCAGAAGAAGTAGAAGAAGGAGAAGGAGAAGGTGAAGTCAGGAGGGTGAATCAGAAGAAGTAGAAGAAGTAGAAGGAGAAGGTGAAGTCAGGAGGGTGAATCAGAAGAAGCAGTAGAAGGAGAAGGAGAAGGTGAAGTCTGGAGGGTGAATCAGAAGAATCAGAAGAAGGAGAAGGAGAAGGTGAAGTCTGGAGGGTGAATCAGAAGAAGCAGAAGAAAGAGAAGGAGAAGGTGAAGTCTGGAGGGTGAAGCAGAAGAAACAGAAGAAGGAGAAGGAGAAGGTGAAGACTGGAGGGTGAATCTGAAGAAGTAGAAGAAGGAGAAGGAGAAGGTGAAGTCTGGAGGGTGAATCAGAAGAAGTAGAAGAAGGAGAAGGAGAAGGTGAAGTCTGGAGGGTGAATCAGAAGAAGCAGAAGAAGGAGAAGGAGAAGGTGAAGTCTGCAGGGTGAATCAGAAGAAGCAGAAGAAGGAGAAGGAGAAGATGAAGTCTGGAGGGTGAATCAGAAGAAGAAGAAGAAGGAGAAGGAGAAGGTGAAGTCTGGAGGGTGAATCAGAAGAAGCAGAAGAAGGAGAAGGAGAAGGTGAAGTTTGGAGGGTGAATCAGAAGAATCAGAAGAAGGAGAAGGAGAAGGTGAAGTCTGGAGGGTGAATCAGAAGAAGCAGAAGAAAGAGAAGGAGAAGGTGAAGTCTGGAGGGTGAAGCAGAAGAAACAGAAGAAGGAGAAGGAGAAGGTGAAGACTGGAGGGTGAATCTGAAGATGTAGAAGAAGGAGAAGGAGAAGGGGAAGACTGGAGGGTGAATCAGAAGAAGTAGAAGAAGGAGAAGGAGAAGGTGAAGTTTGGAGGGTGAATCAGAAGAAGCAGAAGAAGGAGAAGGAGAAGGTGAAGTCTGGAGGGTGAATCAGAAGAAGCAGAAGAAGGAGAAGGAGAAGGTGAAGTCTGGAGGGTGAAACAGAAGAAGCAGAAGAAGGAGAAGGAGAAGGAGAAGTCTGGAGGGTGAATCAGAAGAAGCAGAAGAAGGAGAAGTAGAAGGTGAAGTCAGGAGGGTGAATCAGAAGAAGCAGAAGAAGGAGAAGGAGAAGGTGAAGTTAGGAGGGTGAATCAGAAGAAGCAGAAGAAGGAGAAGGAGCAGGTGAAGTCAGGGGGGTGAAGCAGAAGAAGTAGAAGAAGGAGAAGGAGAAGGTGAAGTCAGGACGGTGAAGCAGAAGAAGCAGAAGAAGGAGAAGGAGAAGGTGAAGTCTGGAGGGCGCAGCAGAAGAAGCAGAAGAAGGAGAAGGAGAAGCTGAATTCTGGAGGGTGAAGCAGAAGAAGCAGAAGAAGGAGAAGGAGAAGGTGAAGTCTGGAGGGTGAATCAGAAGAAGTAGAAGAAGGAGAAGGAGAAGGTGAAGTCAGGAGAGTGAAGCAGAAGAAGCAGAAGATGGAGAAGGAGAAGGTGAAGTCTGGAGGGCGAAGCAGAAGAAGCAGAAGAAGGAGAAGGAGAAGGTGAAGTCTGGAGGGTGAAGCAGAAGAAGCAGAAGAAGGAGAAGGAGAAGGTGAAGTCTGGAGGGTGAATCAGAAGAAGTAGAAGGAGGAGAAGGAGAAGGTGAAGTCAGGAGGGTGAAGCAGAAGAAGCAGAAGAAGGAGAAGGAGAAGGTGAAGTCTGGAGGGTGAAGCAGAAGAAGCAGAAGAAGGAGCAGGAGAAGGTGAAGTCTGGAGGGTGAAGCAGAAGAAGCAGAAGAAGGAGAAGGAGAAGGTGAAGTCAGGAGGGTGAATCAGAAGAAGTAGAAGAAGGAGAAGGAGAAGTTGAAGTCTGGAGTGTGAATCAGAAGAAGCAGAAGAAGGAGAAGGAGAAGGTGAAGTCTGGAGGGTGAATCAGAAGAAGCAGAAGAAGGAGAAGGAGAAGATGAAGTCTGGAGGGTGAATCAGAAGAAGTAGAAGAAGGAGAAGGAGAAGGTGAGGTCTGGAGGGTCAATCAGAAGAAGCAGAAGAAGGAGAAGGAGAAGGTGAAGTCTGGAGGGTGAATCAGAAGAAGCAGAAGAAGGAGAAGGAGAAGGTGAAGTCTGGAGGGTGAATTAGAAGAAGCAGAAGAAGGAGAAGGAGAAGGTGAAGTCAGGAGGGTGAATCAGAAGAAGCAGAAGAAGGAGAAGGAGAAGGTAAAGTTAGGAGGGTGAATCAGAAGAAGCAGAAGAAGGAGAAGGAGCAGGTGAAGTCAGGGGGGTGAAACAGAAGAAGTAGAAGAAGGAGAAGGAGAAGGTGAAGTCAGGAGGGTGAAGCAGAAGAAGCAGAAGAAGGAGAAGGAGAAGGTGAAGTCTGGAGGGCGCAGCAGAAGAAGCAGAAGAAGGAGAAGGAGAAGGTGAAGTCTGGAGGGTGAAGCAGAAGAAGCAGAAGAAGGAGAAGGAGAAGGTGAAGTCTGGAGGGTGAATCAGAAGAAGTAGAAGAAGGAGAAGGAGAAGGTGAAGTCAGGAGAGTGAAGCAGAAGAAGCAGAAGGAGGAGAAGGAGAAGGTGAAGTCTGGAGGGTGAAGCAGAAGAAGCAGAAGAAGGAGAAGGAGAAGGTGATGTCTGGAGGGCGAATCAGATGAAGCAGAAGAAGGAGAAGGAGAAGGTGAAGTCTGGAGGGTGAAGCAGAAGAAGCAGAAGAAGGAGAAGGAGAAGGTGAAGTCTGGAGGGTGAAGCAGAAGAAGCAGAAGAAGGAGAAGGGAGAAGATGAAGTCTGGAGGGTGAATCAGAAGAAGTAGAAGAAGGAGAAGGAGAAGGTGAGGTCTGGAGGGTCAATCAGAAGAAGCAGAAGAAGGAGAAGGAGGAAGGTGAAGTCTGGAGGGTGAATCAGAAGAAGCAGAAGAAGGGGAAGGAGAAGGTGAAGTCTGGAGGGTGAATTAGAAGAAGCAGAAGAAGGAGAAGGAGAAGGTGAAGTCAGGAGGGTGAATCAGAAGAAGCAGAAGAAGGAGAAGGAGAAGGTAAAGTTAGGAGGGTGAATCAGAAGAAGCAGAAGAAGGAGAAGGAGCAGGTGAAGTCAGGGGGGTGAAACAGAAGAAGAAGAAGAAGGAGGAGGAGAAGGTGAAGTCAGGAGGGTGAAGCAGAAGAAGCAGAAGAAGGAGAAGGAGAAGGTGAAGTCTGGAGGGCGCAGCAGAAGAAGCAGAAGAAGGAGAAGGAGAAGGTGAAGTCTGGAGGGTGAAGCAGAAGAAGCAGAAGAAGGAGAAGGAGAAGGTGAAGTCTGGAGGGTGAATCAGAAGAAGTAGAAGAAGGAGAAGGAGAAGGTGAAGTCAGGAGAGTGAAGCAGAAGAAGCAGAAGGAGGAGAAGGAGCAAGGTGAAGTCTGGAGGGTGAAGCAGAAGAAGCAGAAGAAGGAGAAGGAGAAGGTGATGTCTGGAGGGCGAATCAGAAGAAGCAGAAGAAGGAGAAGGAGAAGGTGAAGTCTGGAGGGTGAAGCAGAAGAAGCAGAAGAAGGAGAAGGAGAAGGTGAAGTCTGGAGGGTGAATCAGAAGAAGTAGAAGAAGGAGAAGGAGAAGGTGAAGTCAGGAGGGTGAATCAGAAGAAGTAGAAGAAGGAGAAGGAGAAGGTGAAGGCTGGAGGGTGAAGCAGAAGAAGTAGAAGAAGGAGAAGGAGAAGATGAAGTCAGGAGGGTGAATCAGAAGATTTAGAAGAAGGAGAAGGAGAAGGTGAAGTCAGGAGGGTGAATCAGAAGAAGCAGAAGAAGGAGAAGGAGAAGGTGAAGTCTGGAGGGTGAATCAGAAGAAGTAGAAGAAGGAGAAGGAGAAGGTGAAGTCTGGAGGGTGAATCAGAAGAAGCAGAAGAAGGAGAAGGAGACGGTGAAGTCTGGAGGGTGAATCAGAAGAAGCAGAAGAAGGAGAAGGAGAAGGTGAAGTCTGGAGGGTGAATCAGAAGAAGCAGAATAAGGAGAAGGAGAAGGTGAAGTCTGGAGGGGTGAATCAGAAGAAGCAGAAGAAGGAGAAGGAGAAGGTGAAGTCTGGAGGTGAATCAGAAGAAGTAGAAGAAGGAGAAGGAGAAGGTGTAGTCTGGAGGGTGAAGCAGAAGAAGTAGAAGAAGGAGAAGGAGAAGGTGAAGTCTGGAGGCTGAATCAGAAGAAGCAGAAGAAGGAGAAGGAGAAGGTGAAGTCTGGAGGGTGAATCAGAAGAAGTAGAATAAGGAGAAGGCGAAGGTGAAGTCTGGAGGGTGAATCAGAAGAAGCAGAAGAAGGAGAAGGAGAAGGTGAAGTCTGGAGGGTGAATCAGAAGAAGCAGAAGAAGGAGAAGGAGAAGGTGAAGTCTGCAGGGTGAATCAGAAGAAGCAGAAGAAGGAGAAGGAGAAGGTGAAGTCTGGAGGGTGAATCAGAAGAAGCAGAATAAGGAGAAGGAGAAGGTGAAGTCTGGAGGGTGAATCAGAAGAAGCAGAAGAAGGAGAAGGAGAAGGTGAAGTCTGGAGGGTGAATCAGAAGGAGTAGAAGAAGGAGAAGGAGAAGGTGAAGTCTGGAGGGTGAATCAGAAGAAGCAGAAGAAGGAGAAGGAGAAGGTGAAGTCTGGAGGGTGAATCAGAAGAAGCAGAAGAAGGAGAAGGAGAAGGTGAAGTCTGGAGGGTGAATCAGAAGAAGCAGAAGAAGGAGAAGGAGAAGGTGAAGTCTGGAGGGTGAATCAGAAGAAGCAGAATAAGGAGAAGGAGAAGGTGAAGTCTGGAGGGTGAATCAGAAGAAGCAGAAGAAGGAGAAGGAGAAGGTGAAGTCTGGAGGGTGAATCAGAAGAAGTAGAAGAAGGAGAAGGAGAAGGTGAAGTCTGGAGGGTGAAGCAGAAGAAGTAGAAGAAGGAGAAGGAGAAGGTGAAGTCAGGAGGGTGAATCAGAAGAAGTAGAAGAAGGAGAAGGAGAAGGTGAAGTCTGGAGGGTCAATCAGAAGAAGCAGAAGAAAGAGAAGAAGAAGGTGAAGTCTGGAGGGTGAAGCAGAAGAAACAGAAGAAGGAGAAGGAGAAGGTGAAGACTGGAGGGTGAATCTGAAGAAGTATAAGAAGGAGAAGGAGAAGGTGAAGTCTGGAGGGTGAATCAGAAGAAGTAGAAGAAGGAGAAGGAGAAGGTGAAGTCTGGAGGGTGAATCAGAAGAAGCAGAAGAAGGAGAAGGAGAAGGTGAAGTCTGGAGTGTGAATCAGAAGATGCAGAAGAAGGAGAAGGAGAAGATGAAGTCTGGAGGGTGAATCAGAAGAAGCAGAAGAAGGAGAAGGAGAAGGTGAAGTCTGGAGGGTGAATCAGAAGAAGCAGAAGAAGGAGAAGGAGAAGGTGAAGTCTGGAGGGTGAATCAGAAGAAGCAGAAGAAGTAGAAGGAGAAGATGAAGTCTGGAGGGCGAATCAGATGAAGCAGAAGAAGGAGAAGGAGAAGGTGAAGTCTGGAGGGTGAAGCAGAAGAAGCAGAAGAAGGAGAAGGAGAAGGTGAAGTCTGGAGGGTGAAGCAGAAGAAGCAGAAGAAGGAGAAGGAGAAGATGAAGTCTGGAGGGTGAATCAGAAGAAGTAGAAGAAGGAGAAGGAGAAGGTGAGGTCTGGAGGGTCAATCAGAAGAAGCAGAAGAAGGAGAAGGAGAAGGTGAAGTCTGGAGGGTGAATCAGAAGAAGCAGAAGAAGGAGAAGGAGAAGGTGAAGTCTGGAGGGTGAATTAGAAGAAGCAGAAGAAGGAGAAGGAGAAGGTGAAGTCAGGAGGGTGAATCAGAAGAAGCAGAAGAAGGAGAAGGAGAAGGTAAAGTTAGGAGGGTGAATCAGAAGAAGCAGAAGAAGGAGAAGGAGCAGGTGAAGTCAGGGGGGTGAAACAGAAGAAGAAGAAGAAGGAGGAGGAGAAGGTGAAGTCAGGAGGGTGAAGCAGAAGAAGCAGAAGAAGGAGAAGGAGAAGGTGAAGTCTGGAGGGCGCAGCAGAAGAAGCAGAAGAAGGAGAAGGAGAAGGTGAAGTCTGGAGGGTGAAGCAGAAGAAGCAGAAGAAGGAGAAGGAGAAGGTGAAGTCTGGAGGGTGAATCAGAAGAAGTAGAAGAAGGAGAAGGAGAAGGTGAAGTCAGGAGAGTGAAGCAGAAGAAGCAGAAGGAGGAGAAGGAGAAGGTGAAGTCTGGAGGGTGAAGCAGAAGAAGCAGAAGAAGGAGAAGGAGAAGGTGATGTCTGGAGGGCGAATCAGAAGAAGCAGAAGAAGGAGAAGGAGAAGGTGAAGTCTGGAGGGTGAAGCAGAAGAAGCAGAAGAAGGAGAAGGAGAAGGTGAAGTCTGGAGGGTGAATCAGAAGAAGTAGAAGAAGGAGAAGGAGAAGGTGAAGTCAGGAGGGTGAATCAGAAGAAGTAGAAGAAGGAGAAGGAGAAGGTGAAGGCTGGAGGGTGAAGCAGAAGAAGTAGAAGAAGGAGAAGGAGAAGATGAAGTCAGGAGGGTGAATCAGAAGATTTAGAAGAAGGAGAAGGAGAAGGTGAAGTCAGGAGGGTGAATCAGAAGAAGCAGAAGAAGGAGAAGGAGAAGGTGAAGTCTGGAGGGTGAATCAGAAGAAGTAGAAGAAGGAGAAGGAGAAGGTGAAGTCTGGAGGGTGAATCAGAAGAAGCAGAAGAAGGAGAAGGAGACGGTGAAGTCTGGAGGGTGAATCAGAAGAAGCAGAAGAAGGAGAAGGAGAAGGTGAAGTCTGGAGGGTGAATCAGAAGAAGCAGAATAAGGAGAAGGAGAAGGTGAAGTCTGGAGGGTGAATCAGAAGAAGCAGAAGAAGGAGAAGGAGAAGGTGAAGTCTGGAGGGTGAATCAGAAGAAGTAGAAGAAGGAGAAGGAGAAGGTGTAGTCTGGAGGGTGAAGCAGAAGAAGTAGAAGAAGGAGAAGGAGAAGGTGAAGTCTGGAGGCTGAATCAGAAGAAGCAGAAGAAGGAGAAGGAGAAGGTGAAGTCTGGAGGGTGAATCAGAAGAAGTAGAATAAGGAGAAGGCGAAGGTGAAGTCTGGAGGGTGAATCAGAAGAAGCAGAAGAAGGAGAAGGAGAAGGTGAAGTCTGGAGGGTGAATCAGAAGAAGCAGAAGAAGGAGAAGGAGAAGGTGAAGTCTGCAGGGTGAATCAGAAGAAGCAGAAGAAGGAGAAGGAGAAGGTGAAGTCTGGAGGGTGAATCAGAAGAAGCAGAATAAGGAGAAGGAGAAGGTGAAGTCTGGAGGGTGAATCAGAAGAAGCAGAAGAAGGAGAAGGAGAAGGTGAAGTCTGGAGGGTGAATCAGAAGGAGTAGAAGAAGGAGAAGGAGAAGGTGAAGTCTGGAGGGTGAATCAGAAGAAGCAGAAGAAGGAGAAGGAGAAGGTGAAGTCTGGAGGGTGAATCAGAAGAAGCAGAAGAAGGAGAAGGAGAAGGTGAAGTCTGGAGGGTGAATCAGAAGAAGCAGAAGAAGGAGAAGGAGAAGGTGAAGTCTGGAGGGTGAATCAGAAGAAGCAGAATAAGGAGAAGGAGAAGGTGAAGTCTGGAGGGTGAATCAGAAGAAGCAGAAGAAGGAGAAGGAGAAGGTGAAGTCTGGAGGGTGAATCAGAAGAAGTAGAAGAAGGAGAAGGAGAAGGTGAAGTCTGGAGGGTGAAGCAGAAGAAGTAGAAGAAGGAGAAGGAGAAGGTGAAGTCAGGAGGGTGAATCAGAAGAAGTAGAAGAAGGAGAAGGAGAAGGTGAAGTCTGGAGGGTCAATCAGAAGAAGCAGAAGAAAGAGAAGAAGAAGGTGAAGTCTGGAGGGTGAAGCAGAAGAAACAGAAGAAGGAGAAGGAGAAGGTGAAGACTGGAGGGTGAATCTGAAGAAGTATAAGAAGGAGAAGGAGAAGGTGAAGTCTGGAGGGTGAATCAGAAGAAGTAGAAGAAGGAGAAGGAGAAGGTGAAGTCTGGAGGGTGAATCAGAAGAAGCAGAAGAAGGAGAAGGAGAAGGTGAAGTCTGGAGTGTGAATCAGAAGATGCAGAAGAAGGAGAAGGAGAAGATGAAGTCTGGAGGGTGAATCAGAAGAAGCAGAAGAAGGAGAAGGAGAAGGTGAAGTCTGGAGGGTGAATCAGAAGAAGCAGAAGAAGGAGAAGGAGAAGGTGAAGTCTGGAGGGTGAATCAGAAGAAGCAGAAGAAGGAGAAGGAGAAGGTGAAGTCAGGAGGGTGAATCAGAAGAAGCAGAAGAAGGAGAAGGAGAAGGTGTAGTTAGGAGGGTGAATCAGAAGAAGCAGAAGAAGGAGAAGGAGCAGGTGAAGTCAGGGGGGTGAAGCAGAAGAAGTAGAAGAAGGAGAAGGAGAAGGTGAAGTCAGGACGGTGAAGCAGAAGAAGCAGAAGAAGGAGAAGGAGAAGCTGAAGTCTGGAGGGTGAAGCAGAAGAAGCAGAAGAAGGAGAAGGAGAAGGTGAAGTCTGGAGGGTGAATCAGAAGAAGTAGAAGAAGGAGAAGGAGAAGGTGAAGTCAGGAGAGTGAAGCAGAAGAAGCAGAAGATGGAGAAGGAGAAGGTGAAGTCTGGAGGGCGAAGCAGAAGAAGCAGAAGAAGGAGAAGGAGAAGGTGAAGTCTGGAGGGTGAAGCAGAAGAAGCAGAAGAAGGAGAAGGAGAAGGTGAAGTCTGGAGGGTGAATCAGAAGAAGTTGAAGAAGGAGAAGGAGAAGGTGAAGTCAGGAGGGTGAAGCAGAAGAAGCAGAAGAAGGAGCAGGAGAAGGTGAATTCTGGAGGGTGAAGCAGAAGAAGCAGAAGAAGGAGAAGGAGAAGGTGAAGTCAGGATGGTGAATCAGAAGAAGTAGAAGAAGGAGAAGGAGAAGGTGAAGTCTGGAGGGTGAATCAGAAGAAGCAGAAGAAGGAGAAGGAGAAGGTGAAGTCTGGAGGGTGAATCAGAAGAAGCAGAAGAAGGAGAAGGAGAAGATGAAGTCTGGAGGGTGAATCAGAAGAAGTAGAAGAAGGAGAAGGAGAAGGTGAAGTCTGGAGGGTCAATCAGAAGAAGCAGAAGAAGGAGAAGGAGAAGGTGAAGTCTGGAGGGTGAATCAGAAGAAGCAGAAGAAGGACAAGGAGAAGGTGAAGTCTGGAGGGTGAATTAGAAGAAGCAGAAGAAGGAGAAGGAGAAGGTGAAGTCAGGAGGGTGAATCAGAAGAAGCAGAAGAAGGAGAAGGAGAAGGTAAAGTTAGGAGGGTGAATCAGAAGAAGCAGAAGAAGGAGAAGGAGCAGGTGAAGTCAGGGGGGTGAAGCAGAAGAAGTAGAAGAAGGAGAAGGAGAAGGTGAAGTCAGGAGGGTGAAGCAGAAGAAGCAGAAGAAGGAGAAGGAGAAGGTGAAGTCTGGAGGGCGCAGCAGAAGAAGCAGAAGAAGGAGAAGGAGAAGGTGAAGTCTGGAGGGTGAATCAGAAGAAGTAGAAGAAGGTGAAGGAGAAGGTGAAGTCAGGAGAGTGAAGCAGAAGAAGCAGAAGAAGGAGAAGGAGAAGGTGAAGTCTGGGGGGTGAAGCAGAAGAAGCAGAAGAAGGAGAAGGAGAAGGTGATGTCTGGAGGGCGAAGCAGAAGAAGCAGAAGGAGAAGGAGAAGGTGAAGTCTGGAGGGTGAAGCAGAAGAAGCAGAAGAAGGAGAAGGAGAAGGTGAAGTCTGGAGGGTGAATCAGAAGAAGTAGAAGAAGGAGAAGGAGAAGGTGAAGTCAGGAGGGTGAAGCAGAAGAAGCAGAAGAAGGAGAAGGAGAAGGTGAAGTCAGGAGGGGGAATCGGAAGAAGTAGAAGAAGGAGAAGGAGAAGGTGAAGTCTGGAGGGTGAATCAGAAGAAGTAGAAGAAGGAGAAGGAGAAGGTGAAGTCTGGAGGGTGAATCAGAAGAAGTAGAAGAAGGAGAATGAGAAGGTGAAGTCTGGAGGGTGAATCAGAAGAAGCAGAAGAAGGAGAAGGAGAAGGTGAAGTCTGGAGGGAGAAGCAGAAGAAGTAGAAGAAGGAGAAGTAGAAGGTGAAGTCTGGAGGGTGAATCAGAAGAAGTAGAAGAAGGAGAAGGAGAAGGTGAAGTCTGGAGGGTGAATCAGAAGAAGTAGAAGAAGGAGAAGGAGAAGGTGAAGTCTGGAGGGTGAATCAGAAGAAACAGAAGAAGGAGAAGGAGAAGGTGAAGTCTGGAGGGTGAATCAGAAGAAGTAGAAGAAGGAGAAGGAGAAGGTGTAGTCTGGAGGGTGAATCAGAAGAAGTAGACGAAGGAGAAGGAGAAGGTGAAGTCTGGAGGGTGAATCAGAAGAAGCAGAAGAAGGAGAAGGAGAAGGTGAAGTCTGGAGGGTGAATCAGAAGAAGTAGAAGAAGGAGAAGGAGAAGGTGAAGTCTGGAGGGTGAATCAGAAGAAGCAGAAGAAGGAGAAGGAGAAGGGGAAGTCTGGAGGGTGAATCAGAAGAAGCAGAAGTAGGAGAAGGAGAAGGTGAAGTCTGGAGGGTGAAACAGAAGAAGCAGAATAAGGAGAAGGAGAAGGTGAAGTCAGGAGGGTGAATCAGAAGAAGCAGAAGAAGGAGAAGGAGAAGGTGAAGTTTGGAGGGTGAATCAGAAGAATCAGAAGAAGGAGAAGGAGAAGGTGAAGTCTGGAGGGTGAATCAGAAGAAGCAGAAGAAAGAGAAGGAGAAGGTGAAGTCTGGAGGGTGAATCAGAAGAAGCAGAAGAAGGAGAAGGAGAAGGTGAAGTCTGGAGGGTGAATCAGAAGAAGCAGAAGAAGGAGAAGGAGAAGATGAAGTCTGGAGGGTGAATCAGAAGAAGCAGAAGAAGGAGAAGGAGAAGGTGAAGTCTGGAGGGTGAATCAGAAGAAGCAGAAGAAGGAGAAGGAGAAGGTGAAGTTTGGAGGGTGAATCAGAAGAATCAGAAGAAGGAGAAGGAGAAGGTGAAGTCTGGAGGGTGAATCAGAAGAAGCAGAAGAAAGAGAAGGAGAAGGTGAAGTCTGGAGGGTGAATCAGAAGAAGCAGAAGAAGGAGAAGGAGAAGGTGAAGTCTGGAGGGTGAATCAGAAGGAGTAGAAGAAGGAGAAGGAGAAGGTGAAGTCTGGAGGGTGAATCAGAAGAAGCAGAAGAAGGAGAAGGAGAAGGTGAAGTCTGGAGGGTGAATCTGAAGAAGCAGAAGAAGGAGAAGGAGAAGGTGAAGTCTGGAGGGTGAATCAGAAGAAGCAGAAGAAGGAGAAGGAGAAGGTGAAGTCTGGAGGGTGAATCAGAAGAAGCAGAATAAGGAGAAGGAGAAGGTGAAGTCTGGAGGGTGAATCAGAAGAAGCAGAAGAAGGAGAAGGAGAAGGTGAAGTCTGGAGGGTGAATCAGAAGAAGTAGAAGAAGGAGAAGGAGAAGGTGAAGTCTGGAGGGTGAAGCAGAAGAAGTAGAAGAAGGAGAAGGAGAAGGTGAAGTCAGGAGGGTGAATCAGAAGAAGTAGAAGAAGGAGAAGGAGAAGGTGAAGTCAGGAGGGTGAATCAGAAGAAGCAGAAGAAGGAGAAGGAGAAGGTGAAGTCTGGAGAGTGAATCAGAAGAATCAGAAGAAGGAGAAGGAGAAGGTGAAGTCTGGAGGGTGAATCAGAAGAAGCAGAAGAAAGAGAAGAAGGTGAAGTCTGGAGGGTGAAGCAGAAGAAACAGAAGAAGGAGAAGGAGAAGGTGAAGACTGGAGGGTGAATCTGAAGAAGTATAAGAAGGAGAAGGAGAAGGTGAAGTCTGGAGGGTGAATCAGAAGAAGTAGAAGAAGGAGAAGGAGAAGGTGAAGTCTGGAGGGTGAATCAGAAGAAGCAGAAGAAGGAGAAGGAGAAGGTGAAGTCTGGAGGGTGAATCAGAAGAAGCAGAAGAAGGAGAAGGAGAAGATGAAGTCTGGAGGGTGAATCAGAAGAAGCAGAAGAAGGAGAAGGAGAAGGTGAAGTCTGGAGGGTGAATCAGAAGAAGCAGAAGAAGTTGAAGGAGAATCTGAAGTCTGGAGGGTGAATCAGAAGAAGCAGAAGAAGGAGAAGGAGAAGGTGAAGTTAGGAGGGTGAATCAGAAGAAGCAGAAGAAGGAGAAGGAGAAGGTGTAGTTAGGAGGGTGAATCAGAAGAAGCAGAAGAAGGAGAAGGAGCAGGTGAAGTCAGGGGGGTGAAGCAGAAGAAGTAGAAGAAGGAGAAGGAGAAGGTGAAGTCAGGACGGTGAAGCAGAAGAAGCAGAAGAAGGAGAAGGAGAAGGTGAAGTCTGGAGGGCGCAGCAGAAGAAGCAGAAGAAGGAGAAGGAGAAGCTGAAGTCTGGAGGGTGAAGCAGAAGAAGCAGAAGAAGGAGAAGGAGAAGGTGAAGTCTGGAGGGTGAATCAGAAGAAGTAGAAGAAGGAGAAGGAGAAGGTGAAGTCAGGAGAGTGAAGCAGAAGAAGCAGAAGATGGAGAAGGAGAAGGTGAAGTCTGGAGGGCGAAGCAGAAGAAGCAGAAGAAGGAGAAGGAGAAGGTGAAGTCTGGAGGGTGAAGCAGAAGAAGCAGAAGAAGGAGAAGGAGAAGGTGAAGTCTGGAGGGTGAATCAGAAGAAGTAGAAGAAGGAGAAGGAGAAGGTGAAGTCAGGAGGGTGAAGCAGAAGAAGTAGAAGAAGGAGAAGGAGAAGATGAAGTCTGGAGGGTGAATCAGAAGAAGCAGAAGAAGGAGAAGGAGAAGGTGAAGTCTGGAGGGTGAATCAGAAGAAGCAGAAGAAGGAGAAGGAGAAGATGAAGTCTGGAGGGTGAATCAGAAGAAGCAGAAGAAGGAGAAGGAGAAGGTGAAGTCAGGAGGGTGAATCAGAAGAAGCAGAAGAAGGAGAAGGAGAAGGTGTAGTTAGGAGGGTGAATCAGAAGAAGCAGAAGAAGGAGAAGGAGCAGGTGAAGTCAGGGGGGTGAAGCAGAAGAAGTAGAAGAAGGAGAAGGAGAAGGTGAAGTCAGGACGGTGAAGCAGAAGAAGCAGAAGAAGGAGAAGGAGAAGGTGAAGTCTGGAGGGTGCAGCAGAAGAAGCAGAAGAAGGAGAAGGAGAAGCTGAAGTCTGGAGGGTGAAGCAGAAGAAGCAGAAGAAGGAGAAGGAGAAGGTGAAGTCTGGAGGGTGAATCAGAAGAAGTAGAAGAAGGAGAAGGAGAAGGTGAAGTCAGGAGAGTGAAGCAGAAGAAGCAGAAGATGGAGAAGGAGAAGGTGAAGTCTGGAGGGCGAAGCAGAAGAAGCAGAAGAAGGAGAAGGAGAAGGTGAAGTCTGGAGGGTGAAGCAGAAGAAGCAGAAGAAGGAGAAGGAGAAGGTGAAGTCTGGAGGGTGAATCAGAAGAAGTAGAAGAAGGAGAAGGAGAAGGTGAAGTCAGGAGGGTGAAGCAGAAGAAGCAGAAGAAGGAGAAGGAGAAGGTGAAGTCTGGAGGGTGAAGCAGAAGAAGCAGAAGAAGGAGCAGGAGAAGGTGAAGTCTGGAGGGTGAAGCAGAAGAAGCAGAAGAAGGAGAAGGAGAAGGTGAAGTCAGGATGGTGAATCAGAAGAAGTAGAAGAAGGAGAAGGAGAAGGTGAAGTCTGGAGGATGAATCAGAAGAAGCAGAAGAAGGAGAAGGAGAAGGTGAAGTCTGGGGGGTGAATCAGAAGAAGCAGAAGAAGGAGAAGGAGAAGGTGAGGTCTGGAGGGTCAATCAGAAGAAGCAGAAGAAGGAGAAGGAGAAGGTGAAGTCTGGAGGGTGAATCAGAAGAAGCAGAAGAAGGACAAGGAGAAGGTGAGGTCTGGAGGGTCAATCAGAAGAAGCAGAAGAAGGAGAAGGAGAAGGTGAAGTCTGGAGGGTGAATCAGAAGAAGCAGAAGAAGGACAAGGAGAAGGTGAAGTCTGGAGGGTGAATTAGAAGAAGCAGAAGAAGGAGAAGGAGCAGGTGAAGTCAGGAGGGTGAATCAGAAGAAGCAGAAGAAGGAGAAGGAGAAGGTAAAGTTAGGAGGGTGAATCAGAAGAAGCAGAAGAAGGAGAAGGAGAAGGTGAAGTCTGGAGGGCGCAGCAGAAGAAGCAGAAGAAGGAGAAGGAGAAGGTGAAGTCTGGAGGGTGAAGCAGAAGAAGCAGAAGAAGGAGAAGGAGAAGGTGAAGTCTGGAGGGTGAATCAGAAGAAGTAGAAGAAGGTGAAGGAGAAGGTGAAGTCAGGAGAGTGAAGCAGAAGAAGCAGAAGAAGGAGAAGGAGAAGGTGAAGTCTGGAGGGTGAAGCAGAAGAAGCAGAAGAAGGAGAAGGAGAAGGTGAAGTCTGGAGGGTGAATCAGAAGAAGTAGAAGAAGGAGAAGGAGAAGGTGAAGTCAGGAGGGTGAAGCAGAAGAAGCAGAAGAAGGAGAAGGAGAAGGTGAAGTCAGGAGGGTGAATCGGAAGAAGTAGAAGAAGGAGAAGGAGAAGGTGAAGTCTGGAGTGTGAATCAGAAGAAGTAGAAGAAGGAGAAGGAGAAGGTGAAGTCTGGAGGGTGAATCAGAAGAAGTAGAAGAAGGAGAATGAGAAGGTGAAGTCTGGAGGGTGAATCAGAAGAAGCAGAAGAAGGAGAAGGAGAAGGTGAAGTCTGGAGGGAGAAGCAGAAGAAGTAGAAGAAGGAGAAGGAGAAGGTGAAGTCTGGAGGGTGAATCAGAAGAAGTAGAAGAAGGAGAAGGAGAAGGTGAAGTCTGGAGGGTGAATCAGAAGAAGTAGAAGAAGGAGAAGGAGAAGGTGAAGTCTGGAGGGTGAATCAGAAGAAACAGAAGAAGGAGAAGGAGAAGGTGAAGTCTGCAGGGTGAATCAGAAGAAGTAGAAGAAGGAGAATGAGAAGGTGTAGTCTGGAGGGTGAATCAGAAGAAGTAGACGAAGGAGAAGGAGAAGGTGAAGTCTGGAGGGTGAATCCGAAGAAGCAGAAGAAGGAGAAGGAGAAGGTGAAGTCTGGAGGGTGAATCAGAAGAAGTAGAAGAAGGAGAAGGAGAAGGTGAGGTCTGGAGGGTGAATCAGAAGAAGCAGAAGAAGGAGAAGGAGAAGGTGAAGTCTGGAGGGTGAATCAGAAGAAGCAGAAGAAGGAGAAGGAGAAGGTGAAGTCTGGAGGGTGAAACAGAAGAAGCAGAATAAGGAGAAGGAGAAGGTGAAGTCAGGAGGGTGAATCAGAAGAAGCAGAAGAAGGAGAAGGAGAAGGTGAAGTTTGGAGGGTGAATCAGAAGAATCAGAAGAAGGAGAAGGAGAAGGTGAAGTCTGGAGGGTGAATCAGAAGAAGCAGAAGAAAGAGAAGGAGAAGGTGAAGTCTGGAGGGTGAAGCAGAAGAAACAGAAGAAGGAGAAGGAGAAGGTGAAGACTGGAGGGTGAATCTGAAGAAGTAGAAGAAGGAGAAGGAGAAGGTGAAGTCTGGAGGGTGAATCAGAAGAAGCAGAAGAAGGAGAAGGAGAAGGTGAAGTCTGGAGGGTGAATCAGAAGAAGTAGAAGAAGGAGAAGGAGAAGGTGTAGTCTGGAGGGTGAAGCAGAAGAAGTAGAAGAAGGAGAAGGAGAAGGTGAAGTCTGGAGGGTGAATCAGAAGAAGCAGAAGAAGGAGAAGGAGAGGGTGAAGTCTGGAGGGTGAATCAGAAGAAGTAGAAGAAGGAGAAGGAGAAGGTGAAGTCTGGAGGGTGAATCAGAAGAAGCAGAAGAAGGAGAAGGAGAAGGTGAAGTCTGGAGGGTGAATCAGAAGAAACAGAAGAAGGAGAAGGAGAAGGTGAAGACTGGAGGGTGAATCTGAAGAAGTAGAAGAAGGAGAAGGAGAAGGTGAAGTCTGGAGGGTGAATCAGAAGAAGCAGAAGAAGGAGAAGGAGAAGGTGAAGTCTGGAGGGTGAATCAGAAGAAGTAGAAGAAGGAGAAGGAGAAGGTGTAGTCTGGAGGGTGAAGCAGAAGAAGTAGAAGAAGGAGAAGGAGAAGGTGAAGTCTGGAGGGTGAATCAGAAGAAGCAGAAGAAGTAGAAGGAGAGGGTGAAGTCTGGAGGGTGAATCAGAACAAGTAGAAGAAGGAGAAGGAGAAGGTGAAGTCTGGAGGGTGAATCAGAAGAAGCAGAAGAAGGAGAAGGAGAAGGTGAAGTCTGGAGGGTGAATCAGAAGAAGCAGAATAAGGAGAAGGAGAAGGTGAAGTCTGGAGGGTGAATCAGAAGAAGCAGAAGAAGGAGAAGGAGAAGGTGAAGTCTGGAGGGTGAATCAGAAGGAGTAGAAGAAGGAGAAGGAGAAGGTGAAGTCTGGAGGGTGAATCAGAAGAAGCAGAAGAAGGAGAAGGAGAAGGTGAAGTCTGGAGGGTGAATCAGAAGAAGCAGAAGAAGGATAAGGAGAAGGTGAAGTCTGGAGGGTGAATCAGAAGAAGCAGAAGAAGGAGAAGGAGAAGGTGAAGTCTGGAGGGTGAATCAGAAGAAGCAGAATAAGGAGAAGGAGAAGGTGAAGTCTGGAGGGTGAATCAGAAGAAGCAGAAGAAGGAGAAGGAGAAGGTGAAGTTTGGAGGGTGAATCAGAAGAAGTAGAAGAAGGAGAAGGAGAAGGTGAAGTCTGGAGGGTGAAGCAGAAGAAGTAGAAGAAGGAGAAGGAGAAGGTGAAGTCAGGAGGGTGAATCAGAAGAAGTAGAAGAAGGAGAAGGAGAAGGTGAAGTCAGGAGGGTGAATCAGAAGAAGCAGAAGAAGGAGAAGGAGAAGGTGAAGTCTGGAGAGTGAATCAGAAGAATCAGAAGAAGGAGAAGGAGAAGGTGAAGTCTGGAGGGTGAATCAGAAGAAGCAGAAGAAAGAGAAGAAGAAGGTGAAGTCTGGAGGGTGAAGCAGAAGAAACAGAAGAAGGAGAAGGAGAAGGTGAAGACTGGAGGGTGAATCTGAAGAAGTATAAGAAGGAGAAGCAGAAGGTGAAGTCTGGAGGGTGAATCAGAAGAAGTAGAAGAAGGAGAAGGAGAAGGTGAAGTCTGGAGGGTGAATCAGAAGAAGCAGAAGAAGGAGAAGGAGAAGGTGAAGTCTGGAGGGTGAATCAGAAGAAGCAGAAGAAGGAGAAGGAGAAGATGAAGTCTGGAGGGTGAATCAGAAGAAGCAGAAGAAGGAGAAGGAGAAGGTGAAGTCTGGAGGGTGAATCAGAAGAAGCAGAAAAAGTTGAAGGAGAAGGTGAAGTCTGGAGGGTGAATCAGAAGAAGCAGAAGAAGGAGAAGGAGAAGGTGAAGTTAGGAGGGTGAATCAGAAGAAGCAGAAGAAGGAGAAGGAGAAGGTGTAGTTAGGAGGGTGAATCAGAAGAAGCAGAAGAAGGAGAAGGAGCAGGTGAAGTCAGGGGGGTGAAGCAGAAGAAGTAGAAGAAGGAGAAGGAGAAGGTGAAGTCAGGACGGTGAAGCAGAAGAAGCAGAAGAAGGAGAAGGAGAAGGTGAAGTCTGGAGGGCGCAGCAGAAGAAGCAGAAGAAGGAGAAGGAGAAGCTGAAGTCTGGAGGGTGAAGCAGAAGAAGCAGAAGAAGGAGAAGGAGAAGGTGAAGTCTGGAGGGTGAATCAGAAGAAGTAGAAGAAGGAGAAGGAGAAGGTGAAGTCAGGAGAGTGAAGCAGAAGAAGTAGAAGAAGGAGAAGGAGAAGGTGAAGTCTGGAGGGTGAATCAGAAGAAGCAGAAGAAGGAGAAGGAGAAGGTGAAGTCTGGAGGGTGAATCAGAAGAAGCAGAAGAAGGAGAAGGAGAAGGTGAAGTCTGGAGGGTGAAGCAGAAGAAGCAGAAGAAGGAGAAGGAGAAGGTGAAGTCTGGAGGGTGAATCAGAAGAAGTAGAAGAAGGAGAAGGAGAAGGTGAAGTCAGGAGGGTGAAGCAGAAGAAGTAGAAGAAGGAGAAGGAGAAGGTGAAGTCTGGAGGGTGAATCAGAAGAAGCAGAAGAAGGAGAAGGAGAAGGTGAAGTCTGGAGGGTGAATCAGAAGAAGCAGAAGAAGGAGAAGGAGAAGATGAAGTCTGGAGGGTGAATCAGAAGAAGCAGAAGAAGGAGAAGGAGAAGGTGAAGTCTGGAGGGTGAATCAGAAGAAGCAGAAGAAGGAGAAGGAGAAGGTGAAGTCTGGAGGGTGAATCAGAAGAAGCAGAAGAAGGAGAAGGAGAAGGTGAAGTCAGGAGGGTGAATCAGAAGAAGCAGAAGAAGGAGAAGGAGAAGGTGTAGTTAGGAGGGTGAATCAGAAGAAGCAGAAGAAGGAGAAGGAGCAGGTGAAGTCAGGGGGGTGAAGCAGAAGAAGTAGAAGAAGGAGAAGGAGAAGGTGAAGTCAGGACGGTGAAGCAGAAGAAGCAGAAGAAGGAGAAGGAGAAGGTGAAGTCTGGAGGGTGCAGCAGAAGAAGCAGAAGAAGGAGAAGGAGAAGCTGAAGTCTGGAGGGTGAAGCAGAAGAAGCTGAAGAAGGAGAAGGAGAAGGTGAAGTCTGGAGGGTGAATCAGAAGAAGTAGAAGAAGGAGAAGGAGAAGGTGAAGTCAGGAGAGTGAAGCAGAAGAAGCAGAAGATGGAGAAGGAGAAGGTGAAGTCTGGAGGGCGAAGCAGAAGAAGCAGAAGAAGGAGAAGGAGAAGGTGAAGTCTGGAGGGTGAAGCAGAAGAAGCAGAAGAAGGAGAAGGAGAAGGTGAAGTCTGGAGGGTGAATCAGAAGAAGTAGAAGAAGGAGAAGGAGAAGGTGAAGTCAGGAGGGTGAAGCAGAAGAAGCAGAAGAAGGAGAAGGAGAAGGTGAAGTCTGGAGGGTGAAGCAGAAGAAGCAGAAGAAGGAGCAGGAGAAGGTGAAGTCTGGAGGGTGAAGCAGAAGAAGCAGAAGAAGGAGAAGGAGAAGGTGAAGTCAGGATGGTGAATCAGAAGAAGTAGAAGAAGGAGAAGGAGAAGGTGAAGTCTGGAGGATGAATCAGAAGAAGCAGAAGAAGGAGAAGGAGAAGGTGAAGTCTGGGGGGTGAATCAGAAGAAGCAGAAGAAGGAGAAGGAGAAGGTGAGGTCTGGAGGGTCAATCAGAAGAAGCAGAAGAAGGAGAAGGAGAAGGTGAAGTCTGGAGGGTGAATCAGAAGAAGCAGAAGAAGGACAAGGAGAAGGTGAGGTCTGGAGGGTCAATCAGAAGAAGCAGAAGATGGAGAAGGAGAAGGTGAAGTCTGGAGGGTGAATCAGAAGAAGCAGAAGAAGGACAAGGAGAAGGTGAAGTCTGGAGGGTGAATTAGAAGAAGCAGAAGAAGGAGAAGGAGAAGGTGAAGTCAGGAGGGTGAATCAGAAGAAGCAGAAGAAGGAGAAGGAAAAGGTAAAGTTAGGAGGGTGAATCAGAAGAAGCAGAAGAAGGAGAAGGAGCAGGTGAAGTCAGGGGGGTGAAGCAGAAGAAGTAGAAGAAGGAGAAGGAGAAGGTGAAGTCAGGAGGGTGAAGCAGAAGAAGCAGAAGAAGGAGAAGGAGAAGGTGAAGTCTGGAGGGCGCAGCAGAAGAAGCAGAAGAAGGAGAAGGAGAAGGTGAAGTCTGGAGGGTGAAGCAGAAGAAGCAGAAGAAGGAGAAGGAGAAGGTGAAGTCTGGAGGGTGAATCAGAAGAAGTAGAAGAAGGTGAAGGAGAAGGTGTAGTCAGGAGAGTGAAGCAGAAGAAGCAGAAGAAGGAGAAGGAGAAGGTGAAGTCTGGAGGGTGAAGCAGAAGAAGCAGAAGAAGGAGAAGGAGAAGGTGATGTCTGGAGGGCGAAGCAGAAGAAGCAGAAGAAGGAGAAGGAGAAGGTGAAGTCTGGAGGGTGAAGCAGAAGAAGCAGAAGAAGGAGAAGGAGAAGGTGAAGTCTGGAGGGTGAATCAGAAGAAGTAGAAGAAGGAGAAGGAGAAGGTGAAGTCAGGAGGGTGAAGCAGAAGAAGCAGAAGAAGGAGAAGGAGAAGGTGAAGTCTGGAGGGAGAAGCAGAAGAAGTAGAAGAAGGAGAAGGAGAAGGTGAAGTCTGGAGGGTGAATCAGAAGAAGTAGAAGAAGGAGAAGGAGAAGGTGAAGTCTGGAGGGTGAATCAGAAGAAGTAGAAGAAGGAGAAGGAGAAGGTGAAGTCTGGAGGGTGAATCAGAAGAAACAGAAGAAGGAGAAGGAGAAGGTGAAGTCTGGAGGGTGAATCAGAAGAAGTAGAAGAAGGAGAATGAGAAGGTGTAGTCTCGAGGGTGAATCAGAAGAAGTAGACGAAGGAGAAGGAGAAGGTGAAGTCTGGAGGGTGAATCAGAAGAAGCAGAAGAAGGAGAAGGAGAAGGTGAAGTCTGGAGGGTGAATCAGAAGAAGTAGAAGAAGGAGAAGGAGAAGGTGAAGTCTGGAGGGTGAATCAGAAGAAGCAGAAGAAGGAGAAGGAGAAGGTGAAGTCTGGAGGGTGAATCAGAAGAAGCAGAAGAAGGAGAAGGAGAAGGTGAAGTCTGGAGGGTGAAACAGAAGAAGCAGAATAAGGAGAAGGAGAAGGTGAAGTCAGGAGGGTGAATCAGAAGAAGCAGAAGAAGGAGAAGGAGAAGGTGAAGTTTGGAGGGTGAATCAGAAGAATCAGAAGAAGGAGAAGGAGAAGGTGAAGTCTGGAGGGTGAATCAGAAGAAGGAGAAGAAAGAGAAGGAGAAGGTGAAGTCTGGAGGGTGAATCAGAAGAAGCAGAAGAAGGAGAAGGAGAAGGTGAAGTCTGGAGGGTGAATCAGAAGAAGCAGAAGAAGGAGAAGGAGAAGATGAAGTCTGGAGGGTGAATCAGAAGAAGCAGAAGAAGGAGAAGGAGAAGGTGAAGTCTGGAGGGTGAATCAGAAGAAGCAGAAGAAGGAGAAGGAGAACGTGAAGTTTGGAGGGTGAATCAGAAGAATCAGAAGAAGGAGAAGGAGAAGGTGAAGTCTGGAGGGTGAATCAGAAGAAGCAGAAGAAAGAGAAGGAGAAGGTGAAGTCTGGAGGGTGAAGCAGAAGAAACAGAAGAAGGAGAAGGAGAAGGTGAAGACTGGAGGGTGAATCTGAAGAAGTAGAAGAAGGAGAAGGAGAAGGTGAAGTCTGGAGGGTGAATCAGAAGAAGTAGAAGAAGGAGAAGGAGAAGGTGAAGTCTGGAGGGTGAATCAGAAGAAGCAGAAGAAGGAGAAGGAGAAGGTGAAGTCTGGAGGGTGAATCAGAAGAAGCAGAAGAAGGAGAAGGAGAAGATGAAGTCTGGAGGGTGAATCAGAAGAAGCAGAAGAAGGAGAAGGAGAAGGTGAAGTCTGGAGGGTGAAACAGAAGAAGCAGAAGAAGGAGAAGGAGAAGGTGAAGTCTGGAGGGTGAATCAGAAGAAGCAGAAGAAGGAGAAGGAGAAGGTGAAGTCAGGAGGGTGAAGCAGAAGAAGCAGAAGAAGGAGAAGGAGAAGGTGAAGTCTGGAGGGTGAATCAGAAGAAGCAGAAGAAGGACAAGGAGAAGGTGAAGTCTGGAGGGTGAATTAGAAGAAGCAGAAGAAGGAGAAGGAGAAGGTGAAGTCAGGAGGGTGAATCAGAAGAAGCAGAAGAAGGAGAAGGAGAAGGTAAAGTTAGGAGGGTGAATCAGAAGAAGTAGAAGAAGGAGAAGGAGAAGGTGAAGTCTGGAGGGTGAATCAGAAGAAGTAGAAGAAGGAGAAGGAGAAGGTGAAGTCAGGAGGGTGAAGCAGAAGAAGCAGAAGAAGGAGAAGGAGATGGTGAAGTCTGGAGGGTGAAGCAGAAGAAGCAGAAGAAGGAGCAGGAGAAGGTGAAGTCTGGAGGGTGAAGCAGAAGAAGCAGAAGAAGGAGAAGGAGAAGGTGAAGTCAGGATGGTGAATCAGAAGAAGTAGAAGAAGGAGAATGAGAAGGTGAAGTCTGGAGGGTGAAGCAGAAGAAGCAGAAGAAGGAGAAGGAGAAGGTGAAGTCTGGAGGGTGAAGCAGAAGAAGCAGAAGAAGGAGTAGGAGAAGGTGAAGTCTGGAGGGTGAAGCAGAAGAAGCAGAAGAAGGAGAAGGAGAAGGTGAAGTCAGGATGGTGAATCAGAAGAAGTAGAAGAAGGAGAAGGAGAAGGTGAAGTCTGGAGGATGAATCAGAAGAAGCAGAAGAAGGAGGAGGAGAAGGTGAAGTTTGGGGGGTGAATCAGAAGAAGCAGAAGAAGGAGAAGGAGAAGATGAAGTCTGGAGTGTGAATCAGAAGAAGTAGAAGAAGGAGAAGGAGAAGGTGAGGTCTGGAGGGTCAATCAGAAGAAGCAGAAGAAGGAGAAGGAGAAGGTGAAGTCTGGAGGGTGAATCAGAAGAAGCAGAAGAAGGACAAGGAGAAGGTGAAGTCTGGAGGGTGAATTAGAAGAAGCAGAAGAAGGAGAAGGAGAAGGTGAAGTCAGGAGGGTGAATCAGAAGAAGCAGAAGAAGGAGAAGGAGAAGGTAAAGTTAGGAGGGTGAATCAGAAGAAGCAGAAGAAGGAGAAGGAGCAGGTGAAGTCAGGGGGGTGAAGCAGAAGAAGTAGAAGAAGGAGAAGGAGAAGGTGAAGTCAGGAGGGTGAAGCAGAAGAAGCAGAAGAAGGAGAAGGAGAAGGTGAAGTCTGGAGGGCGCAGCAGAAGAAGCAGAAGAAGGAGAAGGAGAAGGTGAAGTCTGTAGGGTGAAGCAGAAGAAGCAGAAGAAGGAGAAGGAGAAGGTGAAGTCTGGAGGGTGAATCAGAAGAAGTAGAAGAAGGTGAAGGAGAAGGTGAAGTCAGGAGAGTGAAGCAGAAGAAGCAGAAGAAGGAGAAGGAGAAGGTGAAGTCTGGAGGGTGAAGCAGAAGAAGCAGAAGAAGGAGAAGGAGAAGGTGATGTCTGGAGGGCGAAGCAGAAGAAGCAGAAGAAGGAGAAGGAGAAGGTGAAGTCTGGAGGGTGAAGCAGAAGAAGCAGAAGAAGGAGAAGGAGAAGGTGAAGTCAGGAGGGTGAATCGGAAGAAGTAGAAGAAGGAGAAGGAGAAGGTGAAGTCTGGAGGGTGAATCAGAAGAAGTAGAAGAAGGAGAAGGAGAAGGTGAAGTCTGGAGGGTGAATCAGAAGAAGTAGAAGAAGGAGAATGAGAAGGTGAAGTCTGGAGGGTGAATCAGAAGAAGCAGAAGAAGGAGAAGGAGAAGGTGAAGTCTGGAGGGAGAAGCAGAAGAAGTAGAAGAAGGAGAAGGAGAAGGTGAAGTCTGGAGGGTGAATCAGAAGAAGTAGAAGAAGGAGAAGGAGAAGGTGAAGTCTGGAGGGTGAATCAGAAGAAGTAGAAGAAGGAGAAGGAGAAGGTGAAGTCTGGAGGGTGAATCAGAAGAAACAGAAGAAGGAGAAGGAGAAGGTGAAGTCTGGAGCGTGAATCAGAAGAAGTAGAAGAAGGAGAATGAGAAGGTGTAGTCTGGAGGGTGAATCAGAAGAAGTAGACGAAGGAGAAGGAGAAGGTGAAGTCTGGAGGGTGAATCAAAAGAAGCAGAAGAAGGAGAAGGAGAAGGTGAAGTCTGGAGGGTGAATCAGAAGAAGTAGAAGAAGGAGAAGGAGAAGGTGAAGTCTGGAGGGTGAATCAGAAGAAGCAGAAGAAGGAGAAGGAGAAGGTGAAGTCTGGAGGGTGAATCAGAAGAAGCAGGTGAAGGAGAAGGAGAAGGTGAAGTCTGGAGGGTGAAACAGAAGAAGCAGAATAAGGAGAAGGAGAAGGTGAAGTCAGGAGGGTGAATCAGAAGAAGCAGAAGAAGGAGAAGGAGAAGGTGAAGTTTGGAGGGTGAATCAGAAGAATCAGAAGAAGGAGATGGAGAAGGTGAAGTCTGGAGGGTGAATCAGAAGAAGCAGAAGAAAGAGAAGGAGAAGGTGAAGTCTGGAGGGTGAATCAGAAGAAGCAGAAGAAGGAGAAGGAGAAGGTGAAGTCTGGAGGGTGAATCAGAAGAAGCAGAAGAAGGAGAAGGAGAAGGTGAAGTCTGGAGGGTGAATCAGAAGAAGCAGAAGAAGGAGAAGGAGAACGTGAAGTTTGGAGGGTGAATCAGAAGAATCAGAAGAAGGAGAAGGAGAAGGTGAAGTCTGGAGGGTGAATCAGAAGAAGCAGAAGATAGAGAAGGAGAAGGTGAAGTCTGGAGGGTGAAGCAGAAGAAACAGAAGAAGGAGAAGGAGAAGGTGAAGACTGGAGGGTGAATCTGAAGAAGTAGAAGAAGGAGAAGGAGAAGGTGAAGTCTGGAGGGTGAATCAGAAGAAGTAGAAGAAGGAGAAGGAGAAGGTGAAGTCTGGAGGGTGAATCAGAAGAAGCAGAAGAAGGAGAAGGAGAAGGTGAAGTCTGGAGGGTGAATCAGAAGAAGCAGAAGAAGGAGAAGGAGAAGATGAAGTCTGGAGGATGAATCAGAAGAAGCAGAAGAAGGAGAAGGAGAAGGTGAAGTCTGGAGGGTGAAACAGAAGAAGCAGAAGAAGGAGAAGGAGAAGGTGAAGTCTGGAGGGTGAATCAGAAGAAGCAGAAGAAGGAGAAGGAGAAGGTGAAGTCAGGAGGGTGAATCAGAAGAAGCAGAAGAAGGAGAAGGAGAAGGTGAAGTTAGGAGGGTGAATCAGAAGAAGCAGAAGAAGGAGAAGGAGCAGGTGAAGTCACGGGGTGAAGCAGAAGAAGTAGAAGAAGGAGAAGGAGAAGGTGAAGTCAGGACGGTGAAGCAGAAGAAGCAGAAGAAGGAGAAGGAGAAGGTGAAGTCTGGAGGGCGCAGCAGAAGAAGCAGAAGAAGGAGAAGGAGAAGCTGACGTCTGGAGGGTGAAGCAGAAGAAGCAGAAGAAGGAGAAGGTGAAGTCTGGAGGGTGAATCAGAAGAAGTAGAAGAAGGAGAAGGAGAGGGTGAAGTCAGGAGAGTGAAGCAGAAGAAGCAGAAGATGGAGACGGAGAAGGTGAAGTCTGGAGGGCGAAGCAGAAGAAGCAGAAGAAGGAGAAGGAGAAGGTGAAGTCTGGAGGGTGAAGCAGAAGAAGCAGAAGAAGGAGAAGGAGAAGGTGAAGTCTGGAGGGTGAATCAGAAGAAGTAGAAGAAGGAGTAGGAGAAGGTGAAGTCAGGAGGGTGAAGCAGAAGGAGCAGAAGAAGGAGAAGAAGAAGGTGAGGTCTGGAGGGTGAAGCAGAAGAAGCAGAAGAAGGAGCAGGAGAAGGTGAAGTCTGGAGGGTGAAGCAGAAGAAGCAGAAGAAGGAGAAGGAGAAGGTGAAGTCAGGAGGGTGAATCAGAAGAAGTAGAAGAAGGAGAAGGAGAAGGTGAAGTCTGGAGGGTGAATCAGAAGAAGCAGAAGAAGGAGAAGGAGAAGGTGAAGTCTGGAGGGTGAATCAGAAGAAGCAGAAGAAGGAGAAGGAGAAGATGAAGTCTGGAGGGTGAATCAGAAGAAGTAGAAGAAGGAGAAGGAGAAGGTGAGGTCTGGAGGGTCAATCAGAAGAAGCAGAAGAAGGAGAAGGAGAAGGTGAAGTCTGGAGGGTGAATCAGAAGAAGCAGAAGAAGGAGAAGGAGAAGGTGAAGTCTGGAGGGTGAATTAGAAGAAGCAGAAAAAGGAGAAGGAGAAGGTGAAGTCAGGAGGGTGAATCAGAAGAAGCAGAAGAAGGAGAAGGAGAAGGTAAAGTTAGGAGGGTGAATCAGAAGAAGCAGAAGAAGGAGAAGGAGCAGGTGAAGTCAGGGGGGTGAAACAGAAGAAGTAGAAGAAGGAGAAGGAGAAGGTGAAGTCAGGAGGGAGAAGCAGAAGAAGCAGAAGAAGGAGAAGGAGAAGGTGAAGTCTGGAGGGCGCAGCAGAAGAAGCAGAAGAAGGAGAAGGAGAAGGTGAAGTCTGGAGGGTGAAGCAGAAGAAGCAGAAGAAGGAGAAGGAGAAGGTGAAGTCTGGAGGGTGAATCAGAAGAAGTAGAAGAAGGAGAAGGAGAAGGTGAAGTCAGGAGAGTGAAGCAGAAGAAGCAGAAGAAGGAGAAGGAGAAGGTGAAGTCTGGAGGGTGAAGCAGAAGAAGCAGAAGAAGGAGAAGGAGAAGGTGATGTCTGGAGGGCGAATCAGAAGAAGCAGAAGAAGGAGAAGGAGAAGGTGAAGTCTGGAGGGTGAAGCAGAAGAAGCAGAAGAAGGAGAAGGAGAAGGTGAAGCCTGGAGGGTGAATCAGAAGAAGTAGAAGAAGGAGAAGGAGAAGGTGAAGTCAGGAGGGTGAAGCAGAAGAAGCAGAAGAAGGAGAAGGAGAAGGTGAAGTCAGGAGGGTGAATCGGAAGAAGTAGAAGAAGGAGAAGGAGAAGGTGAAGTCTGGAGGGTGAATCAGAAGAAGTAGAAGAAGGAGAAGGAGAAGGTGAAGACTGGAGGGTGAATCAGAAGAAGTAGAAGAAGGAGAAGGGGAAGGTGAAGTCTGGAGGGTGAATCAGAAGAAGCAGAAGAAGGAGAAGGAGAAGGTGAAGTCTGGAGGGAGAAGCAGAAGAAGTAGAAGAAGGAGAAGGAGAAGGTGAAGTCTGGGGGGTGAATCAGAAGAAGTAGAAGAAGGAGAAGGAGAAGGTGAAGTCTGGAGGGTGAATCAGAAGAAGTAGAAGAAGGAGAAGGAGAAGGTGAAGTCTGGAGGGTGAATCAGAAGAAACAGAAGAAGGAGAAGGAGAAGGTGAAGTCTGGAGGGTGAATCAGAAGAAGTAGAAGAAGGAGAAGGAGAAGGTGTAGTCTGGAGGGTGAATCAGAAGAAGTAGACGAAGGAGAAGGAGAAGGTGAAGTCTGGAGGGTGAATCAGAAGAAGCAGAAGAAGGAGAAGGAGAAGGTGAAGTCTGGAGGGTGAATCAGAAGAAGTAGAAGAAGGAGAATGAGAAGGTGAAGTCTGGAGGGTGAATCAGAAGAAGCAGAAGAAGGAGAAGGAGAAGGTGAAGTCTGGAGGGTGAATCAGAAGAAGCAGAAGAAGGAGAAGGAGAAGGTGAAGTCTGGAGGGTGAAACAGAAGAAGCAGAATAAGGAGAAGGAGAAGGTGAAGTCAGGAGGGTGAATCAGAAGAAGCAGAAGAAGGAGAAGGAGAAGGTGAAGTAAGGAGGGTGAATCAGAAGAAGCAGAAGAAGGAGAAGGAGAAGGTGAAGTCTGGAGTGTGAAGCAGAAGAAGCAAAAGAAGGAGAAGGAGAAGGTGAAGTCTGGAGGGTGAATCAGAAGAAGTAGAAGAAGGAGAAGGAGAAGGTGAAGTCTGGAGGGTGAAGCAGAAGAAGTAGAAGAAGGAGAAGGAGAAGGTGAAGTCAGGAGGGTGAATCAGAAGAAGTAGAAGAAGGAGAAGGAGAAGGTGAAGTCAGGAGGGTGAATCAGAAGAAGCAGAAGAAGGAGAAGGAGAAGGTGAAGTCTGGAGGGTGAATCAGAAGAATCAGAAGAAGGAGAAGGAGAAGTTGAAGTCTGGAGGGTGAATCAGAAGAAGCAGAAGAAAGAGAAGGAGAAGGTGAAGTCTGGAGGGTGAAGCAGAAGAAACAGAAGAAGGAGAAGGAGAAGGTGAAGACTGGAGGGTGAATCTGAAGAAGTAGAAGAAGGAGAAGGAGAAGGTGAAGTCTGGAGGGTGAATCAGAAGAAGTAGAAGAAGGAGAAGGAGAAGGTGAAGTCTGGAGGGTGAATAAGAAGAAGCAGAAGAAGGAGAAGGAGAAGGTGAAGTCTGGAGGGTGAATCAGAAGAAGCAGAAGAAGGAGAAGGAGAAGATGAAGTCTGGAGGGTGAATCAGAAGAAGCAGAAGAAGGAGAAGGAGAAGGTGAAGTCTGGAGGGTGAATCAGAAGAAGCAGAAGAAGGAGAAGGAGAAGGTGAAGTCTGGAGGGTGAATCAGAAGAATCAGAAGAAGGAGAAGGAGAGGGCGAAGTCTGGAGGGTGAATCAGAAGAAGCAGAAGAAAGAGAAGGAGAAGGTGAAGTCTGGAGGGTGAAGCAGAAGAAACAGAAGAAGGAGAAGGAGAAGGTGAAGACTGGAGGGTGAATCTGAAGAAGGAGAAGAAGGAGAAGGTGAAGTCTGGAGGGTGAATCAGAAGAAGTAGAAGAAGGAGAAGGAGAAGGTGAAGTCTGGAGGGTGAATCAGAAGAAGCAGAAGAAGGAGAAGGAGAAGGTGAAGTCTGGAGGGTGAATCAGAAGAAGCAGAAGGAGGAGAAGGAGAAGATGAAGTCTGGAGGGTGAATCAGAAGAAGCAGAAGAAGGAGAAGGAGAAGGTGAAGTCTGGAGGGTGAAACAGAAGAAGCAGAAGAAGGAGAAGGAGAAGGTGAAGTCTGGAGGGTGAATCAGAAGAAGCAGAAGAAGGAGAAGGAGAAGGTGAAGTCAGGAGGGTGAATCAGAAGAAGCAGAAGAAGGAGAAGGAGAAGGTGAAGTTAGGAGGGTGAATCAGAAGAAGCAGAAGAAGGAGAAGGAGCAGGTGAAGTCAGGGGGTGAAGCAGAAGAAGTAGAAGAAGGAGAAGGAGAAGGTGAAGTCAGGAGGGCGCAGCAGAAGAAGCAGAAGAAGGAGAAGGAGAAGGTGAAGTCTGGAGGGTGAAGCAGAAGAAGCAGAAGAAGGAGAAGGAGAAGGTGAAGTCTTGAGGGTGAATCAGAAGAAGTAGAAGAAGGAGAAGGAGAAGGTGAAGTCAGGAGAGTGAAGCAGAAGAAGCAGAAGAAGGAGAAGGAGAAGGTGAAGTCTGGAGGGTGAAGCAGAAGAAGCAGAAGAAGGAGAAGGAGAAGGTGATGTCTGGAGGGCGAAGCAGAAGAAGCAGAAGAAGGAGAAGGAAAGGTGAAGTCTGGAGGGTGAAGCAGAGGAAGCAGAAGAAGGAGAAGGAGAAGGTGAAGTCTGGAGCGTGAATCAGAAGAAGTAGAAGAAGGAGAAGGAGAAGGTGAAGTCAGGAGGGTGAAGCAGAAGAAGCAGAAGAAGGAGAAGGAGAAGGTGAAGTCAGGAGGGTGAATCGGAAGAAGTAGAAGAAGGAGAAGGAGAAGGTGAAGTCTGGAGGGTGAATCAGAAGAAGTAGAAGAAGGAGAAGTAGAAGGTGAAGTCTGGAGGGTGAATCAGAAGAAGTAGAAGAAGGAGAAGGAGAAGGTGAAGTCTGGAGGGTGAATCAGAAGAAGCAGAAGAAGGAGAAGGAGAAGGTGATGTCTGGAGGGCGAATCAGAAGAAGCAGAAGAAGGAAAAGGAGAAGGTGAAGTCTGGAGGGTGAAGCAGAAGAAGCAGAAGAAGGAGAAGGAGAAGGTGAAGTCTGGAGGGTGAATCAGAAGAAGTAGAAGAAGGAGAAGGAGAAGGTGAAGTCAGGAGGGTGAAGCAGAAGAAGCAGAAGAAGGAGAAGGAGAAGGTGAAGTCAGGAGGGTGAATCGGAAGAAGTAGAAGAAGGAGAAGGAGAAGGTGAAGTCTGGAGGGTGAATCAGAAGAAGTAGAAGAAGGAGAAGGAGAAGGTGAAGTCTGGAGGGTGAATCAGAAGAAGTAGAAGAAGGAGAAGGGGAAGGTGAAGTCTGGAGGGTGAATCAGAAGAAGCAGAAGAAGGAGAAGGAGAAGGTGAAGTCTGGAGGGAGAAGCAGAAGAAGTAGAAGAAGGAGAAGGAGAAGGTGAAGTCTGGAGGGTGAATCAGAAGAAGTAGAAGAAGGAGAAGGAGAAGGTGAAGTCTGGAGGGTGAATCAGAAGAAGTAGAAGAAGGAGAAGGAGAAGGTGAAGTCTGGAGGGTGAATCAGAAGAAACAGAAGAAGGAGAAGGAGAAGGTGAAGTCTGGAGGGTGAATCAGAAGAAGCAGAAGAAGGAGAAGGAGAAGGTGAAGTCTGGAGGGTGAAACAGAAGAAGCAGAATAAGGAGAAGGAGAAGGTGAAGTCAGGAGGGTGAATCAGAAGAAGCAGAAGAAGGAGAAGGAGAAGGTGAAGTAAGGAGGGTGAATCAGAAGAAGCAGAAGAAGGAGAAGGAGAAGGTGAAGTCTGGAGTGTGAAGCAGAAGAAGCAAAAGAAGGAGAAGGAGAAGGTGAAGTCTGGAGGGTGAATCAGAAGAAGTAGAAGAAGGAGAAGGAGAAGGTGAAGTCTGGAGGGTGAAGCAGAAGAAGTAGAAGAAGGAGAAGGAGAAGGTGAAGTCAGGAGGGTGAATCAGAAGAAGTAGAAGAAGGAGAAGGAGAAGGTGAAGTCAGGAGGGTGAATCAGAAGAAGCAGAAGAAGGAGAAGGAGAAGGTGAAGTCTGGAGGGTGAATCAGAAGAATCAGAAGAAGGAGAAGGAGAAGTTGAAGTCTGGAGGGTGAATCAGAAGAAGCAGAAGAAAGAGAAGGAGAAGGTGAAGTCTGGAGGGTGAAGCAGAAGAAACAGAAGAAGGAGAAGGAGAAGGTGAAGACTGGAGGGTGAATCTGAAGAAGTAGAAGAAGGAGAAGGTGAAGTCTGGAGGGTGAATCAGAAGAAGTAGAAGAAGGAGAAGGAGAAGGTGAAGTCTGGAGGGTGAATCAGAAGAAGCAGAAGAAGGAGAAGGAGAAGGTGAAGTCTGGAGGGTGAATCAGAAGAAGCAGAAGAAGGAGAAGGAGAAGATGAAGTCTGGAGGGTGAATCAGAAGAAGCAGAAGAAGGAGAAGGAGAAGGTGAAGTCTGGAGGGTGAATCAGAAGAAGCAGAAGAAGGAGAAGGAGAAGGTGAAGTCTGGAGGGTGAATCAGAAGAATCAGAAGAAGGAGAAGGAGAGGGTGAAGTCTGGAGGGTGAATCAGAAGAAGCAGAAGAAAGAGAAGAAGAAGGTGAAGTCTGGAGGGTGAAGCAGAAGAAACAGAAGAAGGAGAAGGAGAAGGTGAAGACTGGAGGGTGAATCTGAAGAAGGAGAAGAAGGAGAAGGAGAAGGTGAAGTCTGGAGGGTGAATCAGAAGAAGTAGAAGAAGGAGAAGGAGAAGGTGAAGTCTGGAGGGTGAATCAGAAGAAGCAGAAGAAGGAGAAGGAGAAGGTGAAGTCTGGAGGGAGAATCAGAAGAAGCAGAAGAAGGAGAAGGAGAAGATGAAGTCTGGAGGGTGAATCAGAAGAAGCAGAAGAAGGAGAAGGTGAAGTCTGGAGGGTGAAACAGAAGAAGCAGAAGAAGTAGAAGGAGAAGGTGAAGTCTGGAGGGTGAATCAGAAGAAGCAGAAGAAGGAGAAGGAGAAGGTGAAGTCAGGAGGGTGAATCAGAAGAAGCAGAAGAAGGAGAAGGAGAAGGTGAAGTTAGGAGGGTGAATCAGAAGAAGTAGAAGAAGGAGAAGGGGAAGGTGAAGTCTGGAGGGTGAATCAGAAGAAGCAGAAGAAGGAGAAGGAGAAGGTGAAGTCTGGAGGGAGAAGCAGAAGAAGTAGAAGAAGGAGAAGGAGAAGGTGAAGTCTGGAGGGTGAATCAGAAGAAGTAGAAGAAGGAGAAGGAGAAGGTGAAGTCTGGAGGGTGAATCAGAAGAAGTAGAAGAAGGAGAAGGAGAAGGTGAAGTCTGGAGGGTGAATCAGAAGAAACAGAAGAAGGAGAAGGAGAAGGTGAAGTCTGGAGGGTGAATCAGAAGAAGCAGAAGAAGGAGAAGGAGAAGGTGAAGTCTGGAGGGTGAAACAGAAGAAGCAGAATAAGGAGAAGGAGAAGGTGAAGTCAGGAGGGTGAATCAGAAGAAGCAGAAGAAGGAGAAGGAGAAGGTGAAGTAAGGAGGGTGAATCAGAAGAAGCAGAAGAAGGAGAAGGAGAAGGTGAAGTCTGGAGTGTGAAGCAGAAGAAGCAAAAGAAGGAGAAGGAGAAGGTGAAGTCTGGAGGGTGAATCAGAAGAAGTAGAAGAAGGAGAAGGAGAAGGTGAAGTCTGGAGGGTGAAGCAGAAGAAGTAGAAGAAGGAGAAGGAGAAGGTGAAGTCAGGAGGGTGAATCAGAAGAAGTAGAAGAAGGAGAAGGAGAAGGTGAAGTCAGGAGGGTGAATCAGAAGAAGCAGAAGAAGGAGAAGGAGAAGGTGAAGTCTGGAGGGTGAATCAGAAGAATCAGAAGAAGGAGAAGGAGAAGTTGAAGTCTGGAGGGTGAATCAGAAGAAGCAGAAGAAAGAGAAGGAGAAGGTGAAGTCTGGAGGGTGAAGCAGAAGAAACAGAAGAAGGAGAAGGAGAAGGTGAAGACTGGAGGGTGAATCTGAAGAAGTAGAAGAAGGAGAAGGTGAAGTCTGGAGGGTGAATCAGAAGAAGTAGAAGAAGGAGAAGGAGAAGGTGAAGTCTGGAGGGTGAATCAGAAGAAGCAGAAGAAGGAGAAGGAGAAGGTGAAGTCTGGAGGGTGAATCAGAAGAAGCAGAAGAAGGAGAAGGAGAAGATGAAGTCTGGAGGGTGAATCAGAAGAAGCAGAAGAAGGAGAAGGAGAAGGTGAAGTCTGGAGGGTGAATCAGAAGAAGCAGAAGAAGGAGAAGGAGAAGGTGATGTCTGGAGGGTGAATCAGAAGAATCAGAAGAAGGAGAAGGAGAGGGTGAAGTCTGGAGGGTGAATCAGAAGAAGCAGAAGAAAGAGAAGAAGAAGGTGAAGTCTGGAGGGTGAAGCAGAAGAAACAGAAGAAGGAGAAGGAGAAGGTGAAGACTGGAGGGTGAATCTGAAGAAGGAGAAGAAGGAGAAGGAGAAGGTGAAGTCTGGAGGGTGAATCAGAAGAAGTAGAAGAAGGAGAAGGAGAAGGTGAAGTCTGGAGGGTGAATCAGAAGAAGCAGAAGAAGGAGAAGGAGAAGGTGAAGTCTGGAGGGAGAATCAGAAGAAGCAGAAGAAGGAGAAGGAGAAGATGAAGTCTGGAGGGTGAATCAGAAGAAGCAGAAGAAGGAGAAGGTGAAGTCTGGAGGGTGAAACAGAAGAAGCAGAAGAAGTAGAAGGAGAAGGTGAAGTCTGGAGGGTGAATCAGAAGAAGCAGAAGAAGGAGAAGGAGAAGGTGAAGTCAGGAGGGTGAATCAGAAGAAGCAGAAGAAGGAGAAGGAGAAGGTGAAGTTAGGAGGGTGAATCAGAAGAAGCAGAAGAAGGAGAAGGAGCAGGTGAAGTCAGGGGGTGAAGCAGAAGACGTAGAAGAAGGAGAAGGAGAATGTGAAGTCAGGACGGTGAAGCAGAAGAAGCAGAAGAAGGAGAAGGAGAAGGTGAAGTCTGGAGGGCGCAGCAGAAGAAGCAGAAGAAGGAGAAGGAGAAGGTGAAGTCTGGAGGGTGAAGCAGAAGAAGCAGAAGAAGGAGAAGGAGAAGCTGACGTCTGGAGGGTGAATCAGAAGAAGTAGAAGAAGGAGAAGGAGAAGGTGAAGTCAGGCGAGTGAAGCAGAAGAAGCAGAAGAAGGAGAAGGAGAAGCTGAAGTCTGGAGGGTGAAGCAGAAGAAGCAGAAGAAGGAGAAGGAGAAGGTGATGTCTGGAGGGCGAAGCAGAAGAAGCAGAAGAAGGAGAAAGAGAAGGTGAAGTCTGGAGGGTGAAGCAGAGGAAGCAGAAGAAGCAGAAGGAGAAGGTGAAGCCTGGAGGGTGAATCAGAAGAAGTAGAAGAAGGAGAAGGAGAAGGTGAAGTCAGGAGGGTGAAGCAGAAGAAGCAGAAGAAGGAGAAGGAGAAGGTGAAGTCAGGAGGGTGAATCGGAAGAAGTAGAAGAAGGAGAAGGAAAAGGTGAAGTCTGGAGGGTGAATCAGAAGAAGTAGAAGAAGGAGAAGTAGAAGGTGAAGTCTGGAGGGTGAATCAGAAGAAGTAGAAGAAGGAGAAGGAGAAGGTGAAGTCTGGAGGGTGAATCAGAAGAAGCAGAAGAAGGAGAAGGAGAAGGTGATGTCTGGAGGGCGAATCAGAAGAAGCAGAAGAAGGAGAAGGAGAAGGTGAAGTCTGGAGGGTGAAGCAGAAGAAGCAGAAGAAGGAGAAGGAGAAGGTGAAGTCTGGAGGGTGAATCAGAAGAAGTAGAAAAAGGAGAAGGAGAAGGTGAAGTCAGGAGGGTGAAGCAGAAGAAGCAGAAGAAGGAGAAGGAGAAGGTGAAGTCAGGAGGGTGAATCGGAAGAAGTAGAAGAAGGAGAAGGAGAAGGTGAAGTCTGGAGGGTGAATCAGAAGAAGTAGAAGAAGGAGAAGGAGAAGGTGAACTCTGGAGGGTGAATCAGAAGAAGTAGAAGAAGGAGAAGGGGAAGGTGAAGTCTGGAGGGTGAATCAGAAGAAGCAGAAGAAGGAGAAGGAGAAGGTGAAGTCTGGAGGGAGAAGCAGAAGAAGTAGAAGAAGGAGAAGGAGAAGGTGAAGTCTGGAGGGTGAATCAGAAGAAGTAGAAGAAGGAGAAGGAGAAGGTGAAGTCTGGAGGGTGAATCAGAAGAAGTAGAAGAAGGAGAAGGAGAAGGTGAAGTCTGGAGGGTGAATCAGAAGAAACAGAAGAAGGAGAAGGAGAAGGTGAAGTCTGGAGGGTGAATCAGAAGAAGTAGAAGAAGGAGAAGGAGAAGGTGTAGTCTGGAGGGTGAATCAGAAGAAGTAGACGAAGGAGAAGGAGAAGGTGAAGTCTGGAGGGTGAATCAGAAGAAGCAGAAGAAGGAGAAGGAGAAGGTGAAGTCTGGAGGGTGAATCAGAAGAAGTAGAAGAAGGAGAAGGAGAAGGTGAAGTCTGGAGGGTGAATCAGAAGAAGCAGAAGAAGGAGAAGGAGAAGGTGAAGTCTGGAGGGTGAATCAGAAGAAGCAGAAGAAGGAGAAGGAGAAGGTGAAGTCTGGAGGGTGAAACAAAAGAAGCAGAATAAGGAGAAGGAGAAGGTGAGGTCAGGAGGGTGAATCAGAAGAAGCAGAAGAAGGAGAAGGAGAAGGTGAAGTAAGGAGGGTGAATCAGAAGAAGCAGAAGAAGGAGAAGGAGAAGGTGAAGTCTGGAGTGTGAAGCAGAAGAAGCAAGAGAAGGAGAAGGTGAAGTCTGGAGGGTGAATCAGAAGAAGTAGAAGAAGGAGAAGGAGAAGGTGAAGTCTGGAGGGTGAAGCAGAAGAAGTAGAAGAAGGAGAAGGAGAAGGTGAAGTCAGGAGGGTGAATCAGAAGAAGTAGAAGAAGGAGAAGGAGAAGGTGAAGTCAGGAGGGTGAATCAGAAGAAGCAGAAGAAGGAGAAGGAGAAGGTGAAGTCTGGAGGGTGAAGCAGAAGAAACAGAAGAAAGAGAAGGAGAAGGTGAAGTCTGGAGGGTGAAGCAGAAGAAACAGAAGAAGGAGAAGGAGAAGGTGAAGACTGGAGGGTGAATCTGAAGAAGTAGAAGAAGGAGAAGGAGAAGGTGAAGTCTGGAGGGTGAATCAGAAGAAGTAGAAGAAGGAGAAGGAGAAGGTGAAGTCTGGAGGGTGAATCAGAAGAAGCAGAAGAAGGAGAAGGAGAAGGTGAAGTCTGGAGGGTGAATCAGAAGAAGCAGAAGAAGGAGAAGGAGAAGATGAAGTCTGGAGGGTGAATCAGAAGAAGCAGAAGAAGGAGAAGGAGAAGGTGAAGTCTGGAGGGTGAATCAGAAGAAGCAGAAGAAGGAGAAGGAGAAGGTGAAGTCTGGAGGGTGAATCAGAAGAATCAGAAGAAGGAGAAGGAGAGGGTGAAGTCTGGAGGGTGAATCAGAAGAAGCAGAAGAAAGAGAAGGAGAAGGTGAAGTCTGGAGGGTGAAGCAGAAGAAACAGAAGAAGGAGAAGGAGAAGGTGAAGACTGGAGGGTGAATCTGAAGAAGTAGAAGAAGGAGAAGGAGAAGGTGAAGTCTGGAGGGTGAATCAGAAGAAGTAGAAGAAGGAGAAGGAGAAGGTGAAGTCTGGAGGGTGAATCAGAAGAAGCAGAAGAAGGAGAAGGAGAAGGTGAAGTCTGGAGGGTGAATCAGAAGAAGCAGAAGAAGGAGAAGGAGAAGATGAAGTCTGGAGGGTGAATCAGAAGAAGCAGAAGAAGGAGAAGGAGAAGGTGAAGTCTGGAGGGTGAAACAGAAGAAGCAGAAGAAGGAGAAGGAGAAGGTGAAGTCTGGAGGGTGAATCAGAAGAAGCAGAAGAAGGAGAAGGAGAAGGTGAAGTCAGGAGGGTGAATCAGAAGAAGCAGAAGAAGGAGAAGGAGAAGGTGAAGTTAGGAGGGTGAATCAGAAGAAGCAAGAGAAGGAGAAGGAGCAGGTGAAGTCAGGGGGGTGAAGCAGAAGAAGTAGAAGAAGGAGAAGGAGAAGGTGAAGTCAGGACAGTGAAGCAGAAGAAGCAGAAGAAGGAGAAGGAGAAGGTGAAGTCTGGAGGGCGCAGCAGAAGAAGCAGAAGAAGGAGAAGGAGAAGGTGAAGTCTGGAGGGTGAAGCAGAAGAAGCAGAAGAAGGAGAAGGAGAAGGTGAAGTCTGGAGGGTGAATCAGAAGAAGTAGAAGAAGGAGAAGGAGAAGGTGAAGTCAGGAGAGTGAAGCAGAAGAAGCAGAAGAAGGAGAAGGAGAAGGTGAAGTCTGGAGGGTGAAGCAGAAGAAGCAGAAGAAGGAGAAGGAGAAGGTGATGTCTGGAGGGCGAAGCAGAAGAAGCAGAAGAAGGAGAAGGAGAAGGTGAAGTCTGGAGGGTGAAGCAGAGGAAGCAGAAGAAGGAGAAGGAGAAGGTGAAGTCTGGAGGGTGAATCAGAAGTAGTAGAAGAAGGAGAAGGAGAAGGTGAAGTCAGGAGGGTGAAGCAGAAGAAGCAGAAGAAGGAGAAGGAGAAGGTGAAGTCAGGAGGGTGAATCGGAAGAAGTAGAAGAAGGAGAAGGAGAAGGTGAAGTCTGGAGGGTGAATCAGAAGAAGTAGAAGAAGGAGAAGTAGAAGGTGAAGTCTGGAGGGTGAATCAGAAGAAGTAGAAGAAGGAGAAGGAGAAGGTGAAGTCTGGAGGGTGAATCAGAAGAAGCAGAAGAAGGAGAAGGAGAAGGTGAAGTCTGGAGGGAGAAGCAGAAGAAGTAGAAGAAGGAGAAGGAGAAGGTGAAGTCTGGAGGGTGAATCAGAAGAAGTAGAAGAAGGAGAAGGAGAAGGTGAAGTCTGGAGGGTGAATCAGAAGAAGTAGAAGAAGGAGAAGGAGAAGGTGAAGTCTGGAGGGTGAATCAGAAGAAGCAGAAGAAGGAGAAGGAGAAGGTGAAGTCTGGAGGGTGAATCAGAAGAAGCAGAAGAAGGAGAAGGAGAAGGTGAAGTCTGGTTGGGTGAAACAGAAGAAGCAGAATAAGGAGAAGGAGAAGGTGAAGTCAGGAGGGTGAATCAGAAGAAGCAGAAGAAGGAGAAGGAGAAGGTGAAGTAAGGAGGGTGAATCAGAAGAAGCAGAAGAAGGAGAAGGAGAAGGTGAAGTCTGGAGTGTGAAGCAGAAGAAGCAAAAGAAGGAGAAGGAGAAGGTGAATTCTGGAGGGTGAATCAGAAGAAGTAGAAGAAGGAGAAGGAGAAGGTGAAGTCTGGAGGGTGAAGCAGAAGAAGTAGAAGAAGGAGAAGGAGAAGGTGAAGTCAGGAGGGTGAATCAGAAGAAGTAGAAGAAGGAGAAGGAGAAGGTGAAGTCAGGAGGGTGAATCAGAAGAAGCAGAAGAAGGAGAAGGAGAAGGTGAAGTCTGGAGGGTGAATCAGAAGAATCAGAAGAAGGAGAAGGAGAAGGTGAAGTCTGGAGGGTGAATCAGAAGAAGCAGAAGAAAGAGAAGGAGAAGGTGAAGTCTGGAGGGTGAATCAGAAGAAGCAGAAGAAGGAGAAGGAGAAGGTGAAGTCTGGAGGGAGAAGCAGAAGAAGTAGAAGAAGGAGAAGGTGAAGTCTGGAGGGTGAATCAGAAGAAGTAGAAGAAGGAGAAGGAGAAGGTGAAGTCTGGAGGGTGAATCAGAAGAAGTAGAAGAAGGAGAAGGAGAAGGTGAAGTCTGGAGGGTGAATCAGAAGAAACAGAAGAAGGAGAAGGAGAAGGTGAAGTCTGGAGGGTGAATCAGAAGAAGTAGAAGAAGGAGAAGGAGAAGGTGTAGTCTGGAGGGTGAATCAGAAGAAGTAGACGAAGGAGAAGGAGAAGGTGAAGTCTGGAGGGTGAACCAGAAGAAGCAGAAGAAGGAGAAGGAGAAGGTGAAGTCTGGAGGGTGAATCGGAAGAAGTAGAAGAAGGAGAAGGAGAAGGTGAAGTCTGGAGGGTGAATCAGAAGAAGTAGAAGAAGGAGAAGTAGAAGGTGAAGTCTGGAGGGTGAATCAGAAGAAGTAGAAGAAGGAGAAGGAGAAGGTGAAGTCTGGAGGGTGAATCAGAAGAAGCAGAAGAAGGAGAAGGAGAAGGTGATGTCTGGAGGGCGAATCAGAAGAAGCAGAAGAAGGAGAAGGAGAAGGTGAAGTCTGGAGGGTGAAGCAGAAGAAGCAGAAGAAGGAGAAGGAGAAGGTGAAGTCTGGAGGGTGAATCAGAAGAAGTAGAAGAAGGAGAAGGAGAAGGTGAAGTCAGGAGGGTGAAGCAGAAGAAGCAGAAGAAGGAGAAGGAGAAGGTGAAGTCAGGAGGGTGAATCGGAAGAAGTAGAAGAAGAAGAAGGAGAAGGTGAAGTCTGGAGGGTGAATCAGAAGAAGTAGAAGAAGGAGAAGGAGAAGGTGAAGTCTGGAGGGTGAATCAGAAGAAGTAGAAGAAGGAGAAGGGGAAGGTGAAGTCTGGAGGGTGAATCAGAAGAAGCAGAAGAAGGAGAAGGAGAAGGTGAAGTCTGGATGGAGAAGCAGAAGAAGTAGAAGAAGGAGAAGGAGAAGGTGAAGTCTGGAGGGTGAATCAGAAGAAGTAGAAGAAGGAGAAGGAGAAGGTGAAGTCTGGAGGGTGAATCAGAAGAAGGAGAAGAAGGAGAAGGAGAAGGTGAAGTCTGGAGGGTGAATCAGAAGAAACAGAAGAAGGAGAAGGAGAAGGTGAAGTCTGGAGGGTGAATCAGAAGAAGTAGAAGAAGGAGAAGGAGAAGGTGTAGTCTGGAGGGTGAATCAGAAGAAGTAGACGAAGGAGAAGGAGAAGGTGAAGTCTGGAGGGTGAATCAGAAGAAGCAGAAGAAGGAGAAGGAGAAGGTGAAGTCTGGAGGGTGAATCAGAAGAAGTAGAAGAAGGAGAAGGAGAAGGTGAAGTCTGGAGGGTGAATCAGAAGAAGCAGAAGAAGGAGAAGGCGAAGGTGAAGTCTGGAGGGTGAATCAGAAGAAGCAGAAGAAGGAGAAGGAGAAGGTGAAGTCTGGAGGGTGAAACAAAAGAAGCAGAATAAGGAGAAGGAGAAGGTGAGGTCAGGAGGGTGAATCAGAAGAATCAGAAGAAGGAGAAGGAGAAGGTGAAGTAAGGAGGGTGAATCAGAAGAAGCAGAAGAAGGAGAAGGAGAAGGTGAAGTCTGGAGTGTGAAGCAGAAGAAGCAAGAGAAGGAGAAGGTGAAGTCTGGAGGGTGAATCAGAAGAAGTAGAAGAAGGAGAAGGAGAAGGTGAAGTCTGGAGGGTGAAGCAGAAGAAGTAGAAGAAGGAGAAGGAGAAGGTGAAGTCAGGAGGGTGAATCAGAAGAAGGAGAAGAAGGAGAAGGAGAAGGTGAAGTCAGGAGGGTGAATCAGAAGAAGCAGAAGAAGGAGAAGGAGAAGGTGAAGTCTGGAGGTTGAATCAGAAGAATCAGAAGAAGGAGAAGGAGAAGTTGAAGTCTAGAGGGTGAATCAGAAGAAGCAGAAGAAAGAGAAGGAGAAGGTGAAGTCTGGAGGGTGAAGCAGAAGAAACAGAAGAAGGAGAAGGAGAAGGTGAAGACTGGAGGGTGAATCTGAAGAAGTAGAAGAAGGAGAAGGAGAAGGTGAAGTCTGTAGGGTGAATCAGAAGAAGTAGAAGAAGGAGAAGGAGAAGGTGAAGTCTGGAGGGTGAATCAGAAGAAGCAGAAGAAGGAGAAGGAGAAGGTGAAGTCTGGAGGGTGAATCAGAAGAAGCAGAAGAAGGAGAAGGAGAAGATGAAGTCTGGAGGGTGAATCAGAAGAAGCAGAAGAAGGAGAAGGAGAAGGTGAAGTCTGGAGGGTGAATCAGAAGAAGCAGAAGAAGGAGAAGGAGAAGGTGAAGACTGGAGGGTGAATCAGAAGAATCAGAAGAAGGAGAAGGAGAGGGTGAAGTCTGGAGGGTGAATCAGAAGAAGCAGAAGAAAGAGAAGGAGAAGGTGAAGTCTGGAGGGTGAAGCAGAAGAAACAGAAGAAGGAGAAGGAGAAGGTGAAGACTGGAGGGTGAATCTGAAGAAGTAGAAGAAGGAGAAGGAGAAGGTGAAGTTTGGAGGGTGAATCAGAAGAAGTAGAAGAAGGAGAAGGAGAAGGTGAAGTCTGGAGGGTGAATCAGAAGAAGCAGAAGAAGGAGAAGGAGAAGGTGAAGTCTGGAGGGTGAATCAGAAGAAGCAGAAGAAGGAGAAGGAGAAGATGAAGTCTGGAGGGTGAATCAGAAGAAGCAGAAGAAGGAGAAGGAGAAGGTGAAGTCTGGAGGGTGAAACAGAAGAAGCAGAAGAAGGAGAAGGAGAAGGTGAAGTCTGGAGGGTGAATCAGAAGAAGCAGAAGAAGGAGAAGGAGAAGGTGAAGTCAGGAGGGTGAATCAGAAGAAGCAGAAGAAGGAGAAGGAGAAGGTGAAGTTAGGAGGGTGAATCAGAAGAAGCAAGAGAAGGAGAAGGAGCAGGTGAAGTCAGGGGGGTGAAGCAGAAGAAGTAGAAGAAGGAGAAGGAGAAGGTGAAGTCAGGACGGTGAAGCAGAAGAAGCAGAAGAAGGAGAAGGAGAAGGTGAAGTCTGGAGGGCGCAGCAGAAGAAGCAGAAGAAGGAGAAGGAGAAGGTGAAGTCTGGAGGGTGAAGCAGAAGAAGCAGAAGAAGGAAAAGGAGAAGGTGAAGTCTGGAGGGTGAATCAGAAGAAGTAGAAGAAGGAGAAGGAGAAGGTGAAGTCAGGAGAGTGAAGCAGAAGAAGCAGAAGAAGGAGAAGGAGAAGGTGAAGTCTGGAGGGTGAAGCAGAAGAAGCAGAAGAAGGAGAAGGAGAAGGTGATGTCTGGAGGGCGAAGCAGAGGAAGCAGAAGAAGGAGAAGGAGAAGGTGAAGTCTGGAGGGTGAATCAGAAGTAGTAGAAGAAGGAGAAGGAGAAGGTGAAGTCAGGAGGGTGAAGCAGAAGAAGCAGAAGAAGAAGAAGGAGAAGGTGAAGTCAGGAGGGTGAATCGGAAGAAGTAGAAGAAGGAGAAGGAGAAGGTGAAGTCTGGAGGGTGAATCAGAAGAAGTAGAAGAAGGAGAAGTAGAAGGTGAAGTCTGGAGGGTGAATCAGAAGAAGTAGAAGAAGGAGAAGGAGAAGGTGAAGTCTGGAGGGTGAATCAGAAGAAGCAGAAGAAGGAGAAGGAGAAGGTGAAGTCTGGAGGGAGAAGCAGAAGAAGTAGAAGAAGGAGAAGGAGAAGGTGAAGTCTGGAGGGTGAATCAGAAGAAGTAGAAGAAGGAGAAGGAGAAGGTGAAGTCTGGAGGGTGAATCAGAAGAAGCAGAAGAAGGAGAAGGAGAAGGTGAAGTCTGGAGGGTGAAACAGAAGAAGCAGAATAAGGAGAAGGAGAAGGTGAAGTCAGGAGGGTGAATCAGAAGAAGCAGAAGAAGGAGAAGGAGAAGGTGAAGTAAGGAGGGTGAATCAGAAGAAGCAGAAGAAGGAGAAGGAGAAGGTGAAGTCTGGAGTGTGAAGCAGAAGAAGCAAAAGAAGGAGAAGGAGAAGGTGAAGTCTGGAGGGTGAATCAGAAGAAGTAGAAGAAGGAGAAGGAGAAGGTGAAGTCTGGAGGGTGAAGCAGAAGAAGTAGAAGAAGGAGAAGGAGAAGGTGAAGTCAGGAGGGTGAATCAGAAGAAGTAGAAGAAGGAGAAGGAGAAGGTGAAGTCAGGAGGGTGAATCAGAAGAAGCAGAAGAAGGAGAAGGAGAAGGTGAAGTCTGGAGGGTGAATCAGAAGAAGTAGAAGAAGGAGAAGGAGAAGGTGAAGTCTGGAGGGTGAATCAGAAGAAGCAGAAGAAAGAGAAGGAGAAGGTGAAGTATGGAGGGTGAATCAGAAGAAGCAGAAGAAGGAGAAGGAGAAGGTGAAGTCTGGAGGGAGGAGCAGAAGAAGTAGAAGAAGGAGAAGGAGAAGGTGAAGTCTGGAGGGTGAATCAGAAGAAGTAGAAGAAGGAGAAGGAGAAGGTGAAGTCTGGAGGGTGAATCAGAAGAAGTAGAAGAAGGAGAAGGAGAAGGTGAAGTCTGGAGGGTGAATCAGAAGAAACAGAAGAAGGAGAAGGAGAAGGTGAAGTCTGGAGGGTGAATCAGAAGAAGTAGAAGAAGGAGAAGGAGAAGGTGTAGTCTGGAGGGTGAATCAGAAGAAGTAGACGAAGGAGAAGGAGAAGGTGAAGTCTGGAGGGTGAACCAGAAGAAGCAGAAGAAGGAGAAGGAGAAGGTGAAGTCTGGAGGGTGAATCGGAAGAAGTAGAAGAAGGAGAAGGAGAAGGTGAAGTCTGGAGGGTGAATCAGAAGAAGTAGAAGAAGGAGAAGTAGAAGGTGAAGTCTGGAGGGTGAATCAGAAGAAGTAGAAGAAGGAGAAGGAGAAGGTGAAGTCTGGAGGGTGAATCAGAAGAAGCAGAAGAAGGAGAAGGAGAAGGTGATGTCTGGAGGGCGAATCAGAAGAAGCAGAAGAAGGAGAAGGAGAAGGTGAAGTCTGGAGGGTGAAGCAGAAGAAGCAGAAGAAGGAGAAGGAGAAGGTGAAGTCTGGAGGGTGAATCAGAAGAAGTAGAATAAGGAGAAGGAGAAGGTGAAGTCAGGAGGGTGAAGCAGAAGAAGCAGAAGAAGGAGAAGGAGAAGGTGAAGTCAGGAGGGTGAATCGGAAGAAGTAGAAGAGGGAGAAGGAGAAGGTGAAGTCTGGAGGGTGAATCAGAAGAAGTAGAAGAAGGAGAAGGAGAAGGTGAAGTCTGGAGGGTGAATCAGAAGAAGTAGAAGAAGGAGAAGGGAAGGTGAAGTCTGGAGGGTGAATCAGAAGAAGCAGAAGAAGGAGAAGGAGAAGGTGAAGTCAGGAGGGTGAATCAGAAGAAGGAGAAGAAGGAGAAGGAGAAGGTGAAGTCAGGAGGGTGAATCAGAAGAAGCAGAAGAAGGAGAAGGAGAAGGTGAAGTCTGGAGGTTGAATCAGAAGAATCAGAAGAAGGAGAAGGAGAAGTTGAAGTCTAGAGGGTGAATCAGAAGAAGCAGAAGAAAGAGAAGGAGAAGGTGAAGTCTGGAGGGTGAAGCAGAAGAAACAGAAGAAGGAGAAGGAGAAGGTGAAGACTGGAGGGTGAATCTGAAGAAGTAGAAGAAGGAGAAGGAGAAGGTGAAGTCTGTAGGGTGAATCAGAAGAAGTAGAAGAAGGAGAAGGAGAAGGTGAAGTCTGGAGGGTGAATCAGAAGAAGCAGAAGAAGGAGAAGGAGAAGGTGAAGTCTGGAGGGTGAATCAGAAGAAGCAGAAGAAGGAGAAGGAGAAGATGAAGTCTGGAGGGTGAATCAGAAGAAGCAGAAGAAGGAGAAGGAGAAGGTGAAGTCTGGAGGGTGAATCAGAAGAAGCAGAAGAAGGAGAAGGAGAAGGTGAAGACTGGAGGGTGAATCAGAAGAATCAGAAGAAGGAGAAGGAGAGGGTGAAGTCTGGAGGGTGAATCAGAAGAAGCAGAAGAAAGAGAAGGAGAAGGTGAAGTCTGGAGGGTGAAGCAGAAGAAACAGAAGAAGGAGAAGGAGAAGGTGAAGACTGGAGGGTGAATCTGAAGAAGTAGAAGAAGGAGAAGGAGAAGGTGAAGTTTGGAGGGTGAATCAGAAGAAGTAGAAGAAGGAGAAGGAGAAGGTGAAGTCTGGAGGGTGAATCAGAAGAAGCAGAAGAAGGAGAAGGAGAAGGTGAAGTCTGGAGGGTGAATCAGAAGAAGCAGAAGAAGGAGAAGGAGAAGATGAAGTCTGGAGGGTGAATCAGAAGAAGCAGAAGAAGGAGAAGGAGAAGGTGAAGTCTGGAGGGTGAAACAGAAGAAGCAGAAGAAGGAGAAGGAGAAGGTGAAGTCTGGAGGGTGAATCAGAAGAAGCAGAAGAAGGAGAAGGAGAAGGTGAAGTCAGGAGGGTGAATCAGAAGAAGCAGAAGAAGGAGAAGGAGAAGGTGAAGTTAGGAGGGTGAATCAGAAGAAGCAAGAGAAGGAGAAGGAGCAGGTGAAGTCAGGGGGGTGAAGCAGAAGAAGTAGAAGAAGGAGAAGGAGAAGGTGAAGTCAGGACGGTGAAGCAGAAGAAGCAGAAGAAGGAGAAGGAGAAGGTGAAGTCTGGAGGGCGCAGCAGAAGAAGCAGAAGAAGGAGAAGGAGAAGGTGAAGTCTGGAGGGTGAAGCAGAAGAAGCAGAAGAAGGAAAAGGAGAAGGTGAAGTCTGGAGGGTGAATCAGAAGAAGTAGAAGAAGGAGAAGGAGAAGGTGAAGTCAGGAGAGTGAAGCAGAAGAAGCAGAAGAAGGAGAAGGAGAAGGTGAAGTCTGGAGGGTGAAGCAGAAGAAGCAGAAGAAGGAGAAGGAGAAGGTGATGTCTGGAGGGCGAAGCAGAGGAAGCAGAAGAAGGAGAAGGAGAAGGTGAAGTCTGGAGGGTGAATCAGAAGTAGTAGAAGAAGGAGAAGGAGAAGGTGAAGTCAGGAGGGTGAAGCAGAAGAAGCAGAAGAAGAAGAAGGAGAAGGTGAAGTCAGGAGGGTGAATCGGAAGAAGTAGAAGAAGGAGAAGGAGAAGGTGAAGTCTGGAGGGTGAATCAGAAGAAGTAGAAGAAGGAGAAGTAGAAGGTGAAGTCTGGAGGGTGAATCAGAAGAAGTAGAAGAAGGAGAAGGAGAAGGTGAAGTCTGGAGGGTGAATCAGAAGAAGCAGAAGAAGGAGAAGGAGAAGGTGAAGTCTGGAGGGAGAAGCAGAAGAAGTAGAAGAAGGAGAAGGAGAAGGTGAAGTCTGGAGGGTGAATCAGAAGAAGTAGAAGAAGGAGAAGGAGAAGGTGAAGTCTGGAGGGTGAATCAGAAGAAGCAGAAGAAGGAGAAGGAGAAGGTGAAGTCTGGAGGGTGAAACAGAAGAAGCAGAATAAGGAGAAGGAGAAGGTGAAGTCAGGAGGGTGAATCAGAAGAAGCAGAAGAAGGAGAAGGAGAAGGTGAAGTAAGGAGGGTGAATCAGAAGAAGCAGAAGAAGGAGAAGGAGAAGGTGAAGTCTGGAGTGTGAAGCAGAAGAAGCAAAAGAAGGAGAAGGAGAAGGTGAAGTCTGGAGGGTGAATCAGAAGAAGTAGAAGAAGGAGAAGGAGAAGGTGAAGTCTGGAGGGTGAAGCAGAAGAAGTAGAAGAAGGAGAAGGAGAAGGTGAAGTCAGGAGGGTGAATCAGAAGAAGTAGAAGAAGGAGAAGGAGAAGGTGAAGTCAGGAGGGTGAATCAGAAGAAGCAGAAGAAGGAGAAGGAGAAGGTGAAGTCTGGAGGGTGAATCAGAAGAAGTAGAAGAAGGAGAAGGAGAAGGTGAAGTCTGGAGGGTGAATCAGAAGAAGCAGAAGAAAGAGAAGGAGAAGGTGAAGTATGGAGGGTGAATCAGAAGAAGCAGAAGAAGGAGAAGGAGAAGGTGAAGTCTGGAGGGAGGAGCAGAAGAAGTAGAAGAAGGAGAAGGAGAAGGTGAAGTCTGGAGGGTGAATCAGAAGAAGTAGAAGAAGGAGAAGGAGAAGGTGAAGTCTGGAGGGTGAATCAGAAGAAGTAGAAGAAGGAGAAGGAGAAGGTGAAGTCTGGAGGGTGAATCAGAAGAAACAGAAGAAGGAGAAGGAGAAGGTGAAGTCTGGAGGGTGAATCAGAAGAAGTAGAAGAAGGAGAAGGAGAAGGTGTAGTCTGGAGGGTGAATCAGAAGAAGTAGACGAAGGAGAAGGAGAAGGTGAAGTCTGGAGGGTGAACCAGAAGAAGCAGAAGAAGGAGAAGGAGAAGGTGAAGTCTGGAGGGTGAATCGGAAGAAGTAGAAGAAGGAGAAGGAGAAGGTGAAGTCTGGAGGGTGAATCAGAAGAAGTAGAAGAAGGAGAAGTAGAAGGTGAAGTCTGGAGGGTGAATCAGAAGAAGTAGAAGAAGGAGAAGGAGAAGGTGAAGTCTGGAGGGTGAATCAGAAGAAGCAGAAGAAGGAGAAGGAGAAGGTGATGTCTGGAGGGCGAATCAGAAGAAGCAGAAGAAGGAGAAGGAGAAGGTGAAGTCTGGAGGGTGAAGCAGAAGAAGCAGAAGAAGGAGAAGGAGAAGGTGAAGTCTGGAGGGTGAATCAGAAGAAGTAGAAGAAGGAGAAGGAGAAGGTGAAGTCAGGAGGGTGAAGCAGAAGAAGCAGAAGAAGGAGAAGGAGAAGGTGAAGTCAGGAGGGTGAATCGGAAGAAGTAGAAGAGGGAGAAGGAGAAGGTGAAGTCTGGAGGGTGAATCAGAAGAAGTAGAAGAAGGAGAAGGAGAAGGTGAAGTCTGGAGGGTGAATCAGAAGAAGTAGAAGAAGGAGAAGGGAAGGTGAAGTCTGGAGGGTGAATCAGAAGAAGCAGAAGAAGGAGAAGGAGAAGGTGAAGTCTGGAGGGAGAAGCAGAAGAAGTAGAAGAAGGAGAAGGAGAAGGTGAAGTCTGGAGGGTGAATCAGAAAAAGTAGAAGAAGGAGAAGGAGAAGGTGAAGTCTGGAGGGTGAATCAGAAGAAGGAGAAGAAGGAGAAGGAGAAGGTGAAGTCTGGAGGGTGAATCAGAAGAAACAGAAGAAGGAGAAGGAGAAGGTGAAGTCTGGAGGGTGAATCAGAAGAAGTAGAAGAAGGAGAAGGAGAAGGTGTAGTCTGGAGGGTGAATCAGAAGAAGTAGACGAAGGAGAAGGAGAAGGTGAAGTCTGGAGGGTGAATCAGAAGAAGCAGAAGAAGGAGAAGGAGAAGGTGAAGTCTGGAGGGTGAATCAGAAGAAGTAGAAGAAGGAGAAGGAGAAGGTGAAGTCTGGAGGGTGAATCAGAAGAAGCAGAAGAAGGAGAAGGAGAAGGTGAAGTCTGGAGGGTGAATCAGAAGAAGCAGAAGAAGGAGAAGGAGAAGGTGAAGTCTGGAGGGTGAAACAAAAGAAGCAGAATAAGGAGAAGGAGAAGGTGAGGTCAGGAGGGTGAATCAGAAGAAGCAGAAGAAGGAGAAGGAGAAGGTGAAGTAAGGAGGGTGAATCAGAAGAAGCAGAAGAAGGAGAAGGAGAAGGTGAAGTCTGGAGTGTGAAGCAGAAGAAGCAAGAGAAGGAGAAGGTGAAGTCTGGAGGGTGAATCAGAAGAAGTAGAAGAAGGAGAAGGAGAAGGTGAAGTCTGGAGGGTGAAGCAGAAGAAGTAGAAGAAGGAGAAGGAGAAGGTGAAGTCAGGAGGGTGAATCAGAAGAAGGAGAAGAAGGAGAAGGAGAAGGTGAAGTCAGGAGGGTGAATCAGAAGAAGCAGAAGAAGGAGAAGGAGAAGGTGAAGTCTGGAGGTTGAATCAGAAGAATCAGAAGAAGGAGAAGGAGAAGTTGAAGTCTAGAGGGTGAATCAGAAGAAGCAGAAGAAGGAGAAGGAGAAGGTGAAGTCTGGAGGGTGAATCAGAAGAAGTAGAAGAAGGAGAAGGAGAAGGTGTAGTCTGGAGGGTGAATCAGAAGAAGTAGACGAAGGAGAAGGAGAAGGTGAAGTCTGGAGGGTGAATCAGAAGAAGCAGAAGAAGGAGAAGGAGAAGGTGAAGTCTGGAGGGTGAATCAGAAGAAGTAGAAGAAGGAGAAGGAGAAGGTGAAGTCTGGAGGGTGAATCAGAAGAAGCAGAAGAAGGAGAAGGAGAAGGTGAAGTCTGGAGGGTGAATCAGAAGAAGCAGAAGAAGGAGAAGGAGAAGGTGAAGTCTGGAGGGTGAAACAAAAGAAGCAGAATAAGGAGAAGGAGAAGGTGAGGTCAGGAGGGTGAATCAGAAGAAGCAGAAGAAGGAGAAGGAGAAGGTGAAGTAAGGAGGGTGAATCAGAAGAAGCAGAAGAAGGAGAAGGAGAAGGTGAAGTCTGGAGTGTGAAGCAGAAGAAGCAAGAGAAGGAGAAGGTGAAGTCTGGAGGGTGAATCAGAAGAAGTAGAAGAAGGAGAAGGAGAAGGTGAAGTCTGGAGGGTGAAGCAGAAGAAGTAGAAGAAGGAGAAGGAGAAGGTGAAGTCAGGAGGGTGAATCAGAAGAAGGAGAAGAAGGAGAAGGAGAAGGTGAAGTCAGGAGGGTGAATCAGAAGAAGCAGAAGAAGGAGAAGGAGAAGGTGAAGTCTGGAGGTTGAATCAGAAGAATCAGAAGAAGGAGAAGGAGAAGTTGAAGTCTAGAGGGTGAATCAGAAGAAGCAGAAGAAAGAGAAGGAGAAGGTGAAGTCTGGAGGGTGAAGCAGAAGAAACAGAAGAAGGAGAAGGAGAAGGTGAAGACTGGAGGGTGAATCTGAAGAAGTAGAAGAAGGAGAAGGAGAAGGTGAAGTCTGTAGGGTGAATCAGAAGAAGTAGAAGAAGGAGAAGGAGAAGGTGAAGTCTGGAGGGTGAATCAGAAGAAGCAGAAGAAGGAGAAGGAGAAGGTGAAGTCTGGAGGGTGAATCAGAAGAAGCAGAAGAAGGAGAAGGAGAAGATGAAGTCTGGAGGGTGAATCAGAAGAAGCAGAAGAAGGAGAAGGAGAAGGTGAAGTCTGGAGGGTGAATCAGAAGAAGCAGAAGAAGGAGAAGGAGAAGGTGAAGTCTGGAGGGTGAATCAGAAGAATCAGAAGAAGGAGAAGGAGAGGGTGAAGTCTGGAGGGTGAATCAGAAGAAGCAGAAGAAAGAGAAGGAGAAGGTGAAGTCTGGAGGGTGAAGCAGAAGAAGTAGAAGAAGGAGAAGGAGCAGGTGAAGTCAGGGGGGTGAAGCAAAAGAAGTAGAAGAAGGAGAAGGAGAAGGTGAAGTCAGGACGGTGAAGCAGAAGAAGCAGAAGAAGGAGAAGGAGAAGGTGAAGTCTGGAGGGCGCAGCAGAAGAAGCAGAAGAAGGAGAAGGAGAAGGTGAAGTCTGGAGGGTGAAGCAGAAGAAGCAGAAGAAGGAGAAGGAGAAGGTGAAGTCTGGAGGGTGAATCAGAAGAAGTAGAAGAAGGAGAAGGAGAAGGTGAAGTCAGGAGAGTGAAGCAGAAGAAGCAGAAGAAGGAGAAGGAGAAGGTGAAGTCTGGAGGGTGAAGCAGAAGAAGCAGAAGAAGGAGAAGGAGAAGGTGATGTCTGGAGGGCGAAGCAGAAGAAGCAGAAGAAGGAGAAGGAGAAGGTGAAGTCTGGAGGGTGAAGCAGAGGAAGCAGAAGAAGGAGAAGGAGAAGGTGAAGTCTGGAGGGTGAATCAGAAGTAGTAGAAGAAGGAGAAGGAGAAGGTGAAGTCAGGAGGGTGAAGCAGAAGAAGCAGAAGAAGAAGAAGGAGAAGGTGAAGTCAGGAGGGTGAATCGGAAGAAGTAGAAGAAGGAGAAGGAGAAGGTGAAGTCTGGAGGGTGAATCAGAAGAAGTAGAAGAAGGAGAAGTAGAAGGTGAAGTCTGGAGGGTGAATCAGAAGAAGTAGAAGAAGGAGAAGGAGAAGGTGAAGTCTGGAGGGTGAATCAGAAGAAGCAGAAGAAGGAGAAGGAGAAGGTGAAGTCTGGAGGGAGAAGCAGAAGAAGTAGAAGAAGGAGAAGGAGAAGGTGAAGTCTGGAGGGTGAATCAGAAGAAGTAGAAGAAGGAGAAGGAGAAGGTGAAGTCTGGAGGGTGAATCAGAAGAAGCAGAAGAAGGAGAAGGAGAAGGTGAAGTCTGGAGGGTGAAACAGAAGAAGCAGAATAAGGAGAAGGAGAAGGTGAAGTCAGGAGGGTGAATCAGAAGAAGCAGAAGAAGGAGAAGGAGAAGGTGAAGTAAGGAGGGTGAATCAGAAGAAGCAGAAGAAGGAGAAGGAGAAGGTGAAGTCTGGAGTGTGAAGCAGAAGAAGCAAAAGAAGGAGAAGGAGAAGGTGAAGTCTGGAGGGTGAATCAGAAGAAGTAGAAGAAGGAGAAGGAGAAGGTGAAGTCTGGAGGGTGAAGCAGAAGAAGTAGAAGAAGGAGAAGGAGAAGGTGAAGTCAGGAGGGTGAATCAGAAGAAGTAGAAGAAGGAGAAGGAGAAGGTGAAGTCAGGAGGGTGAATCAGAAGAAGCAGAAGAAGGAGAAGGAGAAGGTGAAGTCTGGAGGGTGAACCAGAAGAAGCAGAAGAAGGAGAAGGAGAAGGTGAAGTCAGGAGGGTGAATCAGAAGAAGTAGAAGAAGGAGAAGGAGAAGGTGAAGTCTGGAGGGTGAACCAGAAGAAGCAGAAGAAGGAGAAGGAGAAGGTGAAGTCTGGAGGGTGAATCGGAAGAAGTAGAAGAAGGAGAAGGAGAAGGTGAAGTCTGGAGGGTGAATCAGAAGAAGTAGAAGAAGGAGAAGTAGAAGGTGAAGTCTGGAGGGTGAATCAGAAGAAGTAGAAGAAGGAGAAGGAGAAGGTGAAGTCTGGAGGGTGAATCAGAAGAAGCAGAAGAAGGAGAAGGAGAAGGTGATGTCTGGAGGGCGAATCAGAAGAAGCAGAAGAAGGAGAAGGAGAAGGTGAAGTCTGGAGGGTGAAGCAGAAGAAGCAGAAGAAGGAGAAGGAGAAGGTGAAGTCTGGAGGGTGAATCAGAAGAAGTAGAAGAAGGAGAAGGAGAAGGTGAAGTCAGGAGGGTGAAGCAGAAGAAGCAGAAGAAGGAGAAGGAGAAGGTGAAGTCAGGAGGGTGAATCGGAAGAAGTAGAAGAAGGAGAAGGAGAAGGTGAAGTCTGGAGGGTGAATCAGAAGAAGTAGAAGAAGGAGAAGGAGAAGGTGAAGTCTGGAGGGTGAATCAGAAGAAGTAGAAGAAGGAGAAGGGGAAGGTGAAGTCTGGAGGGTGAATCAGAAGAAGCAGAAGAAGGAGAAGGAGAAGGTGAAGTCTGGATGGAGAAGCAGAAGAAGTAGAAGAAGGAGAAGGAGAAGGTGAAGTCTGGAGGGTGAATCAGAAGAAGTAGAAGAAGGAGAAGGAGAAGGTGAAGTCTGGAGGGTGAATCAGAAGAAGGAGAAGAAGGAGAAGGAGAAGGTGAAGTCTGGAGGGTGAATCAGAAGAAACAGAAGAAGGAGAAGGAGAAGGTGAAGTCTGGAGGGTGAATCAGAAGAAGTAGAAGAAGGAGAAGGAGAAGGTGTAGTCTGGAGGGTGAATCAGAAGAAGTAGACGAAGGAGAAGGAGAAGGTGAAGTCTGGAGGGTGAATCAGAAGAAGCAGAAGAAGGAGAAGGAGAAGGTGAAGTCTGGAGGGTGAATCAGAAGAAGTAGAAGAAGGAGAAGGAGAAGGTGAAGTCTGGAGGGTGAATCAGAAGAAGCAGAAGAAGGAGAAGACGAAGGTGAAGTCTGGAGTGTGAATCAGAAGAAGCAGAAGAAGGAGAAGGAGAAGGTGAAGTCTGGAGGGTGAAACAAAAGAAGCAGAATAAGGAGAAGGAGAAGGTGAGGTCAGGAGGGTGAATCAGAAGAATCAGAAGAAGGAGAAGGAGAAGGTGAAGTAAGGAGGGTGAATCAGAAGAAGCAGAAGAAGGAGAAGGAGAAGGTGAAGTCTGGAGTGTGAAGCAGAAGAAGCAAGAGAAGGAGAAGGTGAAGTCTGGAGGGTGAATCAGAAGAAGTAGAAGAAGGAGAAGGAGAAGGTGAAGTCTGGAGGGTGAAGCAGAAGAAGTAGAAGAAGGAGAAGGAGAAGGTGAAGTCAGGAGGGTGAATCAGAAGAAGGAGAAGAAGGAGAAGGAGAAGGTGAAGTCAGGAGGGTGAATCAGAAGAAGCAGAAGAAGGAGAAGGAGAAGGTGAAGTCTGGAGGTTGAATCAGAAGAATCAGAAGAAGGAGAAGGAGAAGTTGAAGTCTAGAGGGTGAATCAGAAGAAGCAGAAGAAAGAGAAGGAGAAGGTGAAGTCTGGAGGGTGAAGCAGAAGAAACAGAAGAAGGAGAAGGAGAAGGTGAAGACTGGAGGGTGAATCTGAAGAAGTAGAAGAAGGAGAAGGAGAAGGTGAAGTCTGTAGGGTGAATCAGAAGAAGTAGAAGAAGGAGAAGGAGAAGGTGAAGTCTGGAGGGTGAATCAGAAGAAGCAGAAGAAGGAGAAGGAGAAGGTGAAGTCTGGAGGGTGAATCAGAAGAAGCAGAAGAAGGAGAAGGAGAAGATGAAGTCTGGAGGGTGAATCAGAAGAAGCAGAAGAAGGAGAAGGAGAAGGTGAAGTCTGGAGGGTGAATCAGAAGAAGCAGAAGAAGGAGAAGGAGAAGGTGAAGACTGGAGGGTGAATCAGAAGAATCAGAAGAAGGAGAAGGAGAGGGTGAAGTCTGGAGGGTGAATCAGAAGAAGCAGAAGAAAGAGAAGGAGAAGGTGAAGTCTGGAGGGTGAAGCAGAAGAAACAGAAGAAGGAGAAGGAGAAGGTGAAGTCTGGAGGGTGAAGCAGAAGAAACAGAAGAAGGAGAAGGAGAAGGTGAAGTCAGGAGGGTGAATCAGAAGAAGCAGAAGAAGGAGAAGGAGAAGGTGAAGTCTGGAGGTTGAATCAGAAGAATCAGAAGAAGGAGAAGGAGAAGTTGAAGTCTAGAGGGTGAATCAGAAGAAGCAGAAGAAAGAGAAGGAGAAGGTGAAGTCTGGAGGGTGAAGCAGAAGAAACAGAAGAAGGAGAAGGAGAAGGTGAAGACTGGAGGGTGAATCTGAAGAAGTAGAAGAAGGAGAAGGAGAAGGTGAAGTCTGTAGGGTGAATCAGAAGAAGTAGAAGAAGGAGAAGGAGAAGGTGAAGTCTGGAGGGTGAATCAGAAGAAGCAGAAGAAGGAGAAGGAGAAGGTGAAGTCTGGAGGGTGAATCAGAAGAAGCAGAAGAAGGAGAAGGAGAAGATGAAGTCTGGAGGGTGAATCAGAAGAAGCAGAAGAAGGAGAAGGAGAAGGTGAAGTCTGGAGGGTGAATCAGAAGAAGCAGAAGAAGGAGAAGGAGAAGGTGAAGACTGGAGGGTGAATCAGAAGAATCAGAAGAAGGAGAAGGAGAGGGTGAAGTCTGGAGGGTGAATCAGAAGAAGCAGAAGAAAGAGAAGGAGAAGGTGAAGTCTGGAGGGTGAAGCAGAAGAAACAGAAGAAGGAGAAGGAGAAGGTGAAGACTGGAGGGTGAATCTGAAGAAGTAGAAGAAGGAGAAGGAGAAGGTGAAGTTTGGAGGGTGAATCAGAAGAAGTAGAAGAAGGAGAAGGAGAAGGTGAAGTCTGGAGGGTGAATCAGAAGAAGCAGAAGAAGGAGAAGGAGAAGGTGAAGTCTGGAGGGTGAATCAGAAGAAGCAGAAGAAGGAGAAGGAGAAGATGAAGTCTGGAGGGTGAATCAGAAGAAGCAGAAGAAGGAGAAGGAGAAGGTGAAGTCTGGAGGGTGAAACAGAAGAAGCAGAAGAAGGAGAAGGAGAAGGTGAAGTCTGGAGGGTGAATCAGAAGAAGCAGAAGAAGGAGAAGGAGAAGGTGAAGTCAGGAGGGTGAATCAGAAGAAGCAGAAGAAGGAGAAGGAGAAGGTGAAGTTAGGAGGGTGAATCAGAAGAAGCAAGAGAAGGAGAAGGAGCAGGTGAAGTCAGGGGGGTGAAGCAGAAGAAGTAGAAGAAGGAGAAGGAGAAGGTGAAGTCAGGACGGTGAAGCAGAAGAAGCAGAAGAAGGAGAAGGAGAAGGTGAAGTCTGGAGGGCGCAGCAGAAGAAGCAGAAGAAGGAGAAGGAGAAGGTGAAGTCTGGAGGGTGAAGCAGAAGAAGCAGAAGAAGGAAAAGGAGAAGGTGAAGTCTGGAGGGTGAATCAGAAGAAGTAGAAGAAGGAGAAGGAGAAGGTGAAGTCAGGAGAGTGAAGCAGAAGAAGGAGAAGGAGAAGGTGAAGTCTGGAGGGTGAAGCAGAAGAAGCAGAAGAAGGAGAAGGAGAAGGTGATGTCTGGAGGGCGAAGCAGAGGAAGCAGAAGAAGGAGAAGGAGAAGGTGAAGTCTGGAGGGTGAATCAGAAGTAGTAGAAGAAGGAGAAGGAGAAGGTGAAGTCAGGAGGGTGAAGCAGAAGAAGCAGAAGAAGAAGAAGGAGAAGGTGAAGTCAGGAGGGTGAATCGGAAGAAGTAGAAGAAGGAGAAGGAGAAGGTGAAGTCTGGAGGGTGAATCAGAAGAAGTAGAAGAAGGAGAAGTAGAAGGTGAAGTCTGGAGGGTGAATCAGAAGAAGTAGAAGAAGGAGAAGGAGAAGGTGAAGTCTGGAGGGTGAATCAGAAGAAGCAGAAGAAGGAGAAGGAGAAGGTGAAGTCTGGAGGGAGAAGCAGAAGAAGTAGAAGAAGGAGAAGGAGAAGGTGAAGTCTGGAGGGTGAATCAGAAGAAGTAGAAGAAGGAGAAGGAGAAGGTGAAGTCTGGAGGGTGAATCAGAAGAAGCAGAAGAAGGAGAAGGAGAAGGTGAAGTCTGGAGGGTGAAACAGAAGAAGCAGAATAAGGAGAAGGAGAAGGTGAAGTCAGGAGGGTGAATCAGAAGAAGCAGAAGAAGGAGAAGGAGAAGGTGAAGTAAGGAGGGTGAATCAGAAGAAGCAGAAGAAGGAGAAGGAGAAGGTGAAGTCTGGAGTGTGAAGCAGAAGAAGCAAAAGAAGGAGAAGGAGAAGGTGAAGTCTGGAGAGTGAATCAGAAGAAGTAGAAGAAGGAGAAGGAGAAGGTGAAGTCTGGAGGGTGAAGCAGAAGAAGTAGAAGAAGGAGAAGGAGAAGGTGAAGTCAGGAGGGTGAATCAGAAGAAGTAGAAGAAGGAGAAGGAGAAGGTGAAGTCAGGAGGGTGAATCAGAAGAAGCAGAAGAAGGAGAAGGAGAAGGTGAAGTCTGGAGGGTGAATCAGAAGAAGTAGAAGAAGGAGAAGGAGAAGGTGAAGTCTGGAGGGTGAATCAGAAGAAGCAGAAGAAAGAGAAGGAGAAGGTGAAGTATGGAGGGTGAATCAGAAGAAGCAGAAGAAGGAGAAGGAGAAGGTGAAGTCTGGAGGGAGGAGCAGAAGAAGTAGAAGAAGGAGAAGGAGAAGGTGAAGTCTGGAGGGTGAATCAGAAGAAGTAGAAGAAGGAGAAGGAGAAGGTGAAGTCTGGAGGGTGAATCAGAAGAAGTAGAAGAAGGAGAAGGAGAAGGTGAAGTCTGGAGGGTGAATCAGAAGAAGTAGAAGAAGGAGAAGTAGAAGGTGAAGTCTGGAGGGTGAATCAGAAGAAGTAGAAGAAGGAGAAGGAGAAGGTGAAGTCTGGAGGGTGAATCAGAAGAAGCAGAAGAAGGAGAAGGAGAAGGTGATGTCTGGAGGGCGAATCAGAAGAAGCAGAAGAAGGAGAAGGAGAAGGTGAAGTCTGGAGGGTGAAGCAGAAGAAGCAGAAGAAGGAGAAGGAGAAGGTGAAGTCTGGAGGGTGAATCAGAAGAAGTAGAAGAAGGAGAAGGAGAAGGTGAAGTCAGGAGGGTGAAGCAGAAGAAGCAGAAGAAGGAGAAGGAGAAGGTGAAGTCAGGAGGGTGAATCGGAAGAAGTAGAAGAAGGAGAAGGAGAAGGTGAAGTCTGGAGGGTGAATCAGAAGAAGTAGAAGAAGGAGAAGGAGAAGGTGAAGTCTGGAGGGTGAATCAGAAGAAGTAGAAGAAGGAGAAGGGGAAGGTGAAGTCTGGAGGGTGAATCAGAAGAAGCAGAAGAAGGAGAAGGAGAAGGTGAAGTCTGGATGGAGAAGCAGAAGAAGTAGAAGAAGGAGAAGGAGAAGGTGAAGTCTGGAGGGTGAATCAGAAGAAGTAGAAGAAGGAGAAGGAGAAGGTGAAGTCTGGAGGGTGAATCAGAAGAAGGAGAAGAAGGAGAAGGAGAAGGTGAAGTCTGGAGGGTGAATCAGAAGAAACAGAAGAAGGAGAAGGAGAAGGTGAAGTCTGGAGGGTGAATCAGAAGAAGTAGAAGAAGGAGAAGGAGAAGGTGTAGTCTGGAGGGTGAATCAGAAGAAGTAGACGAAGGAGAAGGAGAAGGTGAAGTCTGGAGGGTGAATCAGAAGAAGCAGAAGAAGGAGAAGGAGAAGGTGAAGTCTGGAGGGTGAATCAGAAGAAGTAGAAGAAGGAGAAGGAGAAGGTGAAGTCTGGAGGGTGAATCAGAAGAAGCAGAAGAAGGAGAAGACGAAGGTGAAGTCTGGAGTGTGAATCAGAAGAAGCAGAAGAAGGAGAAGGAGAAGGTGAAGTCTGGAGGGTGAAACAAAAGAAGCAGAATAAGGAGAAGGAGAAGGTGAGGTCAGGAGGGTGAATCAGAAGAATCAGAAGAAGGAGAAGGAGAAGGTGAAGTAAGGAGGGTGAATCAGAAGAAGCAGAAGAAGGAGAAGGAGAAGGTGAAGTCTGGAGTGTGAAGCAGAAGAAGCAAGAGAAGGAGAAGGTGAAGTCTGGAGGGTGAATCAGAAGAAGTAGAAGAAGGAGAAGGAGAAGGTGAAGTCTGGAGGGTGAAGCAGAAGAAGTAGAAGAAGGAGAAGGAGAAGGTGAAGTCAGGAGGGTGAATCAGAAGAAGGAGAAGAAGGAGAAGGAGAAGGTGAAGTCAGGAGGGTGAATCAGAAGAAGCAGAAGAAGGAGAAGGAGAAGGTGAAGTCTGGAGGTTGAATCAGAAGAATCAGAAGAAGGAGAAGGAGAAGTTGAAGTCTAGAGGGTGAATCAGAAGAAGCAGAAGAAAGAGAAGGAGAAGGTGAAGTCTGGAGGGTGAAGCAGAAGAAACAGAAGAAGGAGAAGGAGAAGGTGAAGACTGGAGGGTGAATCTGAAGAAGTAGAAGAAGGAGAAGGAGAAGGTGAAGTCTGTAGGGTGAATCAGAAGAAGTAGAAGAAGGAGAAGGAGAAGGTGAAGTCTGGAGGGTGAATCAGAAGAAGCAGAAGAAGGAGAAGGAGAAGGTGAAGTCTGGAGGGTGAATCAGAAGAAGCAGAAGAAGGAGAAGGAGAAGATGAAGTCTGGAGGGTGAATCAGAAGAAGCAGAAGAAGGAGAAGGAGAAGGTGAAGTCTGGAGGGTGAATCAGAAGAAGCAGAAGAAGGAGAAGGAGAAGGTGAAGACTGGAGGGTGAATCAGAAGAATCAGAAGAAGGAGAAGGAGAGGGTGAAGTCTGGAGGGTGAATCAGAAGAAGCAGAAGAAAGAGAAGGAGAAGGTGAAGTCTGGAGGGTGAAGCAGAAGAAACAGAAGAAGGAGAAGGAGAAGGTGAAGTCTGGAGGGTGAAGCAGAAGAAACAGAAGAAGGAGAAGGAGAAGGTGAAGTCAGGAGGGTGAATCAGAAGAAGCAGAAGAAGGAGAAGGAGAAGGTGAAGTCTGGAGGTTGAATCAGAAGAATCAGAAGAAGGAGAAGGAGAAGTTGAAGTCTAGAGGGTGAATCAGAAGAAGCAGAAGAAAGAGAAGGAGAAGGTGAAGTCTGGAGGGTGAAGCAGAAGAAACAGAAGAAGGAGAAGGAGAAGGTGAAGACTGGAGGGTGAATCTGAAGAAGTAGAAGAAGGAGAAGGAGAAGGTGAAGTCTGTAGGGTGAATCAGAAGAAGTAGAAGAAGGAGAAGGAGAAGGTGAAGTCTGGAGGGTGAATCAGAAGAAGCAGAAGAAGGAGAAGGAGAAGGTGAAGTCTGGAGGGTGAATCAGAAGAAGCAGAAGAAGGAGAAGGAGAAGATGAAGTCTGGAGGGTGAATCAGAAGAAGCAGAAGAAGGAGAAGGAGAAGGTGAAGTCTGGAGGGTGAATCAGAAGAAGCAGAAGAAGGAGAAGGAGAAGGTGAAGACTGGAGGGTGAATCAGAAGAATCAGAAGAAGGAGAAGGAGAGGGTGAAGTCTGGAGGGTGAATCAGAAGAAGCAGAAGAAAGAGAAGGAGAAGGTGAAGTCTGGAGGGTGAAGCAGAAGAAACAGAAGAAGGAGAAGGAGAAGGTGAAGACTGGAGGGTGAATCTGAAGAAGTAGAAGAAGGAGAAGGAGAAGGTGAAGTTTGGAGGGTGAATCAGAAGAAGTAGAAGAAGGAGAAGGAGAAGGTGAAGTCTGGAGGGTGAATCAGAAGAAGCAGAAGAAGGAGAAGGAGAAGGTGAAGTCTGGAGGGTGAATCAGAAGAAGCAGAAGAAGGAGAAGGAGAAGATGAAGTCTGGAGGGTGAATCAGAAGAAGCAGAAGAAGGAGAAGGAGAAGGTGAAGTCTGGAGGGTGAAACAGAAGAAGCAGAAGAAGGAGAAGGAGAAGGTGAAGTCTGGAGGGTGAATCAGAAGAAGCAGAAGAAGGAGAAGGAGAAGGTGAAGTCAGGAGGGTGAATCAGAAGAAGCAGAAGAAGGAGAAGGAGAAGGTGAAGTTAGGAGGGTGAATCAGAAGAAGCAAGAGAAGGAGAAGGAGCAGGTGAAGTCAGGGGGGTGAAGCAGAAGAAGTAGAAGAAGGAGAAGGAGAAGGTGAAGTCAGGACGGTGAAGCAGAAGAAGCAGAAGAAGGAGAAGGAGAAGGTGAAGTCTGGAGGGCGCAGCAGAAGAAGCAGAAGAAGGAGAAGGAGAAGGTGAAGTCTGGAGGGTGAAGCAGAAGAAGCAGAAGAAGGAAAAGGAGAAGGTGAAGTCTGGAGGGTGAATCAGAAGAAGTAGAAGAAGGAGAAGGAGAAGGTGAAGTCAGGAGAGTGAAGCAGAAGAAGGAGAAGGAGAAGGTGAAGTCTGGAGGGTGAAGCAGAAGAAGCAGAAGAAGGAGAAGGAGAAGGTGATGTCTGGAGGGCGAAGCAGAGGAAGCAGAAGAAGGAGAAGGAGAAGGTGAAGTCTGGAGGGTGAATCAGAAGTAGTAGAAGAAGGAGAAGGAGAAGGTGAAGTCAGGAGGGTGAAGCAGAAGAAGCAGAAGAAGAAGAAGGAGAAGGTGAAGTCAGGAGGGTGAATCGGAAGAAGTAGAAGAAGGAGAAGGAGAAGGTGAAGTCTGGAGGGTGAATCAGAAGAAGTAGAAGAAGGAGAAGTAGAAGGTGAAGTCTGGAGGGTGAATCAGAAGAAGTAGAAGAAGGAGAAGGAGAAGGTGAAGTCTGGAGGGTGAATCAGAAGAAGCAGAAGAAGGAGAAGGAGAAGGTGAAGTCTGGAGGGAGAAGCAGAAGAAGTAGAAGAAGGAGAAGGAGAAGGTGAAGTCTGGAGGGTGAATCAGAAGAAGTAGAAGAAGGAGAAGGAGAAGGTGAAGTCTGGAGGGTGAATCAGAAGAAGCAGAAGAAGGAGAAGGAGAAGATGAAGTCTGGAGGGTGAAACAGAAGAAGCAGAATAAGGAGAAGGAGAAGGTGAAGTCAGGAGGGTGAATCAGAAGAAGCAGAAGAAGGAGAAGGAGAAGGTGAAGTAAGGAGGGTGAATCAGAAGAAGCAGAAGAAGGAGAAGGAGAAGGTGAAGTCTGGAGTGTGAAGCAGAAGAAGCAAAAGAAGGAGAAGGAGAAGGTGAAGTCTGGAGAGTGAATCAGAAGAAGTAGAAGAAGGAGAAGGAGAAGGTGAAGTCTGGAGGGTGAAGCAGAAGAAGTAGAAGAAGGAGAAGGAGAAGGTGAAGTCAGGAGGGTGAATCAGAAGAAGTAGAAGAAGGAGAAGGAGAAGGTGAAGTCAGGAGGGTGAATCAGAAGAAGCAGAAGAAGGAGAAGGAGAAGGTGAAGTCTGGAGGGTGAATCAGAAGAAGTAGAAGAAGGAGAAGGAGAAGGTGAAGTCTGGAGGGTGAATCAGAAGAAGCAGAAGAAAGAGAAGGAGAAGGTGAAGTATGGAGGGTGAATCAGAAGAAGCAGAAGAAGGAGAAGGAGAAGGTGAAGTCTGGAGGGAGGAGCAGAAGAAGTAGAAGAAGGAGAAGGAGAAGGTGAAGTCTGGAGGGTGAATCAGAAGAAGTAGAAGAAGGAGAAGGAGAAGGTGAAGTCTGGAGGGTGAATCAGAAGAAGTAGAAGAAGGAGAAGGAGAAGGTGAAGTCTGGAGGGTGAATCAGAAGAAACAGAAGAAGGAGAAGGAGAAGGTGAAGTCTGGAGGGTGAATCAGAAGAAGTAGAAGAAGGAGAAGGAGAAGGTGTAGTCTGGAGGGTGAATCAGAAGAAGTAGACGAAGGAGAAGGAGAAGGTGAAGTCTGGAGGGTGAACCAGAAGAAGCAGAAGAAGGAGAAGGAGAAGGTGAAGTCTGGAGGGTGAATCGGAAGAAGTAGAAGAAGGAGAAGGAGAAGGTGAAGTCTGGAGGGTGAATCAGAAGAAGTAGAAGAAGGAGAAGTAGAAGGTGAAGTCTGGAGGGTGAATCAGAAGAAGTAGAAGAAGGAGAAGGAGAAGGTGAAGTCTGGAGGGTGAATCAGAAGAAGCAGAAGAAGGAGAAGGAGAAGGTGATGTCTGGAGGGCGAATCAGAAGAAGCAGAAGAAGGAGAAGGAGAAGGTGAAGTCTGGAGGGTGAAGCAGAAGAAGCAGAAGAAGGAGAAGGAGAAGGTGAAGTCTGGAGGGTGAATCAGAAGAAGTAGAAGAAGGAGAAGGAGAAGGTGAAGTCAGGAGGGTGAAGCAGAAGAAGCAGAAGAAGGAGAAGGAGAAGGTGAAGTCAGGAGGGTGAATCGGAAGAAGTAGAAGAGGGAGAAGGAGAAGGTGAAGTCTGGAGGGTGAATCAGAAGAAGTAGAAGAAGGAGAAGGAGAAGGTGAAGTCTGGAGGGTGAATCAGAAGAAGTAGAAGAAGGAGAAGGGAAGGTGAAGTCTGGAGGGTGAATCAGAAGAAGCAGAAGAAGGAGAAGGAGAAGGTGAAGTCTGGAGGGAGAAGCAGAAGAAGTAGAAGAAGGAGAAGGAGAAGGTGAAGTCTGGAGGGTGAATCAGAAAAAGTAGAAGAAGGAGAAGGAGAAGGTGAAGTCTGGAGGGTGAATCAGAAGAAGGAGAAGAAGGAGAAGGAGAAGGTGAAGTCTGGAGGGTGAATCAGAAGAAACAGAAGAAGGAGAAGGAGAAGGTGAAGTCTGGAGGGTGAATCAGAAGAAGTAGAAGAAGGAGAAGGAGAAGGTGTAGTCTGGAGGGTGAATCAGAAGAAGTAGACGAAGGAGAAGGAGAAGGTGAAGTCTGGAGGGTGAATCAGAAGAAGCAGAAGAAGGAGAAGGAGAAGGTGAAGTCTGGAGGGTGAATCAGAAGAAGTAGAAGAAGGAGAAGGAGAAGGTGAAGTCTGGAGGGTGAATCAGAAGAAGCAGAAGAAGGAGAAGGAGAAGGTGAAGTCTGGAGGGTGAATCAGAAGAAGCAGAAGAAGGAGAAGGAGAAGGTGAAGTCTGGAGGGTGAAACAAAAGAAGCAGAATAAGGAGAAGGAGAAGGTGAGGTCAGGAGGGTGAATCAGAAGAAGCAGAAGAAGGAGAAGGAGAAGGTGAAGTAAGGAGGGTGAATCAGAAGAAGCAGAAGAAGGAGAAGGAGAAGGTGAAGTCTGGAGTGTGAAGCAGAAGAAGCAAGAGAAGGAGAAGGTGAAGTCTGGAGGGTGAATCAGAAGAAGTAGAAGAAGGAGAAGGAGAAGGTGAAGTCTGGAGGGTGAAGCAGAAGAAGTAGAAGAAGGAGAAGGAGAAGGTGAAGTCAGGAGGGTGAATCAGAAGAAGGAGAAGAAGGAGAAGGAGAAGGTGAAGTCAGGAGGGTGAATCAGAAGAAGCAGAAGAAGGAGAAGGAGAAGGTGAAGTCTGGAGGTTGAATCAGAAGAATCAGAAGAAGGAGAAGGAGAAGTTGAAGTCTAGAGGGTGAATCAGAAGAAGCAGAAGAAGGAGAAGGAGAAGGTGAAGTCTGGAGGGTGAATCAGAAGAAGTAGAAGAAGGAGAAGGAGAAGGTGTAGTCTGGAGGGTGAATCAGAAGAAGTAGACGAAGGAGAAGGAGAAGGTGAAGTCTGGAGGGTGAATCAGAAGAAGCAGAAGAAGGAGAAGGAGAAGGTGAAGTCTGGAGGGTGAATCAGAAGAAGTAGAAGAAGGAGAAGGAGAAGGTGAAGTCTGGAGGGTGAATCAGAAGAAGCAGAAGAAGGAGAAGGAGAAGGTGAAGTCTGGAGGGTGAATCAGAAGAAGCAGAAGAAGGAGAAGGAGAAGGTGAAGTCTGGAGGGTGAAACAAAAGAAGCAGAATAAGGAGAAGGAGAAGGTGAGGTCAGGAGGGTGAATCAGAAGAAGCAGAAGAAGGAGAAGGAGAAGGTGAAGTAAGGAGGGTGAATCAGAAGAAGCAGAAGAAGGAGAAGGAGAAGGTGAAGTCTGGAGTGTGAAGCAGAAGAAGCAAGAGAAGGAGAAGGTGAAGTCTGGAGGGTGAATCAGAAGAAGTAGAAGAAGGAGAAGGAGAAGGTGAAGTCTGGAGGGTGAAGCAGAAGAAGTAGAAGAAGGAGAAGGAGAAGGTGAAGTCAGGAGGGTGAATCAGAAGAAGGAGAAGAAGGAGAAGGAGAAGGTGAAGTCAGGAGGGTGAATCAGAAGAAGCAGAAGAAGGAGAAGGAGAAGGTGAAGTCTGGAGGTTGAATCAGAAGAATCAGAAGAAGGAGAAGGAGAAGTTGAAGTCTAGAGGGTGAATCAGAAGAAGCAGAAGAAAGAGAAGGAGAAGGTGAAGTCTGGAGGGTGAAGCAGAAGAAACAGAAGAAGGAGAAGGAGAAGGTGAAGACTGGAGGGTGAATCTGAAGAAGTAGAAGAAGGAGAAGGAGAAGGTGAAGTCTGTAGGGTGAATCAGAAGAAGTAGAAGAAGGAGAAGGAGAAGGTGAAGTCTGGAGGGTGAATCAGAAGAAGCAGAAGAAGGAGAAGGAGAAGGTGAAGTCTGGAGGGTGAATCAGAAGAAGCAGAAGAAGGAGAAGGAGAAGATGAAGTCTGGAGGGTGAATCAGAAGAAGCAGAAGAAGGAGAAGGAGAAGGTGAAGTCTGGAGGGTGAATCAGAAGAATCAGAAGAAGGAGAAGGAGAGGGTGAAGTCTGGAGGGTGAATCAGAAGAAGCAGAAGAAAGAGAAGGAGAAGGTGAAGTCTGGAGGGTGAAGCAGAAGAAGTAGAAGAAGGAGAAGGAGCAGGTGAAGTCAGGGGGGTGAAGCAGAAGAAGTAGAAGAAGGAGAAGGAGAAGGTGAAGTCAGGACGGTGAAGCAGAAGAAGCAGAAGAAGGAGAAGGAGAAGGTGAAGTCTGGAGGGCGCAGCAGAAGAAGCAGAAGAAGGAGAAGGAGAAGGTGAAGTCTGGAGGGTGAAGCAGAAGAAGCAGAAGAAGGAGAAGGAGAAGGTGAAGTCTGGAGGGTGAATCAGAAGAAGTAGAAGAAGGAGAAGGAGAAGGTGAAGTCAGGAGAGTGAAGCAGAAGAAGCAGAAGAAGGAGAAGGAGAAGGTGAAGTCTGGAGGGTGAAGCAGAAGAAGCAGAAGAAGGAGAAGGAGAAGGTGATGTCTGGAGGGCGAAGCAGAAGAAGTAGAAGAAGGAGAAGGAGAAGGTGAAGTCTGGAGGGTGAATCAGAAGAAGCAGAAGAAGGAGAAGGAGAAGGTGAAGTCTGGAGGGTGAAACAGAAGAAGCAGAATAAGGAGAAGGAGAAGGTGAAGTCAGGAGGGTGAATCAGAAGAAGCAGAAGAAGGAGAAGGAGAAGGTGAAGTAAGGAGGGTGAATCAGAAGAAGCAGAAGAAGGAGAAGGAGAAGGTGAAGTCTGGAGTGTGAAGCAGAAGAAGCAAAAGAAGGAGAAGGAGAAGGTGAAGTCTGGAGGGTGAATCAGAAGAAGTAGAAGAAGGAGAAGGAGAAGGTGAAGTCTGGAGGGTGAAGCAGAAGAAGTAGAAGAAGGAGAAGGAGAAGGTGAAGTCAGGAGGGTGAATCAGAAGAAGTAGAAGAAGGAGAAGGAGAAGGTGAAGTCAGGAGGGTGAATCAGAAGAAGCAGAAGAAGGAGAAGGAGAAGGTGAAGTCTGGAGGGTGAACCAGAAGAAGCAGAAGAAGGAGAAGGAGAAGGTGAAGTCAGGAGGGTGAATCAGAAGAAGTAGAAGAAGGAGAAGGAGAAGGTGAAGTCTGGAGGGTGAACCAGAAGAAGCAGAAGAAGGAGAAGGAGAAGGTGAAGTCTGGAGGGTGAATCGGAAGAAGTAGAAGAAGGAGAAGGAGAAGGTGAAGTCTGGAGGGTGAATCAGAAGAAGTAGAAGAAGGAGAAGTAGAAGGTGAAGTCTGGAGGGTGAATCAGAAGAAGTAGAAGAAGGAGAAGGAGAAGGTGAAGTCTGGAGGGTGAATCAGAAGAAGCAGAAGAAGGAGAAGGAGAAGGTGATGTCTGGAGGGCGAATCAGAAGAAGCAGAAGAAGGAGAAGGAGAAGGTGAAGTCTGGAGGGTGAAGCAGAAGAAGCAGAAGAAGGAGAAGGAGAAGGTGAAGTCTGGAGGGTGAATCAGAAGAAGTAGAAGAAGGAGAAGGAGAAGGTGAAGTCAGGAGGGTGAAGCAGAAGAAGCAGAAGAAGGAGAAGGAGAAGGTGAAGTCAGGAGGGTGAATCGGAAGAAGTAGAAGAAGGAGAAGGAGAAGGTGAAGTCTGGAGGGTGAATCAGAAGAAGTAGAAGAAGGAGAAGGAGAAGGTGAAGTCTGGAGGGTGAATCAGAAGAAGTAGAAGAAGGAGAAGGGGAAGGTGAAGTCTGGAGGGTGAATCAGAAGAAGCAGAAGAAGGAGAAGGAGAAGGTGAAGTCTGGATGGAGAAGCAGAAGAAGTAGAAGAAGGAGAAGGAGAAGGTGAAGTCTGGAGGGTGAATCAGAAGAAGTAGAAGAAGGAGAAGGAGAAGGTGAAGTCTGGAGGGTGAATCAGAAGAAGGAGAAGAAGGAGAAGGAGAAGGTGAAGTCTGGAGGGTGAATCAGAAAAAACAGAAGAAGGAGAAGGAGAAGGTGAAGTCTGGAGGGTGAATCAGAAGAAGTAGAAGAAGGAGAAGGAGAAGGTGTAGTCTGGAGGGTGAATCAGAAGAAGTAGACGAAGGAGAAGGAGAAGGTGAAGTCTGGAGGGTGAATCAGAAGAAGCAGAAGAAGGAGAAGGAGAAGGTGAAGTCTGGAGGGTGAATCAGAAGAAGTAGAAGAAGGAGAAGGAGAAGGTGAAGTCTGGAGGGTGAATCAGAAGAAGCAGAAGAAGGAGAAGGCGAAGGTGAAGTCTGGAGGGTGAATCAGAAGAAGCAGAAGAAGGAGAAGGAGAAGGTGAAGTCTGGAGGGTGAAACAAAAGAAGCAGAATAAGGAGAAGGAGAAGGTGAGGTCAGGAGGGTGAATCAGAAGAATCAGAAGAAGGAGAAGGAGAAGGTGAAGTAAGGAGGGTGAATCAGAAGAAGCAGAAGAAGGAGAAGGAGAAGGTGAAGTCTGGAGTGTGAAGCAGAAGAAGCAAGAGAAGGAGAAGGTGAAGTCTGGAGGGTGAATCAGAAGAAGTAGAAGAAGGAGAAGGAGAAGGTGAAGTCTGGAGGGTGAAGCAGAAGAAGTAGAAGAAGGAGAAGGAGAAGGTGAAGTCAGGAGGGTGAATCAGAAGAAGGAGAAGAAGGAGAAGGAGAAGGTGAAGTCAGGAGGGTGAATCAGAAGAAGCAGAAGAAGGAGAAGGAGAAGGTGAAGTCTGGAGGTTGGATCAGAAGAATCAGAAGAAGGAGAAGGAGAAGTTGAAGTCTAGAGGGTGAATCAGAAGAAGCAGAAGAAAGAGAAGGAGAAGGTGAAGTCTGGAGGGTGAAGCAGAAGAAACAGAAGAAGGAGAAGGAGAAGGTGAAGACTGGAGGGTGAATCTGAAGAAGTAGAAGAAGGAGAAGGAGAAGGTGAAGTCTGTAGGGTGAATCAGAAGAAGTAGAAGAAGGAGAAGGAGAAGGTGAAGTCTGGAGGGTGAATCAGAAGAAGCAGAAGAAGGAGAAGGAGAAGGTGAAGTCTGGAGGGTGAATCAGAAGAAGCAGAAGAAGGAGAAGGAGAAGATGAAGTCTGGAGGGTGAATCAGAAGAAGCAGAAGAAGGAGAAGGAGAAGGTGAAGTCTGGAGGGTGAATCAGAAGAAGCAGAAGAAGGAGAAGGAGAAGGTGAAGACTGGAGGGTGAATCAGAAGAATCAGAAGAAGGAGAAGGAGAGGGTGAAGTCTGGAGGGTGAATCAGAAGAAGCAGAAGAAAGAGAAGGAGAAGGTGAAGTCTGGAGGGTGAAGCAGAAGAAACAGAAGAAGGAGAAGGAGAAGGTGAAGACTGGAGGGTGAATCTGAAGAAGTAGAAGAAGGAGAAGGAGAAGGTGAAGTTTGGAGGGTGAATCAGAAGAAGTAGAAGAAGGAGAAGGAGAAGGTGAAGTCTGGAGGGTGAATCAGAAGAAGCAGAAGAAGGAGAAGGAGAAGGTGAAGTCTGGAGGGTGAATCAGAAGAAGCAGAAGAAGGAGAAGGAGAAGATGAAGTCTGGAGGGTGAATCAGAAGAAGCAGAAGAAGGAGAAGGAGAAGGTGAAGTCTGGAGGGTGAAACAGAAGAAGCAGAAGAAGGAGAAGGAGAAGGTGAAGTCTGGAGGGTGAATCAGAAGAAGCAGAAGAAGGAGAAGGAGAAGGTGAAGTCAGGAGGGTGAATCAGAAGAAGCAGAAGAAGGAGAAGGAGAAGGTGAAGTTAGGAGGGTGAATCAGAAGAAGCAAGAGAAGGAGAAGGAGCAGGTGAAGTCAGGGGGGTGAAGCAGAAGAAGTAGAAGAAGGAGAAGGAGAAGGTGAAGTCAGGACGGTGAAGCAGAAGAAGCAGAAGAAGGAGAAGGAGAAGGTGAAGTCTGGAGGGCGCAGCAGAAGAAGCAGAAGAAGGAGAAGGAGAAGGTGAAGTCTGGAGGGTGAAGCAGAAGAAGCAGAAGAAGGAAAAGGAGAAGGTGAAGTCTGGAGGGTGAATCAGAAGAAGTAGAAGAAGGAGAAGGAGAAGGTGAAGTCAGGAGAGTGAAGCAGAAGAAGCAGAAGAAGGAGAAGGAGAAGGTGAAGTCTGGAGGGTGAAGCAGAAGAAGCAGAAGAAGGAGAAGGAGAAGGTGATGTCTGGAGGGCGAAGCAGAGGAAGCAGAAGAAGGAGAAGGAGAAGGTGAAGTCTGGAGGGTGAATCAGAAGTAGTAGAAGAAGGAGAAGGAGAAGGTGAAGTCAGGAGGGTGAAGCAGAAGAAGCAGAAGAAGAAGAAGGAGAAGGTGAAGTCAGGAGGGTGAATCGGAAGAAGTAGAAGAAGGAGAAGGAGAAGGTGAAGTCTGGAGGGTGAATCAGAAGAAGTAGAAGAAGGAGAAGTAGAAGGTGAAGTCTGGAGGGTGAATCAGAAGAAGTAGAAGAAGGAGAAGGAGAAGGTGAAGTCTGGAGGGTGAATCAGAAGAAGCAGAAGAAGGAGAAGGAGAAGGTGAAGTCTGGAGGGAGAAGCAGAAGAAGTAGAAGAAGGAGAAGGAGAAGGTGAAGTCTGGAGGGTGAATCAGAAGAAGTAGAAGAAGGAGAAGGAGAAGCTGAAGTCTGGAGGGTGAATCAGAAGAAGGAGAAGAAGGAGAAGGAGAAGGTGAAGTCTGGAGGGTGAAACAGAAGAAGCAGAATAAGGAGAAGGAGAAGGTGAAGTCAGGAGGGTGAATCAGAAGAAGCAGAAGAAGGAGAAGGAGAAGGTGAAGTAAGGAGGGTGAATCAGAAGAAGCAGAAGAAGGAGAAGGAGAAGGTGAAGTCTGGAGTGTGAAGCAGAAGAAGCAAAAGAAGGAGAAGGAGAAGGTGAAGTCTGGAGGGTGAATCAGAAGAAGTAGAAGAAGGAGAAGGAGAAGGTGAAGTCTGGAGGGTGAATCAGAAGAAGTAGAAGAAGGAGAAGGAGAAGGTGAAGTCAGGAGGGTGAATCAGAAGAAGTAGAAGAAGGAGAAGGAGAAGGTGAAGTCAGGAGGGTGAATCAGAAGAAGCAGAAGAAGGAGAAGGAGAAGGTGAAGTCTGGAGGGTGAATCAGAAGAAGTAGAAGAAGGAGAAGGAGAAGGTGAAGTCTGGAGGGTGAATCAGAAGAAGCAGAAGAAAGAGAAGGAGAAGGTGAAGTATGGAGGGTGAATCAGAAGAAGCAGAAGAAGGAGAAGGAGAAGGTGAAGTCTGGAGGGAGGAGCAGAAGAAGTAGAAGAAGGAGAAGGAGAAGGTGAAGTCTGGAGGGTGAATCAGAAGAAGTAGAAGAAGGAGAAGGAGAAGGTGAAGTCTGGAGGGTGAATCAGAAGAAGTAGAAGAAGGAGAAGGAGAAGGTGAAGTCTGGAGGGTGAATCAGAAGAAACAGAAGAAGGAGAAGGAGAAGGTGAAGTCTGGAGGGTGAATCAGAAGAAGTAGAAGAAGGAGAAGGAGAAGGTGTAGTCTGGAGGGTGAATCAGAAGAAGTAGACGAAGGAGAAGGAGAAGGTGAAGTCTGGAGGGTGAACCAGAAGAAGCAGAAGAAGGAGAAGGAGAAGGTGAAGTCTGGAGGGTGAATCGGAAGAAGTAGAAGAAGGAGAAGGAGAAGGTGAAGTCTGGAGGGTGAATCAGAAGAAGTAGAAGAAGGAGAAGTAGAAGGTGAAGTCTGGAGGGTGAATCAGAAGAAGTAGAAGAAGGAGAAGGAGAAGGTGAAGTCTGGAGGGTGAATCAGAAGAAGCAGAAGAAGGAGAAGGAGAAGGTGATGTCTGGAGGGCGAATCAGAAGAAGCAGAAGAAGGAGAAGGAGAAGGTGAAGTCTGGAGGGTGAAGCAGAAGAAGCAGAAGAAGGAGAAGGAGAAGGTGAAGTCTGGAGGGTGAATCAGAAGAAGTAGAAGAAGGAGAAGGAGAAGGTGAAGTCAGGAGGGTGAAGCAGAAGAAGCAGAAGAAGGAGAAGGAGAAGGTGAAGTCAGGAGGGTGAATCGGAAGAAGTAGAAGAGGGAGAAGGAGAAGGTGAAGTCTGGAGGGTGAATCAGAAGAAGTAGAAGAAGGAGAAGGAGAAGGTGAAGTCTGGAGGGTGAATCAGAAGAAGTAGAAGAAGGAGAAGGGAAGGTGAAGTCTGGAGGGTGAATCAGAAGAAGCAGAAGAAGGAGAAGGAGAAGGTGAAGTCTGGAGGGAGAAGCAGAAGAAGTAGAAGAAGGAGAAGGAGAAGGTGAAGTCTGGAGGGTGAATCAGAAGAAGTAGAAGAAGGAGAAGGAGAAGGTGAAGTCTGGAGGGTGAATCAGAAGAAGGAGAAGAAGGAGAAGGAGAAGGTGAAGTCTGGAGGGTGAATCAGAAGAAACAGAAGAAGGAGAAGGAGAAGGTGAAGTCTGGAGGGTGAATCAGAAGAAGTAGAAGAAGGAGAAGGAGAAGGTGTAGTCTGGAGGGTGAATCAGAAGAAGTAGACGAAGGAGAAGGAGAAGGTGAAGTCTGGAGGGTGAATCAGAAGAAGCAGAAGAAGGAGAAGGAGAAGGTGAAGTCTGGAGGGTGAATCAGAAGAAGCAGAAGAAGGAGAAGGAGAAGGTGAAGTCTGGAGGGTGAATCAGAAGAAGCAGAAGAAGGAGAAGGAGAAGGTGAAGTCTGGAGGGTGAATCAGAAGAAGCAGAAGAAGGAGAAGGAGAAGGTGAAGTCTGGAGGGTGAAACAAAAGAAGCAGAATAAGGAGAAGGAGAAGGTGAGGTCAGGAGGGTGAATCAGAAGAAGCAGAAGAAGGAGAAGGAGAAGGTGAAGTAAGGAGGGTGAATCAGAAGAAGCAGAAGAAGGAGAAGGAGAAGGTGAAGTCTGGAGTGTGAAGCAGAAGAAGCAAGAGAAGGAGAAGGTGAAGTCTGGAGGGTGAATCAGAAGAAGTAGAAGAAGGAGAAGGAGAAGGTGAAGTCTGGAGGGTGAAGCAGAAGAAGTAGAAGAAGGAGAAGGAGAAGGTGAAGTCAGGAGGGTGAATCAGAAGAAGGAGAAGAAGGAGAAGGAGAAGGTGAAGTCAGGAGGGTGAATCAGAAGAAGCAGAAGAAGGAGAAGGAGAAGGTGAAGTCTGGAGGTTGAATCAGAAGAATCAGAAGAAGGAGAAGGAGAAGTTGAAGTCTAGAGGGTGAATCAGAAGAAGCAGAAGAAGGAGAAGGAGAAGGTGAAGTCTGGAGGGTGAATCAGAAGAAGTAGAAGAAGGAGAAGGAGAAGGTGTAGTCTGGAGGGTGAATCAGAAGAAGTAGACGAAGGAGAAGGAGAAGGTGAAGTCTGGAGGGTGAATCAGAAGAAGCAGAAGAAGGAGAAGGAGAAGGTGAAGTCTGGAGGGTGAATCAGAAGAAGTAGAAGAAGGAGAAGGAGAAGGTGAAGTCTGGAGGGTGAATCAGAAGAAGCAGAAGAAGGAGAAGGAGAAGGTGAAGTCTGGAGGGTGAATCAGAAGAAGCAGAAGAAGGAGAAGGAGAAGGTGAAGTCTGGAGGGTGAATCAGAAGAAGCAGAAGAAGGAGAAGGAGAAGGTGAAGTCTGGAGTGTGAAGCAGAAGAAGCAAGAGAAGGAGAAGGTGAAGTCTGGAGGGTGAATCAGAAGAAGTAGAAGAAGGAGAAGGAGAAGGTGAAGTCTGGAGGGTGAAGCAGAAGAAGTAGAAGAAGGAGAAGGAGAAGGTGAAGTCAGGAGGGTGAATCAGAAGAAGGAGAAGAAGGAGAAGGAGAAGGTGAAGTCAGGAGGGTGAATCAGAAGAAGCAGAAGAAGGAGAAGGAGAAGGTGAAGTCTGGAGGTTGAATCAGAAGAATCAGAAGAAGGAGAAGGAGAAGTTGAAGTCTAGAGGGTGAATCAGAAGAAGCAGAAGAAAGAGAAGGAGAAGGTGAAGTCTGGAGGGTGAAGCAGAAGAAACAGAAGAAGGAGAAGGAGAAGGTGAAGACTGGAGGGTGAATCTGAAGAAGTAGAAGAAGGAGAAGGAGAAGGTGAAGTCTGTAGGGTGAATCAGAAGAAGTAGAAGAAGGAGAAGGAGAAGGTGAAGTCTGGAGGGTGAATCAGAAGAAGCAGAAGAAGGAGAAGGAGAAGGTGAAGTCTGGAGGGTGAATCAGAAGAAGCAGAAGAAGGAGAAGGAGAAGATGAAGTCTGGAGGGTGAATCAGAAGAAGCAGAAGAAGGAGAAGGAGAAGGTGAAGTCTGGAGGGTGAATCAGAAGAAGCAGAAGAAGGAGAAGGAGAAGGTGAAGTCTGGAGGGTGAATCAGAAGAATCAGAAGAAGGAGAAGGAGAGGGTGAAGTCTGGAGGGTGAATCAGAAGAAGCAGAAGAAAGAGAAGGAGAAGGTGAAGTCTGGAGGGTGAAGCAGAAGAAGTAGAAGAAGGAGAAGGAGCAGGTGAAGTCAGGGGGGTGAAGCAGAAGAAGTAGAAGAAGGAGAAGGAGAAGGTGAAGTCAGGACGGTGAAGCAGAAGAAGCAGAAGAAGGAGAAGGAGAAGGTGAAGTCTGGAGGGCGCAGCAGAAGAAGCAGAAGAAGGAGAAGGAGAAGGTGAAGTCTGGAGGGTGAAGCAGAAGAAGCAGAAGAAGGAGAAGGAGAAGGTGAAGTCTGGAGGGTGAATCAGAAGAAGTAGAAGAAGGAGAAGGAGAAGGTGAAGTCAGGAGAGTGAAGCAGAAGAAGCAGAAGAAGGAGAAGGAGAAGGTGAAGTCTGGAGGGTGAAGCAGAAGAAGCAGAAGAAGGAGAAGGAGAAGGTGATGTCTGGAGGGCGAAGCAGAAGAAGCAGAAGAAGGAGAAGGAGAAGGTGAAGTCTGGAGGGTGAAGCAGAGGAAGCAGAAGAAGGAGAAGGAGAAGGTGAAGTCTGGAGGGTGAATCAGAAGTAGTAGAAGAAGGAGAAGGAGAAGGTGAAGTCAGGAGGGTGAAGCAGAAGAAGCAGAAGAAGAAGAAGGAGAAGGTGAAGTCAGGAGGGTGAATCGGAAGAAGTAGAAGAAGGAGAAGGAGAAGGTGAAGTCTGGAGGGTGAATCAGAAGAAGTAGAAGAAGGAGAAGTAGAAGGTGAAGTCTGGAGGGTGAATCAGAAGAAGTAGAAGAAGGAGAAGGAGAAGGTGAAGTCTGGAGGGTGAATCAGAAGAAGCAGAAGAAGGAGAAGGAGAAGGTGAAGTCTGGAGGGAGAAGCAGAAGAAGTAGAAGAAGGAGAAGGAGAAGGTGAAGTCTGGAGGGTGAATCAGAAGAAGTAGAAGAAGGAGAAGGAGAAGGTGAAGTCTGGAGGGTGAATCAGAAGAAGCAGAAGAAGGAGAAGGAGAAGGTGAAGTCTGGAGGGTGAAACAGAAGAAGCAGAATAAGGAGAAGGAGAAGGTGAAGTCAGGAGGGTGAATCAGAAGAAGCAGAAGAAGGAGAAGGAGAAGGTGAAGTAAGGAGGGTGAATCAGAAGAAGCAGAAGAAGGAGAAGGAGAAGGTGAAGTCTGGAGTGTGAAGCAGAAGAAGCAAAAGAAGGAGAAGGAGAAGGTGAAGTCTGGAGGGTGAATCAGAAGAAGTAGAAGAAGGAGAAGGAGAAGGTGAAGTCTGGAGGGTGAAGCAGAAGAAGTAGAAGAAGGAGAAGGAGAAGGTGAAGTCAGGAGGGTGAATCAGAAGAAGTAGAAGAAGGAGAAGGAGAAGGTGAAGTCAGGAGGGTGAATCAGAAGAAGCAGAAGAAGGAGAAGGAGAAGGTGAAGTCTGGAGGGTGAATCAGAAGAAGTAGAAGAAGGAGAAGGAGAAGGTGAAGTCTGGAGGGTGAATCAGAAGAAGCAGAAGAAAGAGAAGGAGAAGGTGAAGTCTGGAGGGTGAATCAGAAGAAGCAGAAGAAGGAGAAGGAGAAGGTGAAGTCTGGAGGGAGGAGCAGAAGAAGTAGAAGAAGGAGAAGGAGAAGGTGAAGTCTGGAGGGTGAATCAGAAGAAGTAGAAGAAGGAGAAGGAGAAGGTGAAGTCTGGAGGGTGAATCAGAAGAAGTAGAAGAAGGAGAAGGAGAAGGTGAAGTCTGGAGGGTGAATCAGAAGAAACAGAAGAAGGAGAAGGAGAAGGTGAAGTCTGGAGGGTGAATCAGAAGAAGTAGAAGAAGGAGAAGGAGAAGGTGTAGTCTGGAGGGTGAATCAGAAGAAGTAGACGAAGGAGAAGGAGAAGGTGAAGTCTGGAGGGTGAACCAGAAGAAGCAGAAGAAGGAGAAGGAGAAGGTGAAGTCTGGAGGGTGAATCGGAAGAAGTAGAAGAAGGAGAAGGAGAAGGTGAAGTCTGGAGGGTGAATCAGAAGAAGTAGAAGAAGGAGAAGTAGAAGGTGAAGTCTGGAGGGTGAATCAGAAGAAGTAGAAGAAGGAGAAGGAGAAGGTGAAGTCTGGAGGGTGAATCAGAAGAAGCAGAAGAAGGAGAAGGAGAAGGTGATGTCTGGAGGGCGAATCAGAAGAAGCAGAAGAAGGAGAAGGAGAAGGTGAAGTCTGGAGGGTGAAGCAGAAGAAGCAGAAGAAGGAGAAGGAGAAGGTGAAGTCTGGAGGGTGAATCAGAAGAAGTAGAAGAAGGAGAAGGAGAAGGTGAATCAGGAGGGTGAAGCAGAAGAAGCAGAAGAAGGAGAAGGAGAAGGTGAAGTCAGGAGGGTGAATCGGAAGAAGTAGAAGAGGGAGAAGGAGAAGGTGAAGTCTGGAGGGTGAATCAGAAGAAGTAGAAGAAGGAGAAGGAGAAGGTGAAGTCTGGAGGGTGAATCAGAAGAAGTAGAAGAAGGAGAAGGGAAGGTGAAGTCTGGAGGGTGAATCAGAAGAAGCAGAAGAAGGAGAAGGAGAAGGTGAAGTCTGGAGGGAGAAGCAGAAGAAGTAGAAGAAGGAGAAGGAGAAGGTGAAGTCTGGAGGGTGAATCAGAAGAAGTAGAAGAAGGAGAAGGAGAAGGTGAAGTCTGGAGGGTGAATCAGAAGAAGGAGAAGAAGGAGAAGGAGAAGGTGAAGTCTGGAGGGTGAATCAGAAGAAACAGAAGAAGGAGAAGGAGAAGGTGAAGTCTGGAGGGTGAATCAGAAGAAGTAGAAGAAGGAGAAGGAGAAGGTGTAGTCTGGAGGGTGAATCAGAAGAAGTAGACGAAGGAGAAGGAGAAGGTGAAGTCTGGAGGGTGAATCAGAAGAAGCAGAAGAAGGAGAAGGAGAAGGTGAAGTCTGGAGGGTGAATCAGAAGAAGTAGAAGAAGGAGAAGGAGAAGGTGAAGTCTGGAGGGTGAATCAGAAGAAGCAGAAGAAGGAGAAGGAGAAGGTGAAGTCTGGAGGGTGAATCAGAAGAAGCAGAAGAAGGAGAAGGAGAAGGTGAAGTCTGGAGGGTGAAGCAGAAGAAGCAGAAGAAGGAGAAGGAGAAGGTGAAGTCTGGAGTGTGAAGCAGAAGAAGCAAGAGAAGGAGAAGGTGAAGTCTGGAGGGTGAATCAGAAGAAGTAGAAGAAGGAGAAGGAGAAGGTGAAGTCTGGAGGGTGAAGCAGAAGAAGTAGAAGAAGGAGTAGGAGAAGGTGAAGTCAGGAGGGTGAATCAGAAGAAGGAGAAGAAGGAGAAGGAAAAGGTGAAGTCAGGAGGGTGAATCAGAAGAAGCAGAAGAAGGAGAAGGAGAAGGTGAAGTCTGGAGGTTGAATCAGAAGAATCAGAAGAAGGAGAAGGAGAAGTTGAAGTCTAGAGGGTGAATCAGAAGAAGCAGAAGAAAGAGAAGGAGAAGGTGAAGTCTGGAGGGTGAAGCAGAAGAAACAGAAGAAGGAGAAGGAGAAGGTGAAGACTGGAGGGTGAATCTGAAGAAGTAGAAGAAGGAGAAGGAGAAGGTGAAGTCTGTAGGGTGAATCAGAAGAAGTAGAAGAAGGAGAAGGAGAAGGTGAAGTCTGGAGGGTGAATCAGAAGAAGCAGAAGAAGGAGAAGGAGAAGGTGAAGTCTGGAGGGTGAATCAGAAGAAGCAGAAGAAGGAGAAGGAGAAGATGAAGTCTGGAGGGTGAATCAGAAGAAGCAGAAGAAGGAGAAGGAGAAGGTGAAGTCTGGAGGGTGAATCAGAAGAAGCAGAAGAAGGAGAAGGAGAAGGTGAAGTCTGGAGGGTGAATCAGAAGAATCAGAAGAAGGAGAAGGAGAGGGTGAAGTCTGGAGGGTGAATCAGAAGAAGCAGAAGAAAGAGAAGGAGAAGGTGAAGTCTGGAGGGTGAAGCAGAAGAAGTAGAAGAAGGAGAAGTAGAAGGTGAAGTCTGGAGGGTGAATCAGAAGAAGTAGAAGAAGGAGAAGGAGAAGGTGAAGTTAGGAGGGTGAATCAGAAGAAGCAAGAGAAGGAGAAGGAGCAGGTGAAGTCAGGGGGGTGAAGCAGAAGAAGTAGAAGAAGGAGAAGGAGAAGGTGAAGTCAGGACGGTGAAGCAGAAGAAGCAGAAGAAGGAGAAGGAGAAGGTGAAGTCTGGAGGGCGCAGCAGAAGAAGCAGAAGAAGGAGAAGGAGAAGGTGAAGTCTGGAGGGTGAAGCAGAAGAAGCAGAAGAAGGAGAAGGAGAAGGTGAAGTCTGGAGGGTGAATCAGAAGAAGTAGAAGAAGGAGAAGGAGAAGGTGAAGTCTGGAGAGTGAAGCAGAAGAAGCAGAAGAAGGAGAAGGAGAAGGTGAAGTCTGGAGGGTGAAGCAGAAGAAGCAGAAGAAGGAGAAGGAGAAGGTGATGTCTGGAGGGCGAAGCAGAAGAAGCAGAAGAAGGAGAAGGAGAAGGTGAAGTCTGGAGGGTGAAGCAGAGGAAGCAGAAGAAGGAGAAGGAGAAGGTGAAGTCCGGAGGGTGAATCAGAAGTAGTAGAAGAAGGAGAAGGAGAAGGTGAAGTCAGGAGTGTGAAGCAGAAGAAGCAGAAGAAGAAGAAGGAGAAGGTGAAGGTGAAGTCTGGAGGGTGAATCAGAAGAAGTAGAAGAAGGCGAAGTAGAAGGTGAAGTCTGGAGGGTGAATCAGAAGAAGTAGAAGAAGGAGAAGGAGAAGGTGAAGTCTGGAGGGTGAATCAGAAGAAGCAGAAGAAGGAGAAGGAGAAGGTGAAGTCTGGAGGGAGAAGCAGAAGAAGTAGAAGAAGGAGAAGGAGAAGGTGAAGTCTGGAGGGTGAATCAGAAGAAGTAGAAGAAGGAGAAGGAGAAGGTGAAGTCTGGAGGGTGAATCAGAAGAAGCAGAAGAAGGAGAAGGAGAAGGTGAAGTCTGGAGGGTGAATCAGAAGAAGCAGAAGAAGGAGAAGGAGAAGATTAAGTCTGGAGGGTGAATCAGAAGAAGCAGAAGAAGGAGAAGGAGAAGGTGAAGTCTGGAGGGTGAAACAGAAGAAGCAGAAGAAGGAGAAGGAGAAGGTGAAGTCTGGAGGGTGAATCAGAAGAAGCAGAAGAAGGAGAAGGAGAAGGTGAAGTCAGGAGGGTGAATCAGAAGAAGCAGAAGAAGGAGAAGGAGAAGGTGAAGTTAGGAGGGTGAATCAGAAGAAGCAAGAGAAGGAGAAGGAGCAGGTGAAGTCAGGGGGGTGAAGCAGAAGAAGTAGAAGAAGGAGAAGGAGAAGGTGAAGTCAGGACGGTGAAGCAGAAGAAGCAGAAGAAGGAGAAGGAGAAGGTGAAGTCTGGAGGGCGCAGCAGAAGAAGCAGAAGAAGGAGAAGGAGAAGGTGAAGTCTGGAGGGTGAAGCAGAAGAAGCAGAAGAAGGAGAAGGAGAAGGTGAAGTCTGGAGGGTGAATCAGAAGAAGTAGAAGAAGGAGAAGGAGAAGGTGAAGTCAGGAGAGTGAAGCAGAAGAAGCAGAAGAAGGAGAACGAGAAGGTGAAGTCTGGAGGGTGAAGCAGAAGAAGCAGAAGAAGGAGAAGGAGAAGGTGATGTCTGGAGGGCGAAGCAGAAGAAGCAGAAGAAGGAGAAGGAGAAGGTGAAGTCTGGAGGGTGAAGCAGAGGAAGCAGAAGAAGGAGAAGGAGAAGGTGAAGTCTGGAGGGTGAATCAGAAGTAGTAGAAGAAGGAGAAGGAGAAGGTGAAGTCAGGAGGGTGAAGCAGAAGAAGCAGAAGAAGGAGAAGGAGAAGGTGAAGTCAGGATGGTGAATCGGAAGAAGTAGAAGAAGGAGAAGGAGAAGGTGAAGTCTGGAGGGTGAATCAGAAGAAGTAGAAGAAGGAGAAGTAGAAGGTGAAGTCTGGAGGGTGAATCAGAAGAAGTAGAAGAAGGAGAAGGAGAAGGTGAAGTCTGGAGGGTGAATCAGAAGAAGCAGAAGAAGGAGAAGGAGAAGGTGAAGTCTGGAGGGAGAAGCAGAAGAAGTAGAAGAAGGAGAAGGAGAAGGTGAAGTCTGGAGGGTGAATCAGAAGACGTAGAAGAAGGAGAAGGAGAAGGTGAAGTCTGGAGGGTGAATCAGAAGAAGCAGAAGAAGGAGAAGGAGAAGTTGAAGTCTGGAGGGTGAATCAGAAGAAGCAGAAGAAGGAGAAGGAGAAGGTGAAGTCTGGAGGGTGAAACAGAAGAAGCAGAATAAGGAGAAGGAGAAGGTGAAGTCAGGACGGTGAATCAGAAGAAGCAGAAGAAGGAGAAGGAGAAGGTGAAGTAAGGAGGGTGAATCAGAAGAAGCAGAAGAAGGAGAAGGAGAAGGTGAAGTCTGGAGTGTGAAGCAGAAGAAGCAAAAGAAGGAGAAGGAGAAGGTGAAGTCTGGAGGGTGAATCAGAAGAAGTAGAAGAAGGAGAAGGAGAAGGTGAAGTCTGGAGGGTGAAGCAGAAGAAGTAGAAGAAGGAGAAGGAGAAGGTGAAGTCAGGAGGGTGAATCAGAAGAAGTAGAAGAAGGAGAAGGAGAAGGTGAAGTCAGGAGGGTGAATCAGAAGAAGCAGAAGAAGGAGAAGGAGAAGGTGAAGTCTGGAGGGTGAATCAGAAGAATCAGAAGAAGGAGAAGGAGAAGGTGAAGTCTGGAGGGTGAATCAGAAGAAGCAGAAGAAAGAGAAGGAGAAGGTGAAGTCTGGAGGGTGAATCAGAAGAAGCAGAAGAAGGAGAAGGAGAAGGTGAAATCTGGAGGGAGAAGCAGAAGAAGTAGAAGAAGGAGAAGGAGAAGGTGAAGTCTGGAGGGTGAATCAGAAGAAGTAGAAGAAGGAGAAGGAGATGGTGAAGTCTGGAGGGTGAATCAGAAGAAGTAGAAGAAGGAGAAGGAGAAGGTGAAGTCTGGAGGGTGAATCAGAAGAAACAGAAGAAGGAGAAGGAGAAGGTGAAGTCTGGAGGGTGAATCAGAAGAAGTAGAAGAAGGAGAAGGAGAAGGTGTAGTCTGGAGGGTGAATCAGAAGAAGTAGACGAAGGAGAAGGAGAAGGTGAAGTCTGGAGGGTGAACCAGAAGAAGCAGAAGAAGGAGAAGGAGAAGGTGAAGTCTGGAGGGTGAATCAGAAGAAGTAGAAGAAGGAGAAGGAGCAGGTGAAGTCTGGAGGGTGAATCAGAAGAAGCAGAAGAAGGAGAAGGAGAAGGTGAAGTCTGGTGGGTGAATCAGAAGAAGCAGAAGAAGGAGAAGGAGAAGGTGAAGTCTGGAGGGTGAAACAGAAGAAGCAGAATAAGGAGAAGGAGAAGGTGAAGTCAGGAGGGTGAATCAGAAGACGCAGAAGAAGGAGAAGGAGAAGGTGAAGTAAGGAGGGTGAATCAGAAGAAGCAGAAGAAGGAGAAGGAGAAGGTGAAGTCTGGAGTGTGAAGCAGAAGAAGCAAAAGAAGGAGAAGGAGAAGGTGAAGTCTGGAGGGTGAATCAGAAGAAGCAGAAGAAGGAGAAGGAGAAGGTGAAGTCTGGAGGGTGAAGCAGAAGAAGTAGTAGAAGGAGAAGGAGAAGGTGAAGTCAGGAGGGTGAATCAGAAGAAGTAGAAGAAGGAGAAGGAGAAGGTGAAGTCAGGAGGGTGAATCAGAAGAAGCAGAAGAAGGAGAAGGAGAAGGTGAAGTCTGGAGGGTGAATCAGAAGAAGCAGAAGAAAGAGAAGGAGAAGGTGAAGTCTGGAGGGTGAATCAGAAGAAGTAGAAGAAGGAGAAGGAGAAGGTGAAGTCTGGAGGGTGAATCAGAAAAAGCAGAAGAAGGAGAAGGAGAAGGTGAAGTCTGGAGGGTGAATCAGAAGAAGCAGAAGAAGGAGAAGGAGAAGGTGAAGTCTGGAGGGTGAATCAGAAGAAGCAGAAGAAAGAGAAGGAGAAGGTGAAGTCTGGAGGGTGAATCAGAAGAAGCAGAAGAAGGAGAAGGAGAAGGTGAAATCTGGAGGGAGAAGCAGAAGAAGTAGAAGAAGGAGAAGGAGAAGGTGAAGTCTGGAGGGTGAATCAGAAGAAGTAGAAGAAGGAGAAGGAGATGGTGAAGTCTGGAGGGTGAATCAGAAGAAGTAGAAGAAGGAGAAGGAGAAGGTGAAGTCTGGAGGGTGAATCAGAAGAAACAGAAGAAGGAGAAGGAGAAGGTGAAGTCTGGAGGGTGAATCAGAAGAAGTAGAAGAAGGAGAAGGAGAAGGTGTAGTCTGGAGGGTGAATCAGAAGAAGTAGACGAAGGAGAAGGAGAAGGTGAAGTCTGGAGGGTGAACCAGAAGAAGCAGAAGAAGGAGAAGGAGAAGGTGAAGTCTGGAGGGTGAATCAGAAGAAGTAGAAGAAGGAGAAGGAGCAGGTGAAGTCTGGAGGGTGAATCAGAAGAAGCAGAAGAAGGAGAAGGAGAAGGTGAAGTCTGGTGGGTGAATCAGAAGAAGCAGAAGAAGGAGAAGGAGAAGGTGAAGTCTGGAGGGTGAAACAGAAGAAGCAGAATAAGGAGAAGGAGAAGGTGAAGTCAGGAGGGTGAATCAGAAGACGCAGAAGAAGGAGAAGGAGAAGGTGAAGTAAGGAGGGTGAATCAGAAGAAGCAGAAGAAGGAGAAGGAGAAGGTGAAGTCTGGAGTGTGAAGCAGAAGAAGCAAAAGAAGGAGAAGGAGAAGGTGACGTCTGGAGGGTGAATCAGAAGAAGCAGAAGAAGGAGAAGGAGAAGGTGAAGTCTGGAGGGTGAAGCAGAAGAAGTAGTAGAAGGAGAAGGAGAAGGTGAAGTCAGGAGGGTGAATCAGAAGAAGTAGAAGAAGGAGAAGGAGAAGGTGAAGTCAGGAGGGTGAATCAGAAGAAGCAGAAGAAGGAGAAGGAGAAGGTGAAGTCTGGAGGGTGAATCAGAAGAAGCAGAAGAAAGAGAAGGAGAAGGTGAAGTCTGGAGGGTGAATCAGAAGAAGTAGAAGAAGGAGAAGGAGAAGGTGAAGTCTGGAGGGTGAATCAGAAAAAGCAGAAGAAGGAGAAGGAGAAGGTGAAGTCTGGAGGGTGAATCAGAAGAAGCAGAAGAAGGAGAAGGAGAAGGTGAAGTCTGGAGGGTGAATCAGAAGAAGCAGAAGAAGGAGAAGGAGAAGGTGAAGTCTGGAGGGTGAATCAGAAGAAGCAGAATAAGGAGAAGGAGAAGGTGAAGTCTGGAGGGTGAATCAGAAGAAGCAGAAAAAGGAGAAGGAGAAGGTGAAGTCTGAAGGGTGAATCAGAAGAAGTAGAAGAAGGAGAAGGAGAAGGTGAAGTCTGGAGGGTGAAGCAGAAGAAGTAGAAGAAGGAGAAGGAGAAGGTGAAGTCAGGAGGGTGAATCAGAAGACGTAGAAGAAGGAGAAGGAGAAGGTGAAGTCTGGAGGGTGAATCAGAAGAAATAGAAGAAGGAGAAGGAGAAGGTGAAGTCTGGAGGGTGAAGCAGAAGAAGTAGAAGAAGGAGAAGGAGAAGGTGAAGTCAGGAGGGTGAATCAGAAGAAGTAGAAGAAGGAGAAGGAGAAGGTGAAGTCAGGAGGGTGAATCAGAAGAAGCAGAAGAAGGAGAAGGAGAAGGTGAGGTCTGGAGGGTGAATCAGAAGAATCAGAAGAAGGAGAAGGAGAAGGTGAAGTCTGGAGGGTGAATCAGAAGAAGTAGAAGAAGGAGAAGGAGAAGGTGAAGTCTGGTGGGTGAATCAGAAGAAGCAGAAGAAGGAGAAGGAGAAGGTGAAGTCTGGAGGGTGAATCAGAAGAAGCAGAAGAAGGAGAAGGAGAAGATGAAGTCTGGAGGGTGAATCAGAAGAAGCAGAAGAAGGAGAAGGAGAAGGTGAAGTCTGGAGGGTGAAACAGAAGAAGCAGAAGAAGGAGAAGGAGAAGGTGAAGTCTGGAGGGTGAATCAGAAGAAGCAGAAGAAGGAGAAGGAGAAGGTGAAGTCAGGAGGGTGAATCAGAAGAAGCAGAAGAAGGAGAAGGAGAAGGTGAAGTTAGGAGGGTGAATCAGAAGAAGCAAGAGAAGTAGAAGGAGCAGGTGAAGTCAGGGGGGTGAAGCAGAAGAAGTAGAAGAAGGAGAAGGAGAAGGTGAAGTCAGGACGGTGAAGCAGAAGAAGCAGAAGAAGGAGAAGGAGAAGGTGAAGTCTGGAGGGCGCAGCAGAAGAAGCAGAAGAAGGAGAAGGAGAAGGTGAAGTCTGGAGGGTGAAGCAGAAGAAGCAGAAGAAGGAGAAGGAGAAGGTGAAGTCTGGAGGGTGAATCAGAAGAAGTAGAAGAAGGAGAAGGAGAAGGTGAAGTCAGGAGAGTGAAGCAGAAGAAGCAGAAGAAGGAGAAGGAGAAGGTGAAGTCTGGAGGGTGAAGCAGAAGAAGCAGAATAAGGAGAAGGAGAAGGTGATGTCTGGAGGGCGAAGCAGAAGAAGCAGAAGAAGGAGAAGGAGAAGGTGAAGTCTGGAGGGTGAAGCAGAGGAAGCAGAAGAAGGAGAAGGAGAAGGTGAAGTCTGGAGGGTGAATCAGAAGAAGTAGAAGAAGGAGAATGAGAAGGTGAAGTCAGGAGGGTGAAGCAGAAGAAGCAGAAGAAGGAGAAGGAGAAGGTGAAGTTAGGAGGGTGAATCGGAAGAAGTAGAAGAAGGAGAAGGAGAAGGTGAAGTCTGGAGGGTGAATCAGAAGAAGTAGAAGAAGGAGAAGTAGAAGGTGAAGTCTGGAGGGTGAATCAGAAGAAGTAGAAGAAGGAGAAGAAGGTGAAGTCTGGAGGGTGAATCAGAAGAAGCAGAAGAAGGAGAAGGAGAAGGTGAAGTCTGGAGGGAGAAGCAGAAGAAGTAGAAGAAGGAGAAGGAGAAGGTGAAGTCTGGAGGGTGAATCAGAAGAAGTAGAAGAAGGAGAAGGAGAAGGTGAAGTCTGGAGGGTGAATCAGAAGAAGCAGAAGAAGGAGAAGGAGAAGGTGAAGTCTGGAGGGTGAATCAGAAGAAGCAGAAGAAGGAGAAGGAGAAGGTGAAGTCTGGAGGGTGAAACAGAAGAAGCAGAATAAGGAGAAGGAGAAGGTGAAGTCAGGAGGGTGAATCAGAAGAAGCAGAAGAAGGAGAAGGAGAAGGTGAAGTAAGGAGGGTGAATCAGAAGAAGCAGAAGAAGGAGAAGGAGAAGGTGAAGTCTGGAGGGTGAATCAGAAGAAGCAGAAGAAAGAGAAGGAGAAGGTGAAGTCTGGAGGGTGAATCAGAAGAAGCAGAAGAAGGAGAAGGAGAAGGTGAAGTCTGGAGGGAGGAGCAGAAGAAGTAGAAGAAGGAGAAGGAGAAGGTGAAGTCTGGAGGGTGAATCAGAAGAAGTAGAAGAAGGAGAAGGAGAAGGTGAAGTCTGGAGGGTGAATCAGAAGAAGTAGAAGAAGGAGAAGGAGAAGGTGAAGTCTGGAGGGTGAATCAGAAGAAACAGAAGAAGGAGAAGGAGAAGGTGAAGTCTGGAGGGTGAATCAGAAGAAGTAGAAGAAGGAGAAGGAGAAGGTGTAGTCTGGAGGGTGAATCAGAAGAAGTAGACGAAGGAGAAGGAGAAGGTGAAGTCTGGAGGGTGAACCAGAAGAAGCAGAAGAAGGAGAAGGAGAAGGTGAAGTCTGGAGGGTGAATCGGAAGAAGTAGAAGAAGGAGAAGGAGAAGGTGAAGTCTGGAGGGTGAATCAGAAGAAGTAGAAGAAGGAGAAGTAGAAGGTGAAGTCTGGAGGGTGAATCAGAAGAAGTAGAAGAAGGAGAAGGAGAAGGTGAAGTCTGGAGGGTGAATCAGAAGAAGCAGAAGAAGGAGAAGGAGAAGGTGATGTCTGGAGGGCGAATCAGAAGAAGCAGAAGAAGGAGAAGGAGAAGGTGAAGTCTGGAGGGTGAAGCAGAAGAAGCAGAAGAAGGAGAAGGAGAAGGTGAAGTCTGGAGGGTGAATCAGAAGAAGTAGAAGAAGGAGAAGGAGAAGGTGAAGTCAGGAGGGTGAAGCAGAAGAAGCAGAAGAAGGAGAAGGAGAAGGTGAAGTCAGGAGGGTGAATCGGAAGAAGTAGAAGAGGGAGAAGGAGAAGGTGAAGTCTGGAGGTTGAATCAGAAGAAGTAGAAGAAGGAGAAGGAGAAGGTGAAGTCTGGAGGGTGAATCAGAAGAAGTAGAAGAAGGAGAAGGGAAGGTGAAGTCTGGAGGGTGAATCAGAAGAAGCAGAAGAAGGAGAAGGAGAAGGTGAAGTCTGGAGGGAGAAGCAGAAGAAGTAGAAGAAGGAGAAGGAGAAGGTGAAGTCTGGAGGGTGAATCAGAAGAAGTAGAAGAAGGAGAAGGAGAAGGTGAAGTCTGGAGGGTGAATCAGAAGAAGGAGAAGAAGGAGAAGGAGAAGGTGAAGTCTGGAGGGTGAATCAGAAGAAACAGAAGAAGGAGAAGGAGAAGGTGAAGTCTGGAGGGTGAATCAGAAGAAGTAGAAGAAGGAGAAGGAGAAGGTGTAGTCTGGAGGGTGAATCAGAAGAAGTAGACGAAGGAGAAGGAGAAGGTGAAGTCTGGAGGGTGAATCAGAAGAAGCAGAAGAAGGAGAAGGAGAAGGTGAAGTCTGGAGGGTGAATCAGAAGAAGTAGAAGAAGGAGAAGGAGAAGGTGAAGTCTGGAGGGTGAATCAGAAGAAGCAGAAGAAGGAGAAGGAGAAGGTGAAGTCTGGAGGGTGAATCAGAAGAAGCAGAAGAAGGAGAAGGAGAAGGTGAAGTCTGGAGGGTGAAACAAAAGAAGCAGAATAAGGAGAAGGAGAAGGTGAGGTCAGGAGGGTGAATCAGAAGAAGCAGAAGAAGGAGAAGGAGAAGGTGAAGTAAGGAGGGTGAATCAGAAGAAGCAGAAGAAGGAGAAGGAGAAGGTGAAGTCTGGAGTGTGAAGCAGAAGAAGCAAGAGAAGGAGAAGGTGAAGTCTGGAGGGTGAATCAGAAGAAGTAGAAGAAGGAGAAGGAGAAGGTGAAGTCTGGAGGGTGAAGCAGAAGAAGTAGAAGAAGGAGAAGGAGAAGGTGAAGTCAGGAGGGTGAATCAGAAGAAGGAGAAGAAGGAGAAGGAGAAGGTGAAGTCAGGAGGGTGAATCAGAAGAAGCAGAAGAAGGAGAAGGAGAAGGTGAAGTCTGGAGGTTGAATCAGAAGAATCAGAAAAAGGAGAAGGAGAAGTTGAAGTCTAGAGGGTGAATCAGAAGAAGCAGAAGAAAGAGAAGGAGAAGGTGAAGTCTGGAGGGTGAAGCAGAAGAAACAGAAGAAGGAGAAGGAGAAGGTGAAGACTGGAGGGTGAATCTGAAGAAGTAGAAGAAGGAGAAGGAGAAGGTGAAGTCTGTAGGGTGAATCAGAAGAAGTAGAAGAAGGAGAAGGAGAAGGTGAAGTCTGGAGGGTGAATCAGAAGAAGCAGAAGAAGGAGAAGGAGAAGGTGAAGTCTGGTGGAGGGTGAATCAGAAGAAGCAGAAGAAGGAGAAGGAGAAGATGAAGTCTGGAGGGTGAATCAGAAGAAGCAGAAGAAGGAGAAGGAGAAGGTGAAGTCTGGAGGGTGAATCAGAAGAAGCAGAAGAAGGAGAAGGAGAAGGTGAAGTCTGGAGGGTGAATCAGAAGAATCAGAAGAAGGAGAAGGAGAGGGTGAAGTCTGGAGGGTGAATCAGAAGAAGCAGAAGAAAGAGAAGGAGAAGGTGAAGTCTGGAGGGTGAAGCAGAAGAAGTAGAAGAAGGAGAAGTAGAAGGTGAAGTCTGGAGGGTGAATCAGAAGAAGTAGAAGAAGGAGAAGGAGAAGGTGAAGTTAGGAGGGTGAATCAGAAGAAGCAAGAGAAGGAGAAGGAGCAGGTGAAGTCAGGGGGGTGAAGCAGAAGAAGTAGAAGAAGGAGAAGGAGAAGGTGAAGTCAGGACGGTGAAGCAGAAGAAGCAGAAGAAGGAGAAGGAGAAGGTGAAGTCTGGAGGGCGCAGCAGAAGAAGCAGAAGAAGGAGAAGGAGAAGGTGAAGTCTGGAGGATGAAGCAGAAGAAGCAGAAGAAGGAGAAGGAGAAGGTGAAGTCTGGAGGGTGAATCAGAAGAAGTAGAAGAAGGAGAAGGAGAAGGTGAAGTCAGGAGAGTGAAGCAGAAGTAGTAGAAGAAGGAGAAGGAGAAGGTGAAGTCTGGAGGGAGAAGCAGAAGAAGTAGAAGAAGGAGAAGGAGGAGGTGAAGTCTGGAGGGTGAATCAGAAGAAGTAGAAGAAGGAGAAGGAGAAGGTGAAGTCTGGAGGGTGAATCAGAAGAAGCAGAAGAAGGAGAAGCAGAAGGTGAAGTAAGGAGGGTGAATCAGAAGAAGCAGAAGAAGGAGAAGGAGAAGGTGAAGTCTGGAGTGTGAAGCAGAAGAAGCAAAAGAAGGAGAAGGAGAAGGTGAAGTCTGGAGGGTGAATCAGAAGAAGTAGAAGAAGGAGAAGGAGAAGGTGAAGTCTGGAGGGTGAAGCAGAAGAAGTAGAAGAAGGAGAAGGAGAAGGTGAAGTCAGGAGGGTGAATCAGAAGAAGTAGAAGAAGGAGAAGGAGAAGGTGAAGTCAGGAGGGTGAATCAGAAGAAGCAGAAGAAGGAGAAGGAGAAGGTGAAGTCTGGAGGGTGAATCAGAAGAATCAGAAGAAGGAGAAGGAGAAGGTGAAGTCTGGAGGGTGAATCAGAAGAAGCAGAAGAAAGAGAAGGAGAAGGTGAAGTCTGGAGGGTGAATCAGAAGAAGCAGAAGAAGGAGAAGGAGAAGGTGAAGTCTGGAGGGAGGAGCAGAAGAAGTAGAAGAAGGAGAAGGAGAAGGTGAAGTCTGGAGGGTGAATCAGAAGAAGTAGAAGAAGGAGAAGGAGAAGGTGAAGTCTGGAGGGTGAATCAGAAGAAGTAGAAGAAGGAGAAGGAGAAGGTGAAGTCTGGAGGGTGAATCAGAAGAAACAGAAGAAGGAGAAGGAGAAGGTGAAGTCTGGAGGGTGAATCAGAAGAAGTAGAAGAAGGAGAAGGAGAAGGTGTAGTCTGGAGGGTGAATCAGAAGAAGTAGACGAAGGAGAAGGAGAAGGTGAAGTCTGGAGGGTGAACCAGAAGAAGCAGAAGAAGGAGAAGGAGAAGGTGAAGTCTGGAGGGTGAATCGGAAGAAGTAGAAGAAGGAGAAGGAGAAGGTGAAGTCTGGAGGGTGAATCAGAAGAAGTAGAAGAAGGAGAAGTAGAAGGTGAAGTCTGGAGGGTGAATCAGAAGAAGTAGAAGAAGGAGAAGGAGAAGGTGAAGTCTGGAGGGTGAATCAGAAGAAGCAGAAGAAGGAGAAGGAGAAGGTGATGTCTGGAGGGCGAATCAGAAGAAGCAGAAGAAGGAGAAGGAGAAGGTGAAGTCTGGAGGGTGAAGCAGAAGAAGCAGAAGAAGGAGAAGGAGAAGGTGAAGTCTGGAGGGTGAATCAGAAGAAGTAGAAGAAGGAGAAGGAGAAGGTGAAGTCAGGAGGGTGAAGCAGAAGAAGCAGAAGAAGGAGAAGGAGAAGGTGAAGTCAGGAGGGTGAATCGGAAGAAGTAGAAGAAGGAGAATGAGAAGGTGAAGTCTGGAGGGTGAATCAGAAGAAGTAGAAGAAGGAGAAGGAGAAGGTGAAGTCTGGAGGGTGAATCAGAAGAAGTAGAAGAAGGAGAAGGGGAAGGTGAAGTCTGGAGGGTGAATCAGAAGAAGCAGAAGAAGGAGAAGGAGAAGGTGAAGTCTGGAGGGAGAAGCAGAAGAAGTAGAAGAAGGAGAAGGAGAAGGTGAAGTCTGGAGGGTGAATCAGAAGAAGTAGAAGAAGGAGAAGGAGAAGGTGAAGTCTGGAGGGTGAATCAGAAGAAGGAGAAGAAGGAGAAGGAGAAGGTGAAGTCTGGAGGGTGAATCAGAAGAAACAGAAGAAGGAGAAGGAGAAGGTGAAGTCTGGAGGGTGAATCAGAAGAAGTAGAAGAAGGAGAAGGAGAAGGTGTAGTCTGGAGGGTGAATCAGAAGAAGTAGACGAAGGAGAAGGAGAAGGTGAAGTCTGGAGGGTGAATCAGAAGAAGCAGAAGAAGGAGAAGGAGAAGGTGAAGTCTGGAGGGTGAATCAGAAGAAGTAGAAGAAGGAGAAGGAGAAGGTGAAGTCTGGAGGGTGAATCAGAAGAAGCAGAAGAAGGAGAAGGAGAAGGTGAAGTCTGGAGGGTGAATCAGAAGAAGCAGAAGAAGGAGAAGGAGAAGTTGAAGTCTGGAGGGTGAAACAAAAGAAGCAGAATAAGGAGAAGGAGAAGGTGAGGTCAGGAGGGTGAATCAGAAGAAGCAGAAGAAGGAGAAGGAGAAGGTGAAGTAAGGAGGGTGAATCAGAAGAAGCAGAAGAAGGAGAAGGAGAAGGTGAAGTCTGGAGTGTGAAGCAGAAGAAGCAAGAGAAGGAGAAGGTGAAGTCTGGAGGGTGAATCAGAAGGAGAAGGAGAAGGTGAAGTCTGGAGGGTGAAGCAGAAGCAGTAGAAGAAGGAGAAGGAGAAGGTGAAGTCAGGAGGGTGAATCAGAAGAAGGAGAAGAAGGAGAAGGAGAAGGTGAAGTCAGGAGGGTGAATCAGAAGAAGCAGAAGAAGGAGAAGGAGAAGGTGAAGTCTGGAGGTTGAATCAGAAGAATCAGAAGAAGGAGAAGGAGAAGTTGAAGTCTAGAGGGTGAATCAGAAGAAGCAGAAGAAAGAGAAGGAGAAGGTGAAGTCTGGAGGGTGAAGCAGAAGAAACAGAAGAAGGAGAAGGAGAAGGTGAAGACTGGAGCGTGAATCTGAAGAAGTAGAAGAAGGAGAAGGAGAAGGTGAAGTCTGTTGGGTGAATCAGAAGAAGTAGAAGAAGGAGAAGGAGAAGGTGAAGTCTGGAGGGTGAATCAGAAGAAGCAGAAGAAGGAGAAGGAGAAGGTGAAGTCTGGAGGGTGAATCAGAAGAAGCAGAAGAAGGAGAAGGAGAAGATGAAGTCTGGAGGGTGAATCAGAAGAAGCAGAAGAAGGAGAAGGAGAAGGTGAAGTCTGGAGGGTGAATCAGAAGAAGCAGAAGAAGGAGAAGGAGAAGGTGAAGTCTGGAGGGTGAATCAGAAGAATCAGAAGAAGGAGAAGTAGAGGGTGAAGTCTGGAGGGTGAATCAGAAGAAGCAGAAGAAAGAGAAGGAGAAGGTGAAGTCTGGAGGGTGAAGCAGAAGAAACAGAAGAAGGAGAAGGAGAAGGTGAGGACTGGAGGGTGAATCTGAAGAAGTAGAAGAAGGAGAAGGAGAAGGTGAAGTCTGGAGGGTGAATCAGAAGAAGTAGAAGAAGGAGAAGGAGAAGGTGAAGTCTGGAGGGTGAATCAGAAGAAGCAGAAGAAGGAGAAGGAGAAGGTGAAGTCTGGAGGTTGAATCAGAAGAAGCAGAAGAAGGAGAAGGAGAAGATGAAGTCTGGAGGGTGAATCAGAAGAAGCAGAAGAAGGAGAAGGAGAAGGTGAAGTCTGGAGGGTGAAACAGAAGAAGCAGAAGAAGGAGAAGGAGAAGGTGAAGTCTGGAGGGTGAATCAGAAGAAGCAGAAGAAGGAGAAGGAGAAGGTGAAGTCAGGAGGGTGAATCAGAAGAAGCAGAAGAAGGAGAAGGAGAAGGTGAAGTTAGGAGGGTGAATCAGAAGAAGCAAGAGAAGGAGAAGGAGCAGGTGAAGTCAGGGGGGTGAAGCAGAAGAAGTAGAAGAAGGAGAAGGAGAAGGTGAAGTCAGGACGGTGAAGCAGAAGAAGCAGAAGAAGGAGAAGGAGAAGGTGAAGTCTGGAGGGCGCAGCAGAAGAAGCAGAAGAAGGAGAAGGAGAAGGTGAAGTCTGGAGGGTGAAGCAGAAGAAGCAGAAAAAGGAGAAGGAGAAGGTGAAGTCTGGAGGGTGAATCAGAAGAAGTAGAAGAAGGAGAAGGAGAAGGTGAAGTCAGGAGAGTGAAGCAGAAGAAGCAGAAGAAGGAGAAGGAGAAGGTGAAGTCTGGAGGGTGAAGCAGAAGAAGCAGAAGAAGGAGAAGGAGAAGGTGATGTCTGGAGGGCGAAGCAGAAGAAGCAGAAGAAGGAGAAGGAGAAGGTGAAGTCTGGAGGGTGAAGCAGAGGAAGCAGAAGAAGGAGAAGGGGAAGGTGAAGTCTGGAGGGTGAATCAGAAGTAGTAGAAGAAGGAGAAGGAGAAGGTGAAGTCAGGAGGGTGAAGCAGAAGAAGCAGAAGAAGAAGAAGGAGAAGGTGAAGTCAGGAGGGTGAATCGGAAGAAGTAGAAGAAGGAGAAGGAGAAGGTGAAGTCTGGAGGGTGAATCAGAAGAAGTAGAAGAAGGAGAAGTAGAAGGTGAAGTCTGGAGGGTGAATCAGAAGAAGTAGAAGAAGGAGAAGGAGAAGGTGAAGTCTGGAGGGTGAATCAGAAGAAGCAGAAGAAGGAGAAGGAGAAGGTGAAGTCTGGAGGGAGAAGCAGAAGCAGTAGAAGAAGGAGAAGGAGAAGGTGAAGTCTGGAGGGTGAATCAGAAGAAGTAGAAGAAGGAGAAGGAGAAGGTGAAGTCTGGAGGGTGAATCAGAAGAAGCAGAAAAGGAGAAGGAGAAGGTGAAGTCTGGAGGGTGAAACAGAAGAAGCAGAATAAGGAGAAGGAGAAGGTGAAGTCAGGAGGGTGAATCAGAAGAAGCAGAAGAAGGAGAAGGAGAAGGTGAAGTAAGGAGGGTGAATCAGAAGAAGCAGAAGAAGGAGAAGGAGAAGGTGAAGTCTGGAGTGTGAAGCAGAAGAAGCAAAAGAAGGAGAAGGAGAAGGTGAAGTCTGGAGGGTGAATCAGAAGAAGTAGAAGAAGGAGAAGGAGAAGGTGAAGTCTGGAGGGTGAAGCAGAAGAAGTAGAAGAAGGAGAAGGAGAAGGTGAAGTCAGGAGGGTGAATCAGAAGAAGTAGAAGAAGGAGAAGGAGAAGGTGAAGTCAGGAGGGTGAATCAGAAGAAGCAGAAGAAGGAGAAGGAGAAGGTGAAGTCTGGAGGGTGAATCAGAAGAATCAGAAGAAGGAGAAGGAGAAGGTGAATTCTGGAGGGTGAATCAGAAGAAGCAGAAGAAAGAGAAGGAGAAGGTGAAGTCTGGAGGGTGAATCAGAAGAAGCAGAAGAAGGAGAAGGAGAAGGTGAAGTCTGGAGGGAGAAGCAGAAGAAGTAGAAGAAGGAGAAGGAGAAGGTGAAGTCTGGAGGGTGAATCAGAAGAAGTAGAAGAAGGAGAAGGAGAAGGTGAAGTCTGGAGGGTGAATCAGAAGAAGTAGAAGAAGGAGAAGGAGAAGGTGAAGTCTGGAGGGTGAATCAGAAGAAGTAGAAGAAGGAGAAGGAGAAGGTGTAGTCTGGAGGGTGAATCAGAAGAAGTAGACGAAGGAGAAGGAGAAGGTGAAGTCTGGAGGGTGAACCAGAAGAAGCAGAAGAAGGAGAAGGAGAAGGTGAAGTCTGGAGGGTGAATCAGAAGAAGTAGAAGAAGGAGAAGGAGAAGGTGAAGTCTGGAGGGTGAATCAGAAGAAGCAGAAGAAGGAGAAGGAGAAGGTGAAGTCTGGAGGGTGAAATAGAAGAAGCAGAATAAGGAGAAGGAGAAGGTGAAGTCAGGAGGGTGAATCAGAAGAAGCAGAAGAAGGAGAAGGAGAAGGTGAAGTAAGGAGGGTGAATCAGAAGAAGCAGAAGAAGGAGAAGGAGAAGGTGAAGTCTGGAGTGTGAAGCAGAAGAAGCAAAAGAAGGAGAAGGAGAAGGTGAAGTCTGGAGGGTGAATCAGAAGAAGCAGAAGAAAGAGAAGGAGAAGGTGAAGTCTGGAGGGTGAATCAGAAGAAGCAGAAGAAGGAGAAGGAGAAGGTGAAGTCTGGAGGGAGGAGCAGAAGAAGTAGAAGAAGGAGAAGGAGAAGGTGAAGTCTGGAGGGTGAATCAGAAGAAGTAGAAGAAGGAGAAGGAGAAGGTGAAGTCTGGAGGGTGAATCAGAAGAAGTAGAAGAAGGAGAAGGAGAAGGTGAAGTCTGGACGGTGAATCAGAAGAAACAGAAGAAGGAGAAGGAGAAGGTGAAGTCTGGAGGGTGAATCAGAAGAAGTAGAAGAAGGAGAAGGAGAAGGTGTAGTCTGGAGGGTGAATCAGAAGAAGTAGACGAAGGAGAAGGAGAAGGTGAAGTCTGGAGGGTGAACCAGAAGAAGCAGAAGAAGGAGAAGGAGAAGGTGAAGTCTGGAGGGTGAATCGGAAGAAGTAGAAGAAGGAGAAGGAGAAGGTGAAGTCTGGAGGGTGAATCAGAAGAAGTAGAAGAAGGAGAAGTAGAAGGTGAAGTCTGGAGGGTGAATCAGAAGAAGTAGAAGAAGGAGAAGGAGAAGGTGAAGTCTGGAGGGTGAATCAGAAGAAGCAGAAGAAGGAGAAGGAGAAGGTGATGTCTGGAGGGCGAATCAGAAGAAGCAGAAGAAGGAGAAGGAGAAGGTGAAGTCTGGAGGGTGAAGCAGAATAAGCAGAAGAAGGAGAAGGAGAAGGTGAAGTCTGGAGGGTGAATCAGAAGAAGTAGAAGAAGGAGAAGGAGAAGGTGAAGTCAGGAGGGTGAAGCAGAAGAAGCAGAAGAAGGAGAAGGAGAAGGTGAAGTCAGGAGGGTGAATCGGAAGAAGTAGAAGAAGGAGAATGAGAAGGTGAAGTCTGGAGGGTGAATCAGAAGAAGTAGAAGAAGGAGAAGGAGAAGGTGAAGTCTGGAGGGTGAATCAGAAGAAGTAGAAGAAGGAGAAGGGGAAGGTGAAGTCTGGAGGGTGAATCAGAAGAAGCAGAAGAAGGAGAAGGAGAAGGTGAAGTCTGGAGGGAGAAGCAGAAGAAGTAGAAGAAGGAGAAGGAGAAGGTGAAGTCTGGAGGGTGAATCAGAAGAAGTAGAAGAAGGAGAAGGAGAAGGTGAAGTCTGGAGGGTGAATCAGAAGAAGGAGAAGAAGGAGAAGGAGAAGGTGAAGTCTGGAGGGTGAATCAGAAGAAACAGAAGAAGGAGAAGGAGAAGGTGAAGTCTGGAGGGTGAATCAGAAGAAGTAGAAGAAGGAGAAGGAGAAGGTGTAGTCTGGAGGGTGAATCAGAAGAAGTAGACGAAGGAGAAGGAGAAGGTGAAGTCTGGAGGGTGAATCAGAAGAAGCAGAAGAAGGAGAAGGAGAAGGTGAAGTCTGGAGGGTGAATCAGAAGAAGTAGAAGAAGGAGAAGGAGAAGGTGAAGTCTGGAGGGTGAATCAGAAGAAGCAGAAGAAGGAGAAGGAGAAGGTGAAGTCTGGAGGGTGAATCAGAAGAAGCAGAAGAAGGAGAAGGAGAAGGTGAAGTCTGGAGGGTGAAACAAAAGAAGCAGAATAAGGAGAAGGAGAAGGTGAGGTCAGGAGGGTGAATCAGAAGAAGCAGAAGAAGGAGAAGGAGAAGGTGAAGTAAGGAGGGTGAATCAGAAGAAGCAGAAGAAGGAGAAGGAGAAGGTGAAGTCTGGAGTGTGAAGCAGAAGAAGCAAGAGAAGGAGAAGGTGAAGTCTGGAGGGTGAATCAGAAGGAGAAGGAGAAGGTGAAGTCTGGAGGGTGAAGCAGAAGCAGTAGAAGAAGGAGAAGGAGAAGGTGAAGTCAGGAGGGTGAATCAGAAGAAGGAGAAGAAGGAGAAGGAGAAGGTGAAGTCAGGAGGGTGAATCAGAAGAAGCAGAAGAAGGAGAAGGAGAAGGTGAAGTCTGGAGGTTGAATCAGAAGAATCAGAAGAAGGAGAAGGAGAAGTTGAAGTCTAGAGGGTGAATCAGAAGAAGCAGAAGAAAGAGAAGGAGAAGGTGAAGTCTGGAGGGTGAAGCAGAAGAAACAGAAGAAGGAGAAGGAGAAGGTGAAGACTGGAGGGTGAATCTGAAGAAGTAGAAGAAGGAGAAGGAGAAGGTGAAGTCTGTAGGGTGAATCAGAAGAAGTAGAAGAAGGAGAAGGAGAAGGTGAAGTCTGGAGGGTGAATCAGAAGAAGCAGAAGAAGGAGAAGGAGAAGGTGAAGTCTGGAGGGTGAATCAGAAGAAGCAGAAGAAGGAGAAGGAGAAGATGAAGTCTGGAGGGTGAATCAGAAGAAGCAGAAGAAGGAGAAGGAGAAGGTGAAGTCTGGAGGGTGAATCAGAAGAAGCAGAAGAAGGAGAAGGAGAAGGTGAAGTCTGGAGGGTGAATCAGAAGAATCAGAAGAAGGAGAAGGAGAGGGTGAAGTCTGGAGGGTGAATCAGAAGAAGCAGAAGAAAGAGAAGGAGAAGGTGAAGTCTGGAGGGTGAAGCAGAAGAAACAGAAGAAGGAGAAGGAGAAGGTGAGGACTGGAGGGTGAATCTGAAGAAGTAGAAGAAGGAGAAGGAGAAGGTGAAGTCTGGAGGGTGAATCAGAAGAAGTAGAAGAAGGAGAAGGAGAAGGTGAAGTCTGGAGGGTGAATCAGAAGAAGCAGAAGAAGGAGAAGGAGAAGGTGAAGTCTGGAGGTTGAATCAGAAGAAGCAGAAGAAGGAGAAGTAGAAGATGAAGTCTGGAGGGTGAATCAGAAGAAGCAGAAGAAGGAGAAGGAGAAGGTGAAGTCTGGAGGGTGAAACAGAAGAAGCAGAAGAAGGAGAAGGAGAAGGTGAAGTCTGGAGGGTGAATCAGAAGAAGCAGAAGAAGGAGAAGGAGAAGGTGAAGTCAGGAGGGTGAATCAGAAGAAGCAGAAGAAGGAGAAGGAGAAGGTGAAGTTAGGAGGGTGAATCAGAAGAAGCAAGAGAAGGAGAAGGAGCAGGTGAAGTCAGGGGGGTGAAGCAGAAGAAGTAGAAGAAGGAGAAGGAGAAGGTGAAGTCAGGACGGTGAAGCAGAAGAAGCAGAAGAAGGAGAAGGAGAAGGTGAAGTCTGGAGGGCGCAGCAGAAGAAGCAGAAGAAGGAGAAGGAGAAGGTGAAGTCTGGAGGGTGAAGCAGAAGAAGCAGAAGAAGGAGAAGGAGAAGGTGAAGTCTGGAGGGTGAATCAGAAGAAGTAGAAGAAGGAGAAGGAGAAGGTGAAGTCAGGAGAGTGAAGCAGAAGAAGCAGAAGAAGGAGAAGGAGAAGGTGAAGTCTGGAGGGTGAAGCAGAAGAAGCAGAAGAAGGAGAAGGAGAAGGTGATGTCTGGAGGGCGAAGCAGAAGAAGCAGAAGAAGGAGAAGGAGAAGGTGAAGTCTGGAGGGTGAAGCAGAGGAAGCAGAAGAAGGAGAAGGGGAAGGTGAAGTCTGGAGGGTGAATCAGAATTAGTAGAAGAAGGAGAAGGAGAAGGTGAAGTCAGGAGGGTGAAGCAGAAGAAGCAGAAGAAGAAGAAGGAGAAGGTGAAGTCAGGAGGGTGATTCGGAAGAAGTAGAAGAAGGAGAAGGAGAAGGTGAAGTCTGGAGGGTGAATCAGAAGAAGTAGAAGAAGGAGAAGTAGAAGGTGAAGTCTGGAGGGTGAATCAGAAGAAGTAGAAGAAGGAGAAGGAGAAGGTGAAGTCTGGAGGGTGAATCAGAAGAAGCAGAAGAAGGAGAAGGAGAAGGTGAAGTCTGGAGGGAGAAGCAGAAGAAGTAGAAGAAGGAGAAGGAGAAGGTGAAGTCTGGAGGGTGAATCAGAAGAAGTAGAAGAAGGAGAAGGAGAAGGTGAAGTCTGGAGGGTGAATCAGAAGAAGCAGAAAAGGAGAAGGAGAAGGTGAAGTCTGGAGGGTGAAACAGAAGAAGCAGAATAAGGAGAAGGAGAAGGTGAAGTCAGGAGGGTGAATCAGAAGAAGCAGAAGAAGGAGAAGGAGAAGGTGAAGTAAGGAGGGTGAATCAGAAGAAGCAGAAGAAGGAGAAGGAGAAGGTGAAGTCTGGAGTGTGAAGCAGAAGAAGCAAAAGAAGGAGAAGGAGAAGGTGAAGTCTGGAGGGTGAATCAGAAGAAGTAGAAGAAGGAGAAGGAGAAGGTGAAGTCTGGAGGGTGAAGCAGAAGAAGTAGAAGAAGGAGAAGGAGAAGGTGAAGTCAGGAGGGTGAATCAGAAGAAGTAGAAGAAGGAGAAGGAGAAGGTGAAGTCAGGAGGGTGAATCAGAAGAAGCAGAAGAAGGAGAAGGAGAAGGTGAAGTCTGGAGGGTGAATCAGAAGAATCAGAAGAAGGAGAAGGAGAAGGTGAAGTCTGGAGGGTGAATCAGAAGAAGCAGAAGAAAGAGAAGGAGAAGGTGAAGTCTGGAGGGTGAATCAGAAGAAGCAGAAGAAGGAGAAGGAGAAGGTGAAGTCTGGAGGGAGAAGCAGAAGAAGTAGAAGAAGGAGAAGGAGAAGGTGAAGTCTGGAGGGTGAATCAGAAGAAGTAGAAGAAGGAGAAGGAGAAGGTGAAGTCTGGAGGGTGAATCAGAAGAAGTAGAAGAAGGAGAAGGAGAAGGTGAAGTCTGGAGGGTGAATCAGAAGAAACAGAAGAAGGAGAAGGAGAAGGTGAAGTCTGGAGGGTGAATCAGAAGAAGTAGAAGAAGGAGAAGGAGAAGGTGTAGTCTGGAGGGTGAATCAGAAGAAGTAGACGAAGGAGAAGGAGAAGGTGAAGTCTGGAGGGTGAACCAGAAGAAGCAGAAGAAGGAGAAGGAGAAGGTGAAGTCTGGAGGGTGAATCAGAAGAAGTAGAAGAAGGAGAAGGAGAAGGTGAAGTCTGGAGGTGAATCAGAAGAAGCAGAAGAAGGAGAAGGAGAAGGTGAAGTCTGGAGGGTGAAATAGAAGAAGCAGAATAAGGAGAAGGAGAAGGTGAAGTCAGGAGGGTGAATCAGAAGAAGCAGAAGAAGGAGAAGGAGAAGGTGAAGTAAGGAGGGTGAATCAGAAGAAGCAGAAGAAGGAGAAGGAGAAGGTGAAGTCTGGAGTGTGAAGCAGAAGAAGCAAAAGAAGGAGAAGGAGAAGGTGAAGTCTGGAGGGTGAATCAGAAGAAGCAGAAGAAGGAGAAGGAGAAGGTGAAGTCTGGAGGGTGAAGCAGAAGAAGTAGAAGAAGGAGAAGGAGAAGGTGAGAGGTCAGGAGGGTGAATCAGAAGAAGTAGAAGAAGGAGAAGGAGAAGGTGAAGTCAGGAGGGTGAATCAGATGAAGCAGAAGAAGGAGAAGGAGAAGGTGAAGTCTGGACGGTGAATCAGAAGAATCAGAAGAAGGAGAAGGAGAAGTGAGAGTGAAGTCTGGAGGGGTGAATCAGAAGAAGCAGAAGAAAGAGAAGGAGAAGGTGAAGTCTGGAGGGTGAATCAGAAGAAGTAGAAGAAGGAGAAGGAGAAGGTGAAGTCTGGAGGGTGAATCAGAAAAAGCAGAAGAAGGAGAAGGAGAAGGTGAAGTCTGGAGGGTGAATCAGAAGAAGCAGAAGAAGGAGAAGGAGAAGGTGAAGTCTGGAGGGTGAATCAGAAGAAGCAGAAGAAGGAGAAGGAGAAGGTGAAGTCTGGAGGGTGAATCAGAAGAAGCAGAATAAGGAGAAGGAGAAGGTGAAGTCTGGAGGGTGAATCAGAAGAAGCAGAAAAAGGAGAAGGAGAAGGTGAAGTCTGAAGGGTGAATCAGAAGAAGTAGAAGAAGGAGAAGGAGAAGGTGAAGTCTGGAGGGTGAAGCAGAAGAAGTAGAAGAAGGAGAAGGAGAAGGTGAAGTCAGGAGGGTGAATCAGAAGAAGTAGAAGAAGGAGAAGGAGAAGGTGAAGTCTGGAGTGTGAAGCAGAAGAAGCAAAAGAAGGAGAAGGAGAAGGTGAAGTCTGGAGGGTGAATCAGAAGAAGCAGAAGAAGGAGAAGGAGAAGGTGAAGTCTGGAGGGTGAAGCAGAAGAATTAGAAGAAGGAGAAGGAGAAGGTGAAGTCAGGAGGGTGAATCAGAAGAAGTAGAAGAAGGAGAAGGAGAAGGTGAAGTCAGGAGGGTGAATCAGATGAAGCAGAAGAAGGAGAAGGAGAAGGTGAAGTCTGGACGGTGAATCAGAAGAATCAGAAGAAGGAGAAGGAGAAGGTGAAGTCTGGAGGGTGAATCAGAAGAAGCAGAAGAAAGAGAAGGAGAAGGTGAAGTCTGGAGGGTGAATCAGAAGAAGTAGAAGAAGGAGAAGGAGAAGGTGAAGTCTGGAGGGTGAATCAGAAAAAGCAGAAGAAGGAGAAGGAGAAGGTGAAGTCTGGAGGGTGAATCAGAAGAAGCAGAAGAAGGAGAAGGAGAAGGTGAAGTCTGGAGGGTGAATCAGAAGAAGCAGAAGAAGGAGAAGGAGAAGGTGAAGTCTGGAGGGTGAATCAGAAGAAGCAGAATAAGGAGAAGGAGAAGGTGAAGTCTGGAGGGTGAATCAGAAGAAGCAGAAAAAGGAGAAGGAGAAGGTGAAGTCTGAAGGGTGAATCAGAAGAAGTAGAAGAAGGAGAAGGAGAAGGTGAAGTCTGGAGGGTGAAGCAGAAGAAGTAGAAGAAGGAGAAGGAGAAGGTGAAGTCAGGAGGGTGAATCAGAAGATGTAGAAGAAGGAGAAGGAGAAGGTGAAGTCTGGAGGGTGAATCAGAAGAAGTAGAAGAAGGAGAAGGAGAAGGTGAAGTCTGGAGGTGAAGCAGAAGAAGTAGAAGAAGGAGAAGGAGAAGGTGAAGTCAGGAGGGTGAATCAGAAGAAGTAGAAGAAGGAGAAGGAGAAGGTGAAGTCAGGAGGGTGAATCAGAAGAAGCAGAAGAAGGAGAAGGAGAAGGTGAAGTCTGGAGGGTGAATCAGAAGAATCAGAAGAAGGAGAAGGAGAAGGTGAAGTCTGGAGGGTGAATCAGAAGAAGTAGAAGAAGGAGAAGGAGAAGGTGAAGTCTGGAGGGTGAATCAGAGAAGCAGAAGAAGGAGAAGGAGAAGGTGAAGTCTGGAGGGTGAATCAGAAGAAGCAGAAGAAGGAGAAGGAGAAGATGAAGTCTGGAGGGTGAATCAGAAGAAGCAGAAGAAGGAGAAGGAGAAGGTGAAGTCTGGAGTGAAACAGAAGAAGCAGAAGAAGGAGAAGGAGAAGGTGAAGTCTGGAGGGTGAATCAGAAGAAGCAGAAGAAGGAGAGGAGAAGGTGAAGTCTGTAGGGTGAATCAGAAGAGTAGAAGAAGGAGAAGGTGAAGTCAGGAGGGTGAAGCAGAAGAAGCAGAAGAAGGAGAAGGAGAAGGTGAAGTCAGGAGGGTGAATCGAAGAAGTAGAAGAAGGAGAAGGAGAAGGTGAAGTCTGGAGGGTGAATCAGAAGAAGTAGAAGAAGGAGAAGGAGAAGGTGAAGTCTGGAGGGTGAATCAGAAGAAGTAGAAGAAGGAGAAGGGGAAGGTGAAGTCTGGAGGGTGAATCAGAAGAAGCAGAAGAAAGAGAAGGAGAAGGTGAAGTCTGGAGGGAGAAGCAGAAGAAGTAGAAGAAGGAGAAGGAGAAGGTGAAGTCTGGAGGTGAATCAGAAGAAGTAGAAGAAGGAGAAGGAGAAGGTGAAGTCTGGAGGGTGAATCAGAAGAAGTAGAAGAAGGAGAAGGAGAAGGTGAAGTCTGGAGGGTGAATCAGAAGAAACAGAAGAAGGAGAAGGAGAAGGTGAAGTCTGGAGGGTGAATCAGAAGAAGCAGAAGAAGGAGAAGGAGAAGGTGAAGTCTGGAGGGTGAAACAGAAGAAGCAGAATAAGGAGAAGGAGAAGGTGAAGTCAGGAGGGTGAATCAGAAGAAGCAGAAGAAGGAGAAGGAGAAGGTGAAGTAAGGAGGGTGAATCAGAAGAAGCAGAAGAAGGAGAAGGAGAAGGTGAAGTCTGGAGTGTGAAGCAGAAGAAGCAAAAGAAGGAGAAGGTGAAGGTGAAGTCTGGAGGGTGAATCAGAAGAAGTAGAAGAAGGAGAAGGAGAAGGTGAAGTCTGGAGGATGAAGCAGAAGAAGTAGAAGAAGGAGAAGGAGAAGGTGAAGTCTGGAGGGTGAATCAGAAGAAGCAGAAGAAGGAGAAGGAGAAGGTGAAGTCTGGAGGGTGAATCAGAGAAGCAGAAGAAGGAGAAGGAGAAGGTGAAGTCTGGAGGGTGAATCAGAAGAAGCAGAATAAGGAGAAGGAGAAGGTGAAGTCTGGAGGGTGAATCAGAAGAAGCAGAAAAGGAGAAGGAGAAGGTGAAGTCTGAGGGTGAATCAGAAGAAGTAGAAGAAGGAGAAGGAGAAGGTGAAGTCTGGAGGGTGAAGCAGAAGAAGTAGAAGAAGGAGAAGGAGAAGGTGAAGTCTGGAGGGTGAATCAGAAGAAGGTAGAAGAAGGAGAAGGAGGGAGAAGGAGAAGGTGAAGTCTGGAGGGTGAATCAGAAGAAGTAGAAGAAGGAGAAGGAGAAGGTGAAGTCTGGAGGGTGAAGCAGAAGAAGTAGAAGAAGGAGAAGAGAAGGTGAAGTCAGGAGGGTGAATCAGAAGAAGTAGAAGAAAGAAAAGGAGAAGGTGAAGTCAGGAGGGTGAATCAGAAGAAGCAGAAGAAGGAGAAGGAGAAGGTGAAGTCTGGAGGGTGAATCAGAAGAATCAGAAGAAGGAGAAGGAGAAGGTGAAGTCTGGAGGGTGAATCAGAAGAAGTAGAAGAAGGAGAAGGAGGAGGTGAAGTCTGGAGGGTGAATCAGAAGAAGCAGAAGAAGGAGAAGGAGAAGGTGAAGTCTGGAGGGTGAATCAGAAGAAGCAGAAGAAGGAGAAGGAGAAGATGAAGTCTGGGGGGTGAATCAGAAGAAGCAGAAGAAGAAGAAGGAGAAGGTGAAGTCTGGAGGGTGAAACAGAAGAAGCAGAAGAAGGAGAAGGAGAAGGTGAAGTCTGAAGGGTGAATCAGAAGAAGCAGAAGAAGGAGAAGGAGAAGGTGAAGTCTGTAGGGTGAATCAGAAGAAGTAGAAGAAGGAGAAGGAGAAGGTGAAGTCAGGAGGGTGAAGCAGAAGAAGCAGAAGAAGGAGAAGGAGAAGGTGAAGTCAGGAGGGTGAATCGGAAGAAGTAGAAGAAGGAGAAGGAGAAGGTGAAGTCTGGAGGGTGAATCAGAAGAAGTAGAAGAAGGAGAAGGAGAAGGTGAAGTCTGGAGGGTGAATCAGAAGAAGTAGAAGAAGGAGAAGGGGAAGGTGAAGTCTGGAGGGTGAATCAGAAGAAGCAGAAGAAGGAGAAGGAGAAGGTGAAGTCTGGAGGGAGAAGCAGAAGAAGTAGAAGAAGGAGAAGGAGAAGGTGAAGTCTGGAGGCTGAATCAGAAGAAGTAGAAGAAGGAGAAGGAGAAGGTGAAGTCTGGAGGGTGAATCAGAAGAAGTAGAAGAAGGAGAAGGAGAAGGTGAAGTCTGGAGGGTGAATCAGAAGAAACAGAAGAAGGAGAAGGAGAAGGTGAAGTCTGGAGGGTGAATCAGAAGAAGCAGAAGAAGGAGAAGGAGAAGGTGAAGTCTGGAGGGTGAAACAGAAGAAGCAGAATAAGGAGAAGGAGAAGGTGAAGTCAGGAGGGTGAATCAGAAGAAGCAGAAGAAGGAGAAGGAGAAGGTGAAGTAAGGAGGGTGAATCAGAAGAAGCAGAAGAAGGAGAAGGAGAAGGTGAAGTCTGGAGTGTGAAGCAGAAGAAGCAAAAGAAGGAGAAGGAGAAGGTGAAGTCTGGAGGGTGAATCAGAAGAAGTAGAAGAAGGAGAAGGAGAAGGTGAAGTCTGGAGGATGAAGCAGAAGAAGTAGAAGAAGGAGAAGGAGAAGGTGAAGTCAGGAGGGTGAATCAGAAGAAGTAGAAGAAGCAGAAGGAGAAGGTGAAGTCAGGAGGGTGAATCAGAAGAAGCAGAAGAAGGAGAAGGAGAAGGTGAAGTCTGGAGGGTGAATCAGAAGAATCAGAAGAAGGAGAAGGAGAAGTTGAAGTCTGGAGGGTGAATCAGAAGAAGCAGAAGAAAGAGAAGGAGAAGGTGAAGTCTGGAGGGTGAAGCAGAAGAAACAGAAGAAGGAGAAGGAGAAGGTGAAGACTGGAGGGTGAATCTGAAGAAGTAGAAGAAGGAGAAGGAGAAGGTGAAGTCTGGAGCGTGAATCAGAAGAAGTAGAAGAAGGAGAAGGAGAAGGTGAAGTCTGGAGGGTGAATCAGAAGAAGCAGAAGAAGGAGAAGGAGAAGGTGAAGTCTGGAGGGTGAATCAGAAGAAGCAGAAGAAGGAGAAGGAGAAGTTGAAGTCTGGAGGGTGAATCAGAAGAAGCAGAAGAAGGAGAAGGAGAAGGTGAAGTCTGGAGGGTGAATCAGAAGAAGCAGAAGAAGGAGAAGGAGAAGGTGAAGTCTGGAGGGTGAATCAGAAGAATCAGAAGGAGGAGAAGGAGAGGGTGAAGTCTGGAGGGTGAATCAGAAGAAGCAGAAGAAAGAGAAGGAGAAGGTGAAGTCTGGAGGGTGAAGCAGAAGAAACAGGAGAAGGAGAAGGAGAAGGTGAAGACTGGAGGGTGAATCTGAAGAAGGAGAAGAAGGAGAAGGAGAAGGTGAAGTCTGGAGGGTGAATCAGAAGAAGTAGAAGAAGGAGAAGGAGAAGGTGAAGTCTGGAGGGTGAATCAGAAGAAGCAGAAGAAGGAGAAGGAGAAGGTGAAGTCTGGAGGGTGAATCAGAAGAAGCAAAAGAAGGAGAAGGAGAAGATGAAGTCTGGAGGGTGAATCAGAAGAAGCAGAAGAAGGAGAAGGAGAAGGTGAAGTCTGGAGGGTGAAACAGAAGAAGCAGAAGAAGTAGAAGGAGAAGGTGAAGTCTGGAGGGTGAATCAGAAGAAGTAGAAGAAGGAGAAGGAGAAGGTGAAGTCTGGAGGGTGAATCAGAAGAAGCAGAAGAAGGAGAAGGAGAAGGTGAAGTCTGGAGGGTGAATCAGAAGAAGCAGAAGAAGGAGAAGGAGAAGATGAAGTCTGGAGGGTGAATCAGAAGAAGCAGAAGAAGGAGAAGGAGAAGGTGAAGTCTGGAGGGTGAAACAGAAGAAGCAGAAGAAGGAGAAGGAGAAGGTGAAGTCTGGAGGGTGAATCAGAAGAAGCAGAAGAAGGAGAAGGAGAAGGTGAAGTCTGTAGGGTGAATCAGAAGAAGTAGAAGAAGGAGAAGGAGAAGGTGAAGTCAGGAGGGTGAAGCAGAAGAAGCAGAAGAAGGAGAAGGAGAAGGTGAAGTCAGGAGGGTGAATCGGAAGAAGTAGAAGAAGGAGAAGGAGAAGGTGAAGTCTGGAGGGTGAATCAGAAGAAGTAGAAGAAGGAGAAGGAGAAGGTGAAGTCTGGAGGTGAATCAGAAGAAGTAGAAGAAGGAGAAGGGGAAGGTGAAGTCTGGAGGGTGAATCAGAAGAAGCAGAAGAAAGAGAAGGAGAAGGTGAAGTCTGGAGGGAGAAGCAGAAGAAGTAGAAGAAGGAGAAGGAGAAGGTGAAGTCTGGAGGGTGAATCAGAAGAAGTAGAAGAAGGAGAAGGAGAAGGTGAAGTCTGGAGGGTGAATCAGAAGAAGTAGAAGAAGGAGAAGGAGAAGGTGAAGTCTGCAGGGTGAATCAGAAGAAACAGAAGAAGGAGAAGGAGAAGGTGAAGTCTGGAGGGTGAATCAGAAGAAGCAGAAGAAGGAGAAGGAGAAGGTGAAGTCTGGAGGGTGAAACAGAAGAAGCAGAATAAGGAGAAGGAGAAGGTGAAGTCAGGAGGGTGAATCAGAAGAAGCAGAAGAAGGAGAAGGAGAAGGTGAAGTAAGGAGGGTGAATCAGAAGAAGCAGAAGAAGGAGAAGGAGAAGGTGAAGTCTGGAGTGTGAAGCAGAAGAAGCAAAAGAAGGAGAAGGAGAAGGTGAAGTCTGGAGGGTGAATCAGAAGAAGTAGAAGAAGGAGAAGGAGAAGGTGAAGTCTGGAGGATGAAGCAGAAGAAGTAGAAGAAGGAGAAGGAGAAGGTGAAGTCTGGAGGGTGAATCAGAAGAAGCAGAAGAAGGAGAAGGAGAAGGTGAAGTCTGGAGGGTGAATCAGAAGAAGCAGAAGAAGGAGAAGGAGAAGGTGAAGTCTGGAGGGTGAATCAGAAGATGCAGAATAAGGAGAAGGAGAAGGTGAAGTCTGGAGGGTGAATCAGAAGAAGCAGAAAAAGGAGAAGGAGAAGGTGAAGTCTGAAGGGTGAATCAGAAGAAGTAGAAGAAGGAGAAGGAGAAGGTGAAGTCTGGAGGGTGAAGCAGAAGAAGTAGAAGAAGGAGAAGGAGAAGGTGAAGTCAGGAGGGTGAATCAGAAGAAGTAGAAGAAGGAGAAGAAGAAGGTGAAGTCAGGAGGGTGAATCAGAAGAAGCAGAAGAAGGAGAAGGAGAAGCTGAAGTCTGGAGGGTGAATCAGAAGAATCAGAAGAAGGAGAAGGAGAAGGTGAAGTCTGGAGGGTGAATCAGAAGAAGTAGAAGAAGGAGAAGGAGAAGGTGAAGTCTGGAGGGTGAATCAGAAGAAGCAGAAGAAGGAGAAGGAGAAGGTGAAGTCTGGAGGGTGAATCAGAAGAAGCAGAAGAAGGAGAAGGAGAAGATGAAGTCTGGGGGGTGAATCAGAAGAAGCAGAAGAAGGTGAAGTCTGGAGGGTGAAACAGAAGAAGCAGAAGAAGGAGAAGGAGAAGGTGAAGTCTGGAGGGTGAATCAGAAGAAGCAGAAGAAGGAGAAGGAGAAGGTGAAGTCTGTAGGGTGAATCAGAAGAAGTAGAAGAAGGAGAAGGAGAAGGTGAAGTCAGGAGGGTGAAGCAGAAGAAGCAGAAGAAGGAGAAGGAGAAGGTGAAGTCAGGAGGGTGAATCGGAAGAAGTAGAAGAAGGAGAAGGAGAAGGTGAAGTCTGGAGGGTGAATCAGAAGAAGTAGAAGAAGGAGAAGGAGAAGGTGAAGTCTGGAGGGTGAATCAGAAGAAGTAGAAGAAGGAGAAGGGGAAGGTGAAGTCTGGAGGGTGAATCAGAAGAAGCAGAAGAAGGAGAAGGAGAAGGTGAAGTCTGGAGGGAGAAGCAGAAGAAGTAGAAGAAGGAGAAGGAGAAGGTGAAGTCTGGAGGGTGAATCAGAAGAAGTAGAAGAAGGAGAAGGAGAAGGTGAAGTCTGGAGGGTGAATCAGAAGAAGTAGAAGAAGGAGAAGGAGAAGGTGAAGTCTGGAGGGTGAATCAGAAGAAACAGAAGAAGGAGAAGGAGAAGGTGAAGTCTGGAGGGTGAATCAGAAGAAGCAGAAGAAGGAGAAGGAGAAGGTGAAGTCTGGAGGGTGAAACAGAAGAAGCAGAATAAGGAGAAGGAGAAGGTGAAGTCAGGAGGGTGAATCAGAAGAAGCAGAAGAAGGAGAAGGAGAAGGTGAAGTAAGGAGGGTGAATCAGAAGAAGCAGAAGAAGGAGAAGGAGAAGGTGAAGTCTGGAGTGTGAAGCAGAAGAAGCAAAAGAAGGAGAAGGAAAAGGTGAAGTCTGGAGGGTGAATCAGAAGAAGTAGAAGAAGGAGAAGGAGAAGGTGAAGTCTGGAGGATGAAGCAGAAGAAGTAGAAGAAGGAGAAGGAGAAGGTGAAGTCAGGAGGGTGAATCAGAAGAAGTAGAAGAAGGAGAAGGAGAAGGTGAAGTCAGGAGGGTGAATCAGAAGAAGCAGAAGAAGGAGAAGGAGAAGGTGAAGTCTGGAGGGTGAATCAGAAGAATCAGAAGAAGGAGAAGGAGAAGTTGAAGTCTGGAGGGTGAATCAGAAGAAGCAGAAGAAAGAGAAGGAGAAGGTGAAGTCTGGAGGGTGAAGCAGAAGAAACAGAAGAAGGAGAAGGAGAAGGTGAAGACTGGAGGGTGAATCTGAAGAAGTAGAAGAAGGAGAAGGAGAAGGTGAAGTCTGGAGGGTGAATCAGAAGAAGTAGAAGAAGGAGAAGGAGAAGGTGAAGTCTGGAGGGAGAATCAGAAGAAGCAGAAGAAGGAGAAGGAGAAGGTGAAGTCTGGAGGGTGAATCAGAAGAAGCAGAAGAAGGAGAAGGAGAAGTTGAAGTCTGGAGGGTGAATCAGAAGAAGCAGAAGAAGGAGAAGGAGAAGGTGAAGTCTGGAGGGTGAATCAGAAGAAGCAGAAGAAGGAGAAGGAGAAGGTGAAGTCTGGAGGGTGAATCAGAAGAATCAGAAGGAGGAGAAGGAGAGGGTGAAGTCTGGAGGGTGAATCAGAAGAAGCAGAAGAAAGAGAAGGAGAAGGTGAAGTCTGGAGGGTGAAGCAGAAGAAACAGAAGAAGGAGAAGGAGAAGGTGAAGACTGGAGGGTGAATCTGAAGAAGGAGAAGAAGGAGAAGGAGAAGGTGAAGTCTGGAGGGTGAATCAGAAGAAGTAGAAGAAGGAGAAGGAGAAGGTGAAGTCTGGAGGGTGAATCAGAAGAAGCAGAAGAAGGAGAAGGAGAAGGTGAAGTCTGGAGGGTGAATCAGAAGAAGCAGAAGAAGGAGAAGGAGAAGATGAAGTCTGGAGGGTGAATCAGAAGAAGCAGAAGAAGGAGAAGGAGAAGGTGAAGTCTGGAGGGTGAAACAGAAGAAGCAGAAGAAGTAGAAGGAGAAGGTGAAGTCTGGAGGGTGAATCAGAAGAAGTAGAAGAAGGAGAAGGAGAAGGTGAAGTCAGGAGAGTGAAGCAGAAGAAGCAGAAGAAGGAGAAGGAGAAGGTGAAGTCTGGAGGGTGAAGCAGAAGAAGCAGAAGAAGGAGAAGGAGAAGGTGATGTCTGGAGGGCGAAGCAGAAGAAGCAGAAGAAGGAGAAGGAGAAGGTGAAGTCTGGAGGGTGAAGCAGAGGAAGCAGAAGAAGGAGAAGGAGAAGGTGAAGTCTGGAGGGTGAATCAGAAGAAGTAGAAGAAGGAGAAGGAGAAGGTGAAGTCAGGAGGGTGAAGCAGAAGAAGCAGAAGAAGGAGAAGGAGAAGGTGAAGTCAGGAGGGTGAATCGGAAGAAGTAGAAGAAGGAGAAGGAGAAGGTGAAGTCTGGAGGGTGAATCAGAAGAAGTAGAAGAAGGAGAAGTAGAAGGTGAAGTCTGGAGGGTGAATCAGAAGAAGTAGAAGAAGGAGAAGGAGAAGGTGAAGTCTGGAGGGTGAATCAGAAGAAGCAGAAGAAGGAGAAGGAGAAGGTGGTGTCTGGAGGGCGAATCAGAAGAAGCAGAAGAAGGAGAAGGAGAAGGTGAAGTCTGGAGGGTGAATCAGAAGAAGTAGAAGAAGGAGAAGGAGAAGGTGAAGTCAGGAGGGTGAAGCAGAAGAAGCAGAAGAAGGAGAAGGAGAAGGTGAAGTCAGGAGGGTGAATCGGAAGAAGTAGAAGAAGGAGAAGGAGAAGGTGAAGTCTGGAAAGTGAATCAGAAGAAGTAGAAGAAGGAGAAGGAGAAGGTGAAGTCTGGAGGGTGAATCAGAAGAAGTAGAAGAAGGAGAAGGGGAAGGGGAAGTCTGAAGGGTGAATCAGAAGAAGCAGAAGAAGGAGAAGGAGAAGGTGAAGTCTGGAGGGAGAAGCAGAAGACGTAGAAGAAAGAGAAGGAGAAGGTGAAGTCTGGAGGGTGAATCAGAAGAAGTAGAAGAAGGAGAAGGAGAAGGTGAAGTCTGGAGGGTGAATCAGAAGAAGTAGAAGAAGGAGAAGGAGAAGGTGAAGTCTGGAGGGTGAATCAGAAGAAACAGAAGAAGGAGAAGGAGAAGGTGAAGTCTGGAGGGTGAATCAGAAGAAGTAGAAGAAGGAGAAGGAGAAGGTGTAGTCTGGAGGGTGAATCAGAAGAAGTAGACGAAGGAGAAGGAGAAGGTGAAGTCTGGAGGGTGAATCAGAAGAAGCAGAAGAAGGAGAAGGAGAAGGTGAAGTCTGGAGGGTGAATGAGAAGAAGTAGAAGAAGGAGAAGGAGAAGGTGAAGTCTGGAGGGTGAATCAGAAGAAGCAGAAGAAGGAGAAGGAGAAGGTGAAGTCTGGAGGGTGAATCAGAAGAAGCAGAAGAAGGAGAAGGAGAAGGTGAAGTCTGGAGGGTGAAACAGAAGAAGCAGAATAAGGAGAAGGAGAAGGTGAAGTCAGGAGGGTGAATCAGAAGAAGCAGAAGAAGGAGAAGGAGAATGTGAAGTAAGGAGGGTGAATCAGAAGAAGCAGAAGAAGGAGAAGGAGAAGGTGAAGTCTGGAGTGTGAAGCAGAAGAAGCAAGAGAAGGAGAAGGTGAAGTCTGGAGGGTGAATCAGAAGAAGTAGAAGAAGGAGAAGGAGAAGGTGAAGTCTGGAGGGTGAAGCAGAAGAAGTAGAAGAAGGAGAAGGAGAAGGTGAAGTCAGGAGGGTGAATCAGAAGAAGTAGAAGAAGGAGAAGGAGAAGGTGAAGTCAGGAGGGTGAATCAGAAGAAGCAGAAGAAGGAGAAGGAGAAGGTGAAGTCTGGAGGGTGAATCAGAAGAAGTAGAAGAAGGAGAAGGAGAAGGTGAAGTCTGGAGGGTGAATCAGAAGAAGCAGAAGAAGGAGAAGGAGAAGGTGAAGTCTGGAGGGTGAATCAGAAGAAGCAGAAGAAGGAGAAGGAGAAGATGAAGTCTGGAGGGTGAATCAGAAGAAGCAGAAGAAGGAGAAGGAGAAGGTGAAGTCTGGAGGGTGAATCAGAAGAAGCAGAAGAAGGAGAAGGAGAAGGTGAAGTCTGGAGGGTGAATCAGAAGAATCAGAAGAAGGAGAAGGAGAGGGTGAAGTCTGGAGGGTGAATCAGAAGAAGCAGAAGAAAGAGAAGGAGAAGGTGAAGTCTGGAGGGTGAAGCAGAAGAAACAGAAGAAGGAGAAGGAGAAGGTGAAGACTGGAGGGTGAATCTGAAGAAGTAGAAGAAGGAGCAGGAGAAGGTGAAGTCTGGAGGGTGAATCAGAAGAAGTAGAAGAAGGAGAAGGAGAAGGTGAAGTCTGGAGGGTGAATCAGAAGAAGCAGAAGAAGGCGAAGGAGAAGGTGAAGTCTGGAGGGTGAATCAGAAGAAGCAGAAGAAGGAGAAGGAGAAGATGAAGTCTGGAGGGTGAATCAGAAGAAGCAGAAGAAGGAGAAGGAGAAGGTGAAGTCTGGAGGGTGAAACAGAAGAAGCAGAAGAAGGAGAAGGAGAAGGTGAAGTCTGGAGGGTGAATCAGAAGAAGCAGAAGAAGGAGAAGGAGAAGGTGAAGTCAGGAGGGTGAATCAGAAGAAGCAGAAGAAGGAGAAGGAGAAGGTGAAGTTAGGAGGGTGAATCAGAAGAAGCAAGAGAAGGAGAAGGAGCAGGTGAAGTCAGGGGGGTGAAGCAGAAGAAGTAGAAGAAGGAGAAGGAGAAGGTGAAGTCAGGACGGTGAAGCAGAAGAAGCAGAAGAAGGAGAAGGAGAAGGTGAAGTCTGGAGGGCGCAGCAGAAGAAGCAGAAGAAGGAGAAGGAGAAGGTGAAGTCTGGAGGGTGAAGCAGAAGAAGGAGAAGAAGGAGAAGGAGAAGGTGAAGTCTGGAGGGTGAATCAGAAGAAGTAGAAGAAGGAGAAGGAGAAGGTGAAGTCAGGAGAGTGAAGCAGAAGAAGCAGAAGAAGGAGAAGGAGAAGGTGAAGTCTGGAGGGTGAAGCAGAAGAAGCAGAAGAAGGAGAAGGAGAAGGTGATGTCTGGAGGGCGAAGCAGAAGAAGCAGAAGAAGGAGAAGGAGAAGGTGAAGTCTGGAGGGTGAAGCAGAGGAAGCAGAAGAAGGAGAAGGAGAAGGTGAAGTCTGGAGGGTGAATCTGAAGTAGTAGAAGAAGGAGAAGGAGAAGGTGAAGTCAGGAGGGTGAAGCAGAAGAAGCAGAAGAAGGAGAAGGAGAAGGTGAAGTCAGGATGGTGAATCGGAAGAAGTAGAAGAAGGAGAAGGAGAAGGTGAAGTCTGGAGGGTGAATCAGAAGAAGTAGAAGAAGGAGAAGTAGAAGGTGAAGTCTGGAGGGTGAATCAGAAGAAGTAGAAGAAGGAGAAGGAGAAGGTGAAGTCTGGAGGGTGAATCAGAAGAAGCAGAAGAAGGAGAAGGAGAAGGTGAAGTCTGGAGGGAGAAGCAGAAGAAGTAGAAGAAGGAGAAGGAGAAGGTGAAGTCTGGAGGGTGAATCAGAAGAAGTAGAAGAAGGAGAAGGAGAAGGTGAAGTCTGGAGGGTGAATCAGAAGAAGCAGAAGAAGGAGAAGGAGAAGGAGAAGTCTGGAGGGTGAATCAGAAGAAGCAGAAGAAGGAGAAGGAGAAGGTGAAGTCTGGAGGGTGAAACAGAAGAAGCAGAATAAGGAGAAGGAGAAGGTGAAGTCAGGACGGTGAATCAGAAGAAGCAGAAGAAGGAGAAGGAGAAGGTGAAGTAAGGAGGGTGAATCAGAAGAAGCAGAAGAAGGAGAAGGAGAAGGTGAAGTCTGGAGTGTGAAGCAGAAGAAGCAAAAGAAGGAGAAGGAGAAGGTGAAGTCTGGAGGGTGAATCAGAAGAAGTAGAAGAAGGAGAAGGAGAAGGTGAAGTCTGGAGGGTGAAGCAGAAGAAGTAGAAGAAGGAGAAGGAGAAGGTGAAGTCAGGAGGGTGAATCAGAAGAAGTAGAAGAAGGAGAAGGAGAAGGTGAAGTCAGGAGGGTGAATCAGAAGAAGCAGAAGAAGGAGAAGGAGAAGGTGAAGTCTGGAGGGTGAATCAGAAGAGTCAGAAGAAGGAGAAGGAGAAGGTGAAGTCTGGAGGGTGAAGCAGAAGAAGTAGAAGAAGGAGAAGGAGAAGGTGAAGTCAGGAGGGTGAATCAGAAGAAGTAGAAGAAGGAGAAGGAGAAGGTGAAGTCAGGAGGGTGAATCAGAAGAAGCAGAAGAAGGAGAAGGAGAAGGTGAAGTCTGGAGGGTGAATCAGAAGAGTCAGAAGAAGGAGAAGGAGAAGGTGAAGTCTGGAGGGAGAAGCAGAAGAAGTAGAAGAAGGAGAAGGAGAAGGTGAAGTCTGGAGGGTGAATCAGAAGAAGTAGAAGAAGGAGAAGGAGAAGGTGAAGTCTGGAGGGTGAATCAGAAGAAACAGAAGAAGGAGAAGGAGAAGGTGAAGTCTGGAGGGTGAATCAGAAGAAGTAGAAGAAGGAGAAGGAGAAGGTGTAGTCTGGAGGGTGAATCAGAAGAAGTAGACGAAGGAGAAGGAGAAGGTGAAGTCTGGAGGGTGAACCAGAAGAAGCAGAAGAAGGAGAAGGAGAAGGTGAAGTCTGGAGGGTGAATCAGAAGAAGTAGAAGAAGGAGAAGGAGCAGGTGAAGTCTGGAGGGTGAATCAGAAGAAGCAGAAGAAGGAGAAGGAGAAGGTGAAGTCTGGAGGGTGAATCAGAAGAAGCAGAAGAAGGAGAAGGAGAAGGTGAAGTCTGGAGGGTGAAACAGAAGAAGCAGAATAAGGAGAAGGAGAAGGTGAAGTCAGGAGGGTGAATCAGAAGACGCAGAAGAAGGAGAAGGAGAAGGTGAAGTAAGGAGGGTGAATCAGAAGAAGCAGAAGAAGGAGAAGGAGAAGGTGAAGTCTGGAGTGTGAAGCAGAAGAAGCAAAAGAAGGAGAAGGAGAAGGTGAAGTCTGGAGGGTGAATCAGAAGAAGCAGAAGAAGGAGAAGGAGAAGGTGAAGTCTGGAGGGTGAAGCAGAAGAAGTAGAAGAAGGAGAAGGAGAAGGTGAAGTCAGGAGGGTGAATCAGAAGAAGTAGAAGAAGGAGAAGGAGAAGGTGAAGTCAGGAGGGTGAATCAGAAGAAGCAGAAGAAGGAGAAGGAGAAGGTGAAGTCTGTACGGTGAATCAGAAGAATCAGAAGAAGGAGAAGGAGAAGGTGAAGTCTGGAGGGTGAATCAGAAGAAGCAGAAGAAAGAGAAGGAGAAGGTGAAGTCTGGAGGGTGAATCAGAAGAAGTAGAAGAAGGAGAAGGAGAAGGTGAAGTCTGGAGGGTGAATCAGAAAAAGCAGAAGAAGGAGAAGGAGAAGGTGAAGTCTGGAGGGTGAATCAGAAGAAGCAGAAGAAGGAGAAGGAGAAGGTGAAGTCTGGAGGGTGAATCAGAAGAAGCAGAAGAAGGAGAAGGAGAAGGTGAAGTCTGGAGGGTGAATCAGAAGAAGCAGAATAAGGAGAAGGAGAAGGTGAAGTCTGGAGGGTGAATCAGAAGAAGCAGAAAAAGGAGAAGGAGAAGGTGAAGTCTGAAGGGTGAATCAGAAGAAGTAGAAGAAGGAGAAGGAGAAGGTGAAGTCTGGAGGGTGAATCAGAAGAAGCAGAAGAAGGAGAAGGAGAAGGTGAAGTCAGGAGGGTGAATCAGAAGACGTAGAAGAAGGAGAAGGAGAAGGTGAAGTCTGGAGGGTGAATCAGAAGAAGTAGAAGAAGGAGAAGGAGAAGGTGAAGTCTGGAGGGTGAAGCAGAAGAAGTAGAAGAAGGAGAAGGAGAAGGTGAAGTCAGGAGGGTGAATCAGAAGAAGTAGAAGAAGGAGAAGGAGAAGGTGAAGTCAGGAGGGTGAATCAGAAGAAGCAGAAGAAGGAGAAGGAGAAGGTGAAGTCTGGAGGGTGAATCAGAAGAATCAGAAGAAGGAGAAGGAGAAGGTGAAGTCTGGAGAGTGAATCAGAAGAAGTAGAAGAAGGAGAAGGAGAAGGTGAAGTCTGGTGGGTGAATCAGAAGAAGCAGAAGAAGGAGAAGGAGAAGGTGAAGTCTGGAGGGTGAATCAGAAGAAGCAGAAGAAGGAGAAGGAGAATATGAAGTCTGGAGCGTGAATCAGAAGAAGCAGAAGAAGGAGAAGGAGAAGGTGAAGTCTGGAGGGTGAAACAGAAGAAGCAGAAGAAGGAGAAGGAGAAGGTGAAGTCTGGAGGGTGAATCAGAAGAAGCAGAAGAAGGAGAAGGAGAAGGTGAAGTCAGGAGGGTGAATCAGAAGAAGCAGAAGAAGGAGAAGGAGAAGGTGAAGTTAGGAGGGTGAATCAGAAGAAGCAAGAGAAGTAGAAGGAGCAGGTGAAGTCAGGGGGGTGAAGCAGAAGAAGTAGAAGAAGGAGAAGGAGAAGGTGAAATCAGGACGGTGAAGCAGAAGAAGCAGAAGAAGGAGAAGGAGAAGGTGAAGTCTGGAGGGCGCAGCAGAAGAAGCAGAAGAAGGAGAAGGAGAAGGTGAAGTCTGGAGGGTGAAGCAGAAGAAGCAGAAGAAGGAGAAGGAGAAGGTGATGTCTGGAGGGTGAATCAGAAGAAGTAGAAGAAGGAGAAGGAGAAGGTGAAGTCAGGAGAGTGAAGCAGAAGAAGCAGAAGAAGGAGAAGGAGAAGGTGAAGTCTGGAGGGTGAAGCAGAAGAAGCAGAATAAGGAGAAGGAGAAGGTGATGTCTGGAGGGCGAAGCAGAAGAAGCAGAAGAAGGAGAAGGAGAAGGTGAAGTCTGGAGGGTGAAGCAGAGGAAGCAGAAGAAGGAGAAGGAGAAGGTGAAGTCTGGAGGGTGAATCAGAAGAAGTAGAAGAAGGAGAATGAGAAGGTGAAGTCAGGAGGGTGAAGCAGAAGAAGCAGAAGAAGGAGAAGGAGAAGGTGAAGTTAGGAGGGTGAATCGGAAGAAGTAGAAGAAGGAGAAGGAGAAGGTGAAGTCTGGAGGGTGAATCAGAAGAAGTAGAAGAAGGAGAAGTAGAAGGTGAAGTCTGGAGGGTGAATCAGAAGAAGTAGAAGAAGGAGAAGAAGGTGAAGTCTGGAGGGTGAATCAGAAGAAGCAGAAGAAGGAGAAGGAGAAGGTGAAGTCTGGAGGGAGAAGCAGAAGAAGTAGAAGAAGGAGAAGGAGAAGGTGAAGTCTGGAGGGTGAATCAGAAGAAGTAGAAGAAGGAGAAGGAGAAGGTGAAGTCTGGAGGGTGAATCAGAAGAAGCAGAAGAAGGAGAAGAAGAAGGTGAAGTCTGGAGGGTGAATCAGAAGAAGCAGAAGAAGGAGAAGGAGAAGGTGAAGTCTGGAGGGTGAAACAGAAGAAGCAGAATAAGGAGAAGGAGAAGGTGAAGTCAGGAGGGTGAATCAGAAGAAGCAGAAGAAGGAGAAGGAGAAGGTGAAGTAAGGAGGGTGAATCAGAAGAAGCAGAAGAAGGAGAAGGAGAAGGTGAAGTCTGGAGGGTGAATCAGAAGAAGCAGAAGAAGGAGAAGGAGAAGGTGAAGTCTGGAGGGTGAAGCAGAAGAAGTAGAAGAAGGAGAAGGAGAAGGTGAAGTCTGGAGTGTGAAGCAGAAGAAGCAAAAGAAGGAGAAGGAGAAGGTGAAGTCTGGAGGGTGAATCAGAAGAAGCAGAAGAAGGAGAAGGAGAAGGTGAAGTCTGGAGGGTGAAGCAGAAGAAGTAGAAGAAGGAGAAGGAGAAGGTGAAGTCAGGAGGGTGAATCAGAAGAAGTAGAAGAAGGAGAAGGAGAAGGTGAAGTCAGGAGGGTGAATCAGAAGAAGCAGAAGAAGGAGAAGGAGAAGGTGCAGTCTGTACGGTGAATCAGAAGAATCAGAAGAAGGAGAAGGAGAAGGTGAAGTCTGGAGGGTGAATCAGAAGAAGCAGAAGAAAGAGAAGGAGAAGGTGAAGTCTGGAGGGTGAATCAGAAGAAGTAGAAGAAGGAGAAGGAGAAGGTGAAGTCTGGAGGGTGAATCAGAAAAAGCAGAAGAAGGAGAAGGAGAAGGTGAAGTCTGGAGGGTGAATCAGAAGAAGCAGAAGAAGGAGAAGGAGAAGGTGAAGTCTGGAGGGTGAATCAGAAGAAGCAGAAGAAGGAGAAGGAGAAGGTGAAGTCTGGAGGGTGAATCAGAAGAAGCAGAATAAGGAGAAGGAGAAGGTGAAGTCTGGAGGGTGAATCAGAAGAAGCAGAAAAAGGAGAAGGAGAAGGTGAAGTCTGAAGGGTGACTCAGAAGAAGTAGAAGAAGGAGAAGGAGAAGGTGAAGTCTGGAGGGTGAAGCAGAAGAAGTAGAAGAAGGAGAAGGAGAAGGTGAAGTCAGGAGGGTGAATCAGAAGACGTAGAAGAAGGAGAAGGAGAAGGTGAAGTCTGGAGGGTGAAGCAGAAGAAGCAGAATAAGGAGAAGGAGAAGGTGATGTCTGGAGGGCGAAGCAGAAGAAGCAGAAGAAGGAGAAGGAGAAGGTGAAGTCTGGAGGGTGAAGCAGAGGAAGCAGAAGAAGGAGAAGGAGAAGGTGAAGTCTGGAGGGTGAATCAGAAGAAGTAGAAGAAGGAGAATGAGAAGGTGAAGTCAGGAGGGTGAAGCAGAAGAAGCAGAAGAAGGAGAAGGAGAAGGTGAAGTTAGGAGGGTGAATCGAAAGAAGTAGAAGAAGGAGAAGGAGAAGGTGAAGTCTGGAGGGTGAATCAGAAGAAGTAGAAGAAGGAGAAGTAGAAGGTGAAGTCTGGAGGGTGAATCAGAAGAAGTAGAAGAAGGAGAAGGAGAAGGTGAAGTCTGGAGGGTGAATCAGAAGAAACAGAAGAAGGAGAAGGAGAAGGTGAAGTCTGGAGGGTGAATCAGAAGAAGTAGAAGAAGGAGAAGGAGAAGGTGTAGTCTGGAGGGTGAATCAGAAGAAGTAGACGAAGGAGAAGGAGAACGTGAAGTCTGGAGGGTGAACCAGAAGAAGCAGAAGAAGGAGAAGGAGAAGGTGAAGTCTGGAGGGTGAATCAGAAGAAGTAGAAGAAGGAGAAGGAGCAGGTGAAGTCTGGAGGGTGAATCAGAAGAAGCAGAAGAAGGAGAAGGAGAAGGTGAAGTCTGGAGGGTGAATCAGAAGAAGCAGAAGAAGGAGAAGGAGAAGGTGAAGTCTGGAGGGTGAAACAGAAGAAGCAGAATAAGGAGAAGGAGAAGGTGAAGTCAGGAGGGTGAATCAGAAGACGCAGAAGAAGGAGAAGGAGAAGGTGAAGTAAGGAGGGTGAATCAGAAGAAGCAGAAGAAGGAGAAGGAGAAGGTGAAGTCTGGAGTGTGAAGCAGAAGAAGCAAAAGAAGGAGAAGGAGAAGGTGAAGTCTGGAGGGTGAATCAGAAGAAGCAGAAGAAGGAGAAGGAGAAGGTGAAGTCTGGAGGGTGAAGCAGAAGAAGTAGAAGAAGGAGAAGGAGAAGGTGAAGTCAGGAGGGTGAATCAGAAGAAGTAGAAGAAGGAGAAGGAGAAGGTGAAGTCAGGAGGGTGAATCAGAAGAAGCAGAAGAAGGAGAAGGAGAAGGTGAAGTCTGTACGGTGAATCAGAAGAATCAGAAGAAGGAGAAGGAGAAGGTGAAGTCTGGAGGGTGAATCAGAAGAAGCAGAAGAAAGAGAAGGAGAAGGTGAAGTCTGGAGGGTGAATCAGAAGAAGTAGAAGAAGGAGAAGGAGAAGGTGAAGTCTGGAGGGTGAATCAGAAAAAGCAGAAGAAGGAGAAGGAGAAGGTGAAGTCTGGAGGGTGAATCAGAAGAAGCAGAAGAAGGAGAAGGAGAAGGTGAAGTCTGGAGGGTGAATCAGAAGAAGCAGAAGAAGGAGAAGGAGAAGGTGAAGTCTGGAGGGTGAATCAGAAGAAGCAGAATAAGGAGAAGGAGAAGGTGAAGTCTGGAGGGTGAATCAGAAGAAGCAGAAAAAGGAGAAGGAGAAGGTGAAGTCTGAAGGGTGAATCAGAAGAAGTAGAAGAAGGAGAAGGAGAAGGTGAAGTCTGGAGGGTGAAGCAGAAGAAGTAGAAGAAGGAGAAGGAGAAGGTGAAGTCAGGAGGGTGAATCAGAAGACGTAGAAGAAGGAGAAGGAGAAGGTGAAGTCTGGAGGGTGAATCAGAAGAAGTAGAAGAAGGAGAAGGAGAAGGTGAAGTCTGGAGGGTGAAGCAGAAGAAGTAGAAGAAGGAGAAGGAGAAGGTGAAGTCAGGAGGGTGAATCAGAAGAAGTAGAAGAAGGAGAAGGAGAAGGTGAAGTCAGGAGGGTGAATCAGAAGAAGCAGAAGAAGGAGAAGGAGAAGGTGAAGTCTGGAGGGTGAATCAGAAGAATCAGAAGAAGGAGAAGGAGAAGGTGAAGTCTGGAGGGTGAATCAGAAGAAGTAGAAGAAGGAGAAGGAGAAGGTGAAGTCTGGTGGGTGAATCAGAAGAAGCAGAAGAAGGAGAAGGAGAAGGTGAAGTCTGGAGGGTGAATCAGAAGAAGCAGAAGAAGGAGAAGGAGAAGATGAAGTCTGGAGGGTGAATCAGAAGAAGCAGAAGAAGGAGAAGGAGAAGGTGAAGTCTGGAGGGTGAAACAGAAGAAGCAGAAGAAGGAGAAGGAGAAGGTGAAGTCTGGAGGGTGAATCAGAAGAAGCAGAAGAAGGAGAAGGAGAAGGTGAAGTCAGGAGGGTGAATCAGAAGAAGCAGAAGAAGGAGAAGGAGAAGGTGAAGTTAGGAGGGTGAATCAGAAGAAGCAAGAGAAGTAGAAGGAGCAGGTGAAGTCAGGGGGGTGAAGCAGAAGAAGTAGAAGAAGGAGAAGGAGAAGGTGAAGTCAGGACGGTGAAGCAGAAGAAGCAGAAGAAGGAGAAGGAGAAGGTGAAGTCTGGAGGGCGCAGCAGAAGAAGCAGAAGAAGGAGAAGGAGAAGGTGAAGTCTGGAGGGTGAAGCAGAAGAAGCAGAAGAAGGAGAAGGAGAAGGTGATGTCTGGAGGGTGAATCAGAAGAAGTAGAAGAAGGAGAAGGAGAAGGTGAAGTCAGGAGAGTGAAGCAGAAGAAGCAGAAGAAGGAGAAGGAGAAGGTGAAGTCTGGAGGGTGAAGCAGAAGAAGCAGAATAAGGAGAAGGAGAAGGTGATGTCTGGAGGGCGAAGCAGAAGAAGCAGAAGAAGGAGAAGGAGAAGGTGAAGTCTGGAGGGTGAAGCAGAGGAAGCAGAAGAAGGAGAAGGAGAAGGTGAAGTCTGGAGGGTGAATCAGAAGAAGTAGAAGAAGGAGAATGAGAAGGTGAAGTCAGGAGGGTGAAGCAGAAGAAGCAGAAGAAGGAGAAGGAGAAGGTGAAGTTAGGAGGGTGAATCGGAAGAAGTAGAAGAAGGAGAAGGAGAAGGTGAAGTCTGGAGGGTGAATCAGAAGAAGTAGAAGAAGGAGAAGTAGAAGGTGAAGTCTGGAGGGTGAATCAGAAGAAGTAGAAGAAGGAGAAGAAGGTGAAGTCTGGAGGGTGAATCAGAAGAAGCAGAAGAAGGAGAAGGAGAAGGTGAAGTCTGGAGGGAGAAGCAGAAGAAGTAGAAGAAGGAGAAGGAGAAGGTGAAGTCTGGAGGGTGAATCAGAAGAAGTAGAAGAAGGAGAAGGAGAAGGTGAAGTCTGGAGGGTGAATCAGAAGAAGCAGAAGAAGGAGAAGGAGAAGGTGAAGTCTGGAGGGTGAATCAGAAGAAGCAGAAGAAGGAGAAGGAGAAGGTGAAGTCTGGAGGGTGAAACAGAAGAAGCTGAATAAGGAGAAGGAGAAGGTGAAGTCAGGAGGGTGAATCAGAAGAAGCAGAAGAAGGAGAAGGAGAAGGTGAAGTAAGGAGGGTGAATCAGAAGAAGCAGAAGAAGGAGAAGGAGAAGGTGAAGTCTGGAGGGTGAATCAGAAGAAGCAGAAGAAGGAGAAGGAGAAGGTGAAGTCTGGAGGGTGAAGCAGAAGAAGTAGAAGAAGGAGAAGGAGAAGGTGAAGTCTGGAGTGTGAAGCAGAAGAAGCAAAAGAAGGAGAAGGAGAAGGTGAAGTCTGGAGGGTGAATCAGAAGAAGCAGAAGAAGGAGAAGGAGAAGGTGAAGTCTGGAGGGTGAAGCAGAAGAAGTAGAAGAAGGAGAAGGAGAAGGTGAAGTCAGGAGGGTAAATCAGAAGAAGTAGAAGAAGGAGAAGGAGAAGGTGAAGTCAGGAGGGTGAATCAGAAGAAGCAGAAGAAGGAGAAGGAGAAGGTGAAGTCTGTACGGTGAATCAGAAGAATCAGAAGAAGGAGAAGGAGAAGGTGAAGTCTGGAGGGTGAATCAGAAGAAGCAGAAGAAAGAGAAGGAGAAGGTGAAGTCTGGAGGGTGAATCAGAAGTAGTAGAAGAAGGAGAAGGAGAAGGTGAAGTCTGGAGGGTGAATCAGAAAAAGCAGAAGAAGGAGAAGGAGAAGGTGAAGTCTGGAGGGTGAATCAGAAGAAGCAGAAGAAGGAGAAGGAGAAGGTGAAGTCTGGAGGGTGAATCAGAAGAAGCAGAAGAAGGAGAAGGAGAAGGTGAAGTCTGGAGGATGAATCAGAAGAAGCAGAATAAGGAGAAGGAGAAGGTGAAGTCTGGAGGGTGAATCAGAAGAAGCAGAAAAAGGAGAAGGAGAAGGTGAAGTCTGAAGGGTGAATCAGAAGAAGTAGAAGAAGGAGAAGGAGAAGGTGAAGTCTGGAGGGTGAAGCAGAAGAAGTAGAAGAAGGAGAAGGAGAAGGTGAAGTCAGGAGGGTGAATCAGAAGACGTAGAAGAAGGAGAAGGAGAAGGTGAAGTCTGGAGGGTGAAGCAGAAGAAGCAGAATAAGGAGAAGGAGAAGGTGATGTCTGGAGGGCGAAGCAGAAGAAGCAGAAGAAGGAGAAGGAGAAGGTGAAGTCTGGAGGGTGAAGCAGAGGAAGCAGAAGAAGGAGAAGGAGAAGGTGAAGTCTGGAGGGTGAATCAGAAGAAGTAGAAGAAGGAGAATGAGAAGGTGAAGTCAGGAGGGTGAAGCAGAAGAAGCAGAAGAAGGAGAAGGAGAAGGTGAAGTTAGGAGGGTGAATCGAAAGAAGTAGAAGAAGGAGAAGGAGAAGGTGAAGTCTGGAGGGTGAATCAGAAGAAGTAGAAGAAGGAGAAGTAGAAGGTGAAGTCTGGAGGGTGAATCAGAAGAAGTAGAAGAAGGAGAAGAAGGTGAAGTCTGGAGGGTGAATCAGAAGAAGCAGAAGAAGGAGAAGGAGAAGGTGAAGTCTGGAGGGAGAAGCAGAAGAAGTAGAAGAAGGAGAAGGAGAAGGTGAAGTCTGGAGGGTGAATCAGAAGAAGTAGAAGAAGGAGAAGGAGAAGGTGAAGTCTGGAGGGTGAATCAGAAGAAGCAGAAGAAGGAGAAGGAGAAGGTGAAGTCTGGAGGGTGAATCAGAAGAAGCAGAAGAAGGAGAAGGAGAAGGTGAAGTCTGGAGGGTGAAACAGAAGAAGCAGAATAAGGAGAAGGAGAAGGTGAAGTCAGGAGGGTGAATCAGAAGAAGCAGAAGAAGGAGAAGGTGAAGTAAGGAGGGTGAATCAGAAGAAGCAGAAGAAGGAGAAGGAGAAGGTGAAGTCTGGAGGGTGAATCAGAAGAAGCAGAAGAAGGAGAAGGAGAAGGTGAAGTCTGGAGGGTGAATCAGAAGAAGCAGAAGAAGGAGAAGGAGAAGGTGAAGTCTGGAGGGTGAAACAGAAGAAGCAGAATAAGGAGAAGGAGAAGGTGAAGTCAGGAGGGTGAATCAGAAGAAGCAGAAGAAGGAGAAGGTGAAGTAAGGAGGGTGAATCAGAAGAAGCAGAAGAAGGAGAAGGAGAAGGTGAAGTCAGGAGGGTGAATCAGAAGAAGCAGAAGAAGGAGAAGGTGAAGTAAGGAGGGTGAATCAGAAGAAGCAGAAGAAGGAGAAGGAGAAGGTGAAGTCTGGAGGGTGAAGCAGAGGAAGCAGAAGAAGGAGAAGGAGAAGGTGAAGTCTGGAGGGTGAATCAGAAGAAGTAGAAGAAGGAGAATGAGAAGGTGAAGTCAGGAGGGTGAAGCAGAAGAAGCAGAAGAAGGAGAAGGAGAAGGTGAAGTTAGGAGGGTGAATCGAAAGAAGTAGAAGAAGGAGAAGGAGAAGGTGAAGTCTGGAGGGTGAAGCAGAAGAAGTAGAAGAAGGAGAAGGAGAAGGTGAAGTCAGGAGGGTGAATCAGAAGAAGTAGAAGAAGGAGAAGGAGAAGGTGAAGTCTGTACGGTGAATCAGAAGAATCAGAAGAAGGAGAAGGAGAAGGTGAAGTCTGGAGGGTGAATCAGAAGAAGCAGAAGAAAGAGAAGGAGAAGGTGAAGTCTGGAGGGTGAATCAGAAGAAGTAGAAGAAGGAGAAGGAGAAGGTGAAGTCTGGAGGGTGAATCAGAAAAAGCAGAAGAAGGAGAAGGAGAAGGTGAAGTCTGGAGGGTGAATCAGAAGAAGCAGAAGAAGGAGAAGGAGAAGGTGAAGTCTGGAGGATGAATCAGAAGAAGCAGAATAAGGAGAAGGAGAAGATGAAGTCTGGAGGGTGAATCAGAAGAAGCAGAAGAAGGAGAAGGAGAAGGTGAAGTCTGGAGGGTGAAACAGAAGAAGCAGAATAAGGAGAAGGAGAAGGTGAAGTCAGGAGGGTGAATCAGAAGACGCAGAAGAAGGAGAAGGAGAAGGTGAAGTAAGGAGGGTGAATCAGAAGAAGCAGAAGAAGGAGAAGGAGAAGGTGAAGTCTGGAGTGTGAAGCAGAAGAAGCAAAAGAAGGAGAAGGAGAAGGTGAAGTCTGGAGGGTGAATCAGAAGAAGCAGAAGAAGGAGAAGGAGAAGGTGAAGTCTGGAGGGTGAAGCAGAAGAAGTAGAAGAAGGAGAAGGAGAAGGTGAAGTCAGGAGGGTGAATCAGAAGAAGTAGAAGAAGGAGAAGGAGAAGGTGAAGTCAGGAGGGTGAATCAGAAGAAGCAGAAGAAGGAGAAGGAGAAGGTGAAGTCTGTACGGTGAATCAGAAGAATCAGAAGAAGGAGAAGGAGAAGGTGAAGTCTGGAGGGTGAATCAGAAGAAGCAGAAGAAAGAGAAGGAGAAGGTGAAGTCTGGAGGGTGAATCAGAAGAAGTAGAAGAAGGAGAAGGAGAAGGTGAAGTCTGGAGGGTGAATCAGAAAAAGCAGAAGAAGGAGAAGGAGAAGGTGAAGTCTGGAGGGTGAATCAGAAGAAGCAGAAGAAGGAGAAGGAGAAGGTGAAGTCTGGAGGGTGAATCAGAAGAAGCAGAAGAAGGAGAAGGAGAAGGTGAAGTCTGGAGGGTGAATCAGAAGAAGCAGAATAAGGAGAAGGAGAAGGTGAAGTCTGGAGGGTGAATCAGAAGAAGCAGAAAAAGGAGAAGGAGAAGGTGAAGTCTGAAGGGTGAATCAGAAGAAGTAGAAGAAGGAGAAGGAGAAGGTGAAGTCTGGAGGGTGAAGCAGAAGAAGTAGAAGAAGGAGAAGGAGAAGGTGAAGTCAGGAGGGTGAATCAGAAGACGTAGAAGAAGGAGAAGGAGAAGGTGAAGTCTGGAGGGTGAATCAGAAGAAGTAGAAGAAGGAGAAGGAGAAGGTGAAGTCTGGAGGGTGAAGCAGAAGAAGTAGAAGAAGGAGAAGGAGAAGGTGAAGTCAGGAGGGTGAATCAGAAGAAGTAGAAGAAGGAGAAGGAGAAGGTGAAGTCAGGAGGGTGAATCAGAAGAAGCAGAAGAAGGAGAAGGAGAAGGTGAAGTCTGGAGGGTGAATCAGAAGAATCAGAAGAAGGAGAAGGAGAAGGTGAAGTCTGGAGGGTGAATCAGAAGAAGTAGAAGAAGGAGAAGGAGAAGGTGAAGTCTGGTGGGTGAATCAGAAGAAGCAGAAGAAGGAGAAGGAGAAGGTGAAGTCTGGAGGGTGAATCAGAAGAAGCAGAAGAAGGAGAAGGAGAAGATGAAGTCTGGAGGGTGAATCAGAAGAAGCAGAAGAAGGAGAAGGAGAAGGTGAAGTCTGGAGGGTGAAACAGAAGAAGCAGAAGAAGGAGAAGGAGAAGGTGAAGTCTGGAGGGTGAATCAGAAGAAGCAGAAGAAGGAGAAGGAGAAGGTGAAGTCAGGAGGGTGAATCAGAAGAAGCAGAAGAAGGAGAAGGAGAAGGTGAAGTTAGGAGGGTGAATCAGAAGAAGCAAGAGAAGTAGAAGGAGCAGGTGAAGTCAGGGGGGTGAAGCAGAAGAAGTAGAAGAAGGAGAAGGAGAAGGTGAAGTCAGGACGGTGAAGCAGAAGAAGCAGAAGAAGGAGAAGGAGAAGGTGAAGTCTGGAGGGCGCAGCAGAAGAAGCAGAAGAAGGAGAAGGAGAAGGTGAAGTCTGGAGGGTGAAGCAGAAGAAGCAGAAGAAGGAGAAGGAGAAGGTGATGTCTGTAGGGTGAATCAGAAGAAGTAGAAGAAGGAGAAGGAGAAGGTGAAGTCAGGAGAGTGAAGCAGAAGAAGCAGAAGAAGGAGAAGGAGAAGGTGAAGTCTGGAGGGTGAAGCAGAAGAAGCAGAATAAGGAGAAGGAGAAGGTGATGTCTGGAGGGCGAAGCAGAAGAAGCAGAAGAAGGAGAAGGAGAAGGTGAAGTCTGGAGGGTGAAGCAGAGGAAGCAGAAGAAGGAGAAGGAGAAGGTGAAGTCTGGAGGGTGAATCAGAAGAAGTAGAAGAAGGAGAATGAGAAGGTGAAGTCAGGAGGGTGAAGCAGAAGAAGCAGAAGAAGGAGAAGGAGAAGGTGAAGTTAGGAGGGTGAATCGGAAGAAGTAGAAGAAGGAGAAGGAGAAGGTGAAGTCTGGAGGGTGAATCAGAAGAAGTAGAAGAAGGAGAAGTAGAAGGTGAAGTCTGGAGGGTGAATCAGAAGAAGTAGAAGAAGGAGAAGAAGGTGAAGTCTGGAGGGTGAATCAGAAGAAGCAGAAGAAGGAGAAGGAGAAGGTGAAGTCTGGAGGGAGAAGCAGAAGAAGTAGAAGAAGGAGAAGGAGAAGGTGAAGTCTGGAGGGTGAATCAGAAGAAGTAGAAGAAGGAGAAGGAGAAGGTGAAGTCTGGAGGGTGAATCAGAAGAAGCAGAAGAAGGAGAAGGAGAAGGTGAAGTCTGGAGGGTGAATCAGAAGAAGCAGAAGAAGGAGAAGGAGAAGGTGAAGTCTGGAGGGTGAAACAGAAGAAGCAGAATAAGGAGAAGGAGAAGGTGAAGTCAGGAGGGTGAATCAGAAGAAGCAGAAGAAGGAGAAGGAGAAGGTGAAGTAAGGAGGGTGAATCAGAAGAAGCAGAAGAAGGAGAAGGAGAAGGTGAAGTCTGGAGGGTGAATCAGAAGAAGCAGAAGAAGGAGAAGGAGAAGGTGAAGTCTGGAGGGTGAAGCAGAAGAAGTAGAAGAAGGAGAAGGACAAGGTGAAGTCTGGAGTGTGAAGCAGAAGAAGCAAAAGAAGGAGAAGGAGAAGGTGAAGTCTGGAGGGTGAATCAGAAGAAGCAGAAGAAGGAGAAGGAGAAGGTGAAGTCTGGAGGGTGAAGCAGAAGAAGTAGAAGAAGGAGAAGGAGAAGGTGAAGTCAGGAGGGTGAATCAGAAGAAGTAGAAGAAGGAGAAGGAGAAGGTGAAGTCAGGAGGGTGAATCAGAAGAAGCAGAAGAAGGAGAAGGAGAAGGTGAAGTCTGTACGGTGAATCAGAAGAATCAGAAGAAGGAGAAGGAGAAGGTGAAGTCTGGAGGGTGAATCAGAAGAAGCAGAAGAAAGAGAAGGAGAAGGTGAAGTCTGGAGGGTGAATCAGAAGAAGTAGAAGAAGGAGAAGGAGAAGGTGAAGTCTGGAGGGTGAATCAGAAAAAGCAGAAGAAGGAGAAGGAGAAGGTGAAGTCTGGAGGGTGAATCAGAAGAAGCAGAAGAAGGAGAAGGAGAAGGTGAAGTCTGGAGGGTGAATCAGAAGAAGCAGAAGAAGGAGAAGGAGAAGGTGAAGTCTGGAGGATGAATCAGAAGAAGCAGAATAAGGAGAAGGAGAAGGTGAAGTCTGGAGGGTGAATCAGAAGAAGCAGAAAAAGGAGAAGGAGAAGGTGAAGTCTGAAGGGTGAATCAGAAGAAGTAGAAGAAGGAGAAGGAGAAGGTGAAGTCTGGAGGGTGAAGCAGAAGAAGTAGAAGAAGGAGAAGGAGAAGGTGAAGTCAGGAGGGTGAATCAGAAGACGTAGAAGAAGGAGAAGGAGAAGGTGAAGTCTGGAGGGTGAAGCAGAAGAAGCAGAATAAGGAGAAGGAGAAGGTGATGTCTGGAGGGCGAAGCAGAAGAAGCAGAAGAAGGAGAAGGAGAAGGTGAAGTCTGGAGGGTGAAGCAGAGGAAGCAGAAGAAGGAGAAGGAGAAGGTGAAGTCTGGAGGGTGAATCAGAAGAAGTAGAAGAAGGAGAATGAGAAGGTGAAGTCAGGAGGGTGAAGCAGAAGAAGCAGAAGAAGGAGAAGGAGAAGGTGAAGTTAGGAGGGTGAATCGAAAGAAGTAGAAGAAGGAGAAGGAGAAGGTGAAGTCTGGAGGGTGAATCAGAAGAAGTAGAAGAAGGAGAAGTAGAAGGTGAAGTCTGGAGGGTGAATCAGAAGAAGTAGAAGAAGGAGAAGAAGGTGAAGTCTGGAGGGTGAATCAGAAGAAGCAGAAGAAGGAGAAGGAGAAGGTGAAGTCTGGAGGGAGAAGCAGAAGAAGTAGAAGAAGGAGAAGGAGAAGGTGAAGTCTGGAGGGTGAATCAGAAGAAGTAGAAGAAGGAGAAGGAGAAGGTGAAGTCTGGAGGGTGAATCAGAAGAAGCAGAAGAAGGAGAAGGAGAAGGTGAAGTCTGGAGGGTGAATCAGAAGAAGCAGAAGAAGGAGAAGGAGAAGGTGAAGTCTGGAGGGTGAAACAGAAGAAGCAGAATAAGGAGAAGGAGAAGGTGAAGTCAGGAGGGTGAATCAGAAGAAGCAGAAGAAGGAGAAGGTGAAGTAAGGAGGGTGAATCAGAAGAAGCAGAAGAAGGAGAAGGAGAAGGTGAAGTCTGGAGGGTGAATCAGAAGAAGCAGAAGAAGGAGAAGGAGAAGGTGAAGTCTGGAGGGTGAAGCAGAAGAAGTAGAAGAAGGAGAAGGAGAAGGTGAAGTCTGGAGTGTGAATCAGAAGAAGCAAAAGAAGGAGAAGGAGAAGGTGAAGTCTGGAGGGTGAATCAGAAGAAGCAGAAGAAGGAGAAGGTGAAGTCTGGAGGGTGAAGCAGAAGAAGTAGAAGAAGGAGAAGGAGAAGGTGAAGTCAGGAGGGTGAATCAGAAGAAGTAGAAGAAGGAGAAGGAGAAGGTGAAGTCAGGAGGGTGAATCAGAAGAAGCAGAAGAAGGAGAAGTTGAAGGTGAAGTCTGTACGGTGAATCAGAAGAATCAGAAGAAGGAGAAGGAGAAGGTGAAGTCTGGAGGGTGAATCAGAAGAAGCAGAAGAAAGAGAAGGAGAAGGTGAAGTCTGGAGGGTGAATCAGAAGAAGTAGAAGAAGGAGAAGGAGAAGGTGAAGTCTGGAGGGTGAATCAGAAAAAGCAGAAGAAGGAGAAGGAGAAGGTGAAGTCTGGAGGGTGAATCAGAAGAAGCAGAAGAAGGAGAAGGAGAAGGTGAAGTCTGGAGGGTGAATCAGAAGAAGCAGAAGAAGGAGAAGGAGAAGGTGAAGTCTGGAGGGTGAATCAGAAGAAGCAGAATAAGGAGAAGGAGAAGGTGAAGTCTGGAGGGTGAATCAGAAGAAGCAGAAAAAGGAGAAGGAGAAGGTGAAGTCTGAAGGGTGAATCAGAAGAAGTAGAAGAAGGAGAAGAAGAAGGTGAAGTCTGGAGGGTGAAGCAGAAGAAGTAGAAGAAGGAGAAGGAGAAGGTGAAGTCAGGAGGGTGAATCAGAAGACGTAGAAGAAGGAGAAGGAGAAGGTGAAGTCCGGAGGGTGAATCAGAAGAAGTAGAAGAAGGAGAAGGAGAAGGTGAAGTCTGGAGGGTGAAGCAGAAGAAGTAGAAGAAGGAGAAGGAGAAGGTGAAGTCAGGAGGGTGAATCAGAAGAAGTAGATGAAGGAGAAGGAGAAGGTGAAGTCAGGAGGGTGAATCAGAAGAAGCAGAAGAAGGAGAAGGAGAAGGTGAAGTCTGGAGGGTGAATCAGAAGAATCAGAAGAAGGAGAAGGAGAAGGTGAAGTCTGGAGGGTGAATCAGAAGAAGTAGAAGAAGGAGAAGGAGAAGGTGAAGTCTGGTGGGTGAATCAGAAGAAGCAGAAGAAGGAGAAGGAGAAGGTGAAGTCTGGAGGGTGAATCAGAAGAAGCAGAAGAAGGAGAAGGAGAAGATGAAGTCTGGAGGGTGAATCAGAAGAAGCAGAAGAAGGAGAAGGAGAATGTGAAGTCTGGAGGGTGAAACAGAAGAAGCAGAAGAAGGAGAAGGAGAAGGTGAAGTCTGGAGGGTGAATCAGAAGAAGCAGAAGAAGGAGAAGGAGAAGGTGAAGTCAGGAGGGTGAATCAGAAGAAGCAGAAGAAGGAGAAGGAGAAGGTGAAGTTAGGAGGGTGAATCAGAAGAAGCAAGAGAAGTAGAAGGAGCAGGTGATGTCAGGGGGGTGAAGCAGAAGAAGTAGAAGAAGGAGAAGGAGAAGGTGAAGTCAGGACGGTGAAGCAGAAGAAGCAGAAGAAGGAGAAGGAGAAGGTGAAGTCTGGAGGGCGCAGCAGAAGAAGCAGAAGAAGGAGAAGGAGAAGGTGAAGTCTGGAGGGTGAAGCAGAAGAAGCAGAAGAAGGAGAAGGAGAAGGTGAAGTCTGGAGGGTGAATCAGAAGAAGTAGAAGAAGGAGAAGGAGAAGGTGAAGTCAGGAGCGTGAAGCAGAAGAAGCAGAAGAAGGAGAAGGAGAAGGTGAAGTCTGGAGGGTGAAGCAGAAGAAGCAGAATAAGGAGAAGGAGAAGGTGATGTCTGGAGGGCGAAGCAGAAGAAGCAGAAGAAGGAGAAGGAGACGGTGAAGTCTGGAGGGTGAAGCAGAGGAAGCAGAAGAAGGAGAAGGAGAAGGTGAAGTCTGGAGGGTGAATCAGAAGAAGTAGAAGAAGGATAATGAGAAGGTGAAGTCAGGAGGGTGAAGCAGAAGAAGCAGAAGAAGGAGAAGGAGAAGGTGAAGTTAGGAGGGTGAATCGGAAGAGTTAGAAGAAGGAGAAGGAGAAGGTGAAGTCTGGAGGGTGAATCAGAAGAAGTAGAAGAAGGAGAAGTAGAAGGTGAAGTCTGGAGGGTGAATCAGAAGAAGTAGAAGAAGGAGAAGGAGAAGGTGAAGTCTGGAGGGTGAATCAGAAGAAGCAGAAGAAGGAGAAGGAGAAGGTGAAGTCTGGAGGGAGAAGCAGAAGAAGTAGAAGAAGGAGAAGGAGAAGGTGAAGTCTGGAGGGTGAATCAGAAGAAGTAGAAGAAGGAGAAGGAGAAGGTGAAGTCTGGAGGGTGAATCAGAAGAAGCAGAAGAAGGAGAAGGAGAAGGTGAAGTCTGGAGGGTGAATCAGAAGAAGCAGAAGAAGGAGAAGGAGAAGGTGAAGTCTGGAGGGTGAAACAGAAGAAGCAGAATAAGGAGAAGGAGAAGGTGAAGTCAGGAGGGTGAATCAGAAGAAGCAGAAGAAGGAGAAGGAGAAGGTGAAGTAAGGAGGGTGAATCAGAAGAAGCAGAAGAAGGAGAAGGAGAAGGTGAAGTCTGGAGTGTGAAGCAGAAGAAGCAAAAGAAGGAGAAGGAGAAGGTGAAGTCTGGAGGGTGAATCAGAAGAAGTAGAAGAAGGAGAAGGAGAAGGTGAAGTCTGGAGGGTGAAGCAGAAGAAGTAGAAGAAGGAGAAGGAGAAGGTGAAGTCAGGAGGGTGAATCAGAAGAAGTAGAAGAAGGAGAAGGAGAAGGTGAAGTCAGGAGGGTGAATCAGAAGAAGCAGAAGAAGGAGAAGGAGAAGGTGAAGTCTGGAGGGTGAATCAGAAGAATCAGAAGAAGGAGAAGGAGAAGGTGAAGTCTGGAGGGTGAATCAGAAGAAGCAGAAGAAAGAGAAGGAGAAGGTGAAGTCTGGAGGGTGAATCAGAAGAATCAGAAGAAGGAGAAGGAGAAGGTGAAGTCTGGAGGGAGAAGCAGAAGAAGTAGAAGAAGGAGAAGGAGAAGGTGAAGTCTGGAGGGTGAATCAGAAGAAGTAGAAGAAGGAGAAGGAGAAGGTGAAGTCTGGAGGGTGAATCAGAAGAAGTAGAAGAAGGAGAAGGAGAAGGTGAAGTCTGGAGGGTGAATCAGAAGAAACAGAAGAAGGAGAAGGAGAAGGTGAAGTCTGGAGGGTGAATCAGAAGAAGTAGAAGAAGGAGAAGGAGAAGGTGTAGTCTGGAGGGTGAATCAGAAGAAGTAGACGAAGGAGAAGGAGAAGGTGAAGTCTGGAGGGTGAACCAGAAGAAGCAGAAGAAGGAGAAGGAGAAGGTGAAGTCTGGAGGGTGAATCAGAAGAAGTAGAAGAAGGAGAAGGAGAAGGTGAAGTCTGGAGGGTGAATCAGAAGAAGCAGAAGAAGGAGAAGGAGAAGGTGAAGTCTGGAGGGTGAATCAGAAGAAGCAGAAGAAGGAGAAGGAGAAGGTGAAGTCTGGAGGGTGAAACAGAAGAAGCAGAATAAGGAGAAGGAGAAGGTGAAGTCAGGAGGGTGAATCAGAAGAAGCAGAAGAAGGAGAAGGAGAAGGTGAAGTAAGGAGGGTGAATCAGAAGAAGCAGAAGAAGGAGAAGGAGAAGGTGAAGTCTGCAGTGTGAAGCAGAAGAAGCAAAAGAAGGAGAAGGAGAAGGTGAAGTCTGGAGGGTGAATCAGAAGAAGCAGAAGAAGGAGAAGGAGAAGGTGAAGTCTGGAGGGTGAAGCAGAAGAAGTAGAAGAAGGAGAAGGAGAAGGTGAAGTCAGGAGGGTGAATCAGAAGAAGTAGAAGAAGGAGAAGGAGAAGGTGAAGTCAGGAGGGTGAATCAGAAGAAGCAGAAGAAGGAGAAGGAGAAGGTGAAGTCTGGACGGTGAATCAGAAGAATCAGAAGAAGGAGAAGGAGAAGGTGAAGTCTGGAGGGTGAATCAGAAGAAGCAGAAGAAAGAGAAGGAGAAGGTGAAGTCTGGAGGGTGAATCAGAAGAAGTAGAAGAAGGAGAAGGAGAAGGTGAAGTCTGGAGGGTGAATCAGAAAAAGCAGAAGAAGGAGAAGGAGAAGGTGAAGTCTGGAGGGTGAATCAGAAGAAGCAGAAGAAGGAGAAGGAGAAGGTGAAGTCTGGAGGGTGAATCAGAAGAAGCAGAAGAAGGAGAAGGAGAAGGTGAAGTCTGGAGGGTGAATCAGAAGAAGCAGAATAAGGAGAAGGAGAAGGTGAAGTCTGGAGGGTGAATCAGAAGAAGCAGAAAAAGGAGAAGGAGAAGGTGAAGTCTGAAGGGTGAATCAGAAGAAGTAGAAGAAGGAGAAGGAGAAGGTGAAGTCTGGAGGGTGAAGCAGAAGAAGTAGAAGAAGGAGAAGGAGAAGGTGAAGTCAGGAGGGTGAATCAGAAGAAGTAGAAGAAGGAGAAGGAGAAGGTGAAGTCTGGAGGGTGAATCAGAAGAAGTAGAAGAAGGAGAAGGAGAAGGTGAAGTCTGGAGGGTGAAGCAGAAGAAGTAGAAGAAGGAGAAGGAGAAGGTGAAGTCTGGAGGGTGAATCAGAAGAAGTAGAAGAAGGAGAAGGAGAAGGTGAAGTCTGGAGGGTGAATCAGAAAAAGCAGAAGAAGGAGAAGGAGAAGGTGAAGTCTGGAGGGTGAATCAGAAGAAGCAGAAGAAGGAGAAGGAGAAGGTGAAGTCTGGAGGGTGAATCAGAAGAAGCAGAAGAAGGAGAAGGAGAAGGTGAAGTCTGGAGGGTGAATCAGAAGAAGCAGAATAAGGAGAAGGAGAAGGTGAAGTCTGGAGGGTGAATCAGAAGAAGCAGAAAAAGGAGAAGGAGAAGGTGAAGTCTGAAGGGTGAATCAGAAGAAGTAGAAGAAGGAGAAGGAGAAGGTGAAGTCTGGAGGGTGAATCAGAAGAAGTAGAAGAAGGAGAAGGAGAAGGTGAAGTCTGGAGGGTGAAGCAGAAGAAGTAGAAGAAGGAGAAGGAGAAGGTGAAGTCAGGAGGGTGAATCAGAAGAAGTAGAAGAAGGAGAAGGAGAAGGTGAAGTCAGGAGGGTGAATCAGAAGAAGCAGAAGAAGGAGAAGGAGAAGGTGAAGTCTGGAGGGTGAATCAGAAGAATCAGAAGAAGGAGAAGGAGAAGGTGAAGTCTGGAGGGTGAATCAGAAGAAGCAGAAGAAAGAGAAGGAGAAGGTGAAGTCTGGAGGGTGAATCAGAAGAAGCAGAAGAAGGAGAAGGAGAAGGTGAAGTCTGGAGGGAGAAGCAGAAGAAGTAGAAGAAGGAGAAGGAGAAGGTGAAGTCTGGAGGGTGAATCAGAAGAAGTAGAAGAAGGAGAAGGAGAAGGTGAAGTCTGGAGGGTGAATCAGAAGAAGTAGAAGAAGGAGAAGGAGAAGGTGAAGTCTGGAGGGTGAATCAGAAGAAACAGAAGAAGGAGAAGGAGAAGGTGAAGTCTGGAGGGTGAATCAGAAGAAGTAGAAGAAGGAGAAGGAGAAGGTGTAGTCTGGAGGGTGAATCAGAAGAAGTAGACGAAGGAGAAGGAGAAGGTGAAGTCTGGAGGGTGAACCAGAAGAAGCAGAAGAAGGAGAAGGAGAAGGTGAAGTCTGGAGGGTGAATCAGAAGAAGTAGAAGAAGGAGAAGGAGAAGGTGAAGTCTGGAGGGTGAATCAGAAGAAGCAGAAGAAGGAGAAGGAGAAGGTGAAGTCTGGAGGGTGAATCAGAAGAAGCAGAAGAAGGAGAAGGAGAAGGTGAAGTCTGGAGGGTGAAACAGAAGAAGCAGAATAAGGAGAAGGAGAAGGTGAAGTCAGGAGGGTGAATCAGAAGAAGCAGAAGAAGGAGAAGGAGAAGGTGAAGTAAGGAGGGTGAATCAGAAGAAGCAGAAGAAGGAGAAGGAGAAGGTGAAGTCTGGAGTGTGAAGCAGAAGAAGCAAAAGAAGGAGAAGGAGAAGGTGAAGTCTGGAGGGTGAATCAGAAGAAGCAGAAGAAGGAGAAGGAGAAGGTGAAGTCTGGAGGGTGAAGCAGAAGAAGTAGAAGAAGGAGAAGGAGAAGGTGAAGTCAGGAGGGTGAATCAGAAGAAGTAGAAGAAGGAGAAGGAGAAGGTGAAGTCAGGAGGGTGAATCAGAAGAAGCAGAAGAAGGAGAAGGAGAAGGTGAAGTCTGGACGGTGAATCAGAAGAATCAGAAGAAGGAGAAGGAGAAGGTGAAGTCTGGAGGGTGAATCAGAAGAAGCAGAAGAAAGAGAAGGAGAAGGTGAAGTCTGGAGGGTGAATCAGAAGAAGTAGAAGAAGGAGAAGGAGAAGGTGAAGTCTGGAGGGTGAATCAGAAAAAGCAGAAGAAGGAGAAGGAGAAGGTGAAGTCTGGAGGGTGAATCAGAAGAAGCAGAAGAAGGAGAAGGAGAAGGTGAAGTCTGGAGGGTGAATCAGAAGAAGCAGAAGAAGGAGAAGGAGAAGGTGAAGTCTGGAGGGTGAATCAGAAGAAGCAGAATAAGGAGAAGGAGAAGGTGAAGTCTGGAGGGTGAATCAGAAGAAGCAGAAAAAGGAGAAGGAGAAGGTGAAGTCTGAAGGGTGAATCAGAAGAAGTAGAAGAAGGAGAAGGAGAAGGTGAAGTCTGGAGGGTGAAGCAGAAGAAGTAGAAGAAGGAGAAGGAGAAGGTGAAGTCAGGAGGGTGAATCAGAAGAAGTAGAAGAAGGAGAAGGAGAAGGTGAAGTCTGGAGGGTGAATCAGAAGAAGTAGAAGAAGGAGAAGGAGAAGGTGAAGTCTGGAGGGTGAAGCAGAAGAAGTAGAAGAAGGAGAAGGAGAAGGTGAAGTCTGGAGGGTGAATCAGAAGAAGTAGAAGAAGGAGAAGGAGAAGGTGAAGTCTGGAGGGTGAATCAGAAAAAGCAGAAGAAGGAGAAGGAGAAGGTGAAGTCTGGAGGGTGAATCAGAAGAAGCAGAAGAAGGAGAAGGAGAAGGTGAAGTATGGAGGGTGAATCAGAAGAAGCAGAAGAAGGAGAAGGAGAAGGTGAAGTCTGGAGGGTGAATCAGAAGAAGCAGAATAAGGAGAAGGAGAAGGTGAAGTCTGGAGGGTGAATCAGAAGAAGCAGAAAAAGGAGAAGGAGAAGGTGAAGTCTGAAGGGTGAATCAGAAGAAGTAGAAGAAGGAGAAGGAGAAGGTGAAGTCTGGAGGGTGAAGCAGAAGAAGTAGAAGAAGGAGAAGGAGAAGGTGAAGTCAGGAGGGTGAATCAGAAGAAGTAGAAGAAGGAGAAGGAGAAGGTGAAGTCAGGAGGGTGAATCAGAAGAAGGAGAAGGAGAAGGTGAAGTCTGGAGGGTGAATCAGAAGAATCAGAAGAAGGAGAAGGAGAAGGTGAAGTCTGGAGGGTGAATCAGAAGAAGCAGAAGAAAGAGAAGGAGAAGGTGAAGTCTGGAGGGTGAAGCAGAAGAAACAGAAGAAGGAGAAGGAGAAGGTGAAGACTGGAGGGTGAATCAGAAGAAGTAGAAGAAGGAGAAGGAGAAGGTGAAGTCTGGAGGGTGAATCAGAAGAAGTAGAAGAAGGAGAAGGAGAAGGTGAAGTCTGGAGGGTGAATCAGAAGAAGCAGAAGAAGGAGAAGGAGAAGGTGAAGTCTGGAGGGTGAATCAGAAGAAGCAGAAGAAGGAGAAGGAGAAGATGAAGTCTGGAGGGTGAATCAGAAGAAGTAGAAGAAGGAGAAGGAGAAGGTGAGGTCTGGAGGGTGAATCAGAAGAAGCAGAAGAAGGAGAAGGAGAAGGTGAAGTCTGGAGGGTGAATCAGAAGAAGCAGAAGAAGGAGAAGGAGAAGGTGAAGTCTGGAGGGTGAATCAGAAGAAGCAGAAGAAGGAGAAGGAGAAGGTGAAGTCAGGAGGGTGAATCAGAAGAAGCAGAAGAAGGAGAAGGAGAAGGTGAAGTTAGGAGGGTGAATCAGAAGAAGCAGAAGAAGGAGAAGGAGCAGGTGATGTCAGGGGGATGAAGCAGAAGAAGTAGAAGAAGGAGAAGGAGAAGGTGAAGTCAGGACGGTGAAACAGAAGAAGCAGAAGAAGGAGAAGGAGAAGGTGAAGTCTGGAGGGTGAATCAGAAGAAGTAGAAGAAGGAGAAGGAGAAGGTGAAGTCTGGAGGGTGAAACAGAAGAAGCAGAATAAGGAGAAGGAGAAGGTGAAGTCAGGAGGGTGAATCAGAAGAAGCAGAAGAAGGAGAAGGAGAAGGTGAAGTAAGGAGGGTGAATCAGAAGAAGCAGAAGAAGGAGAAGGAGAAGGTGAAGTCTGGAGTGTGAAGCAGAAGAAGCAAAAGAAGGAGAAGGAGAAGGTGAAGTCTGGAGGGTGAATCAGAAGAAGCAGAAGAAGGAGAAGGAGAAGGTGAAGTCTGGAGGGTGAAGCAGAAGAAGTAGAAGAAGGAGAAGGAGAAGGTGAAGTCAGGAGGGTGAATCAGAAGAAGTAGAAGAAGGAGAAGGAGAAGGTGAAGTCAGGAGGGTGAATCAGAAGAAGCAGAAGAAGGAGAAGGAGAAGGTGAAGTCTGGACGGTGAATCAGAAGAATCAGAAGAAGGAGAAGGAGAAGGTGAAGTCTGGAGGGTGAATCAGAAGAAGCAGAAGAAAGAGAAGGAGAAGGTGAAGTCTGGAGGGTGAATCAGAAGAAGTAGAAGAAGGAGAAGGAGAAGGTGAAGTCTGGAGGGTGAATCAGAAAAAGCAGAAGAAGGAGAAGGAGAAGGTGAAGTCTGGAGGGTGAATCAGAAGAAGCAGAAGAAGGAGAAGGAGAAGGTGAAGTCTGGAGGGTGAATCAGAAGAAGCAGAAGAAGGAGAAGGAGAAGGTGAAGTCTGGAGGGTGAATCAGAAGAAGCAGAATAAGGAGAAGGAGAAGGTGAAGTCTGGAGGGTGAATCAGAAGAAGCAGAAAAAGGAGAAGGAGAAGGTGAAGTCTGAAGGGTGAATCAGAAGAAGTAGAAGAAGGAGAAGGAGAAGGTGAAGTCTGGAGGGTGAAGCAGAAGAAGTAGAAGAAGGAGAAGGAGAAGGTGAAGTCAGGAGGGTGAATCAGAAGAAGTAGAAGAAGGAGAAGGAGAAGGTGAAGTCTGGATGGTGAATCAGAAGAAGTAGAAGAAGGAGAAGGAGAAGGTGAAGTCTGGAGGGTGAAGCAGAAGAAGTAGAAGAAGGAGAAGGAGAAGGTGAAGTCAGGAGGGCGAATCAGAAGAAGTAGAAGAAGGAGAAGGAGAAGGTGAAGTCAGGAGGGTGAATCAGAAGAAGCAGAAGAAGGAGAAGGAGAAGGTGAAGTCTGGAGGGTGAATCAGAAGAATCAGAAGAAGGAGAAGGAGAAGGTGAAGTCTGGAGGGTGAATCAGAAGAAGCAGAAGAAAGAGAAGGAGAAGGTGAAGTCTGGAGGGTGAATCAGAAGAAGTAGAAGAAGGAGAAGGAGAAGGTGAAGTCTGGAGGGTGAATCAGAAAAAGCAGAAGAAGGAGAAGGAGAAGGTGAAGTCTGGAGGGTGAATCAGAAGAAGCAGAAGAAGGAGAAGGAGAAGGTGAAGTCTGGAGGGTGAATCAGAAGAAGCAGAAGAAGGAGAAGGAGAAGGTGAAGTCTGGAGGGTGAATCAGAAGAAGCAGAATAAGGAGAAGGAGAAGGTGAAGTCTGGAGGGTGAATCAGAAGAAGCAGAAAAAGGAGAAGGAGAAGGTGAAGTCTGAAGGGTGAATCAGAAGAAGTAGAAGAAGGAGAAGGAGAAGGTGAAGTCTGGAGGGTGAAGCAGAAGAAGTAGAAGAAGGAGAAGGAGAAGGTGAAGTCAGGAGGGTGTATCAGAAGAAGTAGAAGAAGGAGAAGGAGAAGGTGAAGTCAGGAGGGTGAATCAGAAGAAGGAGAAGGAGAAGGTGAAGTCTGGAGGGTGAATCAGAAGAATCAGAAGAAGGAGAAGGAGAAGGTGAAGTCTGGAGGGTGAATCAGAAGAAGCAGAAGAAAGAGAAGGAGAAGGTGAAGTCTGGAGGGTGAAGCAGAAGAAACAGAAGAAGGAGAAGGAGAAGGTGAAGACTGGAGGGTGAATCAGAAGAAGTAGAAGAAGGAGAAGGAGAAGGTGAAGTCTGGAGGGTGAATCAGAAGAAGTAGAAGAAGGAGAAGGAGAAGGTGAAGTCTGGAGGGTGAATCAGAAGAAGCAGAAGAAGGAGAAGGAGAAGGTGAAGTCTGGAGGGTGAATCAGAAGAAGCAGAAGAAGGAGAAGGAGAAGATGAAGTCTGGAGGGTGAATCAGAAGAAGTAGAAGAAGGAGAAGGAGAAGGTGAGGTCTGGAGGGTGAATCAGAAGAAGCAGAAGAAGGAGAAGGAGAAGGTGAAGTCTGGAGGCTGAATCAGAAGAAGCAGAAGAAGGAGAAGGAGAAGGTGAAGTCTGGAGGGTGAATCAGAAGAAGCAGAAGAAGAAGAAGGAGAAGGTGAAGTCAGGAGGGTGAATCAGAAGAAGCAGAAGAAGGAGAAGGAGAAGGTGAAGTTAGGAGGGTGAATCAGAAGAAGCAGAAGAAGGAGAAGGAGCAGGTGATGTCAGGGGGATGAAGCAGAAGAAGTAGAAGAAGGAGAAGGAGAAGGTGAAGTCAGGACGGTGAAACAGAAGAAGCAGAAGAAGGAGAAGGAGAAGGTGAAGTCTGGAGGGTGAATCAGAAGAAGTAGAAGAAGGAGAAGGAGAAGGTCAAGTCTGGAGGGTGAATCAGAAGAAGTAGAATAAGGAGAAGGAGAAGGTGAAGTCTGGAGGGTGAAGCAGAAGAAGTAGAAGAAGGAGAAGGAGAAGGTGAAGTCAGGAGGGTGAATCAGAAGAAGTAGAAGAAGGAGAAGGAGAAGGTGAAGTCAGGAGGGTGAATCAGAAGAAGCAGAAGAAGGAGAAGGAAAAGGTGAAGTCTGGAGGGTGAATCAGAAGAATCAGAAGAAGGAGAAGGAGAAGGTGAAGTCTGGAGGGTGAATCAGAAGAAGCAGAAGAAAGAGAAGGAGAAGGAGAAGTCTGGAGGGTGAATCAGAAGAAGTAGAAGAAGGAGAAGGAGAAGGTGAAGTCTGGAGTGTGAATCAGAAGAAGCAGAAGAAGGAGAAGGAGAAGGTGAAGTCTAGAGGGTGAATCAGAAGAAGCAGAATAAGGAGAAGGAGAAGGTGAAGTCTGGAGGGTGAATCAGAAGAAGCAGAAGAAGGAGAAGGAGAAGGTCAAGTCTGGAGGGTGAATCAGAAGAAGTAGAAGAAGGAGAAGGAGAAGGTGAAGTCTGGAGGGTGAAGCAGAAGAAGTAGAAGAAGGAGAAGGAGAAGGTGAAGTCAGGAGGGTGAATCAGAAGAAGTAGAAGAAGGAGAAGGAGAAGGTGAAGTCAGGAGGGTGAATCAGAAGAAGCAGAAGAAGGAGAAGGAGAAGGTGAAGTCTGGAGGGTGAATCAGAAGAATCAGAAGAAGGAGAAGGAGAAGGTGCAGTCTGGAGGGTGAATCAGAAGAAGCAGAGGAAGGAGAAGGAGAAGGTGAAGTCTGGAGGGTGAATCAGAAGAAGCAGAATAAGGAGAAGGAGAAGGTGAAGTCTGGAGGGTGAATCAGAAGAAGCAGAATAAGGAGAAGGAGAAGGTGAAGTCTGGAGGGTGAATCAGAAGAAGCAGAAGAAGGAGAAGGAGAAGATGAAGTCTGGAGGGTGAATCAGAAGAAGTAGAAGAAGGAGAAGGAGAAGGTGAAGTCTGGAGGGTGAATCAGAAGAAGTAGAAGAAGGAGAAGGAGAAGGTGAAGTCTGGAGGGTGAAGCAGAAGAAGTAGAAGAAGGAGAAGGAGAAGGTGAAGTCAGGAGGGCGAATCAGAAGAAGTAGAAGAAGGAGAAGGAGAAGGTGAAGTCAGGAGGGTGAATCAGAAGAAGCAGAAGAAGGAGAAGGAGAAGGTGAAGTCTGGAGGGTGAATCAGAAGAATCAGAAGAAGGAGAAGGAGAAGGTGAAGTCTGGAGGGTGAATCAGAAGAAGCAGAAGAAAGAGAAGGAGAAGGTGAAGTCTGGAGGGTGAATCAGAAGAAGTAGAAGAAGGAGAAGGAGAAGGTGAAGTCTGGAGGGTGAATCAGAAAAAGCAGAAGAAGGAGAAGGAGAAGGTGAAGTCTGGAGGGTGAATCAGAAGAAGCAGAAGAAGGAGAAGGAGAAGGTGAAGTCTGGAGGGTGAATCAGAAGAAGCAGAAGAAGGAGAAGGAGAAGGTGAAGTCTGGAGGGTGAATCAGAAGAAGCAGAATAAGGAGAAGGAGAAGGTGAAGTCTGGAGGGTGAATCAGAAGAAGCAGAAAAAGGAGAAGGAGAAGGTGAAGTCTGAAGGGTGAATCAGAAGAAGTAGAAGAAGGAGAAGGAGAAGGTGAAGTCTGGAGGGTGAAGCAGAAGAAGTAGAAGAAGGAGAAGGAGAAGGTGAAGTCAGGAGGGTGAATCAGAAGAAGTAGAAGGAGGAGAAGGAGAAGGTGAAGTCAGGAGGGTGAATCAGAAGAAGGAGAAGGAGAAGGTGAAGTCTGGAGGGTGAATCAGAAGAATCAGAAGAAGGAGAAGGAGAAGGTGAAGTCTGGAGGGTGAATCAGAAGAAGCAGAAGAAAGAGAAGGAGAAGGTGAAGTCTGGAGGGTGAAGCAGAAGAAACAGAAGAAGGAGAAGGAGAAGGTGAAGACTGGAGGGTGAATCAGAAGAAGTAGAAGAAGGAGAAGGAGAAGGTGAAGTCTGGAGGGTGAATCAGAAGAAGTAGAAGAAGGAGAAGGAGAAGGTGAAGTCTGGAGGGTGAATCAGAAGAAGCAGAAGAAGGAGAAGGAGAAGGTGAAGTCTGGAGGGTGAATCAGAAGAAGCAGAAGAAGGAGAAGGAGAAGATGAAGTCTGGAGGGTGAATCAGAAGTAGTAGAAGAAGGAGAAGGAGAAGGTGAGGTCTGGAGGGTGAATCAGAAGAAGCAGAAGAAGGAGAAGGAGAAGGTGAAGTCTGGAGGGTGAATCAGAAGAAGCAGAAGAAGGAGAAGGAGAAGGTGAAGTCTGGAGGGTGAATCAGAAGAAGCAGAAGAAGAAGAAGGAGAAGGTGAAGTCAGGAGGGTGAATCAGAAGAAGCAGAAGAAGGAGAAGGAGAAGGTGAAGTTAGGAGGGTGAATCAGAAGAAGCAGAAGAAGGAGAAGGAGCAGGTGATGTCAGGGGGATGAAGCAGAAGAAGTAGAAGAAGGAGAAGGAGAAGGTGAAGTCAGGACGGTGAAACAGAAGAAGCAGAAGAAGGAGAAGGAGAAGGTGAAGTCTGGAGGGTGAATCAGAAGAAGTAGAAGAAGGAGAAGGAGAAGGTCAAGTCTGGAGGGTGAATCAGAAGAAGTAGAATAAGGAGAAGGAGAAGGTGAAGTCTGGAGGGTGAAGCAGAAGAAGTAGAAGAAGGAGAAGGAGAAGGTGAAGTCAGGAGGGTGAATCAGAAGAAGTAGAAGAAGGAGAAGGAGAAGGTGAAGTCAGGAGGGTGAATCAGAAGAAGCAGAAGAAGGAGAAGGAAAAGGTGAAGTCTGGAGGGTGAATCAGAAGAATCAGAAGAAGGAGAAGGAGAAGGTGAAGTCTGGAGGGTGAATCAGAAGAAGCAGAAGAAAGAGAAGGAGAAGGAGAAGTCTGGAGGGTGAATCAGAAGAAGTAGAAGAAGGAGAAGGAGAAGGTGAAGTCTGGAGTGTGAATCAGAAGAAGCAGAAGAAGGAGAAGGAGAAGGTGAAGTCTAGAGGGTGAATCAGAAGAAGCAGAATAAGGAGAAGGAGAAGGTGAAGTCTGGAGGGTGAATCAGAAGAAGCAGAAGAAGGAGAAGGAGAAGGTCAAGTCTGGAGGGTGAATCAGAAGAAGTAGAAGAAGGAGAAGGAGAAGGTGAAGTCTGGAGGGTGAAGCAGAAGAAGTAGAAAAAGGAGAAGGAGAAGGTGAAGTCAGGAGGGTGAATCAGAAGAAGTAGAAGAAGGAGAAGGAGAAGGTGAAGTCAGGAGGGTGAATCAGAAGAAGCAGAAGAAGGAGAAGGAGAAGGTGAAGTCTGGAGGGTGAATCAGAAGAATCAGAAGAAGGAGAAGGAGAAGGTGAAGTCTGGAGGGTGAATCAGAAGAAGCAGAGGAAGGAGAAGGAGAAGGTGAAGTCTGGAGGGTGAATCAGAAGAAGCAGAATAAGGAGAAGGAGAAGGTGAAGTCTGGAGGGTGAATCAGAAGAAGCAGAATAAGGAGAAGGAGAAGGTGAAGTCTGGAGGGTGAATCAGAAGAAGCAGAAGAAGGAGAAGGAGAAGATGAAGTCTGGAGGGTGAATCAGAAGAAGTAGAAGAAGGAGAAGGAGAAGGTGAAGTCTGGAGGGTGAAGCAGAAGAAGTAGAAGAAGGAGAAGGAGAAGGTGAAGTCAGGAGGGTGAATCAGAAGAAGTAGAAGAAGAAGAAGGAGAAGGTGAAGTCAGGAGGGTGAATCAGATGAAGCAGAAGAAGGAGAAGGAGAAGGTGAAGTCTGGAGGGTGAATCAGAAGAATCAGAAGAAGGAGAAGTAGAAGCTGAAGTCTGGAGGGTGAATCAGAAGAAGCAGAAGAAAGAGAAGGAGAAGGTGAAGTCTGGAGGGTGAAGAAGAAGAAACAGAAGAAGGAGAAGGTGAAGACTGGAGGGTGAATCAGAAGAAGTAGAAGAAGGAGAAGGAGAAGGTGAAGTCTGGAGGGTGAATCAGAAGAAGTAGAAGAAGGAGAAGGAGAAGGTGAAGTCTGGGGGGTGAATCAGAAGAAGCAGAAGAAGGAGAAGGAGAAGGTGAAGTCTGGAGGGTGAATCAGAAGAAGCAGAAGAAGGAGAAGGAGAAGATGAAGTCTGGAGGGTGAATCAGAAGAAGTAGAAGAAGGAGAAGGAGAAGGTGAAGTCTGGACGGTGAATCAGAAGAAACAGAAGAAGGAGAAGGAGAAGGTGAAGTCTGGAGGGTGAATCAGAAGAAGTAGAAGAAGGAGAAGGAGAAGGTGTAGTCTGGAGGGTGAATCAGAAGAAGTAGACGAAGGAGAAGGAGAAGGTGAAGTCTGGAGGGTGAATCAGAAGAAGCAGAAGAAGGAGAAGGAGAAGGTGAAGTCTGGAGGGTGAATCAGAAGAAGCAGAAGAAGGAGAAGGAGAAGGTGAAGTCTGGAGGGTGAATCAGAAGAAGCAGAATAAGGAGAAGGAGAAGGTGAAGTCTGGAGGGTGAATCAGAAGAAGCAGGAAAAGGAGAAGGAGAAGGTGAAGTCTGAAGGGTGAATCAGAAGAAGTAGAAGAAGGAGAAGGAGAAGGTGAAGTCTGGAGGGTGAAGCAGAAGAAGTAGAAGAAGGAGCAGGAGAAGGTGAAGTCAGGAGGGTGAATCAGAAGAAGTAGAAGAAGGAGAAGGAGAAGATGAAGTCAGGAGGGTGAATCATAACAAGCAGAAGAAGGAGAAGGAGAAGGTGAAGTCTGGAGGGTGAATCAGAAGAATCAGAAAAAGGAGAAGGAGAAGGTGAAGTCTGGAGGGTGAATCAGAAGAAGCAGAAGAAGGAGAAGGAGAAGGTGAAGTCTGGAGGGTGAAGCAGAAGAAGTAGAAGAAGGAGAAGGAGAAGGTTAAGTCTGGAGGGTGAATCAGAAGAAGTAGAAGAAGGAGAAGGAGAAGGTGAAGTCTGGAGGGTGCATCAGAAGAAGCAGAAGAAGGAGAAGGAGAAGGTGAAGTCTGGAGGGTGAATCAGAAGAAGCAGAAGAAGGAGAAGGAGAAGGTGAAGTCTGGAGGGTGAATCAGAAGAAGCAGAAGAAGGAGAAGGAGAAGGTGAAGTCTGGAGGGAGAAGCAGAAGAAGTAGAAGAAGGAGAAGGAGAAGGTTAAGTCTGGAGGGTGAATCAGAAGAAGTAGAAGAAGGAGAAGGAGAAGGTGAAGTCTGGAGGGTGAATCAGAAGAAGCAGAAGAAGGAGAAGGAGAAGGTGAAGTCTGGAGGGTGAATCAGAAGAAGCAGAAGAAGGAGAAGGAGAAGGTGAAGTCTGGAGGGTGAAACAGAAGAAGCAGAAGAAGGAGAAGGAGAAGGTGAAGTCAGGAGTAGTGAATCAGAAGAAGTAGAAGAAGGAGAAGGAGAAGGTGAAGTCAGGAGGGTGAATCAGAAGAAGCAGAAGAAGGAGAAGGAGAAGGTGAAGTCTGGAGGGTGAATCAGAAGAATCAGAAGAAGGAGAAGGAGAAGGTGAAGTCTGGAGGGTGAATCAGAAGAAGCAGAAGAAAGAGAAGGAGAAGGTGAAGTCTGGAGGGTGAATCAGAAGAAGCAGAAGAAGGAGAAGGAGAAGGTGAAGTCTGGAGGGTGAAGCAGAAGAAGTAGAAGAAGGAGAAGGAGAAGGTGAAGTCAGGAGGGTGAATCAGAAGAAGTAGAAGAAGGAGAAGGAGAAGGTGAAGTCTGGAGGGTGAATCAGAAGAAGCAGAAGAAGGAGAAGGGGAAGGTGAAGTCTGGAGGGTGAATCAGAAGAAGCAGAAGAAGGAGAAGGAGAAGGTGAAGTCTGGAGGGTGAATCAGAAGAAGCAGAATAAGGAGAAGGAGAAGGTGAAGTCTGGAGGGTGAATCAGAAGAAGCAGAAAAAGGAGAAGGAGAAGGTGAAGTCTGAAGGGTGAATCAGAAGAAGTAGAAGAAGGAGAAGGAGAAGGTGAAGTCTGGAGGGTGAAGCAGAAGAAGTAGAAGAAGGAGAAGGAGAAGGTGAAGTCAGGAGGGTGAATCAGAAGAAGTAGAAGAAGGAGAAGGAGAAGGAGAAGTCAGGAGGGTGAATCAGAAGAAGCAGAAGAAGGAGAAGGAGAAGGTGAAGTCTGGAGGGTGAATCAGAAGAATCAGAAGAAGGAGAAGGAGAAGGTGAAGTCTGGAGGGTGAATCAGAAGAAGCAGAAGAAAGAGAAGGAGAAGGTGAAGTCTGGAGGGTGAAGCAGAAGAAATAGAAGAAGGAGAAGGAGAAGGTGAAGACTGGAGGGTGAATCAGAAGAAGTAGAAGAAGGAGAAGGAGAAGGTGAAGTCTGGAGGGTGAATCAGAAGAAGTAGAAGAAGGAGAAGGAGAAGGTGAAGTCTGGAGGGTGAATCAGAAGAAGCAGAAGAAGGAGAAGGAGAAGGTGAAGTCTGGAGGGTGAATCAGAAGAAGCAGAAGAAGGAGAAGGAGAAGATGAAGTCTGGAAGGTGAATCAGAAGAAGTAGAAGAAGGAGAAGGAGAAGGTGAGGTCTGGAGGGTGAATCAGAAGAAGCAGAAGAAGGAGAAGGAGAAGGTGAAGTCTGGAGGGTGAATCAGAAGAAGCTGAAGAAGGAGAAGGAGAAGGTGAAGTCTGGAGGGTGAATCAGAAGAAGCAGAAGAAGGAGAAGGAGAAGGTGAAGTCTGGAGGGTGAATCAGAAGAAGCAGAAGAAGGAGAAGGAGAAGGTGAAGTCAGGAGGGTGAATCAGAAGAAGCAGAAGAAGGAGAAGGAGAAGGTGAAGTTAGGAGGGTGAATCAGAAGAAGCAGAAGAAGGAGAAGGAGCAGGTGATGTCAGGGGGATGAAGCAGAAGAAGTAGAAGAAGGAGAAGGAGAAGGTGAAGTCAGGACGGTGAAGCAGAAGAAGCAGAAGAAGGAGAAGGAGAAGGTGAAGTCTGGAGGGTGAATCAGAAGAAGTAGAAGAAGGAGAAGGAGAAGGTCAAGTCTGGATTGTGAATCAGAAGAAGTAGAATAAGGAGAAGGAGAAGGTCAAGTCTGGAGGGTGAAGCAGAAGAAGTAGAAGAAGGAGAAGGAGAAGGTGAAGTCAGGAGGGTGAATCAGAAGAAGTAGAAGAAGGAGAAGGAGAAGGTGAAGTCAGGAGGGTGAATCAGAAGAAGCAGAAGAAGGAGAAGGAGAAGGTGAAGTCTGGAGGGTGAATCAGAAGAATCAGAAGAAGGAGAAGGAGAAGGTGAAGTCTGGAGGGTGAATCAGAAGAAGCAGAAGAAAGAGAAGGAGAAGGTGAAGTCTGGAGGGTGAATCAGAAGAAGTAGAAGAAGGAGAAGGAGAAGGTGAAGTCTGGAGTGTGAATCAGAAGAAGCAGAAGAAGGAGAAGGAGAAGGTGAAGTCTAGAGGGTGAATCAGAAGAATCAGAAGAAGGAGAAGGAGAAGGTGAAGTCTGGAGGGTGAATCAGAAGAAGCAGAAGAAAGAGAAGGAGAAGGTGAAGTCTGGAGGGTGAATCAGAAGAAGTAGAAGAAGGAGAAGGAGAAGGTGAAGTCTGGAGTGTGAATCAGAAGAAGCAGAAGAAGGAGAAGGAGAAGGTGAAGTCTAGAGGGTGAATCAGAAGAAGCAGAATAAGGAGAAGGAGAAGGTGAAGTCTGGAGGGTGAATCAGAAGAAGCAGAAGAAGGAGAAGGAGAAGGTGAAGTCTGGAGGGTGAATCAGAAGAAGTAGAAGAAGGAGAAGGAGAAGGTGAAGTCAGGAGGGTGAATCAGAAGAAGCAGAAGAAGGAGAAGGAGAAGGTGAAGTCTGGAGGGTGAATCAGAAGAATCAGAAGAAGGAGAAGGAGAAGGTGAAGTCTGGAGGGTGAATCAGAAGAAGCAGAGGAAGGAGAAGGAGAAGGTGAAGTCTGGAGGGTGAATCAGAAGAAGCAGTATAAGGAGAAGGAGAAGGTGAAGTCTGGAGGGTGAATCAGAAGAAGCAGAATAAGGAGAAGGAGAAGGTGAAGTCTGGAGGGTGAATCAGAAGAAGCAGAAGAAGGAGAAGGAGAAGATGAAGTCTGGAGGGTGAATCAGAAGATGTAGAAGAAGGAGAAGGAGAAGGTGAAGTCTGGAGGGTGAAGCAGAAGAAGTAGAAGAAGGAGAAGGAGAAGGTGAAGTCAGGAGGGTGAATCAGAAGAAGTAGAAGAAGAAGAAGGAGAAGGTGAAGTCAGGAGGGTGAATCAGATGCAGCAGAAGAAGGAGAAGGAGAAGGTGAAGTCTGGAGGGTGAATCAGAAGAATCAGAAGAAGGAGAAGTAGAAGGTGAAGTCTGGAGGGTGAATCAGAAGAAGCAGAAGAAAGAGAAGGAGAAGGTGAAGTCTGGAGGGTGAAGCAGAAGAAACAGAAGAAGGAGAAGGTGAAGACTGGAGGGTGAATCAAAAGAAGTAGAAGAAGGAGAAGGAGAAGGTGAAGTCTGGAGGGTGAATCAGAAGAAGTAGAAGAAGGAGAAGGAGAAGGTGAAGTCTGGGGGGTGAATCAGAAGAAGCAGAAGAAGGAGAAGGAGAAGGTGAAGTCTGGAGGGTGAATCAGAAGAAGCAGAAGAAGGAGAAGGAGAAGGTGAAGTCTGGAGGGTGAATCAGAAGAAGCAGAAGAAGGAGAAGGAGAAGGTGAAGTCTGGAGGGTGAATCAGAAGAAGCAGAAGAAGGAGAAGGAGAAGGTGAAGTCTGGAGGGTGAAACAGAAGAAGCAGAATAAGGAGAAGGAGAAGGTGAAGTCTGGAGGGTGAATCAGAAGAAGCAGAAGAAGGAGAAGGAGAAGGTGAAGTCTGGAGGGTGAAACAGAAGAAGCAGAATAAGGAGAAGGAGAAGGTGAAGTCAGGAGGGTGAATCAGAAGAAGCAGAAGAAGGAGAAGGAGAAGGTGAAGTAAGGAGGGTGAATCAGAAGAAGCAGAAGAAGGAGAAGGAGAAGGTGAAGTCTGGAGTGTGAAGCAGAAGAAGCAAAAGAAGGAGAAGGAGAAGGTGATGTCTGGAGGGTGAATCAGAAGAAGCAGAAGAAGGAGAAGGAGAAGGTGAAGTCTGGAGAGTGAAGCAGAAGAAGTAGAAGAAGGAGAAGGAGAAGGTGAAGTCAGGAGGGTGAATCAGAAGAAGTAGAAGAAGGAGAAGGAGAAGGTGAAGTCAGGAGGGTGAATCAGAAGAAGCAGAAGAAGGAGAAGGAGAAGGTGAAGTCTGGACGGTGAATCAGAAGAATCAGAAGAAGGAGAAGGAGAAGGTGAAGTCTGGAGGGTGAATCAGAAGAAGCAGAAGAAAGAGAAGGAGAAGGTGAAGTCTGGAGGGTGAATCAGAAGAAGTAGAAGAAGGAGAAGGAGAAGGTGAAGTCTGGAGGGTGAAGCAGAAAAAGCAGAAGAAGGAGAAGGAGAAGGTGAAGTCTGGAGGGTGAATCAGAAGAAGCAGAAGAAGGAGAAGGAGAAGGTGAAGTCTGGAGGGTGAATCAGAAGAAGCAGAAGAAGGAGAAGGAGAAGGTGAAGTCTGGAGGGTGAATCAGAAGAAGCAGAATAAGGAGAAGGAGAAGGTGAAGTCTGAAGGGTGAATCAGAAGAAGTAGAAGAAGGAGAAGGAGAAGGTGAAGTCTGGAGGGTGAATCAGAAGAAGCAGAAGAAGGAGAAGGAGAAGGTGAAGTCTGGAGGGTGAATCAGAAGAAGCAGAATAAGGAGAAGGAGAAGGTGAAGTCTGAAGGGTGAATCAGAAGAAGTAGAAGAAGGAGAAGGAGAAGGTGAAGTCTGGAGGGTGAATCAGAAGAAGCAGAATAAGGAGAAGGAGAAGGTGAAGTCTGAAGGGTGAATCAGAAGAAGTAGAAGAAGGAGAAGGAGAAGGTGAAGTCTGGAGGGTGAAGCAGAAGAAGTAGAAGAAGGAGAAGGAGAAGGTGAAGTCTGGAGGGTGAAGCAGAAGAAGTAGAAGAAGGAGAAGGAGAAGGTGAAGTCAGGAGTGTGAATCAGAAGAAGTAGAAGAAGGAGAAGGAGAAGGTGAAGTCAGGAGGGTGAATCAGAAGAAGCAGAAGAAGGAGAAGGAGAAGGTGAAGTCTGGAGGGTGAATCAGAAGAATCAGAAGAAGGAGAAGGAGAAGGTGAAGTCTGGAGGGTGAATCAGAAGAAGCAGAAGAAAGAGAAGGAGAAGGTGAAGTCTGGAGGGTGAATCAGAAGAAGTAGAAGAAGGAGAAGGAGAAGGTGAAGTCTGGAGGGTGAATCAGAAAAAGCAGAAGAAGGAGAAGGAGAAGGTGAAGTCTGGAGGGTGAATCAGAAGAAGCAGAAGAAGGAGAAGGAGAAGGTGAAGTCTGGAGGGTGAATCAGAAGAAGCAGAAGAAGGAGAAGGAGAAGGTGAAGTCTGGAGGGTGAATCAGAAGAAGCAGAATAAGGAGAAGGAGACGGTGAAGTCTGGAGGGTGAATCAGAAGAAGCAGAAAAAGGAGAAGGAGAAGGTGAAGTCTGAAGGGTGAATCAGAAGAAGAAGAAGAAGGAGAAGGAGAAGGTGAAGTCTGGAGGGTGAAGCAGAAGAAGTAGAAGAAGGAGAAGGAGAAGGTGAAGTCAGGAGGGTGAATCAGAAGAAGTAGAAGAAGGAGAAGGAGAAGGTGAAGTCAGGAGGGTGAATCAGAAGAAGGAGAAGGAGAAGGTGAAGTCTGGAGGGTGAATCAGAAGAATCAGAAGAAGGAGAAGGAGAAGGTGAAGTCTGGAGGGTGAATCAGAAGAAGCAGAAGAAAGAGAAGGAGAAGGTGAAGTCTGGAGGGTAAAGCAGAAGAAACAGAAGAAGGAGAAGGAGAAGGTGAAGACTGGAGGGTGAATCAGAAGAAGTAGAAGAAGGAGAAGGAGAAGGTGAAGTCTGGAGGGTGAATCAGAAGAAGTAGAAGAAGGAGAAGGAGAAGGTGAAGTCTGGAGGGTGAATCAGAAGAAGCAGAAGAAGGAGAAGGAGAAGGTGAAGTCTGGAGGGTGAATCAGAAGAAGCAGAAGAAGGAGAAGGAGAAGATGAAGTCTGGAGGGTGAATCAGAAGAAGTAGAAGAAGGAGAAGGAGAAGGTGAGGTCTGGAGGGTGAATCAGAAGAAGCAGAAGAAGGAGAAGGAGAAGGTGAAGTCTGGAGGGTGACTCAGAAGAAGCAGAAGAAGGAGAAGGAGAAGGTGAAGTCTGGAGAGTGAATCAGAAGAAGCAGAAGAAGGAGAAGGAGAAGGTGAAGTCAGGAGGGTGAATCAGAAGAAGCAGAAGAAGGAGAAGGAGAAGGTGAAGTTAGGAGGGTGTATCAGAAGAAGCAGAAGAAGGAGAAGGAGCAGGTGATGTCAGGGGGATGAAGCAGAAGAAGTAGAAGAAGGAGAAGGAGAAGGTGAAGTCAGGACGGTGAAGCAGAAGAAGCAGAAGAAGGAGAAGGAGAAGGTGAAGTCTGGAGGGTGAATCAGAAGAAGTAGAAGAAGGAGAAGGAGAAGGTCAAGTCTGGAGGGTGAATCAGAAGAAGTAGAATAAGGAGAAGGAGAAGGTGAAGTCTGGAGGGTGAAGCAGAAGAAGTAGAAGAAGGAGAAGGAGAAGGTGAAGTCAGGAGGGTGAATCAGAAGAAGTAGAAGAAGGAGAAGCAGAAGGTGAAGTCAGGAGGGTGAATCAGAAGAAGCAGAAGAAGGAGAAGGAAAAGGTGAAGTCTGGAGGGTGAATCAGAAGAATCAGAAGAAGGAGAAGGAGAAGGTGAAGTCTGGAGGGTGAATCAGAAGAAGCAGAAGAAAGAGAAGGAGAAGGTGAAGTCTGGAGGGTGAATCAGAAGAAGTAGAAGAAGGAGAAGGAGAAGGTGAAGTCTGGAGTGTGAATCAGAAGAAGCAGAAGAAGGAGAAGGAGAAGGTGAAGTCTAGAGGGTGAATCAGAAGAAGCAGAATAAGGAGAAGGAGAATGTGAAGTCTGGAGGGTGAATCAGAAGAAGCAGAAGAAGGAGAAGGAGAAGGTGAAGTCTGGAGGGTGAATCAGAAGAAGTAGAAGAAGGAGAAGGAGAAGGTGAAGTCTGGAGGGTGAAGCAGAAGAAGTAGAAGAAGGAGAAGGAGAAGGTGAAGTCAGGAGGGTGAATCAGAAGAAGTAGAAGAAGGAGAAGGAGAAGGTGAAGTCAGGAGGGTGAATCAGAAGAAGCAGAAGAAGGAGAAGGAGAAGGTGAAGTCTGGAGGGTGAATCAGAAGAATCAGAAGAAGGAGAAGGAGAAGGTGAAGTCTGGAGGGTGAATCAGAAGAAGCAGAGGAAGGAGAAGGAGAAGGTGAAGTCTGGAGGGTGAATCAGAAGAAGCAGAATAAGGAGAAGGAGAAGGTGAAGTCTGGAGGGTGAATCAGAAGAAGCAGAATAAGGAGAAGGAGAAGGTGAAGTCTGGAGGGTGAATCAGAAGAAGCAGAAGAAGGAGAAGGAGAAGATGAAGTCTGGAGGGTGAATCAGAAGAAGTAGAAGAAGGAGAAGGAGAAGGTGAAGTCTGGAGGGTGAAGCAGAAGAAGTAGAAGAAGGAGAAGGAGAAGGTGAAGTCAGGAGGGTGAATCAGAAGAAGTAGAAGAAGAAGAAGGAGAAGGTGAAGTCAGGAGGGTGAATCAGATGAATCGGAAGAAGGAGAAGGAGAAGGTGAAGTCTGGAGGGTGAATCAGAAGAATCAGAAGAAGGAGAAGTGGAAGGTGAAGTCTGGAGGGTGAATCAGAAGAAGCAGAAGAAAGAGAAGGAGAAGGTGAAGTCTGGAGGGTGAAGCAGAAGAAACAGAAGAAGGAGAAGGTGAAGACTGGAGGGTGAATCAGAAGAAGTAGAAGAAGGAGAAGGAGAAGGTGAAGTCTGGAGGGTGAATCAGAAGAAGTAGAAGAAGGAGAAGGAGAAGGTGAAGTCTGGGGGGTGAATCAGAAGAAGCAGAAGAAGGAGAAGGAGAAGGTGAAGTCTGGAGGGTGAATCAGAAGAAGCAGAAGAAGGAGAAGGAGAAGATGAAGTCTGGAGGGTGAATCAGAAGAAGTAGAAGAAGGAGAAGGAGAAGGTGAAGTCTGGAGGGTGAATCAGAAGTAGTAGAAGAAGGAGAAGGAGAAGGTGAAGTCTGGACGGTGAATCAGAAGAAACAGAAGAAGGAGAAGGAGAAGGTGAAGTCTGGAGGGTGAATCAGAAGAAGTAGAAGAAGGAGAAGGAGAAGATGTAGTCTGGAGGGTGAATCAGAAGAAGTAGACGAAGGAGAAGGAGAAGGTGAAGTCTGGAGGGTGAATCAGAAGAAGCAGAAGAAGGAGAAGGAGAAGGTGAAGTCTGGAGGGTGAATCAGAAGAAGCAGAAGAAGGAGAAGGAGAAGGTGAAGTCTGGAGGGTGAATCAGAAGAAGCAGAATAAGGAGAAGGAGAAGGTGAAGTCTGGAGGGTGAATCAGAAGAAGCAGAAAAAGGAGAAGGAGAAGGTGAAGTCTGAAGGGTGAATCAGAAGAAGTAGAAGAAGGAGAAGGAGAAGGTGAAGTCTGGAGGGTGAAGCAGAAGAAGTAGAAGAAGGAGCAGGAGAAGGTGAAGTCAGGAGGGTGAATCAGAAGAAGTAGAAGAAGGAGAAGGAGAAGATGAAGTCAGGAGGGTGAAGAAGAAGAAGTAGAAGAAGGAGAAGGAGAAGGTGAAGTCAGGAGGGTGAATCAGAAGAAGCAGAAGAAGGAGAAGGAGAAGGTGAAGTCTGGAGGGAGAAGCAGAAGAAGTAGAAGAAGGAGAAGGAGAAGGTGAAGTCTGGAGGGTGAATCAGAAGAAGTAGAAGAAGGAGAAGGAGAAGGTGAAGTCTGGAGGGTGAATCAGAAGAAGCAGAAGAAGGAGAAGGAGAAGGTGAAGTCTGGAGGGTGAATCAGAAGAAGCAGAAGAAGGAGAAGGAGAAGGTGAAGTCTGGAGGGTGAAACAGAAGAAGCAGAATAAGGAGAAGGAGAAGGTGAAGTCAGAAGGGTGAATCAGAAGAAGCAGAAGAAGGAGAAGGAGAAGGCGAAGTAAGGAGGGTGAATCAGAAGAAGCAGAAGAAGGAGAAGGAGAAGGTGAAGTCTGGAGTGTGAAGCAGAAGAAGCAAAAGAAGGAGAAGGAGAAGGTGAAGTCTGGAGGGTGAATCAGAAGAAGTAGAAGAAGGAGAAGGAGAAGGTGAAGTCTGGAGGGTGAAGAAGAAGAAGTAGAAGAAGGAGAAGGAGAAGGTGAAGTCAGGAGGGTGAATCAGAAGAAGTAGAAGAAGGAGAAGGAGAAGGTGAAGTCAGGAGGGTGAATCAGAAGAAGCAGAAGAAGGAGAAGGAGAAGGTGAAGTCTGGAGGGTGAATCAGAAGAATCAGAAGAAGGAGAAGGAGAAGGTGAAGTCTGGAGGGTGGATCAGAAGAAGCAGAAGAAAGAGAAGGAGAAGGTGAAGTCTGGAGGGTGAATCAGAAGAAGCAGAAGAAGGAGAAGGAGAAGGTGAAGTCTGGAGGGTGAAGCAGAAGAAGTAGAAGAAGGAGAAGGAGAAGGTGAAGTCAGGAGGGTGAATCAGAAGAAGTAGAAGAAGGAGAAGGAGAAGGTGAAGTCAGGAGGGTGAATCAGAAGAAGCAGAAGAAGGAGAAGGAGAAGGTGAAGTCTGGAGGGTGAATCAGAAGAATCAGAAGAAGGAGAAGGAGAAGGTGAAGTCTGGAGGGTGAATCAGAAGAAGCAGAAGAAAGAGAAGGAGAAGGTGAAGTCTGGAGGGTGAATCAGAAGAAGTAGAAGAAGGAGAAGGAGAAGGTGAAGTCTGGAGGGTGAATCAGAAAAAGCAGAAGAAGGAGAAGGAGAAGGTGAAGTCTGGAGGGTGAATCAGAAGAAGCAGAAGAAGGAGAAGGAGAAGGTGAAGTCTGGAGGGTGAATCAGAAGAAGCAGAATAAGGAGAATGAGAAGGTGAAGTCTGGAGGGTGAATCAGAAGAAGCAGAAAAAGGAGAAGGAGAAGGTGAAGTCTGAAGGGTGAATCAGAAGAAGTAGAAGAAGGAGAAGGAGAAGGTGAAGTCTGGAGGGTGAAGCAGAAGAAGTAGAAGAAGGAGAAGGAGAAGGTGAAGTCAGGAGGGTGAATCAGAAGAAGTAGAAGAAGGAGAAGGAGAAGGTGAAGTCAGGATGGTGAATCAGAAGAAGCAGAAGAAGGAGAAGGAGAAGGTGAAGTCTGGAGGGTGAATCAGAAGAATCAGAAGAAGGAGAAGGAGAAGGTGAAGTCTGGAGGGTGAATCAGAAGAAGTAGAAGAAGGAGAAGGAGAAGGTGAAGTCTGGAGGGTGAAGCAGAAGAAATAGAAGAAGGAGAAGGAGAAGGTGAAGACTGGAGGGTGAATCAGAAGAAGTAGAAGAAGGAGAAGGAGAAGGTGAAGTCTGGAGGGTGAATCAGAAGAAGTAGAAGAAGGAGAAGGAGATGGTGAAGTCTGGAGGGTGAATCAGAAGAAGCAGAAGAAGGAGAAGGAGAAGGTGAAGTCTGGAGGGTGAATCAGAAGAAGCAGAAGAAGGAGAAGGAGAAGATGAAGTCTGGAGGGTGAATCAGAAGAAGTAGAAGAAGGAGAAGGAGAAGGTGAGGTCTGGAGGGTGAATCAGAAGAAGCAGAAGAAGGAGAAGGAGAAGGTGAAGTCTGGAGGGTGAATCAGAAGAAGCAGAAGAAGGAGAAGGAGAAGGTGAAGTCTGGAGGGTGAATCAGAAGAAGCAGAAGAAGGAGAAGGAGAAGGTGAAGTCAGGAGGGTGAATCAGAAGAAGCAGAAGAAGGAGAAGGAGAAGGTGAAGTTAGGAGGGTGAATCAGAAGAAGCAGAAGAAGGAGAAGGAGCAGGTGATGTCAGGGGGATGAAGCAGAAGAAGTAGAAGAAGGAGAAGGAGAAGGTGAAGTCAGGACGGTGAAGCAGAAGAAGCAGAAGAAGGAGAAGGAGAAGGTGAAGCCTGGAGGGTGAATCAGAAGAAGTAGAAGAAGGAGAAGGAGAAGGTCAAGTCTGGAGGGTGAATCAGAAGAAGTAGAATAAGGAGAAGGAGAAGGTGAAGTCTGGAGGGTGAAGCAGAAGAAGTAGAAGAAGGAGAAGGAGAAGGTGAAGTCAGGAGGGTGAATCAGAAGAAGTAGAAGAAGGAGAAGGAGAAGGTGAAGTCAGGAGGGTGAATCAGAAGAAGCAGAAGAAGGAGAAGGAGAAGGTGAAGTCTGGAGGGTGAATCAGAAGAATCAGAAGAAGGAGAAGGAGAAGGTGAAGTCTGGAGGGTGAATCAGAAGAAGCAGAAGAAAGAGAAGGAGAAGGTGAAGTCTGGAGGGTGAATCAGAAGAAGTAGAAGAAGGAGAAGGAGAAGGTGAAGTCTGGAGTCTGAATCAGAAGAAGCAGAAGAAGGAGAAGGAGAAGGTGAAGTCTAGAGGGTGAATCAGAAGAAGCAGAATAAGGAGAAGGAGAAGGTGAAGTCTGGAGGGTGAATCAGAAGAAGCAGAAGAAGGAGAAGGAGAAGGTGAAGTCTGGAGGGTGAATCAGAAGAAGTAGAAGAAGGAGAAGGAGAAGGTGAAGTCTGGAGGGTGAAGCAGAAGAAGTAGAAGAAGGAGAAGGAGAAGGTGAAGTCAGGAGGGTGAATCAGAAGAAGTAGAAGAAGGAGAAGGAGAAGGTGAAGTCAGGAGGGTGAATCAGAAGAAGCAGAAGAAGGAGAAGGAGAAGGTGAAGTCTGGAGGTGAATCAGAAGAATCAGAAGAAGGAGAAGGAGAAGGTGAAGTCTGGAGGTGAATCAGAAGAAGCAGAGGAAGGAGAAGGAGAAGGTGAAGTCTGGAGGGTGAATCAGAAGAAGCAGTATAAGGAGAAGGAGAAGGTGAAGTCTGGAGGGTGAATCAGAAGAAGCAGAATAAGGAGAAGGAGAAGGTGAAGTCTGGAGGGTGAATCAGAAGAAGCAGAAGAAGGAGAAGGAGAAGATGAAGTCTGGAGGGTGAATCAGAAGAAGTAGAAGAAGGAGAAGGAGAAGGTGAAGTCTGGAGGGTGAAGCAGAAGAAGTAGAAGAAGGAGAAGGAGAAGGTGAAGTCAGGAGGGTGAATCAGAAGAAGTAGAAGAAGAAGAAGGAGAAGGTGAAGTCAGGAGGGTGAATCAGATGAAGCAGAAGAAGGAGAAGGAGAAGGTGAAGTCTGAAGGGTGAATCAGAAGAATCAGAAGAAGGAGAAGTAGAAGGTGAAGTCTGGAGGGTGAATCAGAAGAAGCAGAAGAAAGAGAAGGAGAAGGTGAAGTCTGGAGGGTGAAGCAGAAGAAACAGAAGAAGGAGAAGGTGAAGACTGGAGGGTGAATCAGAAGAAGTAGAAGAAGGAGAAGGAGAAGGTGAAGTCTGGAGGGTGAATCAGAAGAAGTAGAAGAAGGAGAAGGAGAAGGTGAAGTCTGGGGGGAGAATCAGAAGAAGCAGAAGAAGGAGAAGGAGAAGGTGAAGTCTGGAGGGTGAATCAGAAGAAGCAGAAGAAGGAGAAGGAGAAGATGAAGTCTGGAGGGTGAATCAGAAGAAGTAGAAGAAGGAGAAGGAGAAGGTGAAGTCTGGAGGGTGAATCAGAAGTAGTAGAAGAAGGAGAAGGAGAAGGTGAAGTCTGGACGGTGAATCAGAAGAAACAGAAGAAGGAGAAGGAGAAGGTGAAGTCTGGAGGGTGAATCAGAAGAAGTAGAAGAAGGAGAAGGAGAAGGTGTAGTCTGGAGGGTGAATCAGAAGAAGTAGACGAAGGAGAAGGAGAAGGTGAAGTCTGGAGGGTGAATCAGAAGAAGCAGAAGAAGGAGAAGGAGAAGGTGAAGTCTGGAGGGTGAATCAGAAGAAGCAGAAGATTGAGAAGGAGAAGGTGAAGTCTGGAGGGTGAATCAGAAGAAGCAGAATAAGGAGAAGGAGAAGGTGAAGTCTGGAGGGTGAATCAGAAGAAGCAGAAAAAGGAGAAGGAGAAGGTGAAGTCTGAAGGGTGAATCAGAAGAAGTAGAAGAAGGAGAAGGAGAAGGTGAAGTCTGGAGGGTGAAGCAGAAGAAGTAGAAGAAGGAGCAGGAGAAGGTGAAGTCAGGAGGGTGAATCAGAAGAAGTAGAAGAAGGAGAAGGAGAAGATGAAGTCAGGAGGGTGAATCATAAGAAGCAGAAGAAGGAGAAGGAGAAGGTGAAGTCTGGAGGGTGAATCAGAAGAATCAGAAGAAGGAGAAGGAGAAGGTGAAGTCTGGAGGGTGAATCAGAAGAAGCAGAAGAAGGAGAAGGAGAAGGTGAAGTCTGGAGGGAGAAGCAGAAGAAGTAGAAGAAGGAGAAGGAGAAGGTGAAGTCTGGAGGGTGAATCAGAAGAAGTAGAAGAAGGAGAAGGAGAAGGTGAAGTCTGGAGGGTGAATCAGAAGAAGCAGAAGAAGGAGAAGGAGAAGGTGAAGTCTGGAGGGTGAATCAGAAGAAGCAGAAGAAGGAGAAGTAGAAGGTGAAGTCTGGAGGGTGAAACAGAAGAAGCAGAATAAGGAGAAGGAGAAGGTGAAGTAAGGAGGGTGAATCAGAAGAAGCAGAAGAAGGAGAAGGAGAAGGTGAAGTCTGGAGTGTGAAGCAGAAGAAGCAAAAGAAGGAGAAGGAGAAGGTGAAGTCTGGAGGGTGAATCAGAAGAAGTAGAAGAAGGAGAAGGAGAAGGTGAAGTCTGGAGGGTGAAGCAGAAGAAGTAGAAGAAGGAGAAGGAGAAGGTGAAGTCAGGAGGGTGAATCAGAAGAAGTAGAAGAAGGAGAAGGAGAAGGTGAAGTCAGGAGGGTGAATCAGAAGAAGCAGAAGAAGGAGAAGGAGAAGGTGAAGTCTGGAGGGTGAATCAGAAGAATCAGAAGAAGGAGAAGGAGAACTTGAAGTCTGGAGGGTGAATCAGAAGAAGCAGAAGAAAGAGAAGGAGAAGGTGAAGTCTGGAGGGTGAATCAGAAGAAGCAGAAGAAGGAGAAGGAGAAGGTGAAGTCTGGAGGGTGAACCAGAAGAAGCAGAAGAAGGAGAAGGAGAAGGTGAAGTCTGGAGGGTGAATCAGAAGAAGTAGAAGAAGGAGAAGGAGAAGGTGAAGTCTGGAGGGTGAATCAGAAGAAGCAGAAGAAGGAGAAGGAGAAGGTGAAGTCTGGAGGGTGAATCAGAAGAAGCAGAAGAAGGAGAAGGAGAAGGTGAAGTCTGGAGGGTGAAACAGAAGAAGCAGAATAAGGAGAAGGAGAAGGTGAAGTCAGGAGGGTGAATCAGAAGAAGCAGAAGAAGGAGAAGGAGAAGGTGAAGTAAGGAGGGTGAATCAGAAGAAGCAGAAGAAGGAGAAGGAGAAGGTGAAGTCTGGAGTGTGAAGCAGAAGAAGCAAAAGAAGGAGAAGGAGAAGGTGAAGTCTGGAGGGTGAATCAGAAGAAGTAGAAGAAGGAGAAGGAGAAGGTGAAGTCTGGAGGGTGAAGCAGAAGAAGTAGAAGAAGGAGAAGGAGAAGGTGAAGTCAGGAGGGTGAATCAGAAGAAGTAGAAGAAGGAGAAGGAGAAGGTGAAGTCAGGAGGGTGAATCAGAAGAAGCAGAAGAAGGAGAAGGAGAAGGTGAAGTCTGGAGGGTGAATCAGAAGAATCAGAAGAAGGAGAAGGAGAAGGTGAAGTCTGGAGGGTGAATCAGAAGAAGCAGAATAAGGAGAAGGAGAAGGTGAAGTCTGGAGGGTGAATCAGAAGAAGCAGAAAAAGGAGAAGGAGAAGGTGAAGTCTGAAGGGTGAATCAGAAGAAGTAGAAGAAGGAGAAGGAGAAGGTGAAGTCTGGAGGGTGAAGCAGAAGAAGTAGAAGAAGGAGCAGGAGAAGGTGAAGTCAGGAGGGTGAATCAGAAGAAGTAGAAGAAGGAGAAGGAGAAGATGAAGTCAGGAGGGTGAATCATAAGAAGCAGAAGAAGGAGAAGGAGAAGGTGAAGTCTGGAGGGTGAATCAGAAGAATCAGAAGAAGGAGAAGGAGAAGGTGAAGTCTGGAGGGTGAATCAGAAGAAGCAGAAGAAGGAGAAGGAGAAGGTGAAGTCTGGAGGGAGAAGCAGAAGAAGTAGAAGAAGGAGAAGGAGAAGGTGAAGTCTGGAGGGTGAATCAGAAGAAGTAGAAGAAGGAGAAGGAGAAGGTGAAGTCTGGAGGGTGAATCAGAAGAAGCAGAAGAAGGAGAAGGAGAAGGTGAAGTCTGGAGGGTGAATCAGAAGAAGCAGAAGAAGGAGAAGGAGAAGGTGAAGTCTGGAGGGTGAAACAGAAGAAGCAGAATAAGGAGAAGGAGAAGGTGAAGTCAGGAGGGTGAATCAGAAGAAGCAGAAGAAGGAGAAGGAGAAGGCGAAGTAAGGAGGGTGAATCAGAAGAAGCAGAAGAAGGAGAAGGAGAAGGTGAAGTCTGGAGTGTGAAGCAGAAGAAGCAAAAGAAGGAGAAGGAGAAGGTGAAGTCTGGAGGGTGAATCAGAAGAAGTAGAAGAAGGAGAAGGAGAAGGTGAAGTCTGGAGGGTGAAGCAGAAGAAGTAGAAGAAGGAGAAGGAGGAGGTGAAGTCAGGAGGGTGAATCAGAAGAAGTAGAAGAAGGAGAAGGAGAAGGTGAAGTCAGGAGGGTGAATCAGAAGAAGCAGAAGAAGGAGAAGGAGAAGGTGAAGTCTGGAGGGTGAATCAGAAGAATCAGAAGAAGGAGAAGGAGAAGGTGAAGTCTGGAGGGTGAATCAGAAGAAGCAGAAGAAAGAGAAGGAGAAGGTGAAGTCTGGAGGGTGAATCAGAAGAAGCAGAAGAAGAAGAAGGAGAAGGTGAAGTCTGGAGGGTGAAGCAGAAGAAGTAGAAGAAGGAGAAGGAGAAGGTGAAGTCAGGAGGGTGAATCAGAAGAAGTAGAAGAAGGAGAAGGAGAAGGTGAAGTCAGGTGGGTGAATCAGAAGAAGCAGAAGAAGGAGAAGGAGAAGGTGAAGTCTGGAGGGTGAATCAGAAGAATCAGAAGAAGGAGAAGGAGAAGGTGAAGTCTGGAGGGTGAATCAGAAGAAGCAGAAGAAAGAGAAGGAGAAGGTGAAGTCTGGAGGGTGAATCAGAAGAAGTAGAAGAAGGAGAAGGAGAAGGTGAAGTCTGGAGGGTGAATCAGAAAAAGCAGAAGAAGGAGAAGGAGAAGGTGAAGTCTGGAGGGTGAATCAGAAGATGCAGAAGAAGGAGAAGGAGAAGGTGAAGTCTGGAGGGTGAATCAGAAGAAGCAGAATAAGGAGAAGGAGAAGGTGAAGTCTGGAGGGTGAATCAGAAGAAGCAGAAAAAGGAGAAGGAGAAGGTGAAGTCTGAAGGGTGAATCAGAAGAAGTAGAAGAAGGAGAAGGAGAAGGTGAAGTCTGGAGGGTGAAGCAGAAGAAGTAGAAGAAGGAGAAGGAGAAGGTGAAGTCAGGAGGGTGAATCAGAAGAAGTAGAAGAAGGAGAAGGAGAAGGTGAAGTCAGGATGGTGAATCAGAAGAAGCAGAAGAAGGAGAAGGAGAAGGTGAAGTCTGGAGGGTGAATCAGAAGAATCAGAAGAAGGAGAAGGAGAAGGTGAAGTCTGGAGGGTGAATCAGAAGAAGCAGAAGAAAGAGAAGGAGAAGGTGAAGTCTGGAGGGTGAAGCAGAAGAAATAGAAGAAGGAGAAGGAGAAGGTGAAGACTGGAGGGTGAATCAGAAGAAGTAGAAGAAGGAGAAGGAGAAGGTGAAGTCTGGAGGGTGAATCAGAAGAAGTAGAAGAAGGAGAAGGAGATGGTGAAGTCTGGAGGGTGAATCAGAAGAAGCAGAAGAAGGAGAAGGAGAAGGTGAAGTCTGGAGGGTGAATCAGAAGAAGCAGAAGAAGGAGAAGGAGAAGATGAGGTCTGGAGGGTGAATCAGAAGAAGTAGAAGAAGGAGAAGGAGAAGGTGAGGTCTGGAGGGTGAATCAGAAGAAGCAGAAGAAGGAGAAGGAGAAGGTGAAGTCTGGAGGGTGAATCAGAAGAAGCAGAAGAAGGAGAAGGAGAAGGTGAAGTCTGGAGGGTGAATCAGAAGAAGCAGAAGAAGGAGAAGGAGAAGGTGAAGTCAGGAGGGTGAATCAGAAGAAGCAGAAGAAGGAGAAGGAGAAGGTGAAGTTAGGAGGGTGAATCAGAAGAAGCAGAAGAAGGAGAAGGAGCAGGTGATGTCAGGGGGATGAAGCAGAAGAAGTAGAAGAAGGAGAAGGAGAAGGTGAAGTCAGGACGGTGAAGCAGAAGAAGCAGAAGAAGGAGAAGGAGAAGGTGAAGTCTGGAGGGTGAATCAGAAGAAGTAGAAGAAGGAGAAGGAGAAGGTCAAGTCTGGAGGGTGAATCAGAAGAAGTAGAATAAGGAGAAGGAGAAGGTGAAGTCTGGAGGGTGAAGCAGAAGAAGTAGAAGAAGGAGAAGGAGAAGGTGAAGTCAGGAGGGTGAATCAGAAGAAGTAGAAGAAGGAGAAGGAGAAGGTGAAGTCAGGAGGGTGAATCAGAAGAAGCAGAAGAAGGAGAAGGAGAAGGTGAAGTCTGGAGGGTGAATCAGAAGAATCAGAAGAAGGAGAAGGAGAAGGTGAAGTCTGGAGGGTGAATCATAAGAAGCAGAAGAAGGAGAAGGAGAAGGTGAAGTCTGGAGGGTGAATCAGAAGAATCAGAAGAAGGAGAAGGAGAAGGTGAAGTCTGGAGGGTGAATCAGAAGAAGCAGAAGAAGGAGAAGGAGAAGGTGAAGTCTGGAGGGAGAAGCAGAAGAAGTAGAAGAAGGAGAAGGAGAAGGTGAAGTCTGGAGGGTGAATCAGAAGAAGTAGAAGAAGGAGATGGAGAAGGTGAAGTCTGGAGGGTGAATCAGAAGAAGCAGAAGAAGGAGAAGGAGAAGGTGAAGTCTGGAGGGTGAATCAGAAGAAGCAGAAGAAGGAGAAGTAGAAGGTGAAGTCAGGAGGGTGAATCAGAAGAAGCAGAAGAAGGAGAAGGAGAAGGTGAAGTAACGAGGGTGAATCAGAAGAAGCAGAAGAAGGAGAAGGAGAAGGTGAAGTCTGGAGTGTGAAGCAGAAGAAGCAAAAGAAGGAGAAGGAGAAGGTGAAGTCTGGAGGGTGAATCAGAAGAAGTAGAAGAAGGAGAAGGAGATGGTGAAGTCTGGAGGGTGAAGCAGAAGAAGTAGAAGAAGGAGAAGGAGAAGGTGAAGTCAGGAGGGTGAATCAGAAGAAGTAGAAGAAGGAGAAGGAGAAGGTGAAGTCAGGAGGGTGAATCAGAAGAAGCAGAAGAAGGAGAAGGAGAAGGTGAAGTCTGGAGGGTGAATCAGAAGAATCAGAAGAAGGAGAAGGAGAACTTGAAGTCTGGAGGGTGAATCAGAAGAAGCAGAAGAAAGAGAAGGAGAAGGTGAAGTCTGGAGGGTGAATCAGAAGAAGCAGAAGAAGGAGAAGGAGAAGGTGAAGTCTGGAGGGAGAAGCAGAAGAAGTAGAAGAAGGAGAAGGAGAAGGTGAAGTCTGGAGGGTGAATCAGAAGAAGTAGAAGAAGGAGAAGGAGAAGGTGAAGTCTGGAGGGTGAATCAGAAGAAGTAGAAGAAGGAGAAGGAGAAGGTGAAGTCTGGAGGGTGAATCAGAAGAAACAGAAGAAGGAGAAGGAGAAGGTGAAGTCTGGAGGGTGAATCAGAAGAAGTAGAAGAAGGAGAAGGAGAAGGTGTAGTCTGGAGGGTGAATCAGAAGAAGTAGACGAAGGAGAAGGAGAAGGTGAAGTCTGGAGGGTGAACCAGAAGAAGCAGAAGAAGGAGAAGGAGAAGGTGAAGTCTGGAGGGTGAATCAGAAGAAGTAGAAGAAGGAGAAGGAGAAGGTGAAGTCTGGAGGGTGAATCAGAAGAAGCAGAAGAAGGAGAAGGAGAAGGTGAAGTCTGGAGGGTGAATCAGAAGAAGCAGAAGAAGGAGAAGGAGAAGGTGAAGTCTGGAGGGTGAAACAGAAGAAGCAGAATAAGGAGAAGGAGAAGGTGAAGTCAGGAGGGTGAATCAGAAGAAGCAGAAGAAGGAGAAGGAGAAGGTGAAGTAAGGAGGGTGAATCAGAAGAAGCAGAAGAAGGAGAAGGAGAAGGTGAAGTCTGGAGTGTGAAGCAGAAGAAGCAAAAGAAGGAGAAGGAGAAGGTGAAGTCTGGAGGGTGAATCAGAAGAAGTAGAAGAAGGAGAAGGAGAAGGTGAAGTCTGGAGGGTGAAGCAGAAGAAGTAGAAGAAGGAGAAGGAGAAGGTGAAGTCAGGAGGGTGAATCAGAAGAAGTAGAAGAAGGAGAAGGAGAAGGTGAAGTCAGGAGGGTGAATCAGAAGAAGCAGAAGAAGGAGAAGGAGAAGGTGAAGTCTGGAGGGTGAATCAGAAGAATCAGAAGAAGGAGAAGGAGAAGGTGAAGTCTGGAGGGTGAATCAGAAGAAGCAGAAGAAAGAGAAGGAGAAGGTGAAGTCTGGAGGGTGAATCAGAAGAAGCAGAACAAGGAGAAGGAGAAGGTGAAGTCAGGAGGGTGAATCAGAAGAAGCAGAAGAAGGAGAAGGAGAAGGTGAAGTTAGGAGGGTGAATCAGAAGAAGCAGAAGAAGGAGAAGGAGCAGGTGATGTCAGGGGGATGAAGCAGAAGAAGTAGAAGAAGGAGAAGGAGAAGGTGAAGTCAGGACGGTGAAGCAGAAGAAGCAGAAGAAGGAGAAGGAGAAGGTGAAGTCTGGAGGGTGAATCAGAAGAAGTAGAAGAAGGAGAAGGAGAAGGTCAAGTCTGGAGGGTGAATCAGAAGAAGTAGAATAAGGAGAAGGAGAAGGTGAAGTCTGGAGGGTGAAGCAGAAGAAGTAGAAGAAGGAGAAGGAGAAGGTGAAGTTAGGAGGGTGAATCAGAAGAAGTAGAAGAAGGAGAAGGAGAAGGTGAAGTCAGGAGGGTGAATCAGAAGAAGCAGAAGAAGGAGAAGGAGAAGGAGAAGTCTGGAGGGTGAATCAGAAGAATCAGAAGAAGGAGAAGGAGAAGGTGAAGTCTGGAGGGTGAATCAGAAGAAGCAGAAGAAAGAGAAGGAGAAGGTGAAGTCTGGAGGGTGAATCAGAAGAAGTAGAAGAAGGAGAAGGAGAAGGTGAAGTCTGGAGTGTGAATCAGAAGAAGCAGAAGAAGGAGAAGGAGAAGGTGAAGTCTAGAGGGTGAATCAGAAGAAGCAGAATAAGGAGAAGGAGAAGGTGAAGTCTGGAGGGTGAATCAGAAGAAGCAGAAGAAGGAAAAGGAGAAGGTGAATTCTGGAGGGTGAATCAGAAGAAGTAGAAGAAGGAGAAGGAGAAGGTGAAGTCTGGAGGGTGAAGCAGAAGAAGTAGAAGAAGGAGAAGGTGAAGTCAGGAGGGTGAATCAGAAGAAGCAGAAGAAGGAGAAGGAGAAGATGAAGTCTGGAGGGTGAATCAGAAGAATCAGAAGAAGGAGAAGGAGAAGGTGAAGTCTGGAGGGGGAATCAGAAGAAGCAGAGGAAGGAGAAGGAGAAGGTGAAGTCTGGAGGGTGAATCAGAAGAAGCAGAATAAGGAGAAGGAGAAGGTGAAGTCTGGAGGGTGAATCAGAAGAAGCAGAATAAGGAGAAGGAGAAGGTGAAGTCTGGAGGGTGAATCAGAAGAAGCAGAAGAAGGAGAAGGAGAAGATGAAGTCTTGAGGGTGAATCAGAAGAAGTAGAAGAAGGAGAAGGAGAAGGTGAAGTCTGGAGGGTGAAGCAGAAGAAGTAGAAGAAGGAGAAGGAGAAGGTGAAGTCAGGAGGGTGAATCAGAAGAAGTAGAAGAAGAAGAAGGAGAAGGTGAAGTCAGGAGGGTGAATCAGAAGAAGCAGAAGAAGGAGAAGGAGAAGGTGAAGTCTGGAGGGTGAATCAGAAGAATCAGAAGAAGGAGAAGTAGAAGGTGAAGTCTGGAGGGTGAATCAGAAGAAGCAGAAGAAAGAGAAGGAGAAGGTGAAGTCTGGAGGGTGAAGCAGAAGAAACAGAAGAAGGAGAAGGAGAAGGTGAAGACTGGAGGGTGAATCAGAAGAAGTAGAAGAAGGAGAAGGAGAAGGTGAAGTCTGGAGGGTGAATCAGAAGAAGTAGAAGAAGGAGAAGGAGAAGGTGAAGTCTGGAGGGTGAATCAGAAGAAGCAGAAGAAGGAGAAGGAGAAGGAGAAGTCTGGAGGGTGAATCAGAAGAAGCAGAAGAAGGAGAAGGAGAAGGTGAAGTCTGGAGGGTGAAGCAGAAGAAGTAGAAGAAGGAGAAGGAGAAGGTGAAGTCAGGAGGGTGAATCAGAAGAAGTAGAAGAAGGAGAAGGAGAAGGTGAAGTCAGGAGGGTGAATCAGAAGAAGCAGAAGAAGGAGAAGGAGAAGGTGAAGTCTGGAGGGTGAATCAGAAGAATCAGAAGAAGGAGAAGGAGAAGGTGAAGTCTGGAGGGTGAATCAGAAGAAGCCGAAGAAGGAGAAGGAGAAGGTGAAGTCTGGAGGGTGAATCAGAAGAAGCAGAAGAAGGAGAAGGAGAAGGTGAAGTCAGGAGGGTGAATCAGAAGAAGCAGAAGAAGGAGAAGGAGAAGGTGAAGTTAGGAGGGTGAATCAGAAGAAGCAGAAGAAGGAGAAGGAGCAGGTGATGTCAGCGGGATGAAGCAGAAGAAGTAGAAGAAGGAGAAGGAGAAGGTGAAGTCAGGACGGTGAAGCAGAAGAAGCAGAAGAAGGAGAAGGAGAATGTGAAGTCTGGAGGGTGAATCAGAATAAGTAGAAGAAGGAGAAGGAGAAGGTCAAGTCTGGAGGGTGAATCAGAAGAAGTAGAAGAAGGAGAAGGAGAAGGTGAAGTCTGGAGGGTGAAGCAGAAGAAGTAGAAGAAGGAGAAGGAGAAGGTGATGTCAGGAGGGTGAATCAGAAGAAGTAGAAGAAGGAGAAGGAGAAGGTGAAGTCAGGAGGGTGAATCAGAAGAAGCAGAAGAAGGAGAAGGAGAAGGTGAAGTCTGGAGGGTGAATCAGAAGAAGTAAAAGAAGGAGAAGGAGAAGGTGTTGTCTGGAGGGTGAATCAGAAGAAGTAGACGAAGGAGAAGGAGAAGGTGAAGTCTGGAGGGTGAATCAGAAGAAGCAGAAGAAGGAGAAGGAGAAGGTGAAGTCTGGAGGGTGAATCAGAAGAAGCAGAAGAAGGAGAAGGAGAAGGTGAAGTCTGGAGGGTGAATCAGAAGAAGCAGAATAAGGTGAAGGAGAAGGTGAAGTCTGGAGGGTGAATCAGAAGAAGCAGAAAAAGGAGAAGGAGAAGGTGAAGTCTGAAGGGTGAATCAGAAGAAGTAGAAGAAGGAGAAGGAGAAGGTGAAGTGTGGAGGGTGAAGCAGAAGAAGTAGAAGAAGGAGAAGGAGAAGGTGAAGTCAGGAGGGTGAATCAGAAGAAGTAGAAGAAGGAGAAGGAGAAGGTGAAGTCAGGAGGGTGAATCAGAAGAAGCAGAAGAAGGAGAAGGAGAAGGTGAAGTCTGGAGGGTGAATCAGAAGAATCAGAAGAAGGAGAAGGAGAAGGTGAAGTCTGGAGGGTGAATCAGAAGAAGCAGAAGAAAGAGAAGGAGAAGGGGAAGTCTGGAGGGTGAAGCAGAAGAAACAGAAGAAGGAGAAGGAGAAGGTGAAGACTGGAGGGTGAATCAGAAGAAGTAGAAGAAGGAGAAGGAGAAGGTGAAGTCTGGAGGGTGAATCAGAAGAAGTAGAAGAAGGAGAAGGAGAAGGTGATGTCTGGAGGGTGAATCAGAAGAAGCAGAAGAAGGAGAAGGAGAAGGTGAAGTCTGGAGGGTGAATCAGAAGAAGCAGAAGAAGGAGAAGGAGAAGATGAAGTCTGGAGGGTGAATCAGAAGAAGTAGAAGAAGGAGAAGGAGAAGGTGAGGTCTGGAGGGTGAATCAGAAGAAGCAGAAGAAGGAGAAGGAGAAGGTGAAGTCTGGAGGGTGAATCAGAAGAAGCAGAAGAAGGAGAAGGAGAAGGTGAAGTCTGGAGGGTGAATCAGAAGAAGCAGAAGAAGGAGAAGGAGAAGGTGAAGTCAGGAGGGTGAATGAGAAGAAGCAGAAGAAGGAGAAGGAGAAGGTGAAGTTAGGAGGGTGAATCAGAAGAAGCAGAAGAAGGAGAAGGAGCATGTGATGTCAGGGGGATGAAGCAGAAGAAGTAGAAGAAGGAGAAGGAGAAGGTGAAGTCTGGAGGGTGAATCAGAAGAAGCAGAAGAAGGAGAAGGAGAAGGTCAAGTCTGGAGGGTGAATCAGAAGAAGTAGAAGAAGGAGAAGGAGAAGGTGAAGTCTGGAGGGTGAAGCAGAAGAAGTAGAAGAAGGAGAAGGAGAAGGTGAAGTCAGGAGGGTGAATCAGAAGAAGTAGAAGAAGGAGAAGGAGAAGGTGAAGTCAGGAGGGTGAATCAGAAGAAGCAGAAGAAGGAGAAGAAGAAGGTGAAGTCTGGAGGGTGAATCAGAAAAATCAGAAGAAGGAGAAGGAGAAGGTGAAGTCTGGAGGGTGAATCAGAAGAAGCAGAAGAAAGAGAAGGAGACGGTGAAGTCTGGAGGGTGAATCAGAAGAAGTAGAAGAAGGAGAAGGAGAAGGTTAAGTCTGGAGTGTGAATCAGAAGAAGCAGAAGAAGGAGAAGGAGAAGGTGAAGTCTGGAGGGTGAATCAGAAGAAGCAGAATAAGGAGAAGGAGAAGGTGATGTCTGGAGGGTGAATCAGAAGAAGCAGAAGAAGGAGAAGGTGAAGTCTGGAGGGTGAATCAGAAGAAGTAGAAGAAGGAGAAGGAGAAGGTGAAGTCTGGAGGGTGAAGCAGAAGAAGTAGAAGAAGGAGAAGGAGAAGGTGAAGTCAGGAGGGTGAATCAGAAGAAGTAGAAGAAGGAGAAGGAGAAGGTGAAGTCAGGAGGGTGAATCAGAAGAAGCAGAAGAAGGAGAAGGAGAAGGTGAAGTCTGGAGGGTGAATCAGAAGAATCAGAAGAAGGAGAAGGAGAAGGTGAAGTCTGGAGGGTGAATCAGAAGAAGCAGAGGAAGGAGAAGGAGAAGGTGAAGTCTGGAGGGTGAATCAGAAGAAGCAGAATAAGGAGAAGGAGAAGGTGAAGTCTGAAGGGTGAATCAGAAGAAGCAGAATAAGGAGAAGGAGAAGGTGAAGTCTGGAGGGTGAATCAGAAAAAGCAGAAGAAGGAGAAGGAGAAGATGAAGTCTGGAGGGTGAATCAGAAGAAGTAGAAGAAGGATAAGGAGAAGGTGAAGTCTGGAGGGTGAAGCAGAAGAAGTAGAAGAAGGAGAAGGAGAAGGTGAAGTCAGGAGGGTGAATCAGAAGAAGCAGAAGAAGGAGAAGGAGAAGGTGAAGTCTGGAGGGTGAATCAGAAGAATCAGAAGAAGGAGAAGGAGAAGGTGAAGTCTGGAGGGTGAATCAGAAGAAGTAGAAGAAAGAGAAGGAGAAGGTGAAGTCTGGAGGGTGAAGCAGAAGAAACAGAAGAAGGAGAAGGAGAAGGTGAAGACTGGAGGGTGAATCAGAAGAAGTAGAAGAAGGAGAAGGAGAAGGTGAAGTCTGGAGGGTGAATCAGAAGAAGTAGAAGAAGGAGAAGGAGAAGGTGAAGTCTGGAGGGTGAATCAGAAGAAGCAGAAGAAGGAGAAGGAGAAGGTGAAGTCTGGAGGGTGAATCAGAAGAAGCAGAAAAGGAGAAGGAGAAGATGAAGTCTGGAGGGTGAATCAGAAGAAGTAGAAGAAGGAGAAGGAGAAGGTGAAGTCTGGAGGGTGAATCAGAAGTAGTAGAAGAAGGAGAAGGAGAAGGTGAAGTCTGGACGGTGAATCAGAAGAAGCAGAAGAAGGAGAAGGAGAAGGTGAAGTCTGGAGGGTGAATCAGAAGAAGTAGAAGAAGGAGAAGGAGAAGGTGTAGTCTGGAGGGTGAATCAGAAGAAGTAGACGAAGGAGAAGGAGAAGGAGAAGTCTGGAGGGTGAATCAGAAGAAGCAGAAGAAGGAGAAGGAGAAGGTGAAGTCTGGAGGGTGAAGCAGAAGAAGTAGAAGAAGGAGAAGGAGAAGGTGAAGTCAGGAGGGTGAATCAGAAGAAGCAGAAGAAGGAGAAGGAGAAGGTTAAGTCTGGAGGGTGAATCAGAAGAATCAGAAGAAGGAGAAGGAGAAGGTGAAGTCTGGAGGGTGAATCAGAAGAAGCAGAAGAAGGAGAAGGAGAAGGTGAAGTCTGGAGGGTGAATCAGAAGAAGCAGAAGAAGGAGAAGGAGAAGGTGAAGTCAGGAGGGTGAATCAGAAGAAGCAGAAGAAGGAGAAGGAGAAGGTGAAGTTAGGAGGGTGAATCAGAAGAAGCAGAAGAAGGAGAAGGAGCAGGTGATGTCAGCGGGATGAAGCAGAAGAAGTAGAAGAAGGAGAAGGAGAAGGTGAAGTCAGGACGGTGAAGCAGAAGAAGCAGAAGAAGGAGAAGGAGAAGGTGAAGTCTGGAGGGTGAATCAGAATAAGTAGAAGAAGGAGAAGGAGAAGGTCAAGTCTGGAGGGTGAATCAGAAGAAGTAGAAGAAGGAGAAGGAGAAGGTGAAGTCAGGAGGGTGAATCAGAAGAAGCAGAAGAAGGAGAAGGAGAAGGTGAAGTCTGGAGGGTGAATCAGAAGAATCAGAAGAAGGAGAAGGAGAAGGTGAAGTCTGGAGGGTGAATCAGAAGAAGCAGAAGAAAGAGAAGGAGAAGGTGAAGTCTGGAGGGTGAATCAGAAGAAGCAGAAGAAGGAGAAGGAGAAGGTGAAGTCAGGAGGGTGAATCAGAAGAAGCAGAAGAAGGAGAAGGAGAAGGTGAAGTTAGGAGGGTGAATCAGAAGAAGCAGAAGAAGGAGAAGGAGCAGGTGATGTCAGGGGGATGAAGCAGAAGAGGTAGAAGAAGGAGAAGGAGAAGATGAAATCTGGAGGGTGAATCAGAAGAAGTAGAAGAAGGAGAAGGAGAAGGTGAGGTCTGGAGGGTGAATCAGAAGAAGTAGAAGAAGGAGAAGGAGAAGGTGAAGTCTGGAGGGTGAAACAGAAGAAGCAGAAGAAGGAGAAGGAGAAGGTGAAGTCAGGAGGGTGAATCAGAAGAAGCAGAAGAAGGAGAAGGAGAAGGTGAAGTCTGGAGGGTGAATCAGAAGAAGCAGAATAAGGAGAAGGAGAAGGTGAAGTCTGGAGGGTGAATCAGAAGAAGCAGAATAAGGAGAAGGAGAAGGTGAAGTCTGGAGGGTGAATCAGAAGAAGCAGAAGAAGGAGAAGGAGAAGATGAAGTCTGGAGGGTGAATCAGAAGAAGTAGAAGAAGGAGAAGGAGAAGTTGAAGTCTGGCGGGTGAAGCAGAAGAAGTAGAAGAAGGAGAAGGAGAAGGTGAAGTCAGGAGGGTGAATCAGAAGAAGTAGAAGAAGGAGAAGGAGAAGGTGAAGTCAGGAGGGTGAATCAGAAGAAGCAGAAGAAGGAGAAGGAGAAGGTGAAGTCTGGAGGGTGAATCAGAAGAATCAGAAGAAGGAAAAGGAGAAGGTGAAGTCTGGAGGGTGAATCAGAAGAAGCAGAAGAAAGAGAAGGAGAAGGTGAAGTCTGGAGGGTGAAGAAGAAGAAACAGAAGAAGGAGAAGGAGAAGGTGAAGACTGGAGGGTGAATCAGAAGAAGTGGAAGAAGGAGAAGGAGAAGGTGAAGTCTGGAGGGTGAATCAGAAGAAGTAGAAGAAGGAGAAGGAGAAGGTGAAGTCTGGAGGGTGAATCAGAAGAAGCAGAAGAAGGAGAAGGAGAAGATGAAGTCTGGAGGGTGAATCAGAAGAAGTAGAAGAAGGAGAAGGAGAAGGTGAAGTCTGGAGGGTGAATCAGAAGAAGCAGAAGAAAGAGAAGGAGAAGGTGAAGTCTGGAGGGTGAATCAGAAGAAGTAGAAGAAGGAGAAGGAGAAGGTGAAGTCTGGAGGGTGAATCAGAAGAAGTAGAAGAAGGAGAAGGAGAAGGTGTAGTCTGGAGGGTGAATCAGAAGAAGTAGACGAAGGAGAAGGAGAAGGAGAAGTCTGGAGGGTGAATCAGAAGAAGCAGAAGAAGGAGAAGGAGAAGGTGAAGTCTGGAGGGTGAAGCAGAAGAGGTAGAAGAAGGAGAAGGAGAAGGTGAAGTCAGGAGGGTGAATCAGAAGAAGCAGAAGAAGGAGAAGGAGAAGGTGAAGTCTGGAGGGTGAATCAGAAGAATCAGAAGAAGGAGAAGGAGAAGGTGAAGTCTGGAGGGTGAATCAGAAGAAGCAGAAGAAGGAGAAGGAGAAGGTGAAGTCTGGAGGGTGAATCAGAAGAAGCAGAAGAAGGAGTAGGAGAAGGTGAAGTCAGGAGGGTGAATCAGAAGAAGCAGAAGAAGGAGAAGAAGAAGGTGAAGTTAGGAGGGTGAATCAGAAGAAGCAGAAGAAGGAGAAGGAGCAGGTGATGTCAGCGGGATGAAGCAGAAGAATTAGAAGAAGGAGAAGCAGAAGGTGAAGTCAGGACGGTGCAGCAGAAGAAGCAGAAGAAGGAGAAGGAGAAGGTGAAGTCTGGAGGGTGAATCAGAATAAGTAGAAGAAGGAGAAGGAGAAGGTCAAGTCTGGAGGGTGAATCAGAAGAAGTAGAAGAAGGAGAAGGAGAAGGTGAAGTCAGGAGGGTGAATCAGAAGAAGCAGAAGAAGGAGAAGGAGAAGGTGAAGTCTGGAGGGTGAATCAGAAGAAGGAGAAGGAGAAGGTGAAGTCTGGAGGGTGAATCAGAAGAAGCAGAAGAAAGAGAAGGAGAAGGTGAAGTCTGTAGGGTGAATCAGAAGAAGCAGAAGAAGGAGAAGGAGAAGGTGAAGTCAGGAGGGTGAATCAGAAGAAGCAGAAGAAGGAGAAGGAGAAGGTTAAGTTAGGAGGGTGAATCAGAAGAAGCAGAAGAAGGAGAAGGAGCAGGTGATGTCAGGGGGATGAAGCAGAAGAAGTAGAAGAAGGAGAAGGAGAAGATGAAATCTGGAGGGTGAATCAGAAGAAGTAGAAGAAGGAGAAGGAGAAGGTGAGGTCTGGAGGGTGAGTCAGAAGAAGTAGAAGAAGGAGAAGGAGAAGGTGAAGTATGGAGGGTGAAACAGAAGAAGCAGAAGAAGGAGAAGGAGAAGGTGAAGTCAGGAGGGTGAATCAGAAGAAGCAGAAGAAGGAGAAGGAGAAGGTGAAGTCTGGAGGGTGAATCAGAAGAAGCAGAATAAGGAGAAGGAGAAGGTGAAGTCTGGAGGGTGAATCAGAAGAAGCAGAATAAGGAGAAGGAGAAGGTGAAGTCTGGAGGGTGAATCAGAAGAAGCAGAAGAAGGAGAAGGAGAAGATGAAGTCTGGAGGGTGAATCAGAAGAAGTAGAAGAAGGAGAAGGAGAAGGTGAAGTCTGGCGGGTGAAGCAGAAGAAGTAGAAGAAGGAGAAGGAGGTGAAGTCAGGAGGGTGAATCAGAAGAAGTAGAAGAAGGAGAAGGAGAAGGTGAAGTCAGGAGGGTGAATCAGAAGAAGCAGAAGAAGGAGAAGGAGAAGGTGAAGTCTGGAGGGTGAATCAGAAGAATCAGAAGAAGGAAAAGGAGAAGGTGCAGTCTGGAGGGTGAATCAGAAGAAGCAGAAGAAAGAGAAGGAGAAGGTGAAGTCTGGAGGGTGAAGCAGAAGAAACAGAAGAAGGAGAAGGAGAAGGTGAAGACTGGAGGGTGAATCAGAAGAAGTGGAAGAAGGAGAAGGAGAAGGTGAAGTCTGGAGGGTGAATCAGAAGAAGTAGAAGAAGGAGAAGGAGAAGGTGAAGTCTGGAGGGTGAATCAGAAGAAGCAGAAGAAGGAGAAGGAGAAGATGAAGTCTGGAGGGTGAATCAGAAGAAGTAGAAGAAGGAGAAGGAGAAGGTGAAGTCTGGAGGGTGAATCAGAAGAAGCAGAAGAAAGAGAAGGAGAAGGTGAAGTCTGGAGGGTGAATCAGAAGAAGTAGAAGAAGGAGAAGGAGAAGGTGAAGTCTGGAGGGTGAATCAGAAGAAGCAGAAGAAGGAGAAGGAGAAGGTGAAGTCTGGAGGGGGAATCAGAAGAAGCAGAAGAAGGAGAAGGAGAAGGTGAAGTCTGGAGGGTGAATCAGAAGAAGCAGAAGAAGGAGAAGGAGAAGTTGAAGTCTGGAGGGTGAATCAGAAGAAGCAGAATAAGGAGAAGTGAAGGTGAAGTATGGAGGGTGAATCAGAAGAAGCATAAGAAGGAGAAGGAGAAGGTGAAGTCTGGAGGGTGAATCAGAAGAAGTAGAAGAAGGAGAAGGAGAAGGTGAAGTCTGGAGGGTGAAGCAGAAGAAGTAGAAGAAGGAGAAGGAGAAGGTGAAGTCAGGAGGGTGAATCAGAAGAAGTAGAAGAAGGAGAAGGAGAAGGTGAAGTCAGGAGGGTGAATCAGAAGAAGCAGAAGAAGGAGAAGGAGAAGGTGAAGTCTGGAGGGTGAATCAGAAGAAGCAGAATAAGGAGAAGGAGAAGGTGAAGTCTGGAGGGTGAATCAGAAGAAGCAGAATAAGGAGAAGGAGAAGGTGAAGTCTGGAGGGTGAAACAGAAGAAGCAGAAGAAGGAGAAGGAGAAGATGAATTCTGGAGGGTGAATCAGAAGAAGTAGAAGAAGGAGAAGGAGAAGGTGAAGTCTGGAGGGTGAAGCAGAAGAAGTAGAAGAAGGAGAAGGAGAAGGTGAAGTCAGGAGGGTGAATCAGAAGAAGTAGAAGAAGGAGAAGGAGAAGGTGAAGTCAGGAGGGTGAATCAGAAGAAGCAGAAGAAGGAGAAGGAGAAGGTGAAGTCTGGAGGGTGAATCAGAAGAATCAGAAGAAGGAGAAGGAGAAGGTGAAGTCTGGAGGGTGAATCAGAAGAAGCAGAAGAAAGAGAAGGAGAAGTTGAAGTCTGGAGGGTGAAGCAGAAGAAACAGAAGAAGGAGAAGGAGAAGGTGAAGACTGGAGGGTGAATCAGAAGAAGTGGAAGAAGGAGAAGGAGAAGGTGAAGTCTGGAGGGTGAATCAGAAGAAGTAGAAGAAGGAGAAAGAGAAGGTGAAGTCTGGAGGGTGAATCAGAAGAAGGAGAAGAAGGAGAAGGAGAAGGTGAAGTCTGGAGGGTGAATCAGAAGAAGCAGAAGAAGGAGAAGGAGAAGATGAAGTCTGGAGGGTGAATCAGAAGAAGTAGAAGAAGGAGAAGGAGAAGGTGAAGTCTGGAGGGTGAATCAGAAGTAGTAGAAGAAGGAGAAGGAGAAGGTGAAGTCTGGACGGTGTATCAGAAGAAACAGAAGAAGGAGAAGGAGAAGGTGAAGTCTGGAGGGTGAATCAGAAGAAGTAGAAGAAGGAGAAGGAGAAGGTGTAGTCTGGAGGGTGAATCAGAAGAAGTAGACGAAGGAGAAGGAGAAGGTGAAGTCTGGAGGGTGAATCAGAAGAAGCAGAAGAAGGAGATGGAGAAGGTGAAGTCTGGAGGGTGAATCAGAAGAAGTAGAAGAAGGAGAAGGAGAAGGTGAAGTCTGGAGGGTGAATCAGAAGAAGCAGAAGAAGGAGAAGGAGAAGGTGAAGTCTGGAGGGTGAATCAGAAGAAGCAGAAGAAGGAGAAGGAGAAGGTGAAGTCTGGAGGGTGAATCAGAAGAAGTAGAAGAAGGAGAAGGAGAAGGTGAAGTCTGGAGGGTGAATCAGAAGAAGTAGAAGAAGGAGAAGGAGAAGGTGAAGTCAGGAGGGTGAATCAGAAGAAGCAGAAGAAGGAGAAGGAGAAGGTGAAGTCTGGAGGGTGAATCAGAAGAATCAGAAGAAGGAGAAGGAGAAGGTGAAGTCTGGAGGGTGAATCAGAAGAAGCAGTAGAAAGAGAAGGAGAAGTTGAAGTCTGGAGGGTGAAGCAGAAGAAACAGAAGAAGGAGAAGGAGAAGGTGAAGACTGGAGGGTGAATCAGAAGAAGTGGAAGAAGGAGAAGGAGAAGGTGAAGTCTGGAGGGTGAATCAGAAGAAGTAGAAGAAGGAGAAAGAGAAGGTGAAGTCTGGAGGGTGAATCAGAAGAAGGAGAAGAAGGAGAAGGAGAAGGTGAAGTCTGGAGGGTGAATCAGAAGAAGCAGAAGAAGGAGAAGGAGAAGATGAAGTCTGGAGGGTGAATCAGAAGAAGTAGAAGAAGGAGAAGGAGAAGGTGAAGTCTGGAGGGTGAATCAGAAGTAGTAGAAGAAGGAGAAGGAGAAGGTGAAGTCTGGACGGTGTATCAGAAGAAACAGAAGAAGGAGAAGGAGAAGGTGAAGTCTGGAGGGTGAATCAGAAGAAGTAGAAGAAGGAGAAGGAGAAGGTGTAGTCTGGAGGGTGAATCAGAAGAAGTAGACGAAGGAGAAGGAGAAGGTGAAGTCTGGAGGGTGAATCAGAAGAAGCAGAAGAAGGAAATGGAGAAGGTGAAGTCTGGAGGGTGAATCAGAAGAAGTAGAAGAAGGAGAAGGAGAAGGTGAAGTCTGGAGGGTGAATCAGAAGAAGCAGAAGAAGGAGAAGGAGAAGGTGAAGTCTGGAGGGTGAATCAGAAGAAGCAGAAGAAGGAGAAGGAGAAGGTGAAGTCTGGAGGGTGAATCAGAAGAAGTAGAAGAAGGAGAAGGAGAAGGTGAAGTCTGGAGGGAGAATCAGAAGAAGTAGAAGAAGGAGAAGGAGAAGGTGAAGTCTGGAGGGTGAATCAGAAGAATCAGAAGAAGGAGAAGGAGAAGGTGAAGTCTGGAGGGTGAATCAGAAGAAGCAGAAGAAAGAGAAGGAGATGGTGAAGTCTGGAGGGTGAATCAGAAAAAGTAGAAGAAGGAGAAGGAGAAGGTGAAGTCTGGAGGGTGAATCAGAAGAAGCAGAGGAAGGAGAAGGAGAAGGTGAAGTCTGGAGGGTGAATCAGAAGAAGCAGAAGAAGTAGAAGGAGAAGGTGAAGTCTGGAGGGTGAATCAGAAGAAGCAGAAGAAGGAGAAGGAGAAGGTGAAGTCTGGAGGGTGAATGAGAAGAAGCAGAATAAGGAGAAGGAGAAGGTGAAGTCTGGAGGGTGAATCAGAAGAAGCAGAAGAAGGAGAAGGAGAAGGTGAAGTCTGGAGGGTGAATCAGAAGAAGTAGAAGAAGGAGAAGGAGCAGGTGAAGTCTGGAGGGTGAAGCAGAAGAAGGAGAAGGAGAAGGTGAAGTCAGGAGGGTGAATCAGAAGAAGTAGAAGAAGGAGAAGGAGAAGGTGAAATCAGGAGGGTGAATCAGAAGAAGCAGAAGAAGGAGAAGGAGAAGGTGAAGTCTGTAGGGTGAATCAGAAGAATCAGAAGAAGGAGAAGGAGAAGGTGAAGTCTGGAGGGTGAATCAGAAGAAGCAGAAGAAAGAGAAGGAGAAGGTGAAGTCTGGAGGGTGAAGCAGAAGAAACAGAAGAAGGAGAAGGAGAAGGTGAAGACTGGAGGGTGAATCAGAAGAAGTAGAAGAAGGAGAAGGAGAAGGTGAAGTCTGGAGGGTGAATCAGAAGAAGTAGAAGAAGGAGAAGGAGAAGGTGAAGTCTGGAGGGTGAATCAGAAGAAGCAGAAGAAGGAGAAGGAGAAGGTGAAGTCTGGAGGGTGAATCAGAAGAAGCAGAAGAAGGAGAAGGAGAAGATGAAGTCTGGAGGGTGAATCAGAAGAAGTAGAAGAAGGAGAAGGAGAAGGTGAGGTCTGGAGGGTGAATCAGAAGAAGCAGAAGAAGGAGAAGGAGAAGGTGAAGTCTGGAGGGTGAATCAGAAGAAGCAGAAGAAGGAGAAGGAGAAGGTGAAGTCTGGAGGGTGAATCAGAAGAAACAGAAGAAGGAGAAGGAGAAGGTGAAGTCTGGAGGGTGAATCAGAAGAAGTAGAAGAAGGAGAAAGAGAAGGTGTAGTCTGGAGGGTGAATCAGAAGAAGCAGAAGAAGGAGAAGGAGAAGGTGAAGTCTGGAGGGTGAATCAGAAGAAGCAGAAGAAGGAGAAGGAGAAGGTGAAGTCTGGAGGGTGAATCAGAAGAAGCAGAAGAAGGAGAAGGAGAAGGTGAAGTCAGGCGGGTGAATCAGAAGAAGCAGAAGAAGGAGAAGGAGAAGGTGAAGTTAGGAGGGTGAATCAGAAGAAGCAGAAGAAGGAGAAGGAGAAGATGAAGTCTGGAGGGTGAATCAGAAGAAGCAGAAGAAGGAGAAGGAGAAGATGAAGTCTGGAGGGTGAATCAGAAGAAGTAGAAGAAGGAGAAGGAGAAGGTGAAGTCTGGCGGGTGAAGCAGAAGAAGTAGAAGAAGGAGAAGGAGGTGAAGTCAGGAGGGTGAATCAGAAGAAGTAGAAGAAGGAGAAGGAGAAGGTGAAGTCAGGAGGGTGAATCAGAAGAAGCAGAAGAAGGAGAAGGAGAAGGTGAAGTCTGGAGGGTGAATCAGAAGAATCAGAAGAAGGAAAAGGAGAAGGTGCAGTCTGGAGGGTGAATCAGAAGAAGCAGAAGAAAGAGAAGGAGAAGGTGAAGTCTGGAGGGTGAAGCAGAAGAAACAGAAGAAGGAGAAGGAGAAGGTGAAGACTGGAGGGTGAATCAGAAGAAGTGGAAGAAGGAGAAGGAGAAGGTGAAGTCTGGAGGGTGAATCAGAAGAAGTAGAAGAAGGAGAAGGAGAAGGTGAAGTCTGGAGGGTGAATCAGAAGAAGCAGAAGAAGGAGAAGGAGAAGATGAAGTCTGGAGGGTGAATCAGAAGAAGTAGAAGAAGGAGAAGGAGAAGGTGAAGTCTGGAGGGTGAATCAGAAGAAGCAGAAGAAAGAGAAGGAGAAGGTGAAGTCTGGAGGGTGAATCAGAAGAAGTAGAAGAAGGAGAAGGAGAAGGTGAAGTCTGGAGGGTGAATCAGAAGAAGCAGAAGAAGGAGAAGGAGAAGGTGAAGTCTGGAGGGTGAATCAGAAGAAGCAGAAGAAGGAGAAGGAGAAGGTGAAGTCTGGAGGGTGAATCAGAAGAAGCAGAAGAAGGAGAAGGAGAAGTTGAAGTCTGGAGGGTGAATCAGAAGAAGCAGAATAAGGAGAAGTGAAGGTGAAGTATGGAGGGTGAATCAGAAGAAGCATAAGAAGGAGAAGGAGAAGGTGAAGTCTGGAGGGTGAATCAGAAGAAGTAGAAGAAGGAGAAGGAGAAGGTGAAGTCTGGAGGGTGAAGCAGAAGAAGTAGAAGAAGGAGAAGGAGAAGGTGAAGTCAGGAGGGTGAATCAGAAGAAGTAGAAGAAGGAGAAGGAGAAGGTGAAGTCAGGAGGGTGAATCAGAAGAAGCAGAAGAAGGAGAAGGAGAAGGTGAAGTCTGGAGGGTGAATCAGAAGAAGCAGAATAAGGAGAAGGAGAAGGTGAAGTCTGGAGGGTGAATCAGAAGAAGCAGAATAAGGAGAAGGAGAAGGTGAAGTCTGGAGGGTGAAACAGAAGAAGCAGAAGAAGGAGAAGGAGAAGATGAATTCTGGAGGGTGAATCAGAAGAAGTAGAAGAAGGAGAAGGAGAAGGTGAAGTCTGGAGGGTGAAGCAGAAGAAGTAGAAGAAGGAGAAGGAGAAGGTGAAGTCAGGAGGGTGAATCAGAAGAAGTAGAAGAAGGAGAAGGAGAAGGTGAAGTCAGGAGGGTGAATCAGAAGAAGCAGAAGAAGGAGAAGGAGAAGGTGAAGTCTGGAGGGTGAATCAGAAGAATCAGAAGAAGGAGAAGGAGAAGGTGAAGTCTGGAGGGTGAATCAGAAGAAGCAGAAGAAAGAGAAGGAGAAGTTGAAGTCTGGAGGGTGAAGCAGAAGAAACAGAAGAAGGAGAAGGAGAAGGTGAAGACTGGAGGGTGAATCAGAAGAAGTGGAAGAAGGAGAAGGAGAAGGTGAAGTCTGGAGGGTGAATCAGAAGAAGTAGAAGAAGGAGAAGGAGAAGGTGAAGTCTGGAGGGTGAATCAGAAGAAGGAGAAGAAGGAGAAGGAGAAGGTGAAGTCTGGAGGGTGAATCAGAAGAAGCAGAAGAAGGAGAAGGAGAAGATGAAGTCTGGAGGGTGAATCAGAAGAAGTAGAAGAAGGAGAAGGAGAAGGTGAAGTCTGGAGGGTGAATCAGAAGTAGTAGAAGAAGGAGAAGGAGAAGGTGAAGTCTGGACGGTGTATCAGAAGAAACAGAAGAAGGAGAAGGAGAAGGTGAAGTCTGGAGGGTGAATCAGAAGAAGTAGAAGAAGGAGAAGGAGAAGGTGTAGTCTGGAGGGTGAATCAGAAGAAGTAGACGAAGGAGAAGGAGAAGGTGAAGTCTGGAGGGTGAATCAGAAGAAGCAGAAGAAGGAGATGGAGAAGGTGAAGTCTGGAGGGTGAATCAGAAGAAGTAGAAGAAGGAGAAGGAGAAGGTGAAGTCTGGAGGGTGAATCAGAAGAAGCAGAAGAAGGAGAAGGAGAAGGTGAAGTCTGGAGGGTGAATCAGAAGAAGCAGAAGAAGGAGAAGGAGAAGGTGAAGTCTGGAGGGTGAATCAGAAGAAGTAGAAGAAGGAGAAGGAGAAGGTGAAGTCTGGAGGGAGAATCAGAAGAAGTAGAAGAAGGAGAAGGAGAAGGTGAAGTCTGGAGGGTGAATCAGAAGAATCAGAAGAAGGAGAAGGAGAAGGTGAAGTCTGGAGGGTGAATCAGAAGAAGCAGAAGAAAGAGAAGGAGATGGTGAAGTCTGGAGGGTGAATCAGAAAAAGTAGAAGAAGGAGAAGGAGAAGGTGAAGTCTGGAGGGTGAATCAGAAGAAGCAGAGGAAGGAGAAGGAGAAGGTGAAGTCTGGAGGGTGAATCAGAAGAAGCAGAAGAAGTAGAAGGAGAAGGTGAAGTCTGGAGGGTGAATCAGAAGAAGCAGAAGAAGGAGAAGGAGAAGGTGAAGTCTGGAGGGTGAATGAGAAGAAGCAGAATACGGAGAAGGAGAAGGTGAAGTCTGGAGGGTGAATCAGAAGAAGCAGAAGAAGGAGAAGGAGAAGGTGAAGTCTGGAGGGTGAATCAGAAGAAGTAGAAGAAGGAGAAGGAGCAGGTGAAGTCTGGAGGGTGAAGCAGAAGAAGGAGAAGGAGAAGGTGAAGTCAGGAGGGTGAATCAGAAGAAGTAGAAGAAGGAGAAGGAGAAGGTGAAATCAGGAGGGTGAATCAGAAGAAGCAGAAGAAGGAGAAGGAGAAGGTGAAGTCTGTAGGGTGAATCAGAAGAATCAGAAGAAGGAGAAGGAGAAGGTGAAGTCTGGAGGGTGAATCAGAAGAAGCAGAAGAAAGAGAAGGAGAAGGTGAAGTCTGGAGGGTGAAGCAGAAGAAACAGAAGAAGGAGAAGGAGAAGGTGAAGACTGGAGGGTGAATCAGAAGAAGTAGAAGAAGGAGAAGGAGAAGGTGAAGTCTGGAGGGTGAATCAGAAGAAGTAGAAGAAGGAGAAGGAGAAGGTGAAGTCTGGAGGGTGAATCAGAAGAAGCAGAAGAAGGAGAAGGAGAAGGTGAAGTCTGGAGGGTGAATCAGAAGAAACAGAAGAAGGAGAAGGAGAAGGTGAAGTCTGGAGGGTGAATCAGAAGAAGTAGAAGAAGGAGAAAGAGAAGGTGTAGTCTGGAGGGTGAATCAGAAGAAGCAGAAGAAGGAGAAGGAGAAGGTGAAGTCTGGAGGGTGAATCAGAAGAAGCAGAAGAAGGAGAAGGAGAAGGTGAAGTCTGGAGGGTGAATCAGAAGAAGCAGAAGAAGGAGAAGGAGAAGGTGAAGTCAGGCGGGTGAATCAGAAGAAGCAGAAGAAGGAGAAGGAGAAGGTGAAGTTAGGAGGGTGAATCAGAAGAAGCAGAAGAAGGAGAAGGAGCAGGTGATGTCAGGGGGATGAAGCAGAATAAGTAGAAGAAGGAGAAGGAGAAGGTGAAGTCAGGATGGTGAATCAGAAGAAGGAAAAGAAGGAGAAGGAGAAGGTGAAGTCAGGAGGGTGAATAAGAAGAAGCAGAAGAAGGAGAAGGAGAAGGTGAAGTCTGGAGGGTGAATCAGAAGAAGTAGAAGAAGGAAAAGGAGAAGGTCAAGTCTGGAGGGTGAATCAGAAGAAGTAGAAGAAGGAGAAGGAGAAGGTGAAGTCTGGAGGGTGAAGCAGAAGAAGTAGAAGAAGGAGAAGGAGAAGGTGAAGTCAGGATGGTGAATCAGAAGAAGTAGAAGAAGGAGAAGGAGAAGGTGAAGTCAGGAGGGTGAATCAGAAGAAGCAGAAGAAGGAGAAGGAGAAGGTGAAGTCTGGAGGGTGAATCAGAAGAATCAGAAGAAGGAGAAGGAGAAGGTGAAGTCTGGAGGGTGAATCAGAAGAAGCAGAAGAAAGAGAAGGAGAAGGTGAAGTCTGGAGGGTGAATCAGAAGAAGTAGAAGAAGGAGAAGGAGAAGGTGAAGTCTGGAGGGTGAATCAGAAGAAGCAGAAGAAGGAGAAGGAGAAGGTGAAGTCTGGAGGGTGAATCAGAAGAAGCAGAAGAAGGAGAAGGAGAAGGTGAAGTCTGCAGGGTGAATCAGAAGAAGCAGAAGAAGGAGAAGGAGAAGGTGAAGTCTGGAGGGTGAATCAGAAGAAGCAGAATAAGGAGAAGGAGAAGGTGAAGTCTGGAGGGTGAATCAGAAGAAGCAGAAGAAGGAGAAGGAGAAGGTGAAGTCTGGAGGGTGAATCAGAAGAGGTAGAAGAAGGAGAAGGAGAAGCTAAAGTCTGGAGGGTGAAGCAGGAGAATTAGAAGATGGAGAAGGAGAAGGTGAAGTCAGGAGGGTGAATCAGAAGAAGTAGAAGAAGGAGAAGGAGAAGGTGAAGTCAGGAGGGTGAATCAGAAGAAGCAGAAGATGGAGAAGGAGAAGGTGAAGTCTGGAGGGTGAATCAGAAGAATCAGAAGAAGGAGAAGGAGAAGGTGAAGTCTGGAGGGTGAATCAGAAGAAGCAGAGGAAGGAGAAGGAGAAGGTGAAGTCTGGAGGGTGAATCAGAAGAAGCAGAATAAGGAGAAGGAGAAGGTGAAGTCTGGAGGGTGAATCAGAAGAAGCAGAATAAGGAGAAGGAGAAGGTGAAGTCTGGAGGGTGAATCAGAAGAAGCAGAAGAAGGAGAAGGAGAAGGTGAAGTCTGGAGGGTGAATCAGAAGAAGTAGAATAAGGAGAAGGAGAAGGTGAAGTCTGGAGGGTGAAGCAGAAGAAGTAGAAGAAGGAGAAGGAGAAGGTGAAGTCAGTTGGGTGAATCAGAAGAAGTAGAAGAAGGAGAAGGAGAAGGTGAAGTCAGGAGGGTGAATCAGAAGAAGCAGAAGAAGGAGAAGGAGAAGGTGAAGTCTGGAGGGTGAATCAGAAGAATCAGAAGAAGGAGAAGGAGAAGGTGAAGTCTGGAGGGTGAATCAGAAGAAGCAGAAGAAAGAGAAGGAGAAGGTGAAGTCTGGAGGGTGAAGCAGAAGAAACAGAAGAAGGAGAAGGAGAAGGTGAAGACTGGAGGGTGAATCAGAAGAAGTATAAGAAGGAGAAGGAGAAGGTGAAGTCTGGAGGGTGAATCAGAAGAAGTAGAAGAAGGAGAAGGAGAAGGTGAAGTTTGGAGGGTGAATCAGAAGAAGCAGAAGAAGGAGAAGGAGAAGGTGAAGTCTGGAGGGTGAATCAGAAGAAGCAGAAGAAGGAGAAGGAGAAGATGAAGTCTGGAGGGTGAATCAGAAGAAGTAGAAGAAGGAGAAGGAGAAGGTGAAGTCTGGAGGGTGAATCAGAAGTAGTAGAAGAAGGAGAAGGAGAAGGTGAAGTCTGGAGGGTGAATCAGAAGAAACAGAAGAAGGAGAAGGAGAAGGTGAAGTCTGGAGGGTGAATCAGAAGAAGTAGAAGAAGGAGAAGGAGAAGGTGTAGTCTGGAGGGTGAATCAGAAGAAGTAGACGAAGGAGAAGGAGAAGGTGAAGTCTGGAGGGTGAATCAGAAGAAGCAGAAGAAGGAGAAGGAGAAGGTTAAGTCTGGAGGGTGAATCAGAAGAAGCAGAAGAAGGAGAAGGAGAAGGTGAAGTCTGGAGGGTGATTCAGAAGAAGCAGAATAAGGAGAAGGTGAAGGTGAAGTCTGGAGGGTGAATCAGAAGAAGCAGAAGAAGGAGAAGGAGAAGGTGAAGTCTGGAGGGTGAATCAGAAGAAGTAGAAGAAGGAGAAGGAGAAGGTGAGGTCTGGAGGGTGAATCAGAAGAAGCAGAAGAAGGAGAAGGAGAAGGTGAAGTCTGAAGGGTGAATCAGAAGAAGCAGAAGAAGGAGAAGGAGAAGGTGAAGTCTGGAGGGTGAATCAGAAGAAGCAGAAGAAGGAGAAGGAGAAGGTGAAGTCTGGAGGGTGAATCAGGAGAAGCAGAAGAAGGAGAAGTAGAAGGTGAAGTCTGGAGGGTAAATCAGAAGAAGATGAAGAAGGAGAAGGAGAAGGTGAAGTCTGGAGGGTGAATCAGAAGAAGTAGAAGAAGGAGAAGGAGAAGGTGAAGTCTGGAGGGTGAATCAGAAGAAGCAGAAGAAGGAGAAGGAGAAGGTGAAGTCTGGAGGGTGAATCAGAAGAAGCAGAACAAGGAGAAGGAGAAGATGAAGTCTGGAGGGTGAATCAGAAGAAGTAGAAGAAGGAGAAGGAGAAGGTGAAGTCTGGAGGGTGAATCAGAAGAAGCAGAAGAAGGAGAAGGAGAAGATGAAGTCTGGAGGGTGAATCAGAAGAAGCAGAAGAAGGAGAAGCAGAAGGTGAAGTCTGGAGGGTGAATCAGAAGAAGCAGAATAAGGAGAAGGAGAAGGTGAAGTCTGGAGGGTGAATCAGAAGAAGCAGAAGAAGGAGAAGGAGAAGGTGAAGTCTGGAGGGTGAATCAGAAGAAGTAGAAGAAGGAGAAGGAGAAGGTGGAGTCTGGAGGGTGAAGCAGAAGAAGTAGAAGAAGGAGAAGGAGAAGGTGAAGTCAGGAGGGTGAATCAGAAGAAGCAGAAGAAGGAGAAGGAGAAGGTGAAGTCAGGAGGGTGAATCAGAAGAAGCAGAAGAAGGAGAAGGAGAAGGTGAAGTCTGGAGGGTGAATCAGAAGAAGCAGAAGAAGGAGAAGGAGAAGGTGAAGACTGGAGGGTAAATCAGAAGAAGTAGAAGAAGGAGAAGGAGAAGGTGAAGTCTGGAGGGTGAATCAGAAGAAGTAGAAGAAGGAGAAGGAGTAGGCGAAGTCTGGAGGGTGAATCAGAAGAAGCAGAAGAAGGAGAAGGAGAAGGTGAAGTCTGAAGGGTGAATCAGAAGAAGCAGAAGAAGGAGAAGGAGAAGGTGAAGTCTGGAGGGTGAATCAGAAGAAGCAGAAGAAGGAGAAGGAGAAGGTGAAGTCTGGAGGGTGAATCAGGAGAAGCAGAAGAAGGAGAAGTAGAAGGTGAAGTCTGGAGGGTGAATCAGAAGAAGTTGAAGAAGGAGAAGGAGAAGGTGAAGTCTGGAGGGTGAATCAGAAGAAGTAGAAGAAGGAGAAGGAGAAGGTGAAGGCTGGAGGGTGAATCAGAAGAAGCAGAAGAAGGAGAAGGAGAAGGTGAAGTCTGGAGGGTGAATCAGATGAAGCAGAAGAAGGAGAAGGAGAAGATGAAGTCTGGAGGGTGAATCAGAAGAAGTAGAAGAAGGAGAAGGAGAAGGTGAAGTCTGGAGGGTGAATCAGAAGAAGCAGAAGAAGGAGAAGGAGAAGGTGAAGTCTGGAGGGTGAATCAGAAGAAGCAGAAGAAGGAGAAGCAGAAGGTGAAGTCTGGAGGGTGAATCAGAAGAAGCAGAATAAGGAGAAGGAGAAGGTGAAGTCTGGAGGGTGAATCAAAAGAAGCAGAAGAAGGAGAAGGAGAAGGTGAAGTCTGGAGGGTGAATCAGAAGAAGTAGAAGAAGGAGAAGGAGAAGGTGAAGTCTGCAGGGTGAAGCAGAAGAAGTAGAAGAAGGAGAAGGAGAAGGTGAAGTCAGGAGGGTGAATCAGAAGAAGCAGAAGAAGGAGAAGGAGAAGGTGAAGTCAGGAGGGTGAATCAGAAGAAGCAGAAGAAGGAGAAGGAGAAGGTGAAGTCTGGAGGGTGAATCAAAAGAAGCAGAAGAAGGAGAAGGAGAAGGTGAAGACTGGAGGGTAAATCAGAAGAAGTAGAAGAAGGAGAAGGAGAAGGTGAAGTCTGGAGGGTGAATCAGAAGGAGTAGAAGAAGGAGAAGGAGTAGGCGAAGTCTGGAGGGTGAATCAGAAGAAGCAGAAGAAGGAGAAGGAGAAGGTGAAGTCTGGAGGGTGAATCAGAAGAAGCAGAAGAAGGAGAAGGAGAAGATGAAGTCTGGAGGGTGAATCAGAAGAAGTAGAAGAAGGAGAAGGAGAAGGTGAGGTCTGGAGGTTGAATCAGAAGAAGCAGAAGAAGGAGAAGTAGAAGGTGAAGTCTGGAGGCTGAATCAGAAGAAGTAGACGAAGGAGAATGAGAAGGTGAAGTCTGGAGGGTGAATCAGAAGAAGCAGAAGAAGTAGAAGGAGAAGGTGAAGTCTGAAGGGTGAATCAGAAGAAGCAGAAGAAGGAGAAGGAGAAGGTGAAGTCTGGAGGGTGAATCAGAAGAAGCAGAAGAAGGAGAAGGAGAAGGTGAAGTCTGGAGGGTGAATCAGAAGAAGCAGAAGAAGGAGAAGTAGAAGGTGAAGTCTGGAGGCTGAATCAGAAGAAGTAGACGAAGGAGAATGAGAAGGTGAAGTCTGGAGGGTGAATCAGAAGAAGCAGAAGAAGTAGAAGGAGAAGGTAAAGTCTGGAGGGTGAATCAGAAGAAGTAGAAGAAGGAGAAGGAGAAGGTGAAGTCTGGAGGGTGAATCAGAAGAAGCAGAAGAAGGAGAAGGAGAAGGTGAATTCTGGGGGGTGCATCAGAAGAAGCAGAAGAAGGAGAGGGAGAAGGTGAAGTCTGGAGGGTGAATCAGAAGAAGCAGAAGAAGGAGAAGGAGAAGGTGAAGTCTGGAGGGTGAATCAGAAGAAGGAGAAGAAGTAGAAGGAGAAGGTGAGGTCTGGAGGGTGAATCAGAAGAAGTAGAAGAAGGAGAAGGAGAAGGTGAAGTCTGGAGGGTGAATCAGAAGAAGCAGAAGAAGGAGAAGGAGAAGGTGAAGTCAGGAGGGTGAATCAGAAGAAGCAGAAGAAGGAGAAGGAGAAGGTGAAGTCTGGAGGGTGAATCAGAAGAAGCAGAAGAAGGAGAAGGAGAAGGTGAAGACTGGAGGGTGAATCAGAAGAAGTAGAAGAAGGAGAAGAAGAAGGTGAAGTCTGGAGGGTGAATCAGAAGAAGTAGAAGAAGGAGAAGGAGAAGGCGAAGTCTGGAGGGTGAATCAGAAGAAGCAGAAGAAGGAGAAGGAGAAGGTAAAGTCTGGAGGGTGAATCAGAAGAAGCAGAAGAAGGAGAAGGAGAAGATGAAGTCTGGAGGGTGAATCAGAAGAAGTAGAAGAAGGAGAAGGAGAAGGTGAGGTCTGGAGGGTGAATCAGAAGAAGCAGAAGAAGGAGAAGGAGAAGGTGAAGTCTGAAGGGTGTATCAGAAGAAGCAGAAAAAGGAGAAGGAGAAGGTGAAGTCTGGAGGGTGAATCAGAAGAAGCAGAAGAAGGAGAAGGAGAAGGTGAAGGCTGGAGGGTGAATTAGAAGAAGCAGAAGAAGGAGAAGTAGAAGGTGAAATCTGGAGGGTGAATCAGAAGAAGTTGAAGAAGGAGAAGGAGAAGGTGAAGTCTGGAGGGTGAATCAGAAGAAGTAGAAGAAGGAGAAGGAGAAGGTGAAGTCTGGAGGGTGAATCAGAAGAAGCAGAAGAAGGAGAAGGAGAAGGTGAAGCCTGGAGGGTGAATCAGAAGAAGCAGAAGAAGGAGAAGGAGAAGATGAAGTCTGGAGGGTGAATCAGAAGAAGTAGAAGAAGGAGAAGGAGAATGTGAAGTCTGGAGGGTGAATCAGAAGAAGCAGAAGAAGGAGAAGGAGAAGGTGAAGTCTGGAGGGTGAATCAGAAGAAGCAGAAGAAGGAGAAGGAGAAGGTGAAGTCTGGAGGGTGAATCAGAAGAAGCAGAAGAAGGAGAAGGAGAAGGAGAAGTCTGGAGGGTGAATCAGAAGAAGCAGAATAAGCAGAAGGAGAAGGTGAAGTCTGGAGGGTGAATCAGAAGAAGCAGAAGAAGGAGAAGGAGAAGGTGAAGTCTGGAGGGTGAATCAGAAGAAGTAGAAGAAGGAGTAGGAGAAGGTGAAGTCTGGAGGGTGAAGCAGAAGAAGTAGAAGAAGGAGAAGGAGAATGTGAAGTCAGGAGGGTGAATCAGAAGAAGTAGAAGAAGGAGAAGGAGAGGGTGAAGTCAGGAGGGTGAATCAGAAGAAGCAGAAGAAGGAGAAGGAGAAGGTGAAGTCTGGAGGGTGAATCAAAAGAATCAGAAGAAGGAGAAGGAGAAGGTGAAGTCTGGAGGGTGAATCAGAAGAAGCAGAAGAAGGAGAAGGAGAATGTGAAGACTGGAGGGTGAATCAGAAGAAGGAGAAGAAGGAGAAGAAGAAGGTGAAGTCTGGAGGGTTATTCAGAAGAAGTAGAAGAAGGAGAAAGAGAAGGTGAAGTCTGGAGGGTGAATCAGAAGAAGCAGAAGAAGGAGAAGGAGAAGGTGAGGTCTGGAGGGTGAATCAGAAGAAGCAGAAGAAGGAGAAGGAGAAGGTGAAGTCTGAAGGGTGAATCAGAAGAAGCAGAAAAAGGAGAAGGAGAAGGTGAAGTCTGGAGGGTGAATCAGAAGAAGCAGAAGAAGGAGAAGGAGAAGGTGAAGTCTGGAGGGTGAATTAGAAGAAGCAGAAGAAGGAGAAGTAGAAGGTGAAATCTGGAGGGTGAATCAGAAGAAGTTGAAGAAGGAGAAGGAGAAGGTGAAGTCTGGAGGGTGAATCAGAAGAAGCAGAAGAAGGAGAAGGAGAAGGTGAAGCCTGGAGGGTGAATCAGAAGAAGCAGAAGAAAGAGAAGGAGAAGATGAAGTCTGGAGGGTGAATCAGAAGAAGTAGAAGAAGGAGAAGGAGAATGTGAAGTCTGGAGGGTGAATCAGAAGAAGCAGAAGAAGGAGAAGGAGAAGGTGAAGTCTGGAGGGTGAATCAGAAGAAGCAGAAGAAGGAGAAGGAGAAGGTGAAGTCTGGAGGGTGAATCAGAAGAAGCAGAAGAAGGAGAAGGAGAAGGAGAAGTCTGGAGGGTGAATCAGAAGAAGCAGAATAAGGAGAAGGAGAAGGTGAAGTCTGGAGGGTGAATCAGAAGAAGCAGAAGAAGGAGAAGGAGAAGGTGAAGTCTGGAGGGTGAATCAGAAGAAGTAGAAGAAGGAGTAGGAGAAGGTGAAGTCTGGAGGGTGAAGCAGAAGAAGTAGAAGAAGGAGAAGGAGAATGTGAAGTCAGGAGGGTGAATCAGAAGAAGTAGAAGAAGGAGAAGGAGAGGGTGAAGTCAGGAGGGTGAATCAGAAGAAGCAGAAGAAGGAGAAGGAGAAGGTGAAGTCTGGAGGGTGAATCAAAAGAATCAGAAGAAGGAGAAGGAGAAGGTGAAGTCTGGAGGGTGAATCAGAAGAAGCAGAAGAAGGAGAAGGAGAAGGTGAAGACTGGAGGGTGAATCAGAAGAAGGAGAAGAAGGAGAAGAAGAAGGTGAAGTCTGGAGGGTTATTCAGAAGAAGTAGAAGAAGGAGAAGGAGAAGGTGAAGTCTGGAGGGTGAATCAGAAGAAGCAGAAGAAGGAGAAGGAGAAGATGAAGTCTGGAGGGTGAATCAGAAGAAGTAGAAGAAGGAGAGGGAGAAGGTGAGGTCTGGAGGGTGATTCAGAAGAAGCAGAAGAAGGAGAAGGAGAAGGTGAAGTCTGGAGGGTGAATCAGAAGAAGCAGAAGAAGGAGAAGGAGAAGGTGAAGTCTGGAGGGTGAATCAGAAGAAGTAGAAGAAGGAGAAGGAGAAGGTGAAGTCAGGAGGGTGAAGCAGAAGAAGCAGAAGAAGGAGAAGGAGAAGGTGATGTCAGTGGGGTGAAGCAGAAGAAGTAGAAGAAGGAGAAGGAGAAGGTGAAGTCAGGAGGGTGAAGCAGAAGAAGCAGAAGAAGGAGAAGGAGAAGGTGAAGTCTGGAGGGCGCAGCAGAAGAAGCAGAAGAAGGAGAACGAGAAGGTGAAGTCTGGAGGGTGAAGCAGAAGAAGCAGAAGAAGGAGAAGGAGAAGGTGAAGTCTGGAGGGTGAATCAGAAGAAGTAGAAGAAGGAGAAGGAGAAGGTGAAGTCAGGAGGGTGAAGCAGAAGAAGCAGAAGAAGGAGAAGGAGAAGGTGATGTCTGGAGGGTGAAGCAGAAGAAGCAGAAGAAGGAGAAGGAGAAGGTGAAGTCTGGAGGGCGAAGCAGAAGAAGCAGAAGAAGGAGAAGGAGAAGGTGAAGTCTGGAGGGTGAAGCAGAAGAAGCAGAAGAAGGAGAAGGAGAAGGTGAAGTCTGGAGGGTGAATCAGAAGAAGAAGAAGAAGGAGAAGGAGAAGGTGAAGTCAGGAGGGTGAAGCAGAAGAAGCAGAAGAAGGAGAAGGAGAAGGTGAAGGCTGGAGGGTGAAGCAGAAGAAGCAGAAGAAGGAGAAGGAGAAGGTGAAGTCTGGAGGGTGAAGCAGAAGAAGCAGAAGAAGGAGAAGGAGAAGGTGAAGTCAGGAGGGTGAATCATAAGAAGTAGAAGAAGGAGAAGGAGAAGGTGAAGTCTGGAGGGTGAATCAGAAGAAGTAGAAGAAGGAGAAGGAGAAGCTGATGTCTGGAGGGTGAATCAGAAGAAGTAGAAGAAGGAGAAGGAGAAGGTGAAGTCTGGAGCGTGAATCAGAAGAAGCAGAAGAAGGAGAAGGAGAAGGTGAAGTCTGGAGGGAGAAGCAGAAGAAGTAGAAGAAGGAGAAGGAGAAGGTGAAGTCTGGAGGGTGAATCAGAAGAAGTAGAAGAACGAGAAGCAGAAGGTGAAGTCTGGAGGGTGAATCAGAAGAAGTAGAAGAAGGAGAAGGAGAAGGTGAAGTCTGGAGGGTGAATCAGAAGAAGCAGAAGAAGGAGAAGGAGAAGGTGAAGTTTGGAGGGTGAATCAGAAGAAGTGGAAGAAGGAGAAGGAGAAGGTGTAGTCTGGAGGGTGAATCAGAAGAAGCAGACGAAGGAGAAGGAGAAGGTGAAGTCTGGAGGGTGAATCAGAAGAAGCAGAAGAAGGAGAAGGAGAAGGTGAAGTCTGGAGGGTGAATTAGAAGAAGTACAAGAAGGAGAAGGAGAAGGTGAAGTCTGGAGGGTGAATCAGAAGAAGCAGAAGAAGGAGAAGGAGAAGGTGAAGTCAGGAGGGTGAATCAGGAGAAGCAGAAGAAGGAGAAGGAGAAGGTGAAGTTTGGAGGGTGAATCAGAAGACGCAGAAGAAGGAGAAGGAGAAGGTGAAGACTGGAGGGTGAATCAGAAGAAGTAGAAGAAGGAGAAGGAGAAGGTGAAGTCTGGAGGGTGAATCAGAAGAAGTAGAAGAAGGAGAAGGAGAAGGCGAAGTCTGGAGGGTGAATCAGAAGAAGCAGAAGAAGGAGAAGGAGAAGGTGAAGTCTGGAGGGTGAATCAGAAGAAGCAAAAGAAGGAGAAGGAGAAGATGAAGTCTGGAGGGTGAATCAGAAGAAGTTGAAGAAGGAGAAGGAGAAGATGAGGTCTGGAGGGTGAATCAGAAGAAGCAGAAGAAGGAGAAGGAGAAGGTGAAGTCTGAAGGGTGAATCAAAAGAAGCAGAAGAAGGAGAAGGAGAAGGTGAAGTCTGGAGGGTGAATCAGAAGAAGCAGAAGAAGGAGGAGGAGAAGGTGAAGTCTGGAGGGTGAATCAGAAGAAGCAGAAGAAGGAGAAGGAGAAGGTGAAGTCTGGTGGGTGAATCAGAAGAAGTAGAAGAAGGAGAAGGAGAAGGTGAAGTCTGGAGGGTGAATCAGAAGAAGTAGAAGAAGGAGAAGGAGAAGGTGATGTCAGGAGGGTGAATCAGAAAAAGCAGAAGAAGGAGAAGGAGAAGGTGAAGTCTGGAGGGTGAAGCAGAAGAAGTAGCAGAAGGAGAAGGAGAAGGTGAAGTCAGGAGGGTGAAGCAGAAGAAGTAGAAGAAGGAGAAGGAGAGGGTGAAGTCTGGAGGGTGAATCAGAAGAAGTTGAAGAAGGAGAAGAAGAAGGTGAAGTCTGGAGGGTTATTCAGAAGAAGTAGAAGAAGGAGAAAGAGAAGGTGAAGTCTGGAGGGTGAATCAGAAGAAGCAGAAAAGGAGAAGGAGAAGGTGAAGTCTGGAGGGTGAATCAGAAGAAGCAGAAGAAGGAGAAGGAGAAGATGAAGTCTGGAGGGTGAATCAGAAGAAGTAGAAGAAGGAGAGGGAGAAGGTGAGGTCTGGAGGGTGAATCAGAAGAAGCAGAAGAAGGAGAAGGAGAAGGTGAAGTCTGGAGGGTGAATCAGAAGAAGCAGAAGAAGGAGAAGGAGAAGGTGAAGTCTGGAGGGTGAATCAGAAGAAGCAGAAGAAGGAGAAGGAGAAGATGAAGTCAGGAGGGTGAATCAGAAGAAGCAGAAGAAGGAGAAGAAGGAGAAGGAGAAGGTGAAGTCTGGAGGGTGAATCAGAAGAAGTAGAAGAAGGAGAAGGAGAAGGTGAAGTCTGGAGGGTGAATCAGAAGAAGCAGAAGAAGGAGAAGGAGAAGGTGAAGCCTGGAGGGTGAATCAGAAGAAGCAGAAGAAGGAGAAGGAGAAGATGAAGTCTGGAGGGTGAATTAGAAGAAGTAGAAGAAGGAGAAGGAGAATGTGAAGTCTGGAGGGTGAATCAGAAGAAGCAGAAGAAGGAGAAGGAGAAGGTGAAGTCTGGAGGGTGAATCAGAAGAAGCAGAAGAAGGAGAAGGAGAAGGTGAAGTCTGGAGGGTGAATCAGAAGAAGCAGAATAAGGAGAAGGAGAAGGTGAAGTCTGGAGGGTGAATCAGAAGAAGCAGAAGAAGGAGAAGGAGAAGGTGAAGTCTGGAGGGTGAATCAGAAGAAGTAGAAGAAGGAGAAGGAGAAGGTGAAGTCTGGAGGGTGAAGCAGAAGAAGTAGAAGAAGGAGAAGGAGAATGTGAAGTCAGGAGGGTGAATCAGAAGAAGTAGAAGAAGGAGAAGGAGAGGGTGAAGTCAGGAGGGTGAATCAGAAGAAGCAGAAGAAGGAGAAGGAGAAGGTGAAGTCTGGAGGGTGAATCAAAAGAATCAGAAGAAGGAGAAGGAGAAGGTGAAGTCTGGAGGGTGAATCAGAAGAAGCAGAAGAAGGAGAAGGAGAAGGTGAAGACTGGAGGGTGAATCAGAAGAAGTAGAAAAAGGAGAAGAAGAAGGTGAAGTCTGGAGGGTGATTCAGAAGAAGTAGAAGATGGAGAAAGAGAAGGTGAAGTCTGGAGGCTGAATCAGAAGAAGCAGAAAAGGAGAAGGAGAAGGTGAAGTCTGGAGGGTGAATCAGAAGAAGCAGAAGAAGGAGAAGGAGAAGATGAAGTCTGGAGGGTGAATCAGAAGAAGTAGAAGAAGGAGAAGGAGAAGGTGAGGTCTGGAGGGTGAATCAGAAGAAGCAGAAGAAGGAGAAGGAGAAGGTGAAGTCTGGAGGGTGAATCAGAAGAAGCAGAAGAAGGAGAAGGAGAAGGTGAAGTCTGGAGGGTGAATCAGAAGAAGCAGAAGAAGGAGAAGGAGAAGATGAAGTCAGGAGGGTGAATCAGAAGAAGCAGAAGAAGGAGAAGGAGAAGGTGAAGTTAGGAGGGTGAATCAGAAGAAGCAGAAGAAGGAGAAGGAGAAGGTGAAGTCAGGGGGGTGAAGCAGAAGAAGTAGAAGAAGGAGAAGGAGAAGGTGAAGTCAGGAGGGTGAAGCAGAAGAAGCAGAAGAAGGAGAAGGAGAAGGTGAAGTCTGGAGGGCGCAGCAGAAGAAGCAGAAGAAGGAGAACGAGAAGGTGAAGTCTGGAGGGTGAAGCAGAAGAAGCAGAAGAAGGAGAAGGAGAAAGTGAAGTCTGGAGGGTGAATCAGAAGAAGTAGAAGAAGGAGAAGGAGAAGGTGAAGTCAGGAGGGTGAAGCAGAAGAAGCAGAAGAAGGAGAAGGAGAAGGTGATGTCTGGAGGGTAAAGCAGAAGAAGCAGAAGAAGGAGAAGGAGAAGGTGAAGTCTGGAGGGCGAAGCAGAAGAAGCAGAAGAAGGAGAAGGAGAAGGTGAAGTCTGGAGGGTGAAGCAGAAGAAGCAGAAGAAGGAGAAGGAGAAGGTGAAGTCTGGAGGGTGAATCAGAAGAAGTAGAAGAAGGAGAAGGCGAAGGTGAAGTCAGGAGGGTGAAGCAGAAGAAGCAGAAGAAGGAGAAGGAGAAGGTGAAGTCTGGAGGGTGAAGCAGAAGAAGCAGAAGAAGGAGAAGGAGAAGGTGAAGTCTGGAGGGTGAAGCAGAAGAAGCAGAAGAAGGAGAAGGAGAAGGTGAAGTCAGGAGGGTGAATCATAAGAAGTAGAAGAAGGAGAAGAAGAAGGTGCAGTCTGGAGGGTGAATCAGAAGAAGTAGAAGAAGGAGAAGGAGAAGCTGAAGTCTGGAGGGTGAATCAGAAGAAGTAGAAGAAGGAGAAGGAGAAGGTGAAGTCTGGAGGATGAATCAGAAGAAGCAGAAGAAGGAGAAGGAGAAGGTGAAGTCTGGAGGGAGAAGCAGAAGAAGTAGAAGAAGGAGAAGGAGAAGGTGAAGTTTGGAGGGTGAATCAGAAGAAGTAGAAGAAGGAGAAGGAGAAGGTGAAGTCTGGAGGGTGAATCAGAAGAAGTAGAAGAAGGAGAAGGAGAAGGTGAAGTCTGGAGGGTGAATCAGAAGAAGCAGAAAAAGGAGAAGGAGAAGGTGAAGTTTGGAGGGTGAATCAGAAGAAGTAGAAGAAGGAGAAGGAGAAGGTGTATTCTGGAGGGTGAATCAGAAGAAGTAGACGAAGGAGAAGGAGAAGGTGATGTCTGGAGGGTGAATCAGAAGAAGCAGAAGAAGGAGAAGGAGAAGGCGAAGTCTGGAGGGTGAATTAGAAGAAGTACAAGAAGGAGAAGGAGAAGGTGAAGTCTGGAGGGTGAATCAGAAGAAGCAGAAGAAGGAGAAGGAGAAGGTGAAGTCAGGAGGGTGAATCAGGAGAAGCAGAAGAAGGAGAAGGAGACGGTGAAGTCTGGAGGGTGAATCAGAAGACGCAGAAGAAGGAGAAGGAGAAGGTGAAGACTGGAGCGTGAATCAGAAGAAGTAGAAGAAGGAGAAGGAGAAGGTGAAGTCTGGAGGGAGAATCAGAAGAAGAAGAAGAAGGAGAAGGAGAAGGCGAGGTCTGGAGGGTGAATCAGAAGAAGCAGAAGAAGGAGAAGGAGAAGGTGAAGTCTGGAGGGTGAATCAGAAGAAGCAAAAGAAGGAGAAGGAGAAGATGAAGTCTGGAGGGTGAATCAGAAGAAGTTGAAGAAGGAGAAGGAGAAGGTGAGGTCTGGAGGGTGAATCAGAAGAAGCAGAAGAAGGAGAAGGAGAAGGTGAAGTCTGAAGGGTGAATCAAAAGAAGCAGAAGAAGGAGAAGGAGAAGGTGAAGTCTGGAGGGTGAATCAGAAGAAGCAGAAGAAGGAGAAGGAGAAGGTGAAGTCTGGAGGGTGAATCAGAAGAAGCAGAAGAAGGAGAAGGAGAAGGTGAAGTCTGAAGGGTGAATCAAAAGAAGCAGAAGAAGGAGAAGGAGAAGGTGAAGTCTGGAGGGTGAATCAGAAGAAGCAAAAGAAGGAGAAGGAGAAGATGAAGTCTGGAGGGTGAATCAGAAGAAGTTGAAGAAGGAGAAGGAGAAGGTGAGGTCTGGAGGGTGAATCAGAAGAAGCAGAAGAAGGAGAAGGAGAAGGTGAAGTCTGAAGGGTGAATCAAAAGAAGCAGAAGAAGGAGAAGGAGAAGGTGAAGTCTGGAGGGTGAATCAGAAGAAGCAGAAGAAGGAGAAGGAGAAGGTGAAGTCTGGAGGGTGAATCAGAAGAAGCAGAAGAAGGAGAAGGAGAAGGTGAAGTCTGGTGGGTGAATCAGAAGAAGTAGAAGAAGGAGAAGGAGAAGGTGAAGTCTGGAGGGTGAATCAGAAGAAGTAGAAGAAGGAGAAGGAGAAGGTGATGTCAGGAGGGTGAATCAGAAAAAGCATAAGAAGGAGAAGGAGAAGGTGAAGTCTGGAGGGTGAAGCAGAAGAAGTAGAAGAAGGAGAAGGAGAAGGTGAAGTCAGGAGGGTGAAGCAGAAGAAGTAGAAGAAGGAGAAGGAGAGGGTGAATTCAGGAGGGTGAATCTGAAGAAGCAGAAGAAGGAGAAGGAGAGGGTGAAGTCAGGAGGGTGAATCAGAAGAAGCAGAAGGAGGAGAAGGAGAAGGTGAAGTCTGGAGGGTGAAGCAGAAGAAGCAGAAGAAGGAGAAGGAGAAGGTGAAGTCTGGAGGGTGAATCAAAAGAATCAGAAGAAGGAGAAGGAGAAGGTGAAGTCAGAAGGGTGAATCAGAAGAAGCAGAAGAAGGAGAAGTGGAAGGTGAAGTCTGGAGGGTGAATCAAAAGAATCAGAAGAAGGAGAAGGAGAAGGTGAAGTCTGGAGTGTGAATCAGAAGAAGCAGAAGAAGGAGAAGGAGGAGGTGAAGACTGGAGGGTGAATCAGAAGAAGCAGAAGAAGGAGAAGGAGAAGGTGAAGTCTGGAGGGTGAATCAGAAGAAGTAAAAGAAGGAGAAGGAGAAGGTGAAGTCTGGAGGGTGAATCAGAAGAAGCAGAAGAAGGAGAAGGAGAAGGTGAAGTCTGGAGGGTGAATCAGAAGAAGCAGAAGAAGGAGAAGGAGAAGATGAAGTCTGGAGGGTGAATCAGAAGAAGTAGAAGAAGGAGAAGGAGAAGGTGAGGTCTGGAGGGTGAATCAGAAGAAGCAGAAGAAGGAAAAGGAGAAGGTGAAGTCTGGAGGGTGAATCAGAAGAAGCAGAAGAAGGAGAAGGAGAAGGTGAAGTCTGGAGGGTGAATCAGAAGAAGCAGAAGAAGGAGAAGGAGAAGGTGAAGTCAGGAGGGTGAATCAGAAGAAGCAGAAGAAGGAGAAGGAGAAGGTGAAGTTAGGAGGGTGAATCAGAAGAAGCAGAAGAAGGAGAACGAGAAGGTGAAGTCTGGAGGGTGAAGCAGAAGAAGCAGAAGAAGGAGAAGGAGAAGTTGAAGTCTAGAGGGTGAATCAGAAGAAGTAGAAGGAGAAGGAGAAGGTGAAGTCTGGGGGGTGAATCAGAAGAAGCAGAAGAAGGAGAAGGAGAAGGTGAAGTCTGGAGGGTGAATCAGAAGAAGCAGAAGAAGGAGAAGGAGAAGATGAAGTCTCGAGGGTGAATCAGAAGAAGTAGAAGAAGGAGAAGGAGAATGTGAAGTCTGGAGGGTGAATCAGAAGAAGCAGAAGAAGGAGAAGGAGAAGGTGAAGTCTGGAGGGTGAATCAGAAGAAGTAGAAGAAGGAGAAGGAGAAGGTGAAGTCAGGAGGGTGAAGCAGAAGAAGCAGAAGAAGGAGAAGGAGAAGGTGAAGTCTGGAGGGTGAAGCAGAAGAAGCAGAAGAAGGAGAAGGAGAAGGTGAAGTCTGGAGGGTGAAGCAGAAGAAGCAGAAGAAGGAGAAGGAGAAGGTGAAGTCAGGAGGGTGAATCAGAAGAAGCAGAAGAAGGAGAAGGAGAAGGTGAAGTCTGGAGGGTGAATCAGAAGAAGCAGAAGAAGGAGAAGGAGAAGGTGAAGTCAGGAGGGTGAATCAGAAGAAGCAGAAGAAGGAGAAGGAGAAGGTGAAGTTAGGAGGGTGAATCAGAAGAAGCAGAAGAAGGAGAAGGAGAAGGTGAAGTCAGGGGGGTGAAGCAGAAGAAGTAGAAGAAGGAGAAGGAAAAGATGAAGTCAGGAGGGTGAAGCAGAAGAAGCAGAAGAAGGAGAAGGAGAAGGTGAAGTCTGGAGGGCGCAGGAGAAGCAGCAGAAGAAGGAGAACGAGAAGGTGAAGTCTGGAGGGTGAAGCAGAAGAAGCAGAAGAAGGAGAAGGAGAAGGTGAAGTCTGGAGGGTGAAGCAGAAGAAGCAGAAGAAGGAGAAGGAGAAGGTGAAGTCTGGAGGGTGAAGCAGAAGAAGCATAAGAAGGAGAAGGAGAAGGTGAAGTCTGGAGGGTGAAGCAGAAGAAGCAGAAGAAGGAGAAGGAGAAGGTGAAGTCAGGAGGGTGAAGCAGAAGAAGCAGAAGAAGGAGAAGGAGAAGGTGAAGTCTGGAGGGTGAAGCAGAAGAAGCAGAAGAAGGAGAAGGAGAAGGTGAAGTCTGGAGGTTGAAGCAGAAGAAGCAGAAGAAGGAGAAGGAGAAGGTGAAGTCAGGAGGGTGAATCATAAGAAGTAGAAGAAGGAGAAGGAGAAGGTGAAGTCTGGAGGGTGAATCAGAAGAAGTAGAAGAAGGAGAAGGAGAAGGTGAAGTCTGGAGGGTGAATCAGAAGAAGTAGAAGAAGGAGAAGGAGAAGGTGAAGTCTGGAGGGTGAATCAGAAGAAGCAGAAGAAGGAGAAGGAGAAGGTGAAGTCTGGAGGGAAAAGCAGATGAAGTAGAAGAAGGAGAAGGAGAAGGTGAAGTCTGGAGGGTGAATCAGAAGAAGTAGAAGAAGGAGAAGGAGAAGGTGAAGTCTGGAGGGTGAATCAGAAGAAGCAGAAGAAGGAGAAGGAGAAGGTGAAGTCTGGAGGGTGAATGAGAAGAAGTAGAAGAAGGAGAAGGAGAAGGTGTAGTCTGGAGGGCGAATCAGAAGAAGTAGACGAAGGAGAAGGAGAAGGTGAAGTCTGGAGGGTGAATCAGAAGAAGCAGAAGAAGGAGAAGGAGAAGGTGAAGTCTGGAGGGTGAATCAGAAGAAGTAGAAGAAGGAGAAGGAGAAGGTGAAGTCTGGAGGGTGAATCAGAAGAAGCAGAAGAAGGAGAAGGAGAAGGTGAAGTCTGGAGGGTGAATCAGAAGAAGCAGAAGAAGGAGAAGGAGAAGGTGAAATCTGGAGGGTGAATCAGAAGAAGCAGAAGAAGTAGAAGGAGAAGGTGAAGTCTGGAGGGTGAATCAGAAGAAGTAGAAGAAGGAGAAGGAGAAGGTGAAGTCTGGAGGGTGAATCAGAAGAAGCAGAAGTAGGAGAAGGAGAAGGTGAAGTCAGGAGGGTGAATCAGGAGAAGCAGAAGAAGGAGAAGGAGAAGGTGAAGTCTGGAGGGTGAATCAGAAGAAGCAGAAGAAGGAGAAGGAGAAGGTGAAGACTGGAGGGTGAATCAGAAGAAGTAGAAGAAGAAGAAGGAGAAGGTGAAGTCTGGAGGGTGAATCAGAAGAAGGAGAAGAAGGAGAAGGAGAAGGCGAAGTCTGGAGGGTGAATCAGAAGAAGCAGAAGAAGGAGAAGGAGAAGGTGAAGTCTGGAGGGTGAATCAGAAGAAGCAAAAGAAGGAGAAGGAGAAGATGAAGTCTGGAGGGTAAATCAGAAGAAGTTGAAGAAGGAGAAGGAGAAGGTGAGGTCTGGAGGGTGAATCAGAAGAAGCAGAAGAAGGAGAAGGAGAAGGTGAAGTCTGAAGGGTGAATCAAAAGAAGCAGAAGAAGGAGAAGGAGAAGGTGAAGTCTGGAGGGTGAATCAGAAGAAGCAGAAGAAGGAGAAGGAGAAGGTGAAGTCTGGAGGGTGAATCAGAAGAAGCAGAAGAAGGAGAAGGAGAAGGTGAAGTCTGGTGGGTGAATCAGAAGAAGTAGAAAAAGGAGAAGGAGGAGGTGAAGTCTGGAGGGTGAATCAGAAGAAGTAGAAGAAGGAGAAGGAGAAGGTGAAGTCAGGAGGGTGAATCAGAAAAAGCAGAAGAAGGAGAAGGAGAAGGTGAAGTCTGGAGGGTGAATCAGAAGCAGCAGAAGAAGGAGAAGGAGAAGATGAAGTCTGGAGGGTGAATCAGAAGAAGTAGATGAAGGAGAAGGAGAAGGTGAAGTCTGGAGGGTGAATCAGAAGAAGCAGAAGAAGGAGAAGGAGAAGGTAAAGTCTGAAGGTGAATCAGAAGAAGCAGAAGAAGGAGAAGGAGAAGGTGAAGTCTGGAGGGTGAATCAGAAGAAGCAGAATAAGGAGAAGGAGAAGGTGAAGTCTGGCGGGTGAATCGGAAGAAGCAGAATAAGGAGAAGGAGAAGGTGAAGTCTGGAGGGTGAATCTGAAGAAGCAGAAGAAGGAGAAGGAGAAGGTGAAGTCTGGAGGGTGAATCAGAAGAAGTAGAAGAAGGAGAAGGAGAAGGTGAAGTCTGGAGGGTGAAGCAGAAGAAGTAGATGAAGGAGAAGGAGAAGGTGAAGTCAGGAGGGTGAATCAGAAGAAGTAGAAGAAGGAGAAGGAGAGGGTGAAGTCAGGAGGGTGAATCAGAAGAAGCAGAAGAAGGAGAAGGAGAAGGTGAAGTCTGGAGGGTGAATCAAAAGAATCAGAAGCAGGAGAAGGAGAAGGTGAAGTCTGGAGGGTGAATCAGAAGAAGCAGAAGAAGGAGAAGGAGAAGGTGAAGACTGGAGGGTGAATCAAAAGAATCAGAAGAAGGAGAAGGAGAAGGTGAAGTCAGGAGGGTGAATCAGAAGAAGTAGAAGAAGGAGAAGGAGAAGGTGAAGTCTGGAGGGTGAATCAGAAGAAGCAGAAGAAGGAGAAGGAGAAGGTGAAGTCTGGAGGGTGAATCAAAAGAATCAGAAGAAGGAGAAGGAGAAGGTGAAGTCAGGAGGGTGAATCAGAAGAAGCAGAAGAAGGAGAAGGCGAAGGTGAAGTCAGGAGGGTGAAGCAGAAGAAGCAGAAGAAGGAGAAGGAGAAGGTGAAGTTTGGAGGGTGAATCAGAAGAAGTAGAAGAAGGAGAAGGAGAAGGTGTAGTCTGGAGGGTGAATCAGAAGAAGTAGACGAAGGAGAAGGAGAAGGTGAAGTCTGGAGGGTGAATCAGAAGAAGCAGAAGAAGGAGAAGGAGAAGGTGAAGTCTGGAGGGTGAATTAGAAGAAGTACAAGAAGGAGAAGGAGAAGGTGAAGTCTGGAGGGTGAATCAGAAGAAGAAGAAGAAGGAGAAGGAGAAGGTGAAGTCAGGAGGGTGAATCAGGAGAAGCAGAAGAAGGAGAAGGAGAAGGTGAATTCTGGAGGGTGAATCAGAAGACGCAGAAGAAGGAGAAGGAGAAGGTGAAGACTGGAGGGTGAATCAGAAGAAGTAGAAGAAGGAGAAGGAGAAGGTGAAGTCTGGAGGGTGAATCAGAAGAAGTAGAAGAAGGAGAAGGAGAAGGCGAAGTCTGGAGGGTGAATCAGAAGAAGCAGAAGAAGGAGAAGGAGAAGATGAAGTCTGGAGGGCGAATCAGAAGAAGTTGAAGAAGGAGAAGGAGAAGGTGAGGTCTGGAGGGTGAATCAGAAGAAGCAGAAGAAGGAGAAGGAGAAGGTGAAGTCTGAAGGGTGAATCAAAAGAAGCAGAAGAAGGAGAAGGAGAAGGTGAAGTCTGGAGGGTGAATCAGAAGAAGCAGAAGAAGGAGAAGGAGAAGGTGAAGTCAGGAGGGTGAATCAGGAGAAGCAGAAGAAGGAGAAGGAGAAGGTGAATTCTGGAGGGTGAATCAGAAGACGCAGAAGAAGGAGAAGGAGAAGGTGAAGTCTGGAGGGTGAATCAGAAGATGTAGAAGAAGGAGAAGGAGAAGTCAGGAGGGTGAATCAGAAGAAGTAGAAGAAGGAGAAGGAGAGGGTGAAGTCAGGAGGGTGAATCAGAAGAAGTAGAAGAAGGAGAAGGAGAGGGTGAAGTCTGGAGGGTGAAGCAGAAGAAGTAGATGAAGGAGAAGGAGAAGGTGAAGTCAGGAGGGTGAATCAGAAGAAGTAGAAGAAGGAGAAGGAGAAGGTGAAGTCAGGAGGGTGAATCAGAAAAAGCAGAAGAAGGAGAAGGAGAAGGTGAAGTCTGGAGGGTGAATCAGAAGAAGCAGAAGAAGGAGAAGGAGAAGATGAAGTCTGGAGGGTGAATCAGAAGAAGTAGATGAAGGAGAAGGAGAAGGTGAAGTCTGGAGGGTGAATCAGAAGAAGCAGAAGAAGGAGAAGGAGAAGGTAAAGTCTGAAGGTGAATCAGAAGAAGCAGAAGAAGGAGAAGGAGAAGGTGAAGTCTGGCGGGTGAATCGGAAGAAGCAGAATAAGGAGAAGGAGAAGGTGAAGTCTGGAGGGTGAATCTGAAGAAGCAGAAGAAGGAGAAGGAGAAGGTGAAGTCTGGAGGGTGAATCAGAAGAAGTAGAAGAAGGAGATGGAGAAGGTGAAGTCTGGAGGGTGAAGCAGAAGAAGTAGATGAAGGAGAAGGAGAAGGTGAAGTCAGGAGGGTGAATCAGAAGAAGTAGAAGAAGGAGAAGGAGAGGGTGAAGTCAGGAGGGTGAATCAGAAGAAGCAGAAGAAGGAGAAGGAGAAGGTGAAGTCTGGAGGGTGAATCAAAAGAATCAGAAGAAGGAGAAGGAGAAGGTGAAGTCTGGAGGGTGAATCAGAAGAAGCAGAAGAAGGAGAAGGAGAAGGTGAAGACTGGAGGGTGAATCAAAAGAATCAGAAGAAGGAGAAGGAGAAGGTGAAGTCAGGAGGGTGAATCAGAAGAAGTAGAAGAAGGAGAAGGAGAAGGTGAAGTCTGGAGGGTGAATCAGAAGAAGCAGAAGAAGGAGAAGGAGAAGGTGAAGTCTGGAGGGTGAATCAAAAGAATCAGAAGAAGGAGAAGGAGAAGGTGAAGTCAGGAGGGTGAATCAGAAGAAGCAGAAGAAGGAGAAGGCGAAGGTGAAGTCAGGAGGGTGAAGCAGAAGAAGCAGAAGAAGGAGAAGGAGAAGGTGAAGTCAGGAGGGTGAAGCAGAAGAAGCAGAAGAAGGAGAAGGAGAAGGTGTAGTCTGGAGGGTGAATCAGAAGAAGTAGACGAAGGAGAAGGAGAAGGTGAAGTCTGGAGGGTGAATCAGAAGAAGCAGAAGAAGGAGAAGGAGAAGGTGAAGCCTGGAGGGTGAATTAGAAGAAGTACAAGAAGGAGAAGGAGAAGGTGAAGTCTGGAGGGTGAATCAGAAGAAGAAGAAGAAGGAGAAGGAGAAGGTGAAGTCAGGAGGGTGAATCAGGAGAAGCAGAAGAAGGAGAAGGAGAAGGTGAATTCTGGAGGGTGAATCAGAAGACGCAGAAGAAGCAGAAGGAGAAGGTGAAGACTGGAGGGTGAATCAGAAGAAGTAGAAGAAGGAGAAGGAGAAGGTGAAGTCTGGAGGGTGAATCAGAAGAAGTAGAAGAAGGAGAAGGAGAAGGCGAAGTCTGGAGGGTGAATCAGAAGAAGCAGAAGAAGGAGAAGGAGAAGATGAAGTCTGGAGGGTGAATCAGAAGAAGTTGAAGAAGGAGAAGGAGAAGGTGAGGTCTGGAGGGTGAATCAGAAGAAGCAGAAGAAGGAGAAGGAGAAGGTGAAGTCTGAAGGGTGAATCAAAAGAAGCAGAAGAAGGAGAAGGAGAAGGTGAAGTCTGGAGGGTGAATCAGAAGAAGCAGAAGAAGGAGAAGGAGAAGGTGAAGTCTGGAGGGTGAATCAGAAGAAGCAGAAGAAGGAGAAGGAGAAGGTGAAGTCTGGTGGGTGAATCAGAAGAAGTAGAAGAAGGAGAAGGAGAAGGTGAAGTCTGGAGGGTGAATCAGAAGAAGTAGAAGAAGGAGAAGGAGAAGGTGATGTCAGGAGGGTGAGTCAGAAAAAGCAGAAGAAGGAGAAGGAGAAGGTGAAGTCTGGAGGGTGAAGCAGAAGAAGTAGAAGAAGGAGAAGGAGAAGGTGATGTCAGGAGGGTGAGTCAGAAAAAGCAGAAGAAGGAGAAGGAGAAGGTGAAGTCTGGAGGGTGAAGCAGAAGAAGTAGAAGAAGGAGAAGGAGAAGGTGAAGTCAGGAGGGTGAAGCAGAAGAAGTAGAAGAAGGAGAAGGAGACGGTGAAGTCAGGAGGGTGAATCAGAAGAAGTAGAAGAAGGAGAAGGAGAGGGTGAAGTCTGGAGGGTGAAGCAGAAGAAGTAGATGAAGGAGAAGGAGAAGGTGAAGTCAGGAGGGTGAATCGGAAGAAGTGGAAGAAGGAGAAGGAGAGGGTGAAGTCAGGAGGGTGAATCAGAAGAAGCAGAAGAAGGAGAAGGAGAAGGTGAAGTCTGGAGGGTGAATCAAAAGAATCAGAAGAAGGAGAAGGAGAAGGTGAAGTCTGGAGGGTGAATCAGAAGAAGCAGAAGAAGGAGAAGGAGAAGGTGAAGACTGGAGGGTGAATCAAAAGAATCAGAAGAAGGAGAAGGAGAAGGTGAAGTCAGGAGGGTGAATCAGAAGAAGTAGAAGAAGGAGAAGGAGAAGGTGAAGTCTGGAGGGTGAATCAGAAGAAGCAGAAGAAGGAGAAGGAGAAGGTGAAGTCTGGAGGGTGAATCAAAAGAATCAGAAGAAGGAGAAGGAGAAGGTGAAGTCAGGAGGGTGAAACAGAAGAAGCAGAAGAAGGAGAAGGAGAAGGTGAAGTTTGGAGGGTGAATCAGAAGAAGTAGAAGAAGGAGAAGGAGAAGGTGTAGTCTGGAGGGTGAATCAGAAGAAGTAGACGAAGGAGAAGGAGAAGGTGAAGTCTGGAGGGTGAATCAGAAGAAGCAGAAGAAGGAGAAGGAGAAGGTGAAGTCTGGAGGGTGAATTAGAAGAAGTACAAGAAGGAGAAGGAGAAGGTGAAGTCTGGAGGGTGAATCAGAAGAAGCAGAAGAAGGAGAAGGAGAAGGTGAAGTCAGGAGGGTGAATCAGGAGAAGCAGAAGAAGGACAAGGAGAAGGTGAATTCTGGAGGGTGAATCAGAAGACGCAGAAGAAGGAGAAGGAGAAGGTGAAGTCTGGAGGGTGAATCAGAAGATGTAGAAGAAGGAGAAGGAGAAGGTGATGTCAGGAGCGTGAGTCAGAAAAAGCAGAAGAAGGAGAAGGAGAAGGTGAAGTCTGGAGGGTGAAGCAGAAGAAGTAGAAGAAGGAGAAGGAGAAGGTGAAGTCAGGAGGGTGAAGCAGAAGAAGTAGAAGAAGGAGAAGGAGAGGGTGAAGTCAGGAGGGTGAATCAGAAGAAGTAGAAGAAGGAGAAGGAGAGGGTGAAGTCAGGAGGGTGAATCAGAAGAAGCAGAAGGAGCAGAAGGAGAAGGTGAAGTCTGGAGGGTGAAGCAGAAGAAGTAGAAGAAGGAGAAGGAGAAGATGAAGTCAGGAGGGTGAATCAGAAGAAGTAGAAGAAGGAGAAGGAGAGGGTGAAGTCAGAAGGGTGAATCAGAAGAAGCAGAAGAAGGAGAAGGAGAAGGTGAAGTCTGGAGGGTGAATCAAAAGAATCAGAAGAAGGAGAAGGAGAAGGTGAAGTCTGGAGGGTGAATCAGAAGAAGCAGAAGAAGGAGAAGGAGGAGGTGAAGACTGGAGGGTGAATCAGAAGAAGCAGAAGAAGGAGAAGGAGAAGGTGAAGTCTGGAGGGTGAATCAGAAGAAGTAGAAGAAGGAGAAGGAGACGGTGAAGTCTGGAGGGTGAATCAGAAGAAGCAGAAGAAGGAGAAGGAGAAGGTGAAGTCTGGAGGGTGAATCAGAAGAAGCAGAAGAAGGAGAAGGAGAAGATGAAGTCTGGAGGGTGAATCAGAAGAAGTAGAAGAAGGAGAAGGAGAAGGTGAGGTCTGGAGGGTGAATCAGAAGAAGCAGAAGAAGGAAAAGGAGAAGGTGAAGTCTGGAGGGTGAATCAGAAGAAGCAGAAGAAGGAGAAGGAGAAGGTGAAGTCTGGAGGGTGAATCAGAAGAAGCAGAAGAAGGAGAAGGAGAAGGTGAAGTCAGGAGGGTGAATCAGAAGAAGCAGAAGAAGGAGAAGGAGAAGGTGAAGTTAGGAGGGTGAATCAGAAGAAGCAGAAGAAGGAGAAGGAGAAGGTGAAGTCAGGGGGTTGAAGCAGAAGAAGCAGAAGAAGGAGAAGGAGAAGGTGAAGTCAGGAGGGTGAAGAGAAGAAGCAGAAGAAGGAGAACGAGAAGGTGAAGTCTGGAGGGTGAAGCAGAAGAAGCAGAAGAAGGAGAAGGAGAAGTTGAAGTCTAGAGGGTGAATCAGAAGAAGTAGAAGAAGGAGAAGGAGAAGGTGAAGTCTGGAGGGTGAATCAGAAGAAGCAGAAGAAGGAGAAGGAGAAGGTGAAGTCTGGAGGGTGAATCAGAAGAAGCAGAAGAAGGATAAGGAGAAGATGAAGTCTGGAGGGTGATTCAGAAGAAGGAGAAGAAGGAGAAGGAGAAGGTGAAGTCTGGAGGGTGAATCAGAAGAAGCAGAAGAAGGAGAAGGAGAAGGTGAAGTCTGGAGGGTGAATCAGAAGAAGCAGAAGAAGGAGAAGGAGAAGATGAAGTCTGGAGGGTGAATCAGAAGAAGTAGAAGAAGGAGAAGGAGAAGGTGAGGTCTGGAGGGTGAATCAGAAGAAGCAGAAGAAGGAAAAGGAGAAGGTGAAGTCTGGAGGGTGAATCAGAAGAAGCAGAAGAAGGAGAAGGAGAAGGTGAAGTCTGGAGGGTGAATCAGAAGAAGCAGAAGAAGGAGAAGGAGAAGGTGAAGTCAGGAGGGTGAATCAGAAGAAGCAGAAGAAGGAGAAGGAGAAGGTGAAGTTAGGAGGGTGAATCAGAAGAAGCAGAAGAAGGAGAACGAGAAGGTTAAGTCTGGAGGGTGAAGCAGAAGAAGCAGAAGAAGGAGAAGGAGAAGTTGAAGTCTAGAGGGTGAATCAGAAGAAGTAGAAGAAGGAGAAGGAGAAGGTGAAGTCTGGGGGGTGAATCAGAAGAAGCAGAAGAAGGAGAAGGAGAAGGTGAAGTCTGGAGGGTGAATCAGAAGAAGAAGGAGAAGGAGAAGATGAAGTCTCGAGGGTGAATCAGAAGAAGTAGAAGAAGGAGAAGGAGAATGTGAAGTCTGGAGGGTGAATCAGAAGAAGCAGAAGAAGGAGAAGGAGAAGGTGAAGTCTGGAGGGTGAATCAGAAGAAGTAGAAGAAGGAGAAGGAGAAGGTGAAGTCAGGAGGGTGAAGCAGAAGAAGCAGAAGAAGGAGAAGGAGAAGGTGAAGTCTGGAGGGTGAAGCAGAAGAAGCAGAAGAAGGAGAAGGAGAAGGTGAAGTCTGGAGGGTGAAGCAGAAGAAGCAGAAGAAGGAGAAGGAGAAGGTGAAGTCAGGAGGGTGAATCAGAAGAAGCAGAAGAAGGAGAAGGAGAAGGTGAAGTCTGGAGGGTGAATCAGAAGAAGCAGAAGAAGGAGAAGGAGAAGGTGAAGTCAGGAGAGTGAATCAGAAGAAGCAGAAGAAGGAGAAGGAGAAGGTGAAGTTAGGAGGGTGAATCAGAAGAAGCAGAAGAAGGAGAAGGAGAAGGTGAAGTCAGGGGGGTGAAGCAGAAGAAGTAGAAGAAGGAGAAGGAGAAGATGAAGTCAGGAGGGTGAAGCAGAAGAAGCAGAAGAAGGAGAAGGAGAAGGTGAAGTCTGGAGGGCGCAGCAGAAGAAGCAGAAGAAGGAGAACGAGAAGGTGAAGTCTGGAGGGTGAAGCAGAAGAAGCAGAAGAAGGAGAAGGAGAAGGTGAAGTCTGGAGGGTGAATCAGAAGAAGTAGAGGAAGGAGAAGGAGAAGGTGAAGTCAGCAGGGTGAAGCAGAAGAAGCAGAAGAAGGAGAAGGAGAAGGTGAAGTCTGGAGGGTGAAGCAGAAGAAGCAGAAGAAGGAGAAGGAGAAGGTGAAGTCTGGAGGGCGAAGCAGAAGAAGCAGAAGAAGGAGAAGGAGAAGGTGAAGTCTGGAGGGTGAAGCAGAAGAAGCAGAAGAAGGAGAAGGAGAAGGTGAAGTCTGGAGGGTGAAGCAGAAGAAGCAGAAGAAGGAGAAGGAGAAGGTGAAGTCTGGAGGGTGAAGCAGAAGAAGCTGAAGAAGGAGAAGGTGAAGTCAGGAGGGTGAAGCAGAAGAAGCAGAAGAAGGAGAAGGAGAAGGTGAAGTCTGGAGGGTGAAGCAGAAGAAGCAGAAGAAGGAGAAGGAGAAGGTGAAGTCTGGAGGTTGAAGCAGAAGAAGCAGAAGAAGGAGAAGGAGAAGGTGAAGTCAGGAGGGTGAATCATAAGAAGTAGAAGAAGGAGAAGGAGAAGGTGAAGTCTGGAGGGTGAATCAGAAGAAGTAGAAGAAGGAGAAGGAGAAGGTGAAGTCTGGAGGGTGAATCAGAAGAAGTAGAAGAAGGAGAAGGAGAAGGTGAAGTCTGGAGGGTGAATCAGAAGAAGCAGAAGAAGGAGAAGGAGAAGGTGAAGTCTGGAGGGAAAAGCAGAAGAAGTAGAAGAAGGAGAAGGAGAAGGTGAAGTCTGGAGGGTGAATCAGAAGAAGTAGAAGAAGAAGAAGGAGAAGGTGAAGTCTGGAGGGTGAATCAGAAGAAGCAGAAGAAGGAGAAGGAGAAGGTGAAGTCTGGAGGGTGAATCAGAAGAAGTAGAAGAAGGAGAAGGAGAAGGTGTAGTCTGGAGGGTGAATCAGAAGAAGTAGACGAAGGAGAAGGAGAAGGTGAAGTCTGGAGGGTGAATCAGAAGAAGCAGAAGAAGGAGAAGGAGAAGGTGAAGTCTGGAGGGTGAATCAGAAGAAGTAGAAGAAGGAGAAGGAGAAGCTGAAGTCTGCAGGGTGAATCAGAAGAAGCAGAAGAAGGAGAAGGAGAAGGTGAAGTCTGGAGGGTGAATCAGAAGAAGCAGAAGAAGGAGAAGGAGAAGGTGCAATCTGGAGGGTGAATCAGAAGAAGCAGAAGAAGTAGAAGGAGAAGGTGAAGTCTGGAGGGTGAATCAGAAGAAGTAGAAGAAGGAGAAGGAGAAGGTGAAGTCTGGAGGCTGAATCAGAAGAAGCAGAAGTAGGAGAAGGAGAAGGTGAAGTCAGGAGGGTGAATCAGGAGAAGCAGAAGAAGGAGAAGGAGAAGGTGAAGTCTGGAGGGTGAATCAGAAGAAGCAGAAGAAGGAGAAGGAGAAGGTGAAGACTGGAGGGTGAATCAGAAGAAGTAGAAGAAGGAGAAGGAGAAGGTGAAGTCTGGAGGGTGAATCAGAAGAAGGAGAAGAAGGAGAAGGAGAAGGCGAAGTCTGGAGGGTGAATCAGAAGAAGCAGAAGAAGGAGAAGGAGAAGGTGAAGTCTGGAGGGTGAATCAGAAGAAGCAAAAGAAGGAGAAGGAGAAGATGAAGTCTGGAGGGTGAATCAGAAGAAGTTGAAGAAGGAGAAGGAGAAGGTGAGGTCTGGAGGGTGAATCAGAAGAAGCAGAAGAAGGAGAAGGAGAAGGTGAAGTCTGAATGTTGAATCAAAAGAAGCAGAAGAAGGAGAAGGAGAAGGTGAAGTCTGGAGGGTGAATCAGAAGAAGCAGAAGAAGGAGAAGGAGAAGGTGAAGTCTGGAGGGTGAATCAGAAGAAGCAGAAGAAGGAGAAGGAGAAGGTGAAGTCTGGTGGGTGAATCAGAATAAGTAGAAAAAGGAGAAGGAGGAGGTGAAGTCTGGAGGGTGAATCAGAAGAAGTAGAAGAAGGAGAAGGAGAAGGTGAAGTCAGGAGGGTGAATCAGAAAAAGCAGAAGAAGGAGAAGGAGAAGGTGAAGTCTGGAGGGTGAATCAGAAGAAGCAGAAGAAGGAGAAGGAGAAGATGAAGTCTGGAGGTGAATCAGAAGAAGTAGATGAAGGAGAAGGAGAAGGTGAAGTCTGGAGGGTGAATCAGAAGAAGCAGAAGAAGGAGAAGGAGAAGGTAAAGTCTGAAGGTGAATCAGAAGAAGCAGAAGAAGGAGAAGGAGAAGGTGAAGTCTGGAGGGTGAATCAGAAGAAGCAGAATAAGGAGAAGGAGAAGGTGAAGTCTGGCGGGTGAATCAGAAGAAGCAGAATAAGGAGAAGGAGAAGGTGAAGTCTGGAGGGTGAATCAGAAGAAGCAGAAGAAGGAGAAGGAGAAGGTGAAGTCTGGAGGGTGAATCAGAAGAAGTAGAAGAAGGAGAAGGAGAAGGTGAAGTCTGGAGGGTGAAGCAGAAGAAGTAGATGAAGGAGAAGGAGAAGGTGAAGTCAGGAGGGTGAATCAGAAGAAGTAGAAGAAGGAGAAGGAGAGGGTGAAGTCAGGAGGGTGAATCAGAAGAAGCAGAAGAAGGAGAAGGAGAAGGTGAAGTCTGGAGGGTGAATCAAAAGAATCAGAAGAAGGAGAAGGACAAGGTGAAGTCTGGAGGGTGAACCAGAAGAAGCAGAAGAAGGAGAAGGAGAAGGTGAAGACTGGAGGGTGAATCAAAAGAATCAGAAGAAGGAGAAGGAGAAGGTGAAGTCAGGAGGGTGAATCAGAAGAAGTAGAAGAAGGAGAAGGAGAAGGTGAAGTCTGGAGGGTGAATCAGAAGAAGCAGAAGAAGGAGAAGGAGAAGGTGAAGTCTGGAGGGTGAATCAAAAGAATCAGAAGAAGGAGAAGGAGAAGGTGAAGTCAGGAGGGTGAATCAGAAGAAGCAGAAGAAGGAGAAGGCGAAGGTGAAGTCAGGAGGGTGAAGCAGAAGAAGCAGAAGAAGGAGAAGGAGAAGGTGAAGTTTGGAGGGTGAATCAGAAGAAGTAGAAGAAGGAGAAGGAGAAGGTGTAGTCTGGAGGGTGAATCAGAAGAAGTAGACGAAGGAGAAGGAGAAGGTGAAGTCTGGAGGGTGAATCAGAAGAAGCAGAAGAAGGAGAAGGAGAAGGTGAAGTCTGGAGGGTGAATTAAAAGAAGTACAAGAAGGAGAAGGAGAAGGTGAAGTCTGGAGGGTGAATCAGAAGAAGCAGAAGAAGGAGAAGGAGAAGGTGAAGTCAGGAGGGTGAATCAGGAGAAGCAGAAGAAGGAGAAGGAGAAGGTGAATTCTGGAGGGTGAATCAGAAGACGCAGAAGAAGGAGAAGGAGAAGGTGAAGACTGGAGGGTGAATCAGAAGAAGTAGAAGAAGGAGAAGGAGAAGGTGAAGTCTGGAGGGTGAATCAGAAGAAGTAGAAGAAGGAGAAGGAGAAGGCGAAGTCTGGAGGGTGAATCAGAAGAAGCAGAAGAAGGAGAAGGAGAAGGTGAAGTCTGGAGGGTGAATCAGAAGAAGCAAAAGAAGGAGAAGGAGAAGATGAAGTCTGGAGGGTGAATCAGAAGAAGTTGAAGAAGGAGAAGGAGAAGGTGAGGTCTGGAGGGTGAATCAGAAGAAGCAGAAGAAGGAGAAGGAGAAGGTGAAGTCTGAAGGGTGAATCAAAAGAAGCAGAAGAAGGAGAAGGAGAAGCTGAAGTCTGGAGGGTGAATCAGAAGAAGCAGAAGAAGGAGAAGGAGAAGGTGAAGTCTGGAGGGTGAATCAGAAGAAGCAGAAGAAGGAGAAGGAGAAGGTGGAGTCTGGTGGGTGAATCAGAAGAAGTAGAAGAAGGAGAAGGAGAAGGTGAAGTCTGGAGGGTGAATCAGAAGAAGTAGAAGAAGGAGAAGGAGAAGGTGATGTCAGGAGGGTGAGTCGGAAAAAGCAGAAGAAGGAGAAGGAGAAGGTGAAGTCTGGAGGGTGAAGCAGAAGAAGTAGAAGAAGGAGAAGGAGAAGGTGAAGTCAGGAGGGTGAATCAGAAGAAGTAGAAGAAGGAGAAGGAGAGGGTGAAGTCAGGAGGGTGAATCAGAAGAAGTAGAAGAAGGAGAAGGAGAGGGTGAAGTCAGGAGGGTGAATCAGATGAAGCAGAAGGAGGAGAAGGAGAAGGTGAAGTCTGGAGGGTGAAGCAGAAGAAGTAGAAGAAGGAGAAGGAGAAGATGAAGTCAGGAGGGTGAATCAGAAGAAGTAGAAGAAGGAGAAGGAGAGGGTGAAGTCAGAAGGGTGAATCAGAAGAAGCAGAAGAAGGAGAAGGAGAAGGTGAAGTCTGGAGGGTGAATCAAAAGAATCAGAAGAAGGAGAAGGAGAAGGTGAAGTCTGGAGGGTGAATCAGAAGAAGCAGAAGAAGGAGAAGGAGGAGGTGAAGACTGGAGGGTGAATCAGAAGAAGCAGAAGAAGGAGAAGGAGAAGGTGAAGTCTGGAGGGTGAATCCGAAGAAGTAGAAGAAGGAGAATTGAAGGTGAAGTCTGGAGGGTGAATCAGAAGAAGCAGAAGAAGGAGAAGGAGAAGGTGAAGTCTGGAGGGTGTATCAGAAGAAGCAGAAGAAGGAGAAGGAGAAGATGAAGTCTGGAGGGTGAATCAGAAGAAGCAGAAGAAGGAGAAGGAGAAGATGAAGTCTGGAGGGTGAATCAGAAGAAGTAGAAGAAGGAGAAGGAGAAGGTGAGGTCTGGAGGGTGAATCAGAAGAAGCAGAAGAAGGAAAAGGAGAAGGTGAAGTCTGGAGGGTGAATCAGAAGAAGCAGAAGAAGGAGAAGGAGAAGGTGAAGTCTGGAGGGTGAATCAGAAGAAGCAGAAGAAGGAGAAGGAGAAGGTGAAGTCAGGAGGGTGAATCAGAAGAAGCAGAAGAAGGAGAAGGAGAAGGTGAAGTTAGGAGGGTGAATCAGAAGAAGCAGAAGAAGGAGAAGGAGAAGGTGAAGTCAGGGGGTTGAAGCAGAAGAAGCAGAAGAAGGAGAAGGAGAAGGTGAAGTCAGGAGGGTGAAGAGAAGAAGCAGAAGAAGGAGAACGAGAAGGTGAAGTCTGGAGGGTGAAGCAGAAGAAGCAGAAGAAGGAGAAGGAGAAGTTGAAGTCTAGAGGGTGAATCAGAAGAAGTAGAAGAAGGAGAAGGAGAAGGTGAAGTCTGGAGGGTGAATCAGAAGAAGCAGAAGAAGGAGAAGGAGAAGGTGAAGTCTGGAGGGTGAATCAGAAGAAGCAGAAGAAGGATAAGGAGAAGATGAAGTCTGGAGGGTGATTCAGAAGAAGGAGAAGAAGGAGAAGGAGAAGGTGAAGTCTGGAGGGTGAATCAGAAGAAGCAGAAGAAGGAGAAGGAGAAGGTGAAGTCTGGAGGGTGAATCAGAAGAAGCAGAAGAAGGAGAAGGAGAAGATGAAGTCTGGAGGGTGAATCAGAAGAAGTAGAAGAAGGAGAAGGAGAAGGTGAGGTCTGGAGGGTGAATCAGAAGAAGCAGAAGAAGGAAAAGGAGAAGGTGAAGTCTGGAGGGTGAATCAGAAGAAGCAGAAGAAGGAGAAGGAGAAGGTGAAGTCTGGAGGGTGAATCAGAAGAAGCAGAAGAAGGAGAAGGAGAAGGTGAAGTCAGGAGGGTGAATCAGAAGAAGCAGAAGAAGGAGAAGGAGAAGGTGAAGTTAGGAGGGTGAATCAGAAGAAGCAGAAGAAGGAGAACGAGAAGGTGAAGTCTGGAGGGTGAAGCAGAAGAAGCAGAAGAAGGAGAAGGAGAAGTTGAAGTCTAGAGGGTGAATCAGAAGAAGTAGAAGAAGGAGAAGGAGAAGGTGAAGTCTGGGGGGTGAATCAGAAGAAGCAGAAGAAGGAGAAGGAGAAGGTGAAGTCTGGAGGGTGAATCAGAAGAAGAAGGAGAAGGAGAAGATGAAGTCTCGAGGGTGAATCAGAAGAAGTAGAAGAAGGAGAAGGAGAATGTGAAGTCTGGAGGGTGAATCAGAAGAAGCAGAAGAAGGAGAAGGAGAAGGTGAAGTCTGGAGGGTGAATCAGAAGAAGTAGAAGAAGGAGAAGGAGAAGGTGAAGTCAGGAGGGTGAAGCAGAAGAAGCAGAAGAAGGAGAAGGAGAAGGTGAAGTCTGGAGGGTGAAGCAGAAGAAGCAGAAGAAGGAGAAGGAGAAGGTGAAGTCTGGAGGGTGAAGCAGAAGAAGCAGAAGAAGGAGAAGGAGAAGGTGAAGTCAGGAGGGTGAATCAGAAGAAGCAGAAGAAGGAGAAGGAGAAGGTGAAGTCTGGAGGGTGAATCAGAAGAAGCAGAAGAAGGAGAAGGAGAAGGTGAAGTCAGGAGAGTGAATCAGAAGAAGCAGAAGAAGGAGAAGGAGAAGGTGAAGTTAGGAGGGTGAATCAGAAGAAGCAGAAGAAGGAGAAGGAGAAGGTGAAGTCAGGGGGGTGAAGCAGAAGAAGTAGAAGAAGGAGAAGGAGAAGATGAAGTCAGGAGGGTGAAGCAGAAGAAGCAGAAGAAGGAGAAGGAGAAGGTGAAGTCTGGAGGGCGCAGCAGAAGAAGCAGAAGAAGGAGAACGAGAAGGTGAAGTCTGGAGGGTGAAGCAGAAGAAGCAGAAGAAGGAGAAGGAGAAGGTGAAGTCTGGAGGGTGAATCAGAAGAAGTAGAGGAAGGAGAAGGAGAAGGTGAAGTCAGCAGGGTGAAGCAGAAGAAGCAGAAGAAGGAGAAGGAGAAGGTGAAGTCTGGAGGGTGAAGCAGAAGAAGCAGAAGAAGGAGAAGGAGAAGGTGAAGTCTGGAGGGCGAAGCAGAAGAAGCAGAAGAAGGAGAAGGAGAAGGTGAAGTCTGGAGGGTGAAGCAGAAGAAGCAGAAGAAGGAGAAGGAGAAGGTGAAGTCTGGAGGGTGAAGCAGAAGAAGCAGAAGAAGGAGAAGGAGAAGGTGAAGTCTGGAGGGTGAAGCAGAAGAAGCTGAAGAAGGAGAAGGAGAAGGTGAAGTCAGGAGGGTGAAGCAGAAGAAGCAGAAGAAGGAGAAGGAGAAGGTGAAGTCTGGAGGGTGAAGCAGAAGAAGCAGAAGAAGGAGAAGGAGAAGGTGAAGTCTGGAGGTTGAAGCAGAAGAAGCAGAAGAAGGAGAAGGAGAAGGTGAAGTCAGGAGGGTGAATCATAAGAAGTAGAAGAAGGAGAAGGAGAAGGTGAAGTCTGGAGGGTGAATCAGAAGAAGTAGAAGAAGGAGAAGGAGAAGGTGAAGTCTGGAGGGTGAATCAGAAGAAGTAGAAGAAGGAGAAGGAGAAGGTGAAGTCTGGAGGGTGAATCAGAAGAAGCAGAAGAAGGAGAAGGAGAAGGTGAAGTCTGGAGGGAAAAGCAGAAGAAGTAGAAGAAGGAGAAGGAGACGGTGAAGTCTGGAGGGTGAATCAGAAGAAGTAGAAGAAGAAGAAGGAGAAGGTGAAGTCTGGAGGGTGAATCAGAAGAAGCAGAAGAAGGAGAAGGAGAAGGTGAAGTCTGGAGGGTGAATCAGAAGAAGTAGAAGAAGGAGAAGGAGAAGGTGTAGTCTGGAGGGTGAATCAGAAGAAGTAGACGAAGGAGAAGGAGAAGGTGAAGTCTGGAGGGTGAATCAGAAGAAGCAGAAGAAGGAGAAGGAGAAGGTGAAGTCTGGAGGGTGAATCAGAAGAAGTAGAAGAAGGAGAAGGAGAAGCTGAAGTCTGCAGGGTGAATCAGAAGAAGCAGAAGAAGGAGAAGGAGAAGGTGAAGTCTGGAGGGTGAATCAGAAGAAGCAGAAGAAGGAGAAGGAGAAGGTGCAATCTGGAGGGTGAATCAGAAGAAGCAGAAGAAGTAGAAGGAGAAGGTGAAGTCTGGAGGGTGAATCAGAAGAAGTAGAAGAAGGAGAAGGAGAAGGTGAAGTCTGGAGGCTGAATCAGAAGAAGCAGAAGTAGGAGAAGGAGAAGGTGAAGTCAGGAGGGTGAATCAGGAGAAGCAGAAGAAGGAGAAGGAGAAGGTGAAGTCTGGAGGGTGAATCAGAAGAAGCAGAAGAAGGAGAAGGAGAAGGTGAAGACTGGAGGGTGAATCAGAAGAAGTAGAAGAAGGAGAAGGAGAAGGTGAAGTCTGGAGGGTGAATCAGAAGAAGGAGAAGAAGGAGAAGGAGAAGGCGAAGTCTGGAGGGTGAATCAGAAGAAGCAGAAGAAGGAGAAGGAGAAGGTGAAGTCTGGAGGGTGAATCAGAAGAAGCAAAAGAAGGAGAAGGAGAAGATGAAGTCTGGAGGGTGAATCAGAAGAAGTTGAAGAAGGAGAAGGAGAAGGTGAGGTCTGGAGGGTGAATCAGAAGAAGCAGAAGAAGGAGAAGGAGAAGGTGAAGTCTGAATGTTGAATCAAAAGAAGCAGAAGAAGGAGAAGGAGAAGGTGAAGTCTGGAGGGTGAATCAGAAGAAGCAGAAGAAGGAGAAGGAGAAGGTGAAGTCTGGAGGGTGAATCAGAAGAAGCAGAAGAAGGAGAAGGAGAAGGTGAAGTCTGATGGGTGAATCAGAATAAGTAGAAAAAGGAGAAGGAGGAGGTGAAGTCTGGAGGGTGAATCAGAAGAAGTAGAAGAAGGAGAAGGAGAAGGTGAAGTCAGGAGGGTGAATCAGAAAAAGCAGAAGAAGGAGAAGGAGAAGGTGAAGTCTGGAGGGTGAATCAGAAGAAGCAGAAGAAGGAGAAGGAGAAGATGAAGTCTGGAGGTGAATCAGAAGAAGTAGATGAAGGAGAAGGAGAAGGTGAAGTCTGGAGGGTGAATCAGAAGAAGCAGAAGAAGGAGAAGGAGAAGGTAAAGTCTGAAGGTGAATCAGAAGAAGCAGAAGAAGGAGAAGGAGAAGGTGAAGTCTGGAGGGTGAATCAGAAGAAGCAGAATAAGGAGAAGGAGAAGGTGAAGTCTGGCGGGTGAATCAGAAGAAGCAGAATAAGGAGAAGGAGAAGGTGAAGTCTGGAGGGTGAATCAGAATAAGCAGAAGAAGGAGAAGGAGAAGGTGAAGTCTGGAGGGTGAATCAGAAGAAGTAGAAGAAGGAGAAGGAGAAGGTGAAGTCTGGAGGGTGAAGCAGAAGAAGTAGATGAAGGAGAAGGAGAAGGTGAAGTCAGGAGGGTGAATCAGAAGAAGTAGAAGAAGGAGAAGGAGAGGGTGAAGTCAGGAGGGTGAATCAGAAGAAGCAGAAGAAGGAGAAGGAGAAGGTGAAGTCTGGAGGGTGAATCAAAAGAATCAGAAGAAGGAGAAGGACAAGGTGAAGTCTGGAGGGTGAATCAGAAGAAGCAGAAGAAGGAGAAGGAGAAGGTGAAGACTGGAGGGTGAATCAAAAGAATCAGAAGAAGGAGAAGGAGAAGGTGAAGTCAGGAGGGTGAATCAGAAGAAGTAGAAGAAGGAGAAGGAGAAGGTGAAGTCTGGAGGGTGAATCAGAAGAAGCAGAAGAAGGAGAAGGAGAAGGTGAAGTCTGGAGGGTGAATCAAAAGAATCAGAAGAAGGAGAAGGAGAAGGTGAAGTCAGGAGGGTGAATCAGAAGAAGCAGAAGAAGGAGAAGGCGAAGGTGAAGTCAGGAGGGTGAAGCAGAAGAAGCAGAAGAAGGAGAAGGAGAAGGTGAAGTTTGGAGGGTGAATCAGAAGAAGTAGAAGAAGGAGAAGGAGAAGGTGTAGTCTGGAGGGTGAATCAGAAGAAGTAGACGAAGGAGAAGGAGAAGGTGAAGTCTGGAGGGTGAATCAGAAGAAGCAGAAGAAGGAGAAGGAGAAGGTGAAGTCTGGAGGGTGAATTAAAAGAAGTACAAGAAGGAGAAGGAGAAGGTGAAGTCTGGAGGGTGAATCAGAAGAAGCAGAAGAAGGAGAAGGAGAAGGTGAAGTCAGGAGGGTGAATCAGGAGAAGCAGAAGAAGGAGAAGGAGAAGGTGAATTCTGGAGGGTGAATCAGAAGACGCAGAAGAAGGAGAAGGAGAAGGTGAAGACTGGAGGGTGAATCAGAAGAAGTAGAAGAAGGAGAAGGAGAAGGTGAAGTCTGGAGGGTGAATCAGAAGAAGTAGAAGAAGGAGAAGGAGAAGGCGAAGTCTGGAGGGTGAATCAGAAGAAGCAGAAGAAGGAGAAGGAGAAGGTGAAGTCTGGAGGGTGAATCAGAAGAAGCAAAAGAAGGAGAAGGAGAAGATGAAGTCTGGAGGGTGAATCAGAAGAAGTTGAAGAAGGAGAAGGAGAAGGTGAGGTCTGGAGGGTGAATCAGAAGAAGCAGAAGAAGGAGAAGGAGAAGGTGAAGTCTGAAGGGTGAATCAAAAGAAGCAGAAGAAGGAGAAGGAGAAGCTGAAGTCTGGAGGGTGAATCAGAAGAAGCAGAAGAAGGAGAAGGAGAAGGTGAAGTCTGGAGGGTGAATCAGAAGAAGCAGAAGAAGGAGAAGGAGAAGGTGGAGTCTGGTGGGTGAATCAGAAGAAGTAGAAGAAGGAGAAGGAGAAGGTGAAGTCTGGAGGGTGAATCAGAAGAAGTAGAAGAAGGAGAAGGAGAAGGTGATGTCAGGAGGGTGAGTCGGAAAAAGCAGAAGAAGGAGAAGGAGAAGGTGAAGTCTGGAGGGTGAAGCAGAAGAAGTAGAAGAAGGAGAAGGAGAAGGTGAAGTCAGGAGGGTGAATCAGAAGAAGTAGAAGAAGGAGAAGGAGAGGGTGAAGTCAGGAGGGTGAATCAGAAGAAGTAGAAGAAGGAGAAGGAGAGGGTGAAGTCAGGAGGGTGAATCAGAAGAAGCAGAAGGAGGAGAAGGAGAAGGTGAAGTCTGGAGGGTGAAGCAGAAGAAGTAGAAGAAGGAGAAGGAGAAGATGAAGTCAGGAGGGTGAATCAGAAGAAGTAGAAGAAGGAGAAGGAGAGGGTGAAGTCAGAAGGGTGAATCAGAAGAAGCAGAAGAAGGAGAAGGAGAAGGTGAAGTCTGGAGGGTGAATCAAAAGAATCAGAAGAAGGAGAAGGAGAAGGTGAAGTCTGGAGGGTGAATCAGAAGAAGCAGAAGAAGGAGAAGGAGGAGGTGAAGACTGGAGGGTGAATCAGAAGAAGCAGAAGAAGGAGAAGGAGAAGGTGAAGTCTGGAGGGTGAATCCGAAGAAGTAGAAGAAGGAGAATTGAAGGTGAAGTCTGGAGGGTGAATCAGAAGAAGCAGAAGAAGGAGAAGGAGAAGGTGAAGTCTGGAGGGTGTATCAGAAGAAGCAGAAGAAGGAGAAGGAGAAGATGAAGTCTGGAGGGTGAATCAGAAGAAGTAGAAGAAGGAGAAGGAGAAGGTGAGGTCTGGAGGGTGAATCAGAAGAAGCAGAAGAAGGAAAAGGAGAAGGTGAAGTCTGGAGGGTGAATCAGAAGAAGCAGAAGAAGGAGAAGGAGAAGGTGAAGTCTGGAGGGTGAATCAGAAGAAGCAGAAGAAGGAGAAGGAGAAGGTGAAGTCAGGAGGGTGAATCAGAAGAAGCAGAAGAAGGAGAAGGAGAAGGTGAAGTTAGGAGGGTGAATCAGAAGAAGCAGAAGAAGGAGAAGGAGAAGGTGAAGTCAGGGGGGTGAAGCAGAAGAAGTAGAAGAAGGAGAAGGAGAAGGTGAAGTCAGGAGGGTGAAGCAGAAGAAGCAGAAGAAGGAGAACGAGAAGGTGAAGTCTGGAGGGTGAAGCAGAAGAAGCAGAAGAAGGAGAAGGAGAAGTTGAAGTCTAGAGGGTGAATCAGAAGAAGTAGAAGAAGGAGAAGGAGAAGGTGAAGTCTGGAGGGTGAATCAGAAGAAGTAGAAGAAGGAGAAGGAGAATGTGAAGTCTGGAGGGTGAATCAGAAGAAGCAGAAGAAGGAGAAGGAGAAGGTGAAGTCTGGAGGGTGAATCAGAAGAAGTAGAAGAAGGAGAAGGAGAAGGTGAAGTCAGGAGGGTGAAGCAGAAGAAGCAGAAGAAGGAGAAGGAGAAGGTGAAGTCTGGAGGGTGAAGCAGAAGAAGCAGAAGAAGGAGAAGGAGAAGGTGAAGTCTGGAGGGTGAAGCAGAAGAAGCAGAAGAAGGAGAAGGAGAAGGTGAAGTCAGGAGGGTGAATCAGAAGAAGCAGAAGAAGGAGAAGGAGAAGGTGAAGTCTGGAGGGTGAATCAGAAGAAGCAGAAGAAGGAGAAGAAGAAGGTGAAGTCAGGAGGGTGAATCAGAAGAAGCAGAAGAAGGAGAAGGAGAAGGTGAAGTTAGGAGGGTGAATCAGAAGAAGCAGAAGAAGGAGAAGGAGAAGGTGAAGTCAGGGGGGTGAAGCAGAAGAAGTAGAAGAAGGAGAAGGAGAAGATGAAGTCAGGAGGGTGAAGCAGAAGAAGCAGAAGAAGGAGAAGGAGAAGGTGAAGTCTGGAGGGCGCAGCAGAAGAAGCAGAAGAAGGAGAACGAGAAGGTGAAGTCTGGAGGGTGAATCAGAAGAAGTAGAAGAAGGAGAAGGAGATGGTGAAGTCTGGAGGGTGAATCAGATGAAGCAGAAGAAGGAGAAGGAGAAGGTGAAGTCTGGAGGGCGAAGCAGAAGAAGCAGAAGAAGGAGAAGGAGAAGGTGAAGTCTGGAGGGTGAAGCAGAAGAAGCAGAAGAAGGAGAAGGAGAAGGTGAATTCTGGAGGGTGAAGCAGAAGAAGCAGAAGAAGGAGAAGGAGAAGGTGAAGTCTGGAGGGTGAAGCAGAAGAAGCAGAAGAAGGAGAAGGAGAAGGTGAAGTCAGGAGGGTGAAGCAGAAGAAGCAGAAGAAGGAGAAGGAGAAGGTGAAGTCTGGAGGGTGAAGCAGAAGAAGCAGAAGAAGGAGAAGGAGAAGGTGAAGTCTGGAGGTTGAAGCGGAAGAAGCAGAAGAAGGAGAAGGAGAAGGTGAAGTCAGGAGGGTGAATCATAAGAAGTAGAAGAAGGAGAAGGAGATGGTGAAGTCTGGAGGGTGAATCAGAAGAAGTAGAAGAAGGAGAAGGAGAAGGTGAAGTCTGGAGGGTGAATCAGAAGAAGTAGAAGAAGGAGAAGGAGAAGGTGAAGTCTGGAGGGTGAATCAGAAGAAGCAGAAGAAGGAGAAGGAGAAGGTGAAGTCTGGAGGGAAAAGCAGAAGAAGTAGAAGAAGGAGAAGGAGAAGGTGAAGTCTGGAGGGTGAATCAGAAGAAGTAGAAGAAGGAGAAGGAGAAGGTGATGTCTGGAGGGTGAATCAGAGGAAGCAGAAGAAGGAGAAGGAGATGGTGAAGTCTGGAGGGTGAATCAGAAGAAGTAGAAGAAGGAGAAGGAGAAGGTGTAGTCTGGAGGGTGAATCAGAAGAAGTAGACGAAGGAGAAGGAGAAGGTGAAGTCTGGAGGGTGAATCAGAAGAAGCAGAAGAAGGAGAAGGAGAAGGTGAAGTCTGGAGGGTGAATCAGAAGAAGTAGAAGAAGGAGAAGGAGAAGGTGAAGTCTGGAGGGTGAATCAGAAGAAGCAGAAGAAGGAGAAGGAGAAGGTGAAGTCTGGAGGGTGAATCAGAAGAAGCAGAAGAAGTAGAAGGAGAAGGTGAAGTCTGGAGGGTGAATCAGGAGAAGCAGAAGAAGGAGAAGGAGAAGGTGAAGTCTGGAGGGTGAATCAGAAGAAGCAGAAGAAGGAGAAGGAGAAGGTGAAGACTGGAGGGTGAATCAGAAGAAGTAGAAGAATGAGAAGGAGAAGGTGAAGTGTGGAGGGTGAATCAGAAGAAGCAGAAGAAGGAGAAGGAGAAGGTGAAGTCTGGAGGGTGAATCAGAAGAAGCAAAAGAAGGAGAAGGAGAAGATGAAGTCTGGAGGGTGAATCAGAAGAAGTTGAAGAAGGAGAAGGAGAAGGTGAGGTCTGGAGGGTGAATCAGAAGAAGCAGAGTAAGGAGAAGGAGAAGGTGAAGTCTGAAGGGTGAATCAAAAGAAGCAGAAGAAGGAGAAGGAGAAGGTGAAGTCTGGAGGGTGAATTAGAAGAAGCAGAAGAAGGAGAAGGAGAAGGTGAGGTCTGGAGGGTGAATCAGAAGAAGTAGAAGAAGGAGAAGGAGAAGGTGAAGTCTGGAGGGTGAAGCAGAAGAAGTAGATGAAGGAGAAGGAGAAGGTGAAGTCAGGAGGGTGAATCAGAAGAAGTAGAAGAAGGAGAAGGAGAGGGTGAAGTCAGGAGGGTGAATCAGAAGAAGCAGAAGAAGGAGAAGGAGAAGGTGAAGTCTGGAGGGTGAATCAAAAGAATCAGAAGAAGGAGAATGAGAAGGTGAAGTCTGGAGGGTGAATCAGAAGAAGCAGAAGAAGGAGAAGGAGAAGGTGAAGACTGGAGGGTGAATCAAAAGAATCAGAAGAAGGAGAAGGAGAAGGTGAAGTCAGGAGGGTGAATCAGAAGAAGTAGAAGAAGGAGAAGGAGAAGGTGAAGTCTGGAGGGTGAATCAGAAGAAGCAGAAGAAGGAGAAGGAGAAGGTGAAGTCTGGAGGGTGAATCAAAAGAATCAGAAGAAGGAGAAGGAGAAGGTGAAGTCAGGAGGGTGAATCAGAAGAAGCAGAAGAAGGAGAAGGCGAAGGTGAAGTCAGGAGGGTGAAGCAGAAGAAGCAGAAGAAGGAGAAGGAGAAGGTGAAGTCTGGAGGGTGAATCAGAAGAAGAAGAAGAAGGAGAAGGAGAAGGTGAAGTCAGGAGGGTGAAGCAGAAGAAGCAGAAGAAGGAGAAGGAGAACGTGAAGTCTGGAGGGTGAAGCAGAAGAAGCAGAAGAAGGAGAAGGAGAAGGTGAAGTCTGGAGGGTGAAGCAGAAGAAGCAGAAGGAGGAGAAGGAGAAGGTGAAGTCAGGAGGGTGAATCATAAGTAGTAGAAGAAGGAGAAGGAGAAGGTGAAGTCTGGAGGGTGAATCAGAAGAAGTAGAAGAAGGAGAAGGAGAAGGTGAAGTCTGGAGGGTGAATCAGAAGAAGTAAAAGAAGGAGAAGGAGAAGGTGAAGTCTGGAGGGTGAATCAGAAGAAGCAGAAGAAGGAGAAGGAGAAGGTGAAGTCTGGAGGGAGAAGCAGAAGAAGTAGAAGAAGGAGAAGGAGAAGGTGAAGTCTGGAGGGTGAATCAGAAGAAGTAGAAGAAGGAGAAGGAGAAGGTGAAGTCTGGAGGGTGAATCAGAAGAAGTAGAAGAAGGAGAAGGAGAAGGTGAAGTCTGGAGGGTGAATCAGAAGAAGCAGAAGAAGGAGAAGGAGCAGGTGAAGTCTGGAGGATGAATCAGAAGAAGTAGAAGAGGGAGAAGGAGAAGGTGTAGTCTGGAGGGTGAATCAGAAGAAGTAGACGAAGGAGAAGGAGAAGGTGAAGTCTGGAGGGTGAATCAGAAGAAGCAGAAGAAGGAGAAGGAGAAGGTGAAGTCTGGAGGGTGAATCAGAAGAAGTAGAAGAAGGTGAAGGAGAAGGTGAAGTCTGGAGGGTGAATCAGAAGAAGCAGAAGAAGGAGAAGGAGAAGGTGAAGTCTGGAGGGTGAATCAGAAGAAGCAGAAGAAGGAGAAGGAGAAGGTGAAGTCTGGAGGGTGAATCAGAAGAAGCAGAAGAAGGAGAAGAAGAAGGTGAAGTCAGGAGGGTGAATCAGAAGAAGCAGAAGAAGGAGAAGGAGAAGGTGAAGTTAGGAGGGTGAATCAGAAGAAGCAGAAGAAGGAGAAGGAGAAGGTGAAGTCAGGGGGGTGAAGCAGAAGAAGTAGAAGAAGGAGAAGGAGAAGATGAAGTCAGGAGGGTGAAGCAGAAGAAGCAGAAGAAGGAGAAGGAGAAGGTGAAGTCTGGAGGGCGCAGCAGAAGAAGCAGAAGAAGGAGAACGAGAAGGTGAAGTCTGGAGGGTGAATCAGAAGAAGTAGAAGAAGGAGAAGGAGAAGGTGAAGTCTGGAGGGTGAATCAGAAGAAGCAGAAGAAGGAGAAGGAGAAGGTGAAGTCTGGAGGGCGAAGCAGAAGAAGCAGAAGAAGGAGAAGGAGAAGGTGAAGTCTGGAGGGTGAAGCAGAAGAAGCAGAAGAAGGAGAAGGAGAAGGTGAATTCTGGAGGGTGAAGCAGAAGAAGCAGAAGAAGGAGAAGGAGAAGGTGAAGTCTGGAGGGTGAAGCAGAAGAAGCAGAAGAAGGAGAAGGAGAAGGTGAAGTCAGGAGGGTGAAGCAGAAGAAGCAGAAGAAGGAGAAGGAGAAGGTGAAGTCTGGAGGGTGAAGCAGAAGAAGCAGAAGAAGGAGAAGGAGAAGGTGAAGTCTGGAGGTTGAAGCGGAAGAAGCAGAAGAAGGAGAAGGAGAAGGTGAAGTCAGGAGGGTGAATCATAAGAAGTAGAAGAAGGAGAAGGAGATGGTGAAGTCTGGAGGGTGAATCAGAAGAAGTAGAAGAAGGAGAAGGAGAAGGTGAAGTCTGGAGGGTGAATCAGAAGAAGTAGAAGAAGGAGAAGGAGAAGGTGAAGTCTGGAGGGTGAATCAGAAGAAGCAGAAGAAGGAGAAGGAGAAGGTGAAGTCTGGAGGGAAAAGCAGAAGAAGTAGAAGAAGGAGAAGGAGAAGGTGAAGTCTGGAGGGTGAATCAGAAGAAGTAGAAGAAGGAGAAGGAGAAGGTGAAGTCTGGAGGGTGAATCAGAGGAAGCAGAAGAAGGAGAAGGAGATGGTGAAGTCTGGAGGGTGAATCAGAAGAAGTAGAAGAAGGAGAAGGAGAAGGTGTAGTCTGGAGGGTGAATCAGAAGAAGTAGACGAAGGAGAAGGAGAAGGTGAAGTCTGGAGGGTGAATCAGAAGAAGCAGAAGAAGGAGAAGGAGAAGGTGAAGTCTGGAGGGTGAATCAGAAGAAGTAGAAGAAGGAGAAGGAGAAGGTGAAGTCTGGAGGGTGAATCAGAAGAAGCAGAAGAAGGAGAAGGAGAAGGTGAAGTCTGGAGGGTGAATCAGAAGAAGCAGAAGAAGTAGAAGGAGAAGGTGAAGTCTGGAGGGTGAATCAGGAGAAGCAGAAGAAGGAGAAGGAGAAGGTGAAGTCTGGAGGGTGAATCAGAAGAAGCAGAAGAAGGAGAAGGAGATGGTGAAGACTGGAGGGTGAATCAGAAGAAGTAGAAGAAGGAGAAGGAGAAGGTGAAGTCTGGAGGGTGAATCAGAAGAAGCAGAAGAAGGAGAAGGAGAAGGTGAAGTCTGGAGGGTGAATCAGAAGAAGCAAAAGAAGGAGAAGGAGAAGATGAAGTCTGGAGGGTGAATCAGAAGAAGTTGAAGAAGGAGAAGGAGAAGGTGAGGTCTGGAGGGTGAATCAGAAGAAGCAGAAGAAGGAGAAGGAGAAGGTGAAGTCTGAAGGGTGAATCAAAAGAAGCAGAAGAAGGAGAAGGAGAAGGTGAAGTCTGGAGGGTGAATTAGAAGAAGCAGAAGAAGGAGAAGGAGAAGGTGAGGTCTGGAGGGTGAATCAGAAGAAGTAGAAGAAGGAGAAGGAGAAGGTGAAGTCTGGAGGGTGAAGCAGAAGAAGTAGATGAAGGAGAAGGAGAAGGTGAAGTCAGGAGGGTGAATCAGAAGAAGTAGAAGAAGGAGAAGGAGAGGGTGAAGTCAGGAGGGTGAATCAGAAGAAGCAGAAGAAGGAGAAGGAGAAGGTGAAGTCTGGAGGGTGAATCAAAAGAATCAGAAGAAGGAGAAGGAGAAGGTGAAGTCTGGAGGGTGAATCAGAAGAAGCAGAAGAAGGAGAAGGAGAAGGTGAAGACTGGAGGGTGAATCAAAAGAATCAGAAGAAGGAGAAGGAGAAGGTGAAGTCAGGAGGGTGAATCAGAAGAAGTAGAAGAAGGAGAAGGAGAAGGTGAAGTCTGGAGGGTGAATCAGAAGAAGCAGAAGAAGGAGAAGGAGAAGGTGAAGTCTGGAGGGTGAATCAAAAGAATCAGAAGAAGGAGAAGGAGAAGGTGAAGTCAGGAGGGTGAATCAGAAGAAGCAGAAGAAGGAGAAAGCGAAGGTGAAGTCAGGAGGGTGAAGCAGAAGAAGCAGAAGAAGGAGAAGGAGAAGGTGAAGTCTGGAGGGTGAATCAGAAGAAGAAGAAGAAGGAGAAGGAGAAGGTGAAGTCAGGAGGGTGAATCAGAAGAAGTAGAAGAGGGAGAAGGAGAAGGTGTAGTCTGGAGGGTGAATCAGAAGAAGTAGACGAAGGAGAAGGAGAAGGTGAAGTCTGGAGGGTGAATCAGAAGAAGCAGAAGAAGGAGAAGGAGAAGGTGAAGTCTGGAGGGTGAATCAGAAGAAGTAGAAGAAGGTGAAGGAGAAGGTGAAGTCTGGAGGGTGAATCAGAAGAAGCAGAAGAAGGAGAAGGAGAAGGTGAAGTCTGGAGGGTGAATCAGAAGAAGCAGAAGAAGGAGAAGGAGAAGGTGAAGTCTGGAGGGTGAATCAGAAGAAGCAGAAGAAGGAGAAGAAGAAGGTGAAGTCAGGAGGGTGAATCAGAAGAAGCAGAAGAAGGAGAAGGAGAAGGTGAAGTTAGGAGGGTGAATCAGAAGAAGCAGAAGAAGGAGAAGGAGAAGGTGAAGTCAGGGGGGTGAAGCAGAAGAAGTAGAAGAAGGAGAAGGAGAAGATGAAGTCAGGAGGGTGAAGCAGAAGAAGCAGAAGAAGGAGAAGGAGAAGGTGAAGTCTGGAGGGCGCAGCAGAAGAAGCAGAAGAAGGAGAACGAGAAGGTGAAGTCTGGAGGGTGAATCAGAAGAAGTAGAAGAAGGAGAAGGAGAAGGTGAAGTCTGGAGGGTGAATCAGAAGAAGCAGAAGAAGGAGAAGGAGAAGGTGAAGTCTGGAGGGCGAAGCAGAAGAAGCAGAAGAAGGAGAAGGAGAAGGTGAAGTCTGGAGGGTGAAGCAGAAGAAGCAGAAGAAGGAGAAGGAGAAGGTGAATTCTGGAGGGTGAAGCAGAAGAAGCAGAAGAAGGAGAAGGAGAAGGTGAAGTCTGGAGGGTGAAGCAGAAGAAGCAGAAGAAGGAGAAGGAGAAGGTGAAGTCAGGAGGGTGAAGCAGAAGAAGCAGAAGAAGGAGAAGGAGAAGGTGAAGTCTGGAGGGTGAAGCAGAAGAAGCAGAAGAAGGAGAAGGAGAAGGTGAAGTCTGGAGGTTGAAGCGGAAGAAGCAGAAGAAGGAGAAGGAGAAGGTGAAGTCAGGAGGGTGAATCATAAGAAGTAGAAGAAGGAGAAGGAGATGGTGAAGTCTGGAGGGTGAATCAGAAGAAGTAGAAGAAGGAGAAGGAGAAGGTGAAGTCTGGAGGGTGAATCAGAAGAAGTAGAAGAAGGAGAAGGAGAAGGTGAAGTCTGGAGGGTGAATCAGAAGAAGCAGAAGAAGGAGAAGGAGAAGGTGAAGTCTGGAGGGAAAAGCAGAAGAAGTAGAAGAAGGAGAAGGAGAAGGTGAAGTCTGGAGGGTGAATCAGAAGAAGTAGAAGAAGGAGAAGGAGAAGGTGAAGTCTGGAGGGTGAATCAGAGGAAGCAGAAGAAGGAGAAGGAGATGGTGAAGTCTGGAGGGTGAATCAGAAGAAGTAGAAGAAGGAGAAGGAGAAGGTGTAGTCTGGAGGGTGAATCAGAAGAAGTAGACGAAGGAGAAGGAGAAGGTGAAGTCTGGAGGGTGAATCAGAAGAAGCAGAAGAAGGAGAAGGAGAAGGTGAAGTCTGGAGGGTGAATCAGAAGAAGTAGAAGAAGGAGAAGGAGAAGGTGAAGTCTGGAGGGTGAATCAGAAGAAGCAGAAGAAGGAGAAGGAGAAGGTGAAGTCTGGAGGGTGAATCAGAAGAAGCAGAAGAAGTAGAAGGAGAAGGTGAAGTCTGGAGGGTGAATCAGGAGAAGCAGAAGAAGGAGAAGGAGAAGGTGAAGTCTGGAGGGTGAATCAGAAGAAGCAGAAGAAGGAGAAGGAGATGGTGAAGACTGGAGGGTGAATCAGAAGAAGTAGAAGAAGGAGAAGGAGAAGGTGAAGTCTGGAGGGTGAATCAGAAGAAGCAGAAGAAGGAGAAGGAGAAGGTGAAGTCTGGAGGGTGAATCAGAAGAAGCAAAAGAAGGAGAAGGAGAAGATGAAGTCTGGAGGGTGAATCAGAAGAAGTTGAAGAAGGAGAAGGAGAAGGTGAGGTCTGGAGGGTGAATCAGAAGAAGCAGAAGAAGGAGAAGGAGAAGGTGAAGTCTGAAGGGTGAATCAAAAGAAGCAGAAGAAGGAGAAGGAGAAGGTGAAGTCTGGAGGGTGAATTAGAAGAAGCAGAAGAAGGAGAAGGAGAAGGTGAGGTCTGGAGGGTGAATCAGAAGAAGTAGAAGAAGGAGAAGGAGAAGGTGAAGTCTGGAGGGTGAAGCAGAAGAAGTAGATGAAGGAGAAGGAGAAGGTGAAGTCAGGAGGGTGAATCAGAAGAAGTAGAAGAAGGAGAAGGAGAGGGTGAAGTCAGGAGGGTGAATCAGAAGAAGCAGAAGAAGGAGAAGGAGAAGGTGAAGTCTGGAGGGTGAATCAAAAGAATCAGAAGAAGGAGAAGGAGAAGGTGAAGTCTGGAGGGTGAATCAGAAGAAGCAGAAGAAGGAGAAGGAGAAGGTGAAGACTGGAGGGTGAATCAAAAGAATCAGAAGAAGGAGAAGGAGAAGGTGAAGTCAGGAGGGTGAATCAGAAGAAGTAGAAGAAGGAGAAGGAGAAGGTGAAGTCTGGAGGGTGAATCAGAAGAAGCAGAAGAAGGAGAAGGAGAAGGTGAAGTCTGGAGGGTGAATCAAAAGAATCAGAAGAAGGAGAAGGAGAAGGTGAAGTCAGGAGGGTGAATCAGAAGAAGCAGAAGAAGGAGAAAGCGAAGGTGAAGTCAGGAGGGTGAAGCAGAAGAAGCAGAAGAAGGAGAAGGAGAAGGTGAAGTCTGGAGGGTGAATCAGAAGAAGAAGAAGAAGGAGAAGGAGAAGGTGAAGTCAGGAGGGTGAATCAGAAGAAGTAGAAGAGGGAGAAGGAGAAGGTGTAGTCTGGAGGGTGAATCAGAAGAAGTAGACGAAGGAGAAGGAGAAGGTGAAGTCTGGAGGGTGAATCAGAAGAAGCAGAAGAAGGAGAAGGAGAAGGTGAAGTCTGGAGGGTGAATCAGAAGAAGTAGAAGAAGGTGAAGGAGAAGGTGAAGTCTGGAGGGTGAATCAGAAGAAGCAGAAGAAGGAGAAGGAGAAGGTGAAGTCTGGAGGGTGAATCAGAAGAAGCAGAAGAAGGAGAAGGAGAAGGTGAAGTCTGGAGGGTGAATCAGAAGAAGCAGAAGAAGGAGAAGAAGAAGGTGAAGTCAGGAGGGTGAATCAGAAGAAGCAGAAGAAGGAGAAGGAGAAGGTGAAGTTAGGAGGGTGAATCAGAAGAAGCAGAAGAAGGAGAAGGAGAAGGTGAAGTCAGGGGGGTGAAGCAGAAGAAGTAGAAGAAGGAGAAGGAGAAGATGAAGTCAGGAGGGTGAAGCAGAAGAAGCAGAAGAAGGAGAAGGAGAAGGTGAAGTCTGGAGGGCGCAGCAGAAGAAGCAGAAGAAGGAGAACGAGAAGGTGAAGTCTGGAGGGTGAATCAGAAGAAGTAGAAGAAGGAGAAGGAGAAGGTGAAGTCTGGAGGGTGAATCAGAAGAAGCAGAAGAAGGAGAAGGAGAAGGTGAAGTCTGGAGGGCGAAGCAGAAGAAGCAGAAGAAGGAGAAGGAGAAGGTGAAGTCTGGAGGGTGAAGCAGAAGAAGCAGAAGAAGGAGAAGGAGAAGGTGAATTCTGGAGGGTGAAGCAGAAGAAGCAGAAGAAGGAGAAGGAGAAGGTGAAGTCTGGAGGGTGAAGCAGAAGAAGCAGAAGAAGGAGAAGGAGAAGGTGAAGTCAGGAGGGTGAAGCAGAAGAAGCAGAAGAAGGAGAAGGAGAAGGTGAAGTCTGGAGGGTGAAGCAGAAGAAGCAGAAGAAGGAGAAGGAGAAGGTGAAGTCTGGAGGTTGAAGCGGAAGAAGCAGAAGAAGGAGAAGGAGAAGGTGAAGTCAGGAGGGTGAATCATAAGAAGTAGAAGAAGGAGAAGGAGATGGTGAAGTCTGGAGGGTGAATCAGAAGAAGTAGAAGAAGGAGAAGGAGAAGGTGAAGTCTGGAGGGTGAATCAGAAGAAGTAGAAGAAGGAGAAGGAGAAGGTGAAGTCTGGAGGGTGAATCAGAAGAAGCAGAAGAAGGAGAAGGAGAAGGTGAAGTCTGGAGGGAAAAGCAGAAGAAGTAGAAGAAGGAGAAGGAGAAGGTGAAGTCTGGAGGGTGAATCAGAAGAAGTAGAAGAAGGAGAAGGAGAAGGTGAAGTCTGGAGGGTGAATCAGAGGAAGCAGAAGAAGGAGAAGGAGATGGTGAAGTCTGGAGGGTGAATCAGAAGAAGTAGAAGAAGGAGAAGGAGAAGGTGTAGTCTGGAGGGTGAATCAGAAGAAGTAGACGAAGGAGAAGGAGAAGGTGAAGTCTGGAGGGTGAATCAGAAGAAGCAGAAGAAGGAGAAGGAGAAGGTGAAGTCTGGAGGGTGAATCAGAAGAAGTAGAAGAAGGAGAAGGAGAAGGTGAAGTCTGGAGGGTGAATCAGAAGAAGCAGAAGAAGGAGAAGGAGAAGGGGAAGTCTGGAGGGTGAATCAGAAGAAGCAGAAGAAGTAGAAGGAGAAGGTGAAGTCTGGAGGGTGAATCAGGAGAAGCAGAAGAAGGAGAAGGAGAAGGTGAAGTCTGGAGGGTGAATCAGAAGAAGCAGAAGAAGGAGAAGGAGATGGTGAAGACTGGAGGGTGAATCAGAAGAAGTAGAAGAAGGAGAAGGAGAAGGTGAAGTCTGGAGGGTGAATCAGAAGAAGCAGAAGAAGGAGAAGGAGAAGGTGAAGTCTGGAGGGTGAATCAGAAGAAGCAAAAGAAGGAGAAGGAGAAGATGAAGTCTGGAGGGTGAATCAGAAGAAGTTGAAGAAGGAGAAGGAGAAGGTGAGGTCTGGAGGGTGAATCAGAAGAAGCAGAAGAAGGAGAAGGAGAAGGTGAAGTCTGAAGGGTGAATCAAAAGAAGCAGAAGAAGGAGAAGGAGAAGGTGAAGTCTGGAGGGTGAATTAGAAGAAGCAGAAGAAGGAGAAGGAGAAGGTGAGGTCTGGAGGGTGAATCAGAAGAAGTAGAAGAAGGAGAAGGAGAAGGTGAAGTCTGGAGGGTGAAGCAGAAGAAGTAGATGAAGGAGAAGGAGAAGGTGAAGTCAGGAGGGTGAATCAGAAGAAGTAGAAGAAGGAGAAGGAGAGGGTGAAGTCAGGAGGGTGAATCAGAAGAAGCAGAAGAAGGAGAAGGAGAAGGTGAAGTCTGGAGGGTGAATCAAAAGAATCAGAAGAAGGAGAAGGAGAAGGTGAAGTCTGGAGGGTGAATCAGAAGAAGCAGAAGAAGGAGAAGGAGAAGGTGAAGACTGGAGGGTGAATCAAAAGAATCAGAAGAAGGAGAAGGAGAAGGTGAAGTCAGGAGGGTGAATCAGAAGAAGTAGAAGAAGGAGAAGGAGAAGGTGAAGTCTGGAGGGTGAATCAGAAGAAGCAGAAGAAGGAGAAGGAGAAGGTGAAGTCTGGAGGGTGAATCAAAAGAATCAGAAGAAGGAGAAGGAGAAGGTGAAGTCAGGAGGGTGAATCAGAAGAAGCAGAAGAAGGAGAAAGCGAAGGTGAAGTCAGGAGGGTGAAGCAGAAGAAGCAGAAGAAGGAGAAGGAGAAGGTGAAGTCTGGAGGGTGAATCAGAAGAAGAAGAAGAAGGAGAAGGAGAAGGTGAAGTCAGGAGGGTGAATCAGAAGAAGTAGAAGAGGGAGAAGGAGAAGGTGTAGTCTGGAGGGTGAATCAGAAGAAGTAGACGAAGGAGAAGGAGAAGGTGAAGTCTGGAGGGTGAATCAGAAGAAGCAGAAGAAGGAGAAGGAGAAGGTGAAGTCTGGAGGGTGAATCAGAAGAAGTAGAAGAAGGTGAAGGAGAAGGTGAAGTCTGGAGGGTGAATCAGAAGAAGCAGAAGAAGGAGAAGGAGAAGGTGAAGTCTGGAGGGTGAATCAGAAGAAGCAGAAGAAGGAGAAGGAGAAGGTGAAGTCTGGAGGGTGAATGAGAAGAAGCAGAAGAAGGAGAAGAAGAAGGTGAAGTCAGGAGGGTGAATCAGAAGAAGCAGAAGAAGGAGAAGGAGAAGGTGAAGTTAGGAGGGTGAATCAGAAGAAGCAGAAGAAGGAGAAGGAGAAGGTGAAGTCAGGGGGGTGAAGCAGAAGAAGTAGAAGAAGGAGAAGGAGAAGATGAAGTCAGGAGGGTGAAGCAGAAGAAGCAGAAGAAGGAGAAGGAGAAGGTGAAGTCTGGAGGGCGCAGCAGAAGAAGCAGAAGAAGGAGAACGAGAAGGTGAAGTCTGGAGGGTGAATCAGAAGAAGTAGAAGAAGGAGAAGGAGAAGGTGAAGTCTGGAGGGTGAATCAGAAGAAGCAGAAGAAGGAGAAGGAGAAGGTGAAGTCTGGAGGGCGAAGCAGAAGAAGCAGAAGAAGGAGAAGGAGAAGGTGAAGTCTGGAGGGTGAAGCAGAAGAAGCAGAAGAAGGAGAAGGAGAAGGTGAATTCTGGAGGGTGAAGCAGAAGAAGCAGAAGAAGGAGAAGGAGAAGGTGAAGTCTGGAGGGTGAAGCAGAAGAAGCAGAAGAAGGAGAAGGAGAAGGTGAAGTCAGGAGGGTGAAGCAGAAGAAGCAGAAGAAGGAGAAGGAGAAGGTGAAGTCTGGAGGGTGAAGCAGAAGAAGCAGAAGAAGGAGAAGGAGAAGGTGAAGTCTGGAGGTTGAAGCGGAAGAAGCAGAAGAAGGAGAAGGAGAAGGTGAAGTCAGGAGGGTGAATCATAAGAAGTAGAAGAAGGAGAAGGAGATGGTGAAGTCTGGAGGGTGAATCAGAAGAAGTAGAAGAAGGAGAAGGAGAAGGTGAAGTCTGGAGGGTGAATCAGAAGAAGTAGAAGAAGGAGAAGGAGAAGGTGAAGTCTGGAGGGTGAATCAGAAGAAGCAGAAGAAGGAGAAGGAGAAGGTGAAGTCTGGAGGGAAAAGCAGAAGAAGTAGAAGAAGGAGAAGGAGAAGGTGAAGTCTGGAGGGTGAATCAGAAGAAGTAGAAGAAGGAGAAGGAGAAGGTGAAGTCTGGAGGGTGAATCAGAGGAAGCAGAAGAAGGAGAAGGAGATGGTGAAGTCTGGAGGGTGAATCAGAAGAAGTAGAAGAAGGAGAAGGAGAAGGTGTAGTCTGGAGGGTGAATCAGAAGAAGTAGACGAAGGAGAAGGAGAAGGTGAAGTCTGGAGGGTGAATCAGAAGAAGCAGAAGAAGGAGAAGGAGAAGGTGAAGTCTGGAGGGTGAATCAGAAGAAGTAGAAGAAGGAGAAGGAGAAGGTGAAGTCTGGAGGGTGAATCAGAAGAAGCAGAAGAAGGAGAAGGAGAAGGTGAAGTCTGGAGGGTGAATCAGAAGAAGCAGAAGAAGTAGAAGGAGAAGGTGAAGTCTGGAGGGTGAATCAGGAGAAGCAGAAGAAGGAGAAGGAGAAGGTGAAGTCTGGAGGGTGAATCAGAAGAAGCAGAAGAAGGAGAAGGAGATGGTGAAGACTGGAGGGTGAATCAGAAGAAGTAGAAGAAGGAGAAGGAGAAGGTGAAGTCTGGAGGGTGAATCAGAAGAAGCAGAAGAAGGAGAAGGAGAAGGTGAAGTCTGGAGGGTGAATCAGAAGAAGCAAAAGAAGGAGAAGGAGAAGATGAAGTCTGGAGGGTGAATCAGAAGAAGTTGAAGAAGGAGAAGGAGAAGGTGAGGTCTGGAGGGTGAATCAGAAGAAGCAGAAGAAGGAGAAGGAGAAGGTGAAGTCTGAAGGGTGAATCAAAAGAAGCAGAAGAAGGAGAAGGAGAAGGTGAAGTCTGGAGGGTGAATTAGAAGAAGCAGAAGAAGGAGAAGGAGAAGGTGAGGTCTGGAGGGTGAATCAGAAGAAGTAGAAGAAGGAGAAGGAGAAGGTGAAGTCTGGAGGGTGAAGCAGAAGAAGTAGATGAAGGAGAAGGAGAAGGTGAAGTCAGGAGGGTGAATCAGAAGAAGTAGAAGAAGGAGAAGGAGAGGGTGAAGTCAGGAGGGTGAATCAGAAGAAGCAGAAGAAGGAGAAGGAGAAGGTGAAGTCTGGAGGGTGAATCAAAAGAATCAGAAGAAGGAGAAGGAGAAGGTGAAGTCTGGAGGGTGAATCAGAAGAAGCAGAAGAAGGAGAAGGAGAAGGTGAAGACTGGAGGGTGAATCAAAAGAATCAGAAGAAGGAGAAGGAGAAGGTGAAGTCAGGAGGGTGAATCAGAAGAAGTAGAAGAAGGAGAAGGAGAAGGTGAAGTCTGGAGGGTGAATCAGAAGAAGCAGAAGAAGGAGAAGGAGAAGGTGAAGTCTGGAGGGTGAATCAAAAGAATCAGAAGAAGGAGAAGGAGAAGGTGAAGTCAGGAGGGTGAATCAGAAGAAGCAGAAGAAGGAGAAAGCGAAGGTGAAGTCAGGAGGGTGAAGCAGAAGAAGCAGAAGAAGGAGAAGGAGAAGGTGAAGTCTGGAGGGTGAATCAGAAGAAGAAGAAGAAGGAGAAGGAGAAGGTGAAGTCAGGAGGGTGAAGCAGAAGAAGCAGAAGAAGGAGAAGGAGAAGGTGAAGTCTGGAGGGTGAAGCAGAAGAAGCAGAAGAAGGAGAAGGAGAAGGTGAAGTCTGGAGGGTGAAACAGAAGAAGCAGAAGGAGGAGAAGGAGAAGGTGAAGTCAGGAGGGTGAATCATAAGTAGTAGAAGAAGGAGAAGGAGAAGGTGAAGTCTGGAGGGTGAATCAGAAGAAGTAGAAGAAGGAGAAGGAGAAGGTGAAGTCTGGAGGGTGAATCAGAAGAAGTAAAAGAAGGAGAAGGAGAAGGTGAAGTCTGGAGGGTGAATCAGAAGAAGCAGAAGAAGGAGAAGGAGAAGGTGAAGTCTGGAGGGAGAAGCAGAAGAAGTAGAAGAAGGAGAAGGAGAAGGTGAAGTCTGGAGGGTGAATCAGAAGAAGTAGAAGAAGGAGAAGGAGAAGGTGAAGTCTGGAGGGTGAATCAGAAGAAGTAGAAGAAGGAGAAGGAGAAGGTGAAGTCTGGAGGGTGAATCAGAAGAAGCAGAAGAAGGAGAAGGAGCAGGTGAAGTCTGGAGGATGAATCAGAAGAAGTAGAAGAGGGAGAAGGAGAAGGTGTAGTCTGGAGGGTGAATCAGAAGAAGTAGACGAAGGAGAAGGAGAAGGTGAAGTCTGGAGGGTGAATCAGAAGAAGCAGAAGAAGGAGAAGGAGAAGGTGAAGTCTGGAGGGTGAATCAGAAGAAGTAGAAGAAGGTGAATGAGAAGGTGAAGTCTGGAGGGTGAATCAAAAGAACCAGAAGAAGGAGAAGGAGAAGGTGAAGTCTGGAGGGTGAATCAGAAGAAGCAGAAGAAGGAGAAGGAGAAGGTGAAATCTGGAGGGTGAATCAGAAGAAGCAGAAGAAGGAAAAGGAGAAGGTGAAGTCTGGAGGGTGAATCAGATGAAGCAGAAGGAGTAGCAGGAGAAGGTGAAGTCTGGAGGGTGAATCAGAAGAAGTAGAAGAAGGAGAAGGAGAAGGTGAAGTCTGGAGGGTGAATAAGAAGAAGCAGAAGAAGGAGAAGGAGAAGGTGAAGTCAGGAGGGTGAATCAGGAGAAGCAGAAGAAGGAGAAGGAGAAGGTGAAGTCTGGAGGGTGAATCAGAAGAAGCAGAAGAAGGAGAAGGAGAAGATGAAGACTGGAGGGTGAATCAGAAGAAGTAGAAGAAGGAGAAGGAGAAGGTGAAGTCTGGAGGGTGAATCAGAAGAAGTAGAAGAAGGAGAAGGAGAAGGCGAATCTGGAGGGTGAATCAGAAGAAGCAAAAAAAGGAGAAGGAGAAGGTGAAGTCTGGAGGGTCAATCAGAAGAAGCAAAAGAAGGAGAAGGAGAAGATGAAGTCTGGAGGGTGAATCAGAAGAAGTAGAAGAAGGAGAAGGAGAAGGTGAGGTCTGGAGGGTGAATCAGAAGAAGCAAAAGAAGGAGAAGGAGAAGGTGAAGTCTGAAGGGTGAATCAAAAGAAGCAGAAGAAGGAGAAGGAGAAGGTGAAGTCTGGAGGGTGAATCAGAAGAAGCAGAAGAAGGAGAAGGAGAAGGTGAAGTCTGGAGGGTGAATCAGAAGAAGCAGAAGAAGGAGAAGGAGAAGGTGAAGTCTGGTGGGTGAATCAGAAGAAGTAGAAGAAGGAGAAGGAGAAGGTGAAGTCTGGAGGGTGAATCAGAAGAAGTAGAAGAAGGAGAAGGAGAAGGTGAAGTCAGGAGGGTGAATCAGAAAAAGCAGAAGAAGGAGAAGGAGAAGGTGAAGTCTGGAGGGTAAATCATAAGAAGCAGAAGAAGGAGAAGGAGAAGATGAAGTCTGGAGGGTGAATCAGAAGAAGTAGATGAAGGAGAAGGAGAAGGTGAAGTCTGGAGGGTGAATCAGAAGAAGCAGAAGAAGGAGAAGGAGAAGGTAAGTCAGGAGGGTGATTCAAAAGAAGCAGAAGAAGGAGAAGGAGAAGGTGAAGTCTGGAGGGTGAATCAGGAGAAGCAGAATAAGGAGAAGGAGAAGGTGAAGTCTGGAGGGTGTATCAGAAGAAGCAGAAGAAGGAGAAGGAGAAGGTGAAGTCCGAATGGTGAATCAAAAGAAGCAGAAGAAGGAGAAGGAGAAGGTGAAGTCTGGAGGGTGAATCAGAAGAAGCAGAAGAAGGAGAAGGAGAAGGTGAAGTCTGGCGGGTGAATCAGAAGAAGCAGAAGAAGGAGAAGGAGAAGGGGAAGTCTGGAGGGTGAATCAGAAGAAGCAAAAGAAGGAGAAGGAGAAGGTGAAGTCTGAAGGGTGAATCAGAAGAAGGAGAAGAAGGAGAAGGAGAAGGCAAAGTCTGGAGGGTGAATCAGAAGAAGCAGAAGAAGGAGAAGGAGAAGGTGAAGTCTGGAGGGTGAATCAGAAGAAGCAAAAGAAGGAGAAGGAGAAGGTGTAGTCTGGAGGGTGAATCAGAAGAAGTTGAAGAAGGAGAAGGAGAAGGTGAGGTCTGGAGGGTGAATCAGAAGAAGCAGAAGAAGGAGAAGGTGAAGGTGAAGTCTGAAGGGTGAATCAAAAGAAGCAGAAGAAGGAGAAGGAGAAGGTGAAGTCTGGAGGGTGAATCAGAAGAAGCAGAAGAAGGAGAAGGAGAAGGTGAAGTCTGTTGGGTGAATCAGAAGAAGTAGAAAAAGGAGAAGGAGGAGGTGAAGTCTGGAGGGTGAATCAGAAGAAGGAGAAGAAGGAGAAGGAGAATGTGAAGTCAGGAGGGTGAATCAGAAAAAGCAGAAGAAGGAGAAGGGGAAGGTGAAGTCTGGAGGGTGAATCAGAAGAAGCAGAAGAAGGAGAAGGAGAAGATGAAGTCTGGAGGGTGAATCAGAAGAAGTAGATGAAGGAGAAGGAGAAGGTGAAGTCTGGAGGGTGAATCAGAAGAAGCAGAAGAAGGAGAAGGAGAAGGTAAAGTCTGAAGGTGAATCAGAAGAAGCAGAAGAAGGAGAACGAGAAGGTGAAGTCTGGAGGGTGAATCAGAAGTAGCAGAATAAGGAGAAGGAGAAGGTGAAGTCTGGCGGGTGAATCAGAAGAAGCAGAATAAGGAGAAGGAGAAGGTGAAGTCTGGAGGGTGAATCAGAAGAAGCAGAAGAAGGAGAAGGAGAAGGTGAAGTCTGGAGGGTGAATCAGAAGAATTAGAAGAAGGAGAAGGAGAAGGTGAAGTCTGGAGGGTGAAGCAGAAGAAGTAGATGAAGGAGAAGGAGAAGGTGAAGTCAGGAGGGTGAATCAGAAGAAGTAGAAGAAAGAGAAGGAGAGGTTGAAGTCAGGAGGGTGAATCAGAAGAAGCAGAAGAAGGAGAAGTAGAAGGTGAAGTCTGGAGGGTGAATCAAAAGAATCAGAAGAAGGAGAAGGAGAAGGTGAAGTCTGGAGGGTGAATCAGAAGAAGCAGAAGAAGGAGAAGGAGAAGGTGAAGACTGGAGGGTGAATCAAAAGAATCAGAAGAAGGAGAAGGAGAAGGTGAAGTCAGGAGGGTGAATCAGAAGAAGTAGAAGAAGGAGAAGGAGAAGGTGAAGTCTGGAGGGTGAATCAGAAGAAGCAGAAGAAGGAGAAGGAGAAGGTGAAGTCTGGAGCGTGAATCAAAAGAATCAGAAGAAGGAGAAGGAGAAGGTGAAGTCAGGAGGGTGAATCAGAAGAAGCAGAAGAAGGAGAAGGCGAAGGTGAAGTCAGGAGGGTGAAGCAGAAGAAGCAGAAGAAGGAGAAGGAGAAGGTGAAGTTTGGAGGGTGAAGCAGAAGAAGCAGAAGGAGGAGAAGGAGAAGGTGAAGTCAGGAGGGTGAATCATAAGTAGTAGAAGAAGGAGAAGGAGAAGGTGAAGTCTGGAGGGTGAATCAGAAGAAGTAGAAGAAGGAGAAGGAGAAGGTGAAGTCTGGAGGGTGAATCAGAAGAAGTAGAAGAAGGAGAAGGAGAAGGTGAAGTCTGGAGGGTGAATCAGAAGAAGCAGAAGAAGGAGAAGGAGAAGGTGAAGTCTGGAGGGAGAAGCAGAAGAAGTAGAAGAAGGAGAAGGAGAAGGTGAAGTCTGGAGGGTGAATCAGAAGAAGTAGAAGAAGGAGAAGGAGAAGGTGAAGTCTGGAGGGTGTATCAGAAGAAGTAGAAGAAGGAGAAGGAGAAGGTGAAGTCTGGAGGGTGAATCAGAAGAAGCAGAAGAAGGAGAAGGAGAAGGTGAAGTCTGGAGGATGAATCAGAAGAAGTAGAAGAAGGAGAAGGAGAAGGTGTAGTCTGGAGGGTGAATCAGAAGAAGTAGACGAAGGAGAAGGAGAAGGTGAAGTCTGGAGGGTGAATCAGAAGAAGCAGAAGAAGGAGAAGGAGAAGGTGAAGTCTGGAGGGTGAATCAGAAGAAGCAGAAGAAGGAGAAGGAGAAGGTGAAATCTGGAGGGTGAATCAGAAGAAGCAGAAGAAGGAAAAGGAGAAGGTGAAGTCTGGAGGGTGAATCAGACGAAGCAGAAGGAGTAGCAGGAGAAGGTGAAGTCTGGAGGGTGAATCAGAAGAAGTAGAAGAAGGAGAAGGAGAAGGTGAAGTCTGGAGGGTGAATCAGAAGAAGCAGAAGAAGGAGAAGGAGAAGGTGAAGTCAGGAGGGTGAATCAGGAGAAGCAGAAGAAGGAGAAGGAGAAGGTGAAGTCTGGAGGGTGAATCAGAAGAAGCAGAAGAAGGAGAAGGAGAAGATGAAGACTGGAGGGTGAATCAGAAGAAGTAGAAGAAGGAGAAGGAGAAGGTGAAGTCTGGAGGGTGAATCAGAAGAAGTAGAAGAAGGAGAAGGAGAAGGCGAAGTCTGGAGGGTGAATCAGAAGAAGCAGAAGAAGGAGAAGCAGAAGGTGAAGTCTGGAGGGTCAATCAGAAGAAGCAAAAGAAGGAGAAGGAGAAGATGAAGTCTGGAGGGTGAATCAGAAGAAGTAGAAGAAGGAGAAGGAGAAGGTGAGGTCTGGAGGGTGAATCAGAAGAAGCAAAAGAATTAGAAGGAGAAGATGAAGTCTGAAGGGTGAATCAAAAGAAGCAGAAGAAGGAGAAGGAGAAGGTGAAGTCTGGAGGGTGAATCAGAAGAAGCAGAAGAAGGAGAAGGAGAAGGTGAAGTCTGGAGGGTGAATCAGAAGAAGCAGAAGAAGGAGAAGGAGAAGGTGAAGTCTGGTGGGTGAATCAGAAGAATTAGAAGAAGGAGAAGGAGAAGGTGAAGTCTGGAGGGTGAATCAGAAGAAGTAGAAGAAGGAGAAGGAGAAGGTGAAGTCAGGAGGGTGAATCAGAAAAAGCAGAAGAAGGAGAAGGAGAAGTTGAAGTCTGGAGGGTAAATCAGAAGAAGCAGAAGAAGGAGAAGGAGAAGATGAAGTCTGGAGGGTGAATCAGAAGAAGTAGTTGAAGGAGAAGGAGAAGGTGAAGTCTGGAGGGTGAATCAGAAGAAGCAGAAGAAGGAGAAGGAGAAGGTAAGTCAGGAGGGTGATTCAAAAGAAGCAGAAGAAGGAGAAGGAGAAGGTGAAGTCTGGAGGGTGAATCAGGAGAAGCAGAATAAGGAGAAGGAGAAGGTGAAGTCTGGCGGGTGAATCAGAAGAAGCAGAAGAAGGAGAAGGAGAAGGGGAAGTCTGGAGGGTGAATCAGAAGAAGTAGAAGAAGGAGAAGGAGAAGGTGAAGTCTGGAGGGTGAAGCAGAAGAAGTAGAAGAAGGAGAAGGAGAAGGTGAAGTCAGGAGGGTGAATCAGAAGAAGTAGAAGAAGGAGAAGGAGAAGGTGAAGTCAGGAGGGTGAATCAGAAGAAGCAGAAGAAGGAGAAGGAGAAGGTGAAGTCTGGAGGGTGAATCAAAAGAATCAGAAGAAGGAGAAGGAGAAGGTGAAGTCTGGAGGGTGAATCAGAAGAAGCAGAAGAAAGAGAAGGAGAAGGTGAAATCTGGAGGGTGAAGCAGAAGGAGCAGAAGAAGGAGAAGGAGAAGGTGAAGTCAGGAGGGTGAATCATAAGAAGTAGAAGAAGGAGAAGGAGAAGGTGAAGTCTGGAGGGTGAATCAGAAGAAGTAGAAGAAGGAGAAGGAGAAGGTGAAGTCTGGAGGGTGAATCAGGAGAAGTAGAAGAAGGAGAAGGAGAAGGTGAAGTCTGGAGGGTGAATCAGAAGAAGCAGAAGAAGGAGAAGGAGAAGGTGAAGTCTGGAGGGAGAAGCAGAAGAAGTAGAAGAAGGAGAAGGAGAAGGTGAAGTCTGGATGGTGAATCAGAAGAAGTAGAAGAAGGAGAAGGAGAAGGTGAAGTCTGGAGGGTGAATCAGAAGAAGTAGAAGAAGGAGAAGGAGAAGGTGAAGTCTGGAGGGTGAATCAGAAGAAGCAGAAGAAGGAGAAGGAGAAGGTGAAGTCTGGAGGGTGAATCAGAAGAAGTAGAAGAAGGAGAAGGAGAAGGTGAAGTCTGGAGGGTGAATCAGAAGAAGCAGGAGAAGTAGCAGGAGAAGGTGAAGTCTGGAGGGTGAGTCAGAAGAAGCAGAAGAAGGAGAAGGAGAAGGTGAAGTCTGGAGGGTGAATCAGAAGAAGTAGAAGAAGGAGAAGGAGAAGTTGTAGTCTGGAGGGTGAATCAGAAGAAGCAGAAGAAGGAGAAGGAGAAGGTGAAGTCTGGCGGGTGAATCAGAAGAAGCAGAAGAAGGAGAAGGAGAAGGGGAAGTCTGGAGGGTGAATCAGAAGAAGTAGAAGAAGGAGAAGGAGAAGGTGAAGTCTGGAGGGTGAAGCAGAAGAAGTAGAAGAAGGAGAAGGAGAAGGTGAAGTCAGGAGGGTGAATCAGAAGAAGTAGAAGAAGGAGAAGGAGAAGGTGAAGTCAGGAGGGTGAATCAGAAGAAGCAGAAGAAGGAGAAGGAGAAGGTGAAGTCTGGAGGGTGAATCAAAAGAATCAGAAGAAGGAGAAGGAGAAGGTGAAGTCTGGAGGGTGAATCAGAAGAAGCAGAAGAAAGAGAAGGAGAAGGTGAAATCTGGAGGGTGAAGCAGAAGGAGCAGAAGAAGGAGAAGGAGAAGGTGAAGTCAGGAGGGTGAATCATAAGAAGTAGAAGAAGGAGAAGGAGAAGGTGAAGTCTGGAGGGTGAATCAGATGAAGTAGAAGAAGGAGAAGGAGAAGGTGAAGTCTGGAGGGTGAATCAGGAGAAGCAGAAGAAGGAGAAGGAGAAGGTGAAATCTGGAGGGTGAATCAGAAGAAGCAGAAGAAGGAAAAAGAGAAGGTGAAGTCTGGAGGGTGAATCAGAAGAAGCAGAAGAAGTAGAAGGAGAAGGTGAAGTCTGGAGGGTGAATCAGAAGAAGCAGAAGAAGGAGAAGGAGAAGGTGAAGTCTGGAGGGAGAAGCAGAAGAAGTAGAAGAAGGAGAAGGAGAAGGTGAAGTCTGGATGGTGAATCAGAAGAAGTAGAAGAAGGAGAAGGAGAAGGTGCAGTCTGGAGGGTGAATCAGAAGAAGTAGAAGAAGGAGAAGGAGAAGGTGAAGTCTGGAGGGTGAATCAGAAGAAGCAGAAGAAGGAGAAGGAGAAGGTGAAGTCTGGAGGGTGAATCAGAAGAAGTAGAAGAAGGAGAAGGAGAAGGTGAAGTCTGGAGGGTGAGTCAGAAGAAGCAGAAGAAGGAGAAGGAGAAGGTGAAGTCTGGAGGGTGAATCAGAAGAAGTAGAAGAAGGAGAAGGAGAAGGTGTAGTCTGGAGGGTGAATCAGAAGAAGCAGAAGAAGGAGAAGGAGAAGGTGAAGTGTGGAGGGTGAATCAGAAGAAGCAGAAGAAGGAGAAGGAGAAGATGAAGTCTGGAGGGTGAATCAGAAGAAGTAGAAGAAGGAGAAGGAGAAGGTGAAGTCTGGAGGGTGAATCAGAAGAAGCAGAAGAAGGAGAAGGAGAAGGTGAAATCTGGAGGGTGAATCAGAAGAAGCAGAAGAAGGAAAAAGAGAAGGTGAAGTCTGGAGGGTGAATCAGAAGAAGCAGAAGAAGTAGAAGGAGAAGGTGAAGTCTGGAGGGTGAATCAGAAGAAGTAGAAGAAGGAGAAGGAGAAGGTGAAGTCTGGAGGGTGAATCAGGAGAAGTAGAAGAAGGAGAAGGAGAAGGTGAAGTCTGGAGGGTGAATCAGAAGAAGCAGAAGAAGGAGAAGGAGAAGGTGAAGTCTGGAGGGAGAAGCAGAAGAAGTAGAAGAAGGAGAAGGAGAAGGTGAAGTCTGGATGGTGAATTAGAAGAAGTAGAAGAAGGAGAAGGAGAAGGTGAAGTCTGGAGGGTGAATCAGAAGAAGCAAAAGAAGGAGAAGGAGAAGATGAAGTCTGGAGGGTGAATCAGAAGAAGTAGAAGAAGGAGAAGGAGAAGGTGAGGTCTGGAGGGTGAATCAGAAGAAGCAAAAGAAGGAGAAGGAGAAGGTGAAGTCTGAAGGGTGAATCAAAAGAAGCAGAAGAAGGAGAAGGAGAAGGTGAAGTCTGGAGGGTGAATCAGAAGAAGCAGAAGAAGGAGAAGGAGAAGGTGAAGTCTGGAGGGTGAATCAGAAGAAGCAGAAGAAGGAGAAGGAGAAGGTGAAGTCTGGTGGGTGAATCAGAAGAAGTAGAAGAAGGAGAAGGAGAAGGTGAAGTCTGGAGGGTGAATCAGAAGAAGTAGAAGAAGGAGAAGGAGAAGGTGAAGTCAGGAGGGTGAATCAGAAAAAGCAGAAGAAGGAGAAGGAGAAGTTGAAGTCTGGAGGGTAAATCAGAAGAAGCAGAAGAAGGAGAAGGAGAAGATGAAGTCTGGAGGGTGAATCAGAAGAAGTAGATGAAGGAGAAGGAGAAGGTGAAGTCTGGAGGGTGAATCAGAAGAAGCAGAAGAAGGAGAAGGAGAAGGTAAGTCAGGAGGGTGATTCAAAAGAAGCAGAAGAAGGAGAAGGAGAAGGTGAAGTCTGGAGGGTGAATCAGGAGAAGCAGAATAAGGAGAAGGAGAAGGTGAAGTCTGGCGGGTGAATCAGAAGAAGCAGAAGAAGGAGAAGGAGAAGGGGAAGTCTGGAGGGTGAATCAGAAGAAGTAGAAGAAGGAGAAGGAGAAGGTGAAGTCTGGAGGGTGAAGCAGAAGAAGTAGAAGAAGGAAAAGGAGAAGGTGAAGCCAGGAGGGTGAATCAGAAGAAGTAGAAGAAGGAGAAGGAGAAGGTGAAGTCAGGAGGGTGAATCAGAAGAAGCAGAAGAAGGAGAAGGAGAAGGTGAAGTCTGGAGGGTGAATCAAAAGAATCAGAAGAAGGAGAAGGAGAAGGTGAAGTCTGGAGGGTGAATCAGAAGAAGCAGAAGAAAGAGAAGGAGAAGGTGAAATCTGGAGGGTGAAGCAGAAGGAGCAGAAGAAGGAGAAGGAGAAGGTGAAGTCAGGAGGGTGAATCATAAGAAGTAGAAGAAGGAGAAGGAGAAGGTGAAGTCTGGAGGGTGAATCAGAAGAAGTAGAAGAAGGAGAAGGAGAAGGTGAAGTCTGGAGGGTGAATCAGGAGAAGTAGAAGAAGGAGAAGGAGAAGGTGAAGTCTGGAGGGTGAATCAGAAGAAGCAGAAGAAGGAGAAGGAGAAGGTGAAGTCTGGAGGGAGAAGCAGAAGAAGTAGAAGAAGGAGAAGGAGAAGGTGAAGTCTGGATGGTGAATCAGAAGAAGTAGAAGAAGGAGAAGATGAAGTCTGGAGGGTGAATCAGAAGAAGTAGATGAAGGAGAAGGAGAAGGTGAAGTATGGAGGGTGAATCAGAAGAAGCAGAAGAAGGAGAAGGAGAAGGTAAGTCAGGAGGGTGATTCAAAAGAAGCAGAAGAAGGAGAAGGAGAAGGTGAAGTCTGGAGGGTGAATCAGGAGAAGCAGAATAAGGAGAAGGAGAAGGTGAAGTCTGGCGGGTGAATCAGAAGAAGCAGAAGAAGGAGAAGGAGAAGGGGAAGTCTGGAGGGTGAATCAGAAGAAGTAGAAGAAGGAGAAGGAGAAGGTGAAGTCTGGAGGGTGAAGCAGAAGAAGTAGAAGAAGGAGAAGGAGAAGGTGAAGTCAGGAGGGTGAATCAGAAGAAGTAGAAGAAGGAGAAGGAGAAGGTGAAGTCAGGAGGGTGAATCAGAAGAAGCAGAAGAAGGAGAAGGAGAAGGTGAAGTCTGGAGGGTGAATCAAAAGAATCAGAAGAAGGAGAAGGAGAAGGTGAAGTCTGGAGGGTGAATCAGAAGAAGCAGAAGAAAGAGAAGGAGAAGGTGAAATCTGGAGGGTGAAGCAGAAGGAGCAGAAGAAGGAGAAGGAGAAGGTGAAGTCAGGAGGGTGAATCATAAGAAGTAGAAGAAGGAGAAGGAGAAGGTGAAGTCTGGAGGGTGAATCAGAAGAAGTAGAAGAAGGAGAAGGAGAAGGTGAAGTCTGGAGGGTGAATCAGGAGAAGTAGAAGAAGGAGAAGGAGAAGGTGAAGTCTGGAGGGTGAATCAGAAGAAGCAGAAGAAGGAGAAGGAGAAGGTGAAGTCTGGAGGGAGAAGCAGAAGAAGTAGAAGAAGGAGAAGGAGAAGGTGAAGTCTGGATGGTGAATCAGAAGAAGTAGAAGAAGGAGAAGGTGAAGTCTGGAGGGTGAATCAGAAGAAGTAGAAGAAGGAGAAGGAGAAGGTGAAGTCTGGAGGGTGAATCAGAAGAAGCAGAAGAAGGAGAAGGAGAAGGTGAAGTCTGGAGGGTGAATCAGAAGAAGTAGAAGAAGGAGAAGGAGAAGGTGAAGTCTGGAGGGTGAATCAGAAGAAGCAGGAGAAGTAGCAGGAGAAGGTGAAGTCTGGAGGGTGAGTCAGAAGAAGCAGAAGAAGGAGAAGGAGAAGGTGAAGTCTGGAGGGTGAATCAGAAGAAGTAGAAGAAGGAGAAGGAGAAGGTGTAGTCTGGAGGGTGAATCAGAAGAAGCAGAAGAAGGAGAAGGAGAAGGTGAAGTCTGGCGGGTGAATCAGAAGAAGCAGAAGAAGGAGAAGGAGAAGGGGAAGTCTGGAGGGTGAATCAGAAGAAGTAGAAGAAGGAGAAGGAGAAGGTGAAGTCTGGAGGGTGAAGCAGAAGAAGTAGAAGAAGGAGAAGGAGAAGATGAAGTCAGGAGGGTGAATCAGAAGAAGTAGAAGAAGGAGAAGGAGAAGGTGAAGTCAGGAGGGTGAATCAGAAGAAGCAGAAGAAGG